>NC_053495.1:98066938-98745063 GCF_905171775.1 Rana temporaria | reverse complement strand
AGCTCGGCTTGGGTGCCTCCATAGCAAGCTGCTTGCTGTGGGAGCACTCAACAGGAGGTAGGGGCCAGGAACTCCAGCCAGGGACCTAAAAAGAGGAGGATCTAGGCTGCCCTGTACAAAACCACTGCACAGGGCAGGTAAGTATAACATGTTTGTTATTAAAACCCTTCGCTGCCAGGCCCTGTGCTCCATTTTGTACACTTAGGTGGCCAGACCATTTTTGCAATTTTTCCATTGCTTTTTTATTTTACACTTATAGCTTTCAAAGTTTGTAAAAGACCCCCAAACCATATATTTTCTGAAAGCACATGATCAGTAGGATAAAAAGAAGGTGCTACTGATTTCTAAGGTCTCACAATATTTGCGCAAATGTTTATCAAAACAATATTTTTGCAAAAAATCCACTAAAATCATTATTAGCAGATAAATACACAGCAAATGTTACAAGATTTCTACTAAATATAAAAGCTTGACCTGTATTGAGTTAATAAATAACAAATATCTGTAGCTTTTAAATTGTGCCTTTTTGCAAAATGGTGAAAATTGAACAGACGCAAAAATGTAAATATCCAAATTTCTCAAAAAATCGGAAGGTTTTAATTTTTTCCTTACAGCTTTTGGAATTTGTGAAAGACACCAAACCCCTATATTTCCTGAAAGCATATGACCTCTAGAATAAAAAGAAGGCACTACTGATTTTTTAGACCCTGCGGTATTTGTGCAAATGTTTATCAAACCAATATATTTGCAAAAAAATACACTAAAACCATTATTAGCAGATAAATACGCAGCTAATTTTACAAAATGCCTGCTAAATACCTAATAAATATAAAAACTGGCCTGTATGGAGTTGATAAATAACAAATATTTGTAAATTATTAATTGCGCCTTTTTGCAAAATGGTAAAAAAGGAACATACCCAAAATTATTTTTAAAAATCTAGAGGTTTTCATTTTTCACTTACAGCTTTCAGAGTTTGTAAAATACCCCCCAAACCATATATTTTCTGAACGCATTTGACCTCTGGAATAAAAAGAAGGTACTACTGATTTTTTACGCCCCGTGGTATTTGCGCAAATGTTTATCAAAACAATATTTTTGCTAAAAATACATAGAACCATTATTAGCAGATAAAAACAGCAAATTTTACAAATTTTCTGCTAAATTCCAACTAAATATAAAAACTTAAGATTGTTTGGAGTTAATACATAACACATATTTGTAATTTTTACATTGCGTCTTTTTGCAAAATGGTTCAAATTGAACGTACGCAAAAATGTATATATAAAAATTTCACCAAAAATCTGAAGGTTTATATTTTTCCCTTACAGTATTCAGAATTTGTGAAAGACCCCCCCCCCCCCCCAAAAAAAAATTCTGAAGCATTGTACCAGTATAATAAAACTGAGACTGATTTTCAGGCCCCACGATATTTGCGCAAATGTTTATCAAAGCAATATTTTTGCAAACAATACACAAAAATCATTATTAGCAGATACAAACACATTTTACAAAATCCCTACTAAATATAAAAGCTGAACCTGTATTAAGTTAATAAATAACAAATATTGGTAAATTTTAAATTGCACCTTTTTGAGAAAATCGGACGTACGCAAACGTTTCTTCGAAAATCTGGAGGCTTTCCTTTTTCACTTACAGTGGCCAGTAGTATAAAAAGAAGGTGCTACCAATTTTTAAAGGCAGAGCGATATTTGCGCAAATGTTTATGGAAAAATATTTTCGCTAAAAATACACTAAAATCATTGTTCACATGTGGCATACTAAAGTATATGCTCATGGGGGGCCATGTTTACCTGCACAGAAATGCACAGGTGTTCCATGCATTCCTGTACAGGCAGTCCCATTTATGTACATATGTATGCAAATATCAGCCATCCAATATGCTTACCCTGTATTCCTGAGATACCACAATGATCACAAATGTATTTAATAAATGGTGAAGTGCTAAATCCACTGCAGAGCTGCAGGAGGCCACAGGAGGCAGACACGGACCAGACAAAAAATGTAAGCAAAACCAATACCAATAAATCGTACCAATGTTTATGTGCAAACTAGCACTTCTCATTTAAAAAAATAAAAGGGGGGGGAGAGGAAAGATATACAGTACACACTTACTTAAGCTGTGTAAGTAAATGACAGTGGAGGTTTGTTCAGATGTTAAACTGAGAATAAAGACAAAATAGAATACACTTTGCTAAAAAAAATACTAAACATCAGTGGATTTAGCATATATTAAATAAATGTATTATAATTTTTCTAAGTGGTATCTCAGGTATAAAGGGTACCGTATATTGGATGGCTCATATTTGCATACTTATACATAAGTTCAATTAAATGTAAATGTATTGAATATATAAAAAAAGTTGTTATGCAATAATTATGGAATGCTATTTGTATGTTTTTGCTTTGTTTTGTTTTTGTTTTGTTTTGAGGAAGTTCAACACTAGGTCAAAACATGGCGGGACCTAAAGGGGTTGTAAATAAAATTTTTTTTTGATGAAATGACTGTTTACAGGGTATAGAGACATAATAGTTAACTGATTCCTTTTAAAAATGATTAAAAATAGATAAAAATCAATCATATAATGTACCTGTAGTTTCTAGTTTCGTTTTTGCATGTTGTTTCCTGCCTTTGTGCTGTACAGAGCCACAGAGCCAATACAGGGCAGTGATGGTTTGGAAAACGAAACTGATTGGTGCTAAGGGGTTTTAGACACACAGTAATAACACCTCCTTGATTAGTGACCACAGAGAGAAAGCTCCCAGTACTGTGGGTATCAGGAAACAGACAACCAGGAAGTGTGGAGATCAGAGAAGAATTACAGCAACTTGAGAGCAAAAATGAACAATGAGGACATGAAAACAGCACTGCATTAAGGTAAAGGAAGCTATTAAGATAAAAAATAAATCCTTTACAAACCCTTTAAGCATATACCGCTTTAAACAGCTCTCGGACAAACATTTATGGGTTTTAAGCCTATGTTTTCTAAACATGACTTTTTAGATAATCTTGTTAATACATTTTGAAGATTTTATCATATGTCTGTGGTTTGATTTTGTCTGACCGCATATCCCTGTATGTTATATATAGTTAGTAGTAAACAGTCCAAGGTACCAGAGCTGAAGACCATGGGACAATCAATGCCCACCTGTTGGCATCCAGTGCAGTTTCCAGCACACAGTGACAAGGATTGATTAAAGGTCACTACTCACAAGTCCCCAGGACAGCTGCCTCCTTCCAGCTTCCTCCAGACACGGTCTAGTGAAGTGAGAAAAAAACCCTCAAAACTCAATACCCTGTGGTGTGACTCAGCATTCAACTATGAGAAAAGTCCATGCAAACCTTTAGTCCTGGCACTTCTGAGGCCTCTTAGAGCAGCTGTTCTGTTCATGGGCTACCTGGAATCAGTAGCTCCTGCCCCTCTGCAGTGTCTCAAAGTATTTATCTACATTCCAGCCTCCTACTGGATACTTCTGCTCAAGAGATTGGGTTGACCCCTATAAATATTCAGACTGGTCAATTTGAATCTCCCACACTAAGCAGGAGGCAGGAGGAAGCAAACAAACTCCTAGCCTGTGAGACTCTGAACAGGCCAGTACAAATAATTACTGATCACTTGATTACAGAAGTGACAGACTCACCCGGGACAGAAGCTTTTTGGAGGGACTGAATGCTAGCCTCTTGCCTACTATGGCCCTGGCAATTGAGGGAGCTACAAGCATTTAGGAAGATGTTCTGTGATGTAATGCCAAAGGATATTAAGGAGGCCATGATGGTCTCTGTCAGCTTGAGACTAAGTGGACAGACATACAGTATGTGTAAAGAAAGCTGGTTAATGAGATCTTGACAACCCTGGGTCTCCTGCTGTCTACTAGTCTGAGGTGGGGTGAGATCATTGTTGGTATAGTTTTTTTAACTATAAACGGTGGTTATCTGTGTCTGCTTTCTCCCCCTCAGCTTCCGTGCCATACTCTGGCTGTTGCCGTCCATTTCGGGGTTCAGCGATGGAAACTCTGGTTTCGTTCATTGGTAAGTATTGGAATGTCTTGCTCTGGCTCATTCTGCCATTGTTCTTATATTTACTACTGTGACACATCTTTTTATCTACTTAGATACACCCCATGCGCATCCACCCCTGATGAGCGAGCAATGATCTCGCGAAACGTGCGTCAGGTTTTCTGATGCGTGCATTTGTATGTACTGCATTGTATAACGTTTGTATCAATTTTAATTATTCTCTTTATTATGTGCAAATCCATTGGCTGAGCTATCATGCTATATTATTCATGTATGTACATACATTTTTAATAAACATTTATACTGTTACTACTTTTGTTACTCAGTGGCAAACTGAGACCACCTCATTTAAAGTCCCATGGGCGACTCTTTTTCTGTGTGTGTATATATCAGTAGCGGCTGGTGAAGTTTTAGGATGGGAGGGTGCCAGACCCCGCCCCTCTCTTTTGACCTATCCCACTTCTCATAAGCCCCACCCATTATATAATCCACCCACTCCGTCCCCTCTATTCCACTAACTTCCACCCATAGTGTCAGGAGTATACAGCTCAGCATCACAGGACAGAGTATACAGCTCAGCATCACAGGACAGAGTATACAGCCCCAGCATCACAGGACAAAGTATACAGCCCCAGCATCACAGGACAAAGTATACAGCCCCAGCATCACAGGAAAGAGTATACAGCTCAGCATCACAGAACAGAGTATACAACCCCAGCATCACGGGACAGAGTATACAACCCCAGCATCACGGGACAGAGTATACAACTCAGCATCACAGGACAGAGTATACAACTCAGCATCACAGGACAGAGTATACAACTCAGAATCACAGAACAGAGTATACAGCTCAGCATCACAGGACAGAGTACATACCTCCCAACTGTAAACATGCCGCACGTCACGCCAAAAAGTGGGTGTGGCCAGACTGTTATCAGTGGAAGGGGCTTAAGGGGCATTGTTAAACAAAACAAATCCCCCCTACCACCATCCCTCTCCCCATCATTACACAGGACCCCTTCCTCAACACTACCCCCCATTGTTACACAGGACCCCCTCCCTCCTACTAACCCCATCATTAAACACATAGAGGTTATTTGTTTAGGGTGGAGAGGCAGGGAGGGGGGTGTTTAGGGTGGAGAGGCAGGGATGGGGGGTGTTTAGGGTGGAGAGGCAGGAAGAGGGGTTATTGTTTAGGGTGGAGAGACAGGGGGTGTTTAGGATGGAGAGGCAGGGAGGGGGTGTTTAGGATGGAGAGGCAGGGAGGGGGTGTTTAGGATGGAGAGGCAGGGAGGGGGTGTTTAGGGTGGAGAGGCAGGGAAGGGGGTTATTGTTTAGGGTGGAGAGGCAGGGAGGGGGTGTTTCGGGTGGAGATGCATGGAGTTTTTTTTTAGGGTGGAGATGCAGGGAGGGGGTGTTTAGGGTGAAGATGCAAGGAGGGGGGTGTTTAGGGTGGAGATGCAGGGAGGGGGTTGTTTAGGGTGGAGATGCAGGGTGGGTGTTTAGGGTGGAGATGCATCGAGGGGGGTGCTTAGGGTTGAGATGCAGGGAGGGGGGTGTTTAGGGTGGAAAGGCAGGGATGGGGGGTGTTTAGGGTGGAGATGCAGGGGGGTGTTTATGGTGGAGATGCAGGGAGGGGGTGTTTAGGGTGGAGAAACCCCACAGCTGCCAGTCACTGCCACAAAACACAACACTCAACAGCCCCCCCCCTCCATGAAGCTCTGCAGCAGCTGAGAATAGTGATCAGAGGTGGGGCGAGGCGAGGCGCCGTCTGATTGGACAGGCGATCGCCGAGGACCTGTCACGTGTCCTGGGCGATCGCCTACAGCAGCCCCTTCCTGTAGGTGATTAAGCTTAATCGCCTAGGCGATTAGGCTTAATCGTCTACCCGGAAGGAGGAAGTGGGACAGGAAGTCCCACTCCTCCTGAAGCCCCCACTCCCCCCCAAAAAAATTACATGCCAAATGTGGCATGTAAGGGGGAGAGGAGTGGGTTAAGAGGAAGTTCCAAATTTGGGTGGAACTCCTCTTTAAGTAATGAGGCCTCACAGTATTTTCTAATGTCTTGGAAGTCCATGCCTGTTCTTCATTCAAGGATAGTGCAATTTCCATTACAAGATACAACAGTCATAAAAGCTTTTACATGTATTGCATAGATCTAAGTGCACTCAGACTCTCTGGGCAGTATCATCTGCAAGGATTACTAAGCAGCCTAGAACAACAAAGAAGCAATACCTTTAAACAGTGAAAACATTAACAAAAAGACAAAAGAAAAACAAGGGGGAAGGGGGTAATAGATCTGTTCTAGTAAATGAGTCACCATGCTATGGTCTTGTATCTGTGTCGGTAAGTATATAACAAAACAAGTTCTACTGTAAAATAAGATCTGAGACTGACGCTAAGGATGGTTTACTGAAATCTGAAAATGTAGCCAGCTCACTCAAGTGTTGTGATGGGTTGTATATATATCTATAGATATATAGATATCTATATATCTATATATATACACACATACATATATATATATATATATATATATATATATATATATATATATATATATATATATACATATATATATATATATATATATATATATATACACACAGTATATATATATATATATATATATATATATATATATATATATATATATATATATATATATATTTGCAGCAGGTAAAATTAGTATTGAACACTTTGTCATGTTTCTAGGTAAATACATTTCTAAATGTGCTTTTGACATGAAATGCTATCCACATGTCAGTAACAACCCAGCAATCCATACATAAAGAAACCAAAACAAATAAGTTCAGAAATTAAGTTATGTGTAATAAAAATGGAATGACACAGGGAAAAAATATTGAACACGCTAACTGAAATTAATTTAATACTTCGTACAAAATCCTTTAGAGAAAGTGGTATCTCGCGCCAATCAGGTGAAGTATATAGGGCCATATCCACAAAAGAGATACTCCGGCGTAAGCCGTCGTATCTCTGGTTCTAACTTTGGAACTGATCCTCAGAAGCAGTTTTCCTAAGTTAGGCAGAAGATCCGACATCTGTAAGGGACTTACACTGCCGGATCTTAGGATGCAGTACCGCATCCGCCACTGGGGGCATTTCGAGTCGAAATGCCTCTTCTAGTATGCAAATTAGCACTTAGGGCGATCCTCAAAGCTTTTGTGCCTAGTTTTTTCGCCGTAAGTGTTAGTTTGCCTGGTGTAAAACTAGGGCTGCTTTTACAAAGTGTAAAGTTAGTCACACCTTGTAAAGGCCCATTCAAGCGACGGCATTTGGTATGCATTCCCGAGGGAGAACTCCACGGCAATTTGTAAAATCCAAACCGGCATGGGTTCCCCCCCAGGAGCATACCAGGCCCGTAGATCTGTTATGGGTTGTAAGGAGACCCCCCCTCCGCCGAAAAATCGACGTAGGGGGTCCCCCTACAATCCATACCAGACCCGTATCCAAAGCACGCTACCCGGCCGGCCAGGAAGGGAGTGGGGACGAGCGAGCGCCCCCCCCTCCTGAGCCGTGCCAGGCCGCATGCCCTCAACATGGGGGGTTGGGTGCTCTGGGGCAGGGGGGCGCACTGCGGGCCCCCCCACCCCAGAGCACCCTGTCCCCATGTTGATGAGGACAGGACCTCTTCCCGACAACCCTTGCCGTTGGTTGTCGGGGTATGCGGGCGGGGGCTTATCGGAATCTGGGAGTCCCCTTTAATAAGGGGGTCCCCAGATACCGGCCCCCCACCCTAAGTGAATGGATATGGGGTACATCGTACCCCTATCCATTCACCTGTAGGCAAAAAGTAAAAGTTAGTAAACACACAACACAAGGCTTTTTAAAATAATTTATTATTCTGCTCCGGATGCCCCCCCTGTCTTCGTTATTAGCTCAATTACCAGGGGGGGCTTCTTCTTCCACTCTCCGGGGGTCTTCTCCGCTCTCCGGGGGGGGTTTCTTCTTCCGCTCTCCGGCGGGGGGGCTTCTCCGGACTCCGGGGGGCTTCTTCCATTTTCTCCCCTCTTCCGCTGTTGACTCGGCGAACCCCGGTTCTTCTGCAGATGTCCGGTGCCTTCTCCTTCAGCGCTGGCTGCCTGCTATGTTTGTGTGTTAGCTCAATTAGTAACAGGCAGCCGGCGCGGTCTTCTGTGACGTCAGGGTCTTCTGTTCTTCTCCCCTCTTCCGAAGTTGACTCGTCGCCTGTTGTCGCTGTAATGATGGAAGCGCGCCTTGCATCCCATTTATATAGGCATCACCGTCCCATCATGCTCCGGCAGGTACCCACGTACCTGCCGATGTTCACGCGCTGCACGTCGGGAAAATGACGTCACACGCATGCGCAGTACGGCCGGCGCGGGAGCGCGCCTCATTTAAATTGTAAACGCCCCCCGGAGAGGAGGAACGCCTTACGACGGCGGCACTTAAGTTACACGGCTTTAAATTTTTACGTAAGTGCTTTGTGGATCAGGCACTTAGGTAAAAACTTTAAGTCAGTGTAACTTAACTGCTGAAAGTTAAGTTACGCCGCCTGGCTGAGGATTTGGCCCATAGTGAATAAAGTAAATATATTAATATGACATATATATTAGTGAGTAAGCTGCTCCCCTAAAATTGAGACCAAGGTCAAAAGGTCAAAAATTGGATATTGGTAGTGTGTAGGGGGCGCTATAAATAAGTTGCGTGATCAAAAATAATTCAATAATCAAATAATCCGTCTGTGCTAACAAACTAGTGAACAGAAATAACAATCAATGCAATAAATGAATAATGAAATAAATTGAGAATAAAAAATATATATATAACTATAAGGAAAAAAATAAATAAATAAGTCAATATATAAAGTCCATTCAAAAATATATATAAATATAAGGAAAAAAATATAAGTGACTAAATAAATAAGTCAATATATAAAGTCCATTCAAAAATATTAGGTGAAATCCATTCAAATATGTCCTTAGCCGATAAACTGAGAGAACAGTGTTGAAAATTCATATGAAAGGTATCGACCTCCACCAAGAAAAAGATCCCCCAATAGTGTACTGATGGATGGCTTCTTACCACAAGGCGTTGACCTGATTGTTTAGAAAAGGTCAATTACAGCAGTTGGTCACTAAACCAGTTGAAAGATTCAGCTGTGTAGATTTATGTCTCCTAGACCCAGGTACTCTCATACAGGAAGGAAAAGGAAAACCGCTATAGTAAAGTATTGTTTATTAAAATATCAAAAAAATAACAGCGTAGCCAAATGGCCTCTTACTTTGATAGTGCCTTGGACCCGGCACTGAGGCTAGTCGGCATGGCAGATACACTGCGATAAAGGTTCCTCGCTGGGGAACTAGCGTGTGCGATAGGAGTTCCTCGCTGGGGATTCGCGTACGTATCAAGCACGAGAGCCAGCGGGACCGGAAGTGCGTCGTTCATACGTAACTAGGCGCCTCGACATATGTTTCGTGATAAACACGTCATCAGGAAGCGTACCTAGATGCGTACCAGACCCATACAAATAGGTCTTGCAATTGAGGTGGGCGGGATTTAGCCTACGACGAGCCTCAGTTCCCAATCAAACAGTTAATTGATACATGCTGTGTTCCATGGTATAACATGGTATAACATGTTAAACCATATATACTGAATAAATATTGTGCAAACAGCATTAAATTAAACCTTCATTTTAAAATATATATGCATAAATTCACATGTGTATGGCCAAATATTGGACAAAATGACATGTAAAAAACATTATATAAATAAATATAAAAATAATTAAAACACTTAAAATACTATTCATTAGATAAAAAACAGTTCAGGTCCAACTCAATATTTAACCCTAACGGCTGCATCGTCCTTAAACGATGTATCCATTCTGTTTCGTTTTGCGATACTGCTTTTTTAAGGTCAGTGCCTCTCCAATGTTGAGTGACCTTGTCTATGCCATAAAAGGTCAGTTTGCGTGGATCCCTATCATGGCAATCTGCAAAATGTTTAGAGACACTGTGGTTAGGGAACCCTTTGATTATGTTCGCCACATGTTCATTAATACGCACTTTAAGTTCACGGGTTGTGTGTCCTACATATTGTAACTTGCAAGGACATTCTAGGACATAGGTGACATAGTCCGAATGACAAGTAATGAGTGGCTTTATTGTAAATTCCTGTTGGGTGACAAAGGAAGTAAATGTACTTTTCTTTTTTCCTTGTCTAGTAGTGTTTTTACACAATCTGCATCGGGTGCAGTAATGAAATGCAGATCCATCAAGGAAGGTCAAAGGCCGTTCAGGTGGATCTGGAACATTAGCCGCAATTTTATTTCTAAGGCCGGGGCTCGTCTATACACAAAGTTGGGTTTGGGTGGTAATATTTTGGCCAAATCCACATCCTGTAATAGGATAGGCCAGAGTTTTTTAAAAATATTTTCCACGTTCCTATACTGTCTGTGAAAGCCAGAAAGGAAAGATACCTGATCACCCCGCTGGGTGCCCCTTTTAGATTCAAGTAGAGTTGGGCGGTCCATACTGGAAACCTCCACCTGAGTGGCCTGTAATATGGGCAAGGGATATCTTTTTTCAGCAAACCTTTTGGTAAGTATGTTTGCTTGTGAGTTGTAGTCGGTAATTAAATCACAGTTCCTTCTAATGCACATATATTGGCCCTTGGGGGTTGCTCCCAACCATTTTGGATGATGGCAACTAGAGGTGGGCACAAAACCATTTCTGTCCGTAGGTTTGAAGTAGGTTTTTGTCCCGACCTGATCCCCAATTTTATATAATGTTAAATCTAAATAGTTGATAGAAATAAGGCTGCACTCCGCAGTGAACCTCAAACCATAGTGATTGATATTCATTTCCAGTATGAACTCATCAAGAGCTGCTTTGGGACCCTCCCACATAAGCAGGATATCGTCTATATACCTTTTATAGTATATCAAAGCAGGTAGGTTAACATTGAATATGGTTTCTTCCTCCCATTTGACCAGATTGGCCACACTGGGTGCATAACGAGCCCCCATAGCGACACCCTTAATTTGCTTATAGAATGTCCCTTGTGACCAAAAATAAATATTCCCCATAGCTTGTTTCAAACCCTCCACTAGAAACTGAATTTGAGCCGGAGGTATGGCAGATAGTGCCTCCAATGCTTGGGTAACAGCCAGAATTGCATCTATATGTTTAATGTTGGTGTACAGCGATTCGACATCAACTGTCACCAACCAAGTTTTCTCTGTTACAAGCACAGGGGATAGGGTCTTAATAAGATCTCTACTATCTTTCAAGTAGGCATTGCCCTTTACAACAAGAGGTTGTAGATAAATATCTAAATATTCCCCCACTCTTGAATAAAGGGAGCCGATTCCACTAATAATATGCCTCCCTGGGGGTTTAACTTTATCTTTGTGGATTTTGGGGAGTATATATAACACCGGTATCCGTGGTGCTTTTGGAACAAAATATTGTGCTTCCTTATTGTCCAAAATGGATAGTGTTAAACCATTTGTAACCCAGAGTGACAGTTGGGCTTTCAATTTGATTGTTGGGTCCCCTGGCAGAGGCTGATAAGTATCAGCATCCAACAATAAACGCTGGATTTCTGCATAATATTGTTCTTTGAGGAGTACCACGACCCCTCCCCCTTTATCTGCTGGACGTATCACTATGTTTTTGTGAGTTTCAAGCTTTTTAATACCTTCATTGATGGGATTCATTTTTTGATTTATCTGTATAACATCAAGTTCTTTTATTTTATTTCTTCTTGGACCATACGCTTAAATACCTCCACATGATGATGTGTTCCCTTTTTAGGGTTGAATAATTAACTGTTTTTTAAACCACTATGCACTATCCTGTGACAGGAGGTAGTGGTAGAATATCTGTTTGATGTGAGAAATCCTTTGTTGGTAATGATAGCTTCAAGACGCCTCCTGTATGGAGAAACTAGTCATATGCATTGCTCAGGTGTGATTGTGGCCCATTCTTCCACACAAACAGTATTCAAATTTTGAAGATTTTGAGCGCCTCTTTTATGAACTCTGATTTTCTTTCCATAGGTTTTCTATTGGATTCAAGACAGGTGATTGGCTGGGCAATTCTAGCAGTTTTATTTTCTTTCTTTGAAACCAATTGAGAGTTTCCTTGGCTTTGTATTTGGGATAATTGTTTTGCTGAAATGTCCACCCTCATTTCATCTTCTTCATTCTGGTAGATGGCAGCAGACTTTTATCAAGAATGTCTTGGTACATTTTTCCATTCATCCTTCCTTCAATGACATCAAGTTTGCCAGAACTGTATGCTGAAAAACATCCCCACACCATTGTGTTCCCACCTCCAAACTTCACTGTTGGTATGGGGGTGTTCTTGGGGTGATGTGTGGTGCCATTTGACCCACAAACATGGTGTGTATTATGGCATCTAAAAAGTAAAATTTTGGTCTCATCTGACCAGACTACAGTATCTCACAAAAGTGAGTACACCCCTCACATTTTTGTAGATATTTTATTCTATCTTTTCATGTGACAACACTGAAGAAATTACACTTTGCTACAATGTAAAGTAGTGAGTGTACAGCTTGCATAACAGTGTAACTCAACACACAGCCATTAATAAGGGGGGAACAATAACTACAAGTAGATATTGATGGTCAGACTTTGAGGCCAAGGAAGTATATTAAAAATAAAGTTTAATATCATATTAAATTACAAACAAATATACATGGTAATAAATACAATTACAAAAATGACCACTGTATACAAAATCCTTAGAAGTCGCCAACGCACGTTTCGCCGTGGGGCTTCTTCAGGACGATAACAAGGATTTCGTAGAGTAACGTATAACAGAGAACAAGTAGTTATATGACAAATGGTCTCTCGATGGATGCATCCATAAGGCACAAATAGCACACGGTATCACAAGATCGATAGGGAACTTGTCCACAATTTTAGAAAAGGATCAGCTATTGTATACAGCCAGAGGAAGGAACACATCCCCGATGGGGGAGATAATAAGCTCGTAGTAAAAAACACAGTTTGCAAGCTTGAAATGGGCGTAACGAATATAGTCACACGTCGTCTGTGCTAAAATAGACGGTCCTGTGGCATACTGGGACAGCAAATACCTCACAGACAGCAGGAAAAAGTATGATCCAAATCTAATAGGTCCCCAATGTGTTGGTTCTTATGTTAGGCAACAGTGTTGCAACCATCAAGGGTAGTGTCTTACGGCTGGAGGAGGGTGAGATATGTGTCCCAGGGTGTACAAGCCTGTACAAGCGTGAATCTATGTATTTCACTGGCTGTGCGAGAGCCAGAGGGGGCGGCGCTCCGGTGCCCTCTATGGACGAACCGCCACTGTTGGCATGCATGGCTCCTTCAATGAACTGTAGCTCCCCAGTGCCAGTAGCACTCATCCAGCCCCAGACAATGACACTCCCACCACCATGCTTGACTGTAGGCAAGACACACTTGTCTTTGTACTCCTCACGTGGTTACCAACACACACACTTGACACCATCTGAACCAAATAAGTTTATCTTGGTATCATCCGACCACAGGACATGGTTCCAGTAATCCATGTCCTTTGTCTGCTTGTCTTTAGCAAACTGTTTGCCGACTTTCTTGTGCATCATCTCTAGAAGAGGCTTCCTTCTGGGATGACAGTCATGCAGACCAAATTGATGCAGTGTGCAGTGTACGGTCTGAGCACTGACAGGCTGACCCCCCACCCCTTCAACCTCTGCAGCAATGCTGGCAGCACTCATACGTCTGTAGCGATGAGTTGCTACATGTTACAGCATCCACACATTTCACCCTACTGCCAGACATCCATTAGATACACTTCTTTAGTCTATGAACAGCCTCTTGCTTGTTTTCGTTGTTTTATTAGGGGATTAACTTGGTTGGGGAAAGAGACATGGGATGCCCAAAAGATAAATTAGTGCTTTGCAGAAAATAGTAACCGCGTCACACTTCTCAAAATAATAAGATGGCTGACCCTAAACTTGACAGTCTTTTACCTCAGGACACTTCTTCCTTCAGCACATTCCTTGACAGACTTTTACCTCAGAACACTTCTTCCTCCAGCACACTACTTTACTATCCAAGTTTAGTAATCCTGTCACACCCTCAGAACTTGACTAGGCCTCACTCTGAATAAGTCCCAGTTAATTTACTTGAATGAATGAATGAATGAATGAAGAATTTATATAGCGCGACGCATGCGAACTAAATCGCCTCTGGGCGCTGGTTGTTCCGGTCTCCTTTGATATCAAAAGAGATGAGTTTTGATCTTTCTCCTGAAGGCTAGGTGGTTCTCCTCCAACCGAATGTTGGTTGGTAAAGCGTTCCATAGTCTGGGACCTTGGACCACGAATCTTCTTTCTCCTTTTGACTTGTAATTGGCTTTCGGTATTTGGAGCAGGTTTTGATTGGTGGATCGCAGAATGCGATTGGAGTTGTGGGCTTTTATTTTGTCGCATAGATAATGGGGAGCATTCCCATGGATACATTTATGCGTTAGACAGAGTGCTTTAAAGACAATTCTGTCTTTTATTGGCAACCAGTGTAGAGTTCTCAGTGAAGGTGAGATTGATTCCCATGGTTTTTTCCCAGTCACAAGTCTGGCGGCCGTATTTTGAACGACTTGCAGACGAGCGATTTGGTACTTTGGGAGTCCGAGGTAGAGGGCGTTTGCATAATCCAATCTGGAGTTTACAATAGCTCCCACCACGGCCGCTATGTCTTCTTTGGGAATAAAAGGAGTGAGTTTGCGTAGTAGGCGCAGCAGATGGTGAGATCCGCTGACTACTGACCCTATTTGAGCGTCCATTGTCATGTAGGAGTCAAAGATGACCCCAAGACTTTTGACTTTGGCGCTAGGGGTGATGATTTTGCCCAGAATGGGCGGGGGTATCCATGTTGTTGCAGGTTGATTCATGCGCTTGGCGTGAAACAGGAGAAGTTCTGTTTTCGCTCCGTTGAGTTTAAGGTAACTCTTAGTCATCCAGTTCTCTATCAAAGAGAGGCATGTCTCTAGATTGAGATGGTGATCTTTTTTGTTGCAAATACGGAAATACAGTTGCGTGTCGTCAGCATATGAGTGATAAAGCAGTTTTTGGCTGCTAATGATTTTAAAGAGGGGACGAAGATAGATGTTAAACAGCACCGGTGATAGAGGCGATCCTTGAGGGACTCCGTATGATACCGTGCGTTTCTCAGAAGTGAAAGGTCCCAATTTCACTGTTTGTGATCGGTTTTCCAAAAAAGAGGAAAACCAAGATAAATCACCTTCTGCGACTTTGGCTACGTCCGTTAGCCGAGTTAGTAATAGTTTGTGGTCTACCGTGTCAAAAGCCGCGCTTAGGTCCAGCAGAACCAGGAGACAAGATTCTCCTTCGTCTGCGGCCTCGAGAGCGTCGTCCCATATTTTGAGCAATGCTGTTTCCGTACCGTATCCGGGACGGAAGCCAGATTGAAATGGATCAAGTAGGTTGTGGGTATCTAGATGCTGTTGCAGCTGTTGTACCACTACTTTCTCCATGACCTTGGAAAGAACGTTTAGACCTGTTATGGGACGGCGATGAAGTGGGTCCTTGGGGTCTAAGGTGGGTTTCTTCAAGATGGGTTGGATTATGCCCTCTTTCAGCTGGGAGGGCACCATGCCCTCCTTGAACGAGTGGTTTATAAGCTGCGTGATAGGAGGTGCCAAGATGTCGGCGCATTCCTTCAGCAGTTTAGTGGGGATGATATCATTTGGCGCGGTGCTGTTTCGCAGAGTACCAATGATATTTTTAGTGGCCTCTATGGAGATGGGTTCTAGAGTGAACTTTCCTAATTGCGGTGAATTTCTGTGGGTGTTGTGTGAGTAATTGTGGGGGGGGGTTCAGGGGGGTATTGTTTTGCTGAATGCTTTCCCGGATTCCCTCGATTTTATTAATGAAGTAATCCGACAATTCATTGCAAAATTCTTGGGTGTCAGAATTGGGGGCTTCAAGACAGACAGGATTCATGGTCTGAGTGACCAGCTTGAAGAGTTCGCGGGGGCGATTTAGGGCGCTGTTGATAGCCTTGGAAAAAAATTTTTTCTTGGCTTTGAAGATTTCTTTATGATATTTTCTTGTTGTGGTCTTGTAGGTGATGAGGTTTTCTTCTGAGGAGCTTCTTTTCCAGGTGGCTTCCGCCCTTCTACGCTCTTGCTTCAGTAACGACAGCTGGTTGTTAAACCAGCTTGAGGTATTTTTTCGGATGCAGGTTTTCCGTTTTGGCGCTATTAAGTCGGCTGACTGTAATAGGGCTGTGTTTATGGCATCCAGTGTTTCTAAGGTCGTTTGATAAGATTGAATTGTTTTAACTTTTTCCCTTAATGTGGTTTTGAAGAGTTCCGAATGGAGCTTCTTCTGACATCTAGTCCAGTGTGTTGTCACTGGTTTTGATGTCTTTGTTAAGGGGGGGATTTGGGGAATTCTGAACTTAATTGCATGGTGATCTGTCCATGGCAATGGTTCATTTTCCAAAATGTTTATTTCCAGATTTTGCCTGAAAATAAGATCGAGCGTGTGACCTGAAGTATGTGTGGGCCCACATACTAATTGCTGCAGCCCTAAACCTTCCAGGTGGTTGATACAGGGATCTTGTGAGGAATTGGCCCACAGGTTGAAATCCCCGAGCAGCAAAAGGTGTTTGCTGTTAAGGGTATAAGTGGAGATAAAGTCCGTCAATGATGGCAGAAACTGCGATTTTGGGCCAGGCGGTCTGTAGCAGAGTAGAATACGGACGGTCTCCTGGGAATTTGTTTGTAGTTGCAGAGTAAGGGTTTCCATGAATGGAAGAGGATTTTGAAGGACTGGTTTAGTGATCGCAAGGTGAGTCTTGTGAATCACCGCCAGTCCTCCTCCTCTTTGCCCTATTCTGTTTTCGGTTATAATATGATAGCTTTCAGGCACCAGTTCTCCCAGAATGGTGTTACAGTCGGCTGTAAGCCAGCTCTCTGTAATAAAGAGGCAATCTAAATTGTGTTGTAAAATTAAATCATGGATTTCTAGTCGGTGTTTTACTGCCGATCTTGTGTTGATTAAAGCACATAATATGTGCTTAGGCTGGGGCAAATGACTGAGATTCTTGCTAGTCGATCGTTGATCGACTTTCAATAATCGCTCAATTCTTAGGGCTTTTTTGGTGATGGCTGGTAGTATTGCGGCGAAACGCCTCAGACCCCAGATGGTTTCGGCAGAATATTGCAGTTTAACCATGGTCGCCAAGCCTCAAGAAGGGGGGGGGAGAGTTTATTCTAGGGAGATGGAGGGAAGATTAGCTTAATCTTCTCTTTTAGCTTGTCCAGAGGAAGGCAAAAAACCCCGGCCAAGCTGTGCCAATATGCTGTGGCTGGGGAAAAAATTCCTTCCTGACCCCTTAACAGGCGATCGGGTAAAGCCCTGGATCAAGTTCAGGTTGTATTGAGGGGGGGGGAGTGGGGGATATTCTTACTGCTGGGTGTTGCAGAGATGGCCACTGATCAGGCAGCAGGATCCAGGCTGGGGGCCAGCTTTTGTTGGATCGGTCCTGCTGTGTACTGTTCGGTTTTTGGACCTGGAGAATAGGTATCCTTCAGGGGTAGGGGAAGGGGGGGCCTCGGATCAGTTTGGTGGAGATAGAGGGGTGTGGGAAGCGTTGTGCCGCTAGGCCGCGGGTGAAGCCGCGGTCTTTCCTGAATCGCGGCTGCCGCGATTCTCTGCAGGCCGGCGCGGACGTTCTGAAAAACGCCGAAAAACGGCTCGAAATTGCGGCGGGGAGGTGATGGGGGGAATATCTTGATAGTACTATGGGGGTGTAGAAGAGGGGGTGAGGGGAAGGGGAGAGCCGAGCTAAGTAGTTTGCTGTGGCGGCTTGTCCTGAAAAGGACGGCCGCCAATGAACCTAGTAGATGGCCCTGAGAACAGGGGCTTACCTGTAGGCTTCCCTATAGAGGTGAAGAAAAGGGAGCCAGGGGATGTCAGGGTAGTCCGGGGGAAGCCAGGTGGAAGTCTGCGGCAGGAGATCTGACCAGCAGACGCCGGGGAGAGCGGACAGCAGTGACAGGGGGAGGATCAAGCAGGCTGGAGGTGAAAACCCTGCCTGTCTGGCTCCAGGAGCCGTACGTCCTACTGCTAGGTCCGCACGCCGATTACTACTGGAGCTCAGTTCTAGCCCTGGGGAGGAGTCACTCTTTCAGACTCAATCCTGAGAGCAGGAGAACTTGATGACCCTTTGTAGGCAGGGGCCTGTAGTACTCCTTTATGGCAGCAACTGTTTACTTGAGAAGCATAAATGGTGATGGACTACTGATCCCAGCAAGTCCGACTTGCAAATCCTGCACGCCCTTATGTCTGAATCGATGTGACAGAAACTCCTGGCTCTACATCCAGCTCCCCTGGCATGCCTCTTCCAGATCTCTTCACTGTGCTTTCACTCCTGCCCTGGATCCATCCTGAATGACTTACTCTGGATGTGCGGACCAACTGTCTCCTCTAGCTTCTGTTCCAGGACACCTCTCCATGACCGTGTAAGGAGAGGCTCCCTCCCAGCTCCCCGAGCTCCACCGCCTGAGGTACACCCCTCCCCCGGAAAGGAGGCTCCTTCAAGAACGACAGTCTAACACTCCATCATCCAGTTCACCCAGCCGACAACTCCTCCCCCAGCAGGTATATGTAGGAGGCCTTCCCCCTGCCAATTATATTTGGGTATTGGTCAGAGCTCCTCATGTATCCCATGTCACTCCTGCCCCTTTTCCACAACATTCTCCCTGGAAACAGGGGAGGCACCCAAGAGCTAAAGTACATGTCAGTCACACTAAACCACTGCCCTGCCCCCAGATCAAAAAAACAGGCCTAGCTTGCAGCATAGGCCTTCTTAAATTTACCAGCGCTGGCAGCTTACACAAAAACCCTTACACTTAGCACTTACCTAAGGTAGAGAGTGCTACACGTCTATTTCTCAAAGACAACCTCTGGATATGACAATGAGCACGTACACTCAACTTTTCTGGTCGACCATAGCAAGGCCTTTTCTGAGTGGGACCTGTCCTCTTAACCTCACTATGCAGCTCGTTTTGCACAGAATGGTCCCGAACCTGGTCTTTTGGGGTCCCTCGGCGGCTGTCTCAGCTCTCCCCGCAATGCCTTCATGCCTTCAAGACAGCTGAGAAGCCTGCGTGTTCACGGTGCGGGACTTTCGAGGGATCGGGTAAGTAATCGGGGGTGCTGGGGGGCGCTAATACTCAGATGTTTTTTTACCTTAATGCATAAAATGCATTAAGGTGAAGAAACATTTACCTTTACAACCCCTTTAATGATGCATAACAATGTATTTTTTTTTTCATTTTTTTCTTTTAAAGGAGTTCTCTGACCTAAAACTTTTAACCCCCGCTGTGCCCGGGCTGTAAAACTATACAAAATAAACTGTCACTTACCTGCCTACGATCCCCCGTTGTTCCGATATCGCCGTCCCGTTCTCCGGTCCCGGTCTCTTCCGCTTCCTGTGTGTCGGTGACTCATAGTGCGCTCAGCCTATCAGCGGCCGCGACGGGACATTGCTGCGGCCGCTGATAGGCTGAGCGCACTATGAGTCACCGACACACAGGAAGTGGAAGAGACCGGGACCGGAGAACGGGACGGCGATATCGGAACAACGGGGGATCGTAGGCAGGTAAGTGACAGTTTATTTTGTATAGTTTTACAGCCCGGGCACAGCGGGGGTTAAAAGTTTTAGGTCAGAGAACTCCTTTAAGAGATAAGGGAGAAGCTAGATATAGGGGATAAAATGGTCAATAGGTGGGGTGTCCTCAAGATTGATTGTCTATTAGAGAGCCCGCCACACAATGGAATGGAAGGGGGATTGTTGGGTTATGTTGGGTACTGAGTATAGAACAGACACTATGGTCAGAAAGACCCCTTTCAAAAAAAGCACCTGTAAAGCGCCTGAAAGAAGCCTCATCTGCAATCCCAATGTGAAAGCCTGAGTGCTTTCAGAGCCCTTTCACACTGCCAGCACCCGAAAAACACTGGTAAAGCTCCGCTAAGACCATACAATCGAATGGCCTTTTCTATGGGAAATACTTAAGCCTCGTACACACGATCAGTCCATCTGATGAAAACGGTCTGAAGGACAGTTGTCTTAGGTTAACCGATGAAGCTGACTGATGGTCCGTCACGCGTACACACCATAGGTTAAATAACCGATTGTGACGGTATCGGTATGATATCCCCGTCAACGTTCCATTCTTCCCATAACGAAAATCACCCCAATATTCCACGAGGAGGGATATCCCTGGAATCGCCCAGAAAGCCACACATGAGACCAGCTTACTGCTTGAACAACACAGACTTTAATGTTATAACACACAGCTTATATGTCATTTCCAAAACTGTTACAATGACAAATCTCTGCCCCCCTCACACTGGGGCTTCCATACAGATGAGTAGGTAGACACGACGGGGCCGATGCTGAAACACATTTTCTTTAGACAATGACATCAATGACGCTGAGCACTAGCTGTACTGAATACATCAACCAGACCGCTCGACCCCGCATATAGAGAGATAATTACCACAATGAAGCAATCAGAATAATTAACACAAGCCACTTAAACCCAGCTCTCCTTCACACAACACAATAGATCAATTAACCTTTAGAAATAGTGAGGGGACATTAGCACATCAATAACCTGGCTAGCAGGGAGCAGTAAACTGAGACATATAGGCAAATGTATCACAATGGCCCCCCTTTTGCTCCCTGCTCCGGCAAACCCGGTTGGACCTTCCCTGGTCCAGTAGGGTTGAAGGGTTCAGAGCTATTAGTCAGAGGTTAACTCCGTTTGGCATGACTGACCTCCCTTGGCAACTGCTTCAGACTCAGGTATGTCACCGGGTCGTCAGATCACACGCCGGTCAGTCCCCAAGTCTTTGTGCGATCTGCAAAGTCACCAGAAGTCAGTGTGAAGACAGCGAATGGGTCTGTGCGCCGCCGTCTAGGTGTCCCGCTATGGGAGGGGGCAGGTTATGGCTCTGAAGTGACAATCCCAGGAGATTCATAAAAAGAAAAAGTTATATTTGTTGAAATGCTGTAGCACTGGTGCTCAGAGTCCGGGGGGGGGGGAGGGGAATCAGAGCCCCATAAGGTCAGCCACCCCCTGCTCCCTCCGCAGCCGCCGGTTCTCCTCTTGGAGCTTCTCCAGCTCCATCTCCAGTTCATGCTGCTGTGACCTCAGGTGGTTGTTCTCCTCCTCCATGCGGCTTATGCACTCCTCCAGCTCTATGTACTCACGGATCAGCTCCTGCTTGCTCATGTCCTGCAGGCTCTCCACGTGGTCCTTCATCATCAGGAACTGGGTGGTGGTGTAAGGGGCCACCGGTGGGCCCTTGGCGAACATCTCGGCACGCATCTGGGACGCCCGCTGCGACTCCCTCTCCTCCAGTCGCTTCTTCTCCTCCCAGGTCAGCTTGTTATACGGCTTCCAGGACCTCTTCTTCTTGAAGGGTGGCCGGCGGTGCCTCTTTTTGCCCAGCTCCCTCCAGGGCCCCTCCGGCTCAGGGCTGTCGCCCATGACCAGCTGACAATGGTGTTCCCTGTTGTCCGTAATAACAGATTGTACCATGAGGGCTTCGTAAGGGGTGCCCAATGGTTCTTCCTGACCCAGCTCCTTTGGATCCCAAGCCGAGTCTACACAATGGGCTGCTGCTGGTGGGCGGTACCCAGGTTGAGACCAATTTGACCTGGTGTTGTCATTCATGGGGCAATTCTGCTTGAAGTGACCCAGCTGTTTGCACCGGAAGCAGCGTTGTTCGTTGTCCTCCTGGCATGGATAGCGAGGGTTAGATGTCATCGGTCTGTTAGGAGGTTGGTATCTAGCGGTTGGTGGGTGTGAGGGCACCGTTTGTGGTGGAGGTTGTTCCTGTGGTGTGACCTGGTTCGTCTTGCGAGTATCTGCATATTCATCCGCCAACTTCGCGGCCTCTGGTAGAGTCATGGGCCTGCGATCTCTCACCCAATCTTTGACGTCCGGCTGGATGTGATTGTAAAATTGCTCCAGGAGCATTAGTTGCAAAATGTCCTCTGCGGTGGTGGCCTGGCTGCTGTTAGCCCAGTTAGAGGTCGACCGGGACAATTGGCATGCCCATTCCGCATAAGAGTCTTTCGTGGTTTTGCGTGAGTCCCTGAACTTCTGTCGGTGGGACTCTGGGGTTACTGCATAACGAGCCAGGAGCACTTCTTTAACCCGGGCGTAGCTATGAATATCCTGATCTGGCACGGTCCGGAAAGCATCAGAAGCTTTGCCTGACAGTTTGCCTGACAATATTGCAACCCAGTCTCCTCTAGCTATTCGGTGCAGGTTACATTGTCGCTCAAAGTCCGCCAGGAAGTTATCAATCTCACAGTCCTTTTCATCAAAAGCTTTAAAAGCGCTAAACGGAATCTTCCTTGCGTCTGCTGTGCTGTACTCACTGTTTGGAGAATGTGCGGCTGCTTGTTGGACTGCTGCCAGTTTTAACTGTAGTTCTGCGTCCCTTATTTCTTTAGCCTCCTTCGCTAACAGGTCCATCACTTTCAGTACCACATCTGGCGTTGGGTTCGGGCCGAACCACGCTAGCTTCTCTCTCATTAGCTTGTTGGCTGGCGATTCCTCCTCCTGAATCACTGGTGTCTCCATCTCTTGTACTGCTGGCGTTGCTGCAATCCCGTCCTCCTGGTCTAGCTCCATTGATTCTGCTATGATGACCCGCTTGGTTTTGTTGCTAGCAATCCTTCCACGAACTTCCAGTAGTTCTTCCAGTGTCTGCTTGGAATCCGGGTGTGAAGGGGAATAGAAGGGAAAAATCCCACTGCTACCAACCAATTGTGACGGTATCGGTATGATATCCCCGTCAACGTTCCCTTCTTCCCATAACGAAAATCACCCCAATATTCCACGAGGAGGGATATCCCTGGAATCGCCCAGAAAGCCACACATGAGACCAGCTTACTGCTTGAACAACACAGACTTTAATGTTATAACACACAGCTTATATGTCATTTCCAAAACTGTTACAATGACAAATCTCTGCCCCCCTCACACTGGGGCTTCCATACAGATGAGTAGGTAGACACGACGGGGCCGATGCTGAAACACATTTTCTTTAGACAATGACATCAATGACGCTGAGCACTAGCTGTACTGAATACATCAACCAGACCGCTCGACCCCGCATATAGAGAGATAATTACCACAATGAAGCAATCAGAATAATTAACACAAGCCACTTAAACCCAGCTCTCCTTCACACAACACAATAGATCAATTAACCTTTAGAAATAGTGAGGGGACATTAGCACATCAATAACCTGGCTAGCAGGGAGCAGTAAACTGAGACATATAGGCAAATGTATCACACCGATCGTGTCAGAACGCGGTGATGTAAAACACAACGACGTGCTGAAAAAAACGAAATTCAATGCTTCCAAGCATGCGTTGACTTGATTCTGAGCATGCGCAGGTTTTTAACCGATGGTTTTGCATACTAACGATCAGTTTTGACCTATCGGTTAGCCATCCATCGGTTAAATTTTAAAGCAAGTGTCCTTTTTTTTTTAACCGAAGGTTAAATAACCTATGAGGCCCACACACGATCGGTTTTGACCGATGAAAACGGTCCGTCAAACCATTCTCATCGGTTTAACCGATCGTGTGTACGTTGCCTAAGAAGGATGGGATTCCCATTGGTATTCATTAAATGGATACAAATAATATATAGGAAACCCATGTCAGCAGTTAAACTAGGAGGAAAGCTATCATCTTTTTTTCAGCTATACAGAGGCACGAGGCAGGGCTGCCCTCTCTCTCCGGCACTCTTTGCGTTAGCAATAATGCTAGTGGCAGAGGCTCTTTGGGCTTCGCCAAACATTCAAGGACTTCGAGTGGGGGGGGGGCTTGGAAGAGTGGAAGAGAGGGTAGCCCTGTCTGTCGATGATATGCTTTTATTTCTGAGAGACGCGGGCCCATCTTTGGAAGGAGCCTTAGAATTATTAGATATTTTTTCACTGTATACAGGGCTCAAAGTAAATTGGGTTAAGTCTTTATTATTTCCCATTGACCAGGGAGGACAGGACACTGCTGCCCCAAATCTACCATTGAAATGGGTAACAGAATTTAAGTACCTTGGTATAATAATATCTTGACAGATGGAAGATTTTCGAACATTAAACTTGGATCCAGTAATACAGGAGTTTAGGGAAAAAAAAGGTATGGGAAGCGCTACCCCTGACGCTACAGGACGTATAAATTTAACAAAGATGATTATTCTCCCCAAATTTTTGTATTTATTTAGAAATTCTCTTAGAAAAAATGGCTGTCTAAAAGTTTTTTTGTACAGCTGCATGGTATGTTTTCTACATTTATATGGAAAAACAAACCAGCTAGAATTAAATTAAGCGCACTTATGCTACCGGCAGTAAAGGGGGATTGGCCTTCCCAGACTTCTATAAGTATTATTTAGCCACAAAAACAAAAGAACAAAAGCTGGACAGCCGCACTCCAAAATTTTCTTTAAAAGAGATGTCTTTATTTTCAACTGTGCATACAGTCACTGCAAGCCCACAAAAATCAGTATGGCCAACGTTTCGCACTGGCGTCAGTGCTTAGTCATTATTTAGCCACACAGTTAGTGACAGTGGGGAGATGGTTGAACCCTGATGGGTTTGACTCTGCTACAATGCTGGAAGCAGCAGTGGTTCAATCGGCGGAGGCACTGCAGGGACTATTATACCGGGGGATAAAATTTAGGGAGGATTTGACCCCTTCAATGAAACAATAAAAATATGGAGAGCAGCCGCAGTAAAAGAGGGATACTCGAGAACTAACATGTCCCCAAATACTCCATTATGGAGAAACCCTGAGTTGCCACATCTTGATTCTAAGATCCAGGAGTTTTTTTTTTTTTTGTCATTAAAAACGATCGTGTGTGGGCTTCAGAGCATTTTTCGGGTTCTGAAAAATGGGCACATTTTTTTCGAACATGCTCTATTTTTTCACAACGTTTTTAATGTTGTAGTTTTTAAGGTTGTAAAAAATAGTCGTGTGTGGGCTTTAACGACGTGAAAAATCCACGCATGCTCAGAAGCAAGTTATGAGACGGAAGCGCTCGTTCTGGTAAAACTACCGTTCATAATGGAGTAAGCACATTCATCACGCTGTAACAGACAGAAAAGCGCAAATCATCTTTTACTAACACAAAATCAGCTAAAGCAGCCCAAAGGGTGGTGTCATCCGAATGGATGAGTGTGCCTATGAGTAAGTGGCGTGAGCTGCACATTCACGCCACTTACTAATAGGATCCTATGAGTAAGTGGCGTGTGCAGCCACGTAACGCGTAAGGAGGAGAGCCGGTGGTGACGTCATCTCTGCTTGAGGCCGAGAGCGGAGACATCTTAACTACATGCTTTATGCTATTTGTTTACAAGCTTGCTGTAAGTGCATTTGCTTTTACTTATTAAACGTATTAATCAGTTTTACGCTATGGAGCTTTTATTTGTTTATTGAGAGCCATCTGCCCTGAGAGCTGGTTGCTGGGACCTGGGGATCACTAACCAGAGGGATTGGTGTGGCGTTGGAAAATAGGCTGACCGGGAGTCTTCCATCAGAAACGAAATCTGCTGTGCTATTAAGCCAGCAGTATTGGAGATCTATAGGCTTGTTTTAAAGGGTCACTAAAGGAATTTTTTTTTTAGCTAAATAGCTTCCTTAGCCTTACTGCAGTACTGGTTTCATGTCCTCATTGTTCGTTTTTGCTTTGAAGTAGCTGTAATTCTGCTGTGATCTCCACACTTCCTGGTTGCCTGTTTCCTTATAACCATCGTACTGGGAGCTTTCTCACAGTGGTCTAAGCTGTCATTACTGTGTGTCTAAAACTCCTCAGATTAATTTAAAAAACAAAACACTGCCCTGGATTTGTTTGTTTTTGTTCTGTGAGTCTTCCCGACTCACCTCTCACCCGGAACGTCATGTATGTACCTTTAAAACCGAAAGTGAAACTAGAGGCACATTATATGATAGATTAAATTCAATTTTAATCATTTTTTAAAAGGAATCAGTTAACTTTTATGTCTCTATAGCCTGTAAACAGTCATTTCAGCAAAATTTTTTTTTTCCTTTAGTGACCCTTTAAGCCTTTCTGAGGTGAGAGGCTTGGGGAAACGGAGCACTTGTTCTGCACGTTATGCACCGTGGGACCCTGTGTGGAGTCAAGCACTTTATTGGAACACTTATGCACTTTAAAAAACTTTAAAAATAGTAAAAATACTGTTAATTGAAGCACTTTGCTGTGATCTATTTTGGACACTTGATCATTATCACACTCTGAGCACATATCTTGGAGTGTGGAGTGTGCACAGAGACTCACATTTATTTCTTATTTCTTATTTATTTGCACGTGTGGATATGTACATTTTTATGCCCTTTAATCAGTATTGGCTATTGTTTTTGCCACTTTATGCTTTTTATATTTATTAACATATTTTGTAATTGTTACATATTTTTTCACATATATTATTTTTTCACTTACTTGGATTATTGGAAATTCACTAGCCAGGTGGTGGTACTCTTATACACCACCAATTGGTTCATATATATAAAAACATCACTCAGTGTACCCCCCTCATCTTCCCATTGATTGATGATGGGTTGTGACTGACTAGGAGTGATACACCCCCCCCCCCCTTTTTTTTGGGCTTATTTGGCTCGTCTCATTTGGACTTGGATTAGGATGGAAGCAGTATTTGAGATTGTTATTATATGTATTTAATATAATTGTATTTATTAGCAAGCGCCATTACCCCTCTTATATATCATTTTTATCAGTGTGTGAGCACTATATTGTCGTGGCTGCTGCTTAGTTATTTTATTTTATTTTAGCTTTTATTAGTCATTATTACCTATTGCTCTAGTTAGTGTGGTTTTTGCGCATTAGTTGCCCCCACTATTCACACTTTCCATAGTGAAGTATGTCACGATTTTATTCCAAAAACAGATAAAAACAAGGTAAAACAGCAAATGCTTGCAGCTTAAAAATCCATGTGCATGGAGACGCCGTGATGCGTTCCAGCTGCGCTTCAAAAATAGCGGAAATGACATGTCCCCTGAAGATGTTGGTGTGCACCAATGAAACTGGTAGGGTGCTTGATTGTGACACGTCATTTCCGCCGTTTTTGAAGCGCAGCTGGAACACATCATGGCGTCTCCATGCACATGAATTTTTAAGCTGCAAGCGTTTGCTTTTTTACCTTGTTTTTATCTGTTTTTGAAATAAAATCGTGACATACTTCACTATGGAAGTCCTTTCTTTTAGATTTTTCCCATTAACCATTGGACAGCTCTCCTCAAATCGTTTTTTGCCTGGGAACGTACTCAAGCGATCTGGATTCCTTTTTGGTGTGAGTGTCCTGGAGGTCGATTAAACGTTGGGATCATCATTGGGATCGTGTACAACTCCTGCTGTATATACCCATATGCAGGGCCGTCTTTACTATTGATTGGGCCCTGGGCAAAAAAAATTCTTGGGCCCCCCCCCCCCATGCAAATTGTCTCTCCACCCCAACATTCCAAAAAACAAAACACACGTGTAAACTTATGTATTGAATTGTATTGTAACTGTACTGTCTGCCCTCATGTTGTAAAGTGCTGCACAAACTGTTGGCGCTATATAAACCTTGTATAATACTAATAATGATGAGGGGAAGAGAGAGAAGAGTCCAGGATGATGGGTGGGGGGAGATAGCAGAGTCCAGGATGATGGGGGGATAGGGGAGTCCAGGATGATTGGGGGGGGGATGGGGGAGATAGGTGTCCAGGAGGACACACATGGATTGGGGGGGATGTACTTTGAGGTGTTTGTATCATACAAGGCACACAAAAAAATCAGCACAAGGGGCAGTACTTGCGTTTCCCCCCTCCCCCAAAGAAACCATCTATTGTTCACATCTGCACATCACTTTGCTTACCTCTGCTCCCTCATCCACAGTTCACCTCTGTATTCCACGTTCACGTCTGTACCCCTCCATCCACAGCTCATTTCTGTATCCCCCATCCACCTCTGTACCCCCCATGTCCACCTTTATATCTTTCCATCAACCTCTGTATCCTCCCATGTCCACCTTTTTACCCACCCCCCATCTATGTTCACCTCTGTATCCCCCCATCCACAGCTCACTTCTGTATCCCCCATCCACCTCTGCATCCCCCCATTAAACGTTGACCTCTATATCCTTCCGTCGACCTCTGTATCTCCCTGTCCACCTCTGTACATCCCCATGTCCACCTCTGGGTTCATCTCTGTAACCCCCCTTCACCTCTGTATCCCCCCATGTCCACCTGTGTTGACCTTTGTACCCCCTCATGTCCACCTCTGTATCCCCCATGTTCACCTCTGTACCCCCGTCCACCTCTGTGTTCACCTCTGTACCCCCCTCCACCCCTTTACCCCCCATGTCCACCTCTGTGTTCACCTCTGTACCCCCTCCACCTCTGTTCCCCCCGTCCACCTGTGTTCACCTCTGTACCCCCCCATGTCCACCTTTGTACCCCCCCATGTCCACCTCTCTACCCCCCATGTCCACCTCTCACATTTGTACCCCCCCATATTTACCTCTGTACCCCCCATGTCCACCTCTATACCCCCTCCACCTCGGTACCCCCCATGTCCACCTCTGTACCCCCCCATGTCCACCTCTGTACCCTCCATGTCCACCTCTGTACCCCCCCATGTCCACCTCTGTACCCTCCATGTCCACCTCTGTACCCCCCCATGTCCACCTCTTTACCCCCCCCCCCCCATGTCCACCTCTGTACCCCCCCATGTCCACCTCTGTACCCCCCATGTCCACCTCTGTACCAGCAATTCTCTGCAGTCTGCACAACATATGAATCCCCTTCTCTCCATCTTGTTCTATTTTACTTGATCACACGGAGGAGGGAGATCACACAGTCTCCGCCTATCAGACTCAGCACACAGCCAGAAAAATTCACTCGGTTGTGTGCTACACAGGTCTGCCAGGCAGGGGTGGGGGCGGGAGGAACACAGAGCATCGCTCTCGCTCTGTCATTGACACCGGTCGGCAGCTCCTGACAGAGGGAGAAGCGGGACGAGCGGGCTCAAACACATGAAGCCCGCAGCTGTCCCGCTCTCCTGCATAAATTAATTAATGTGGCCGCCGCTTGGTAGAGATAGGGGGGGGATCAGCTGCACCCGTTAGTCCGGGAAAACTGCGGGCCCAGGGCAGCTTCCCCTTTTGCCCTGCGGTAAAGACGGCCCTGCCCATATGCGTTTTATGACTACCTGTAATAGGGGTCATGGAAGTTTGGTGAGTAGGATGTGTGACAGGTGGTGGTGGTGAAAGAAATTTCAGTCAAATATACCTACTGTTCAGCAGGGATTTGAAGATTGTGTACACTATTTGAAGAAGTTGATACATTGTCTGAGGACTCTGATACATTGTTTGAACATTCACTATTTGCACTATTGAACTTATTTTGTGTTTGGACTTTTAACACACATATTATCATGTTGGTGTTTAGCTGAAATCACTTTGCACGCTTGCACTTTGTAAACGGAAGGAGCGTGGTTTAACCATTTTAGTATTCATTTATTTTTTCTTATACAACGTGCTGCTCCTTATCAATACTCACCTGTTTAATTACTTTAATTACTCTAGTTGTTGTTACTCATTATCTCTCCACTTTGCGCTGGTTCTGGGTTTTTTAACCCCTCATTCACATTTGTAAAGATTATTTGGTGCTTGAACTACAGACTTTACTATTAAATTTGCTCAAATAACAGGGACTCGTTTTTGTCAAAATTGAGAAAATCATGTAAGTCTATTTCGTGAGAAGTAGTGCATCCAATTAGGACACAGTCTCTCACAAAATGGCTGTTGGAATCCATGATTGTGGACATGTATCTGCTCACTAGTTTTAAATGATAGCTTACCTAATACAGCTACAATCACCTAAAAATGTCCAGAGGCCTGTTTTTTTTAGGATTCTGGGTCCTAATGGGACACAGCAATATCGCCGATACGTTGCAGCCACAATTTGTCTAGGTGGGAGCTGGTAACACAAAGCCTGCTTTGCTATGACAAATGTGTAAACTTCTCAGAATATACACTATGGGGGTTATCCTCAAAAGAGATACTCCGACTTAACTGCTGTTCAGTCTGTGTGTAACTTTGGAAACGATCCTCAAAAGGCTTTTTCCAAAGTTACACAGAAGATCCGGCATGTGTAATTGAATTACACTGCCTAATTTTAGGATGCAGTACCGCATCCGCCGCTGGGGGCATTTCGAGTCGAAATGCCGTTGCTAGTATGCAAATTAGCACTTAAGGCGATCCACAAAGCTTTCTAGCTTCCTTTTTGCGCCGTAAGTGTTATTTTGCAAGTGTAAAATTAGGGCTCGTTTTACAAAGTGTAAAGTTAGTAACACCTTGTAAAGGCCCATTCCAGCGACGGCATTTGGTATGCTTTCCCGAGGGAGAACTCCACGGCAATTTGTAAAAAACAAAACCGGCATGGGTTCCCCCCCAGGAGCATACCAGGCCCTTAGGTCTGTCATGGGTTGTAAGGAGACCCCCCCACGCCGAAAAATTGAAGTAGGGGGTCCCCCTACAATCCATACCAGACCCGTATCCAAAGCACGCTACCCGGCCGGCCAGGAAGGGAGTGGGGACGAGCGAGCGCCCCCCCCCTCCTGAGCCGTGCCAGGCCGCGTGCCCTCAACATGGGGGGGTTGGGTGCTCTGGGGCAGGGGGGCGCACTGCGGGCCCCCCCACCCCAGAGCACCCTGTCCCCATGTTGATGAGGACAGGACCTCTTCCCGACAACCCTTGCCATTGGTTGTCGGGGTCTGCGGGCGGAGGCTTATCGGAATCTGGGAGTCCCCTCAAATAAGGGGGCCCCCAGATACCGGCCCCCCACCCTAAGTGAATGGATATGGGGTACATCGTACCCCTACCCATTCACCTGGAGGCAAAAAGTAAAAGTTAATAAACACACAACACAAGGCTTTTTAAAATATTTTATTATTCTGCTCCGGACGCCCCCCCTGTCTTCGTTATTAGCTCTTTTACCAGGGGGGGGCTTCTTCTTCCACTCTCCGGGGGTCTTCCACTCTCCGGGGGTCTTCCGCTCTCCGGGGGGCTTCTCCGCTCTCCGGGGGGGCTTCTCCGGACTCCGGGGGGGCTTCTTCCATCTTCTCCCCTCTTCCGCTCTTGACTCGGCGAACCCCGGTTCTTCTGCAGCTCTCCGGTGCCTTCTTCTTCAGCGCTGGCTGCCTGCTATGTTTGTGTGTTAGCTCGATTTCAAACAGGCAGCCGGCGCGGTCTTCTGTGGCGTCAGGGTCTTCTGGTCTTCTGTTCTTCCGATGTTGCCTCGTCGCCTGTTGTCGCTGTAATGATGGAAGCGCGCCTTGCATCCCATTTATATAGGCATCACCGTCCCATCATGCTCCGGCAGGTACCCACGTGGTGGGTGCCTACCCACGTGCACCCACCATGTGGGTACCTACCGGAGCATGATGGGACGGTGATGCCTATATAAATGGGATGCAAGGCGCGCTTCCATCATTACAGCGACAACAGGCGACGAGGCAACATCGGAAGAACAGAAGACCAGAAGATTGGTATAAGGAAGGGAAATGGGATAGGGGAATCTGCGCTAGGTGAAAGCAATAATAAAGCAATTAAGGGTGGGTCCCGGGAGGGACGTCCTGCAGCTGAACACAAATGTTTAGATACAAAAACAAAAAAAACGTATGGAAAAAGACAGTGCAGCGCTAGACAAAATATAACATCAAGTGTGAAAAGTGTGTCAATAGAATATTTAAATAAATAAATAAACCATGAATAAAAAATTATATAAGTGAAATATAAAAATAACTCAATCTAATATGGCAATTATCCTCTGAAGTGAACAGGACTGTTGCAAAAAATAAACATGATAACTAAACCTGTGAAGGTAAGTGATGCCTAAAACAAATGTATTTCTGCAGTGAAGCCAGAGAACCTGTCTCAGTCTTCCAACAAATCAGTGTAAATTATACCACATAAATAATCACAGTGATAATGATACACAGTGTTTCAATATAAGTCCATGTTGCATGGAAAGTATAAATAAAGTTGAATAAAGGTGAGTAAAATTAAATGGAGTCCACAAAGGAAAAAAAGTGAAGGAGGGGTTTTGTAGTCCCCTCAGGTGAAGATGAGTAAAATTAAATAGAGTCCACAAAAGAAAAAACGCGCGGGAGGGGTTTTGTAGTCCCCTCAGGTGAAGATGGTAAAAAAAGCAGAAGATCCACCAAAAGACCGCAGATGGAAATAGGAGGAAGCAATCCACAGACAATCCAATGTAAAGAGAAATGGAGGCTTACCGGAAAGCCTGTGACCCGACCTTCTCAGGAAGGATCTAAACAGGCGTGTTGGGATAGAAACGTCCCTCAGGCAGTGGAGATGGATCGATATCCTTCACGAATCAAACGTCAGGGTCCACAGCGTCGTAGCTCCTCATATGGGTCAGGGATGACAGCACTCACAGAGATATGTAGCAACGGTGGTCAGCAGATGTCATATGAAAAAAGGAAAAATTTCCATGGTATAGCCTGCTTGATATTGGTTTATTTAAAAATTCAATTAAGGGGGGAGCCATTGTCATTCTAAACAAGACCTGCTACCTTACCGAGATGGCGAGAATTTTGTCTGATCCTGATACTTATGCCACACTCCCTATGAATCCCACCATACCCTTTAAACGGGATCTGAAAGATCTCATTACAAAGGGTTTTGACATGGGTATTCTTAACAAGAAAGAAAAGGAACACTTGGTTCCCTTAGCACCCCGTCTTCCGGTGATGTACATCTTGCCAAAGATTCATAAAACCTTGATAAATCCCCCAGGAAGGCCCATCATCAGTGGTATTGACTCCATAACCTCTAGAATAGGCAAGTATATTGACTTCTACTTGCAACCACTGGTGATGGGTACTCCTTCCTTTTTAAAAGACACCAAACATGTCATCAACCTCCTTGGAAATATAGTTTGGAAACCTACCTATATGTTAGTCACAGCGGATGTGGCTTCTTTGTACACGTCTATTTCGCATCACTTGGGACATGACGCAGTACAACATTTTTTGATACAGAAGTCCACTCTGACAAACACTCACTGCAGATTCATAATGGAACTGCTTGATTTCGCCATGGAGCATAATCACTTCTGGCATGACGGCACCCACTATAAGCAAATCAAGGGGGTAGCCATGGGGGCAAAATTTGCGCCAAGCATGGCGAACCTGTTCATGTCGAAGTGGGAGGAGGATACTGTACTTATGAACAGACCATCAAACCTCATCCTCTGGAAAAGATTCATCGACGATATCCTGTGCATCTGGGACGGTGACGATGATTCAGTCAATTCCTTCATCTCGACTCTCAATCGAAATGACAGGGGTATTGTCCTAACCCATGAAAAGAGTGCCACTATGATACACTTTCTGGATTTAAACATCTCTATAACCGATGGCAAAATTGTCACTTCAACATACTTCAAGCCTACGGATAGAAATGGATACATACCGGTTGACTCTTGTCATCATCCTTCATGGCTGAAAGCGGTCCCAAAGGGCCAATTTTTACGCCTTAGACGCAACTGCACAAATCTAGATGAGTTTTATAAAGAGGCAGCACTACTAAAAGCTAGATTTTTAGCCAAGGGTTATGATGTGGCAAGACTTGGCAATACCATTAGGGAAGTAAGTCAGATTGATCGATGCACTCTGCTAACAGATAAACCATCGGACACTAGTACAAAAGAAAATTTTGGCTTAGCCTTCATAACCACCTTCTCCAGCCAACATTGGGCTATTAAGAGAATCATAAAGAAACACTGGGCAGTTATTAAAAACGACAGGATTCTAGGTCCACTCCTCACAACTAACCCTACAGTTTTGTTCAGAGGAGCTCCAAACCTCAGACACTCGTTGGCCCCTAATGTACTAGATGTCCCACGCCAACCGGTGTTTTTTGGAGACTTCAAAGGCTTCTACCCTTGCAAAAAATGTAGAGCCTGTAAATTAAATGTCCTCCAGAACAGACGCTACACAGATTTTACCTCCATAGGCACAGGTAAAACATACCCCATCAAAACCTTTATTACCTGTAGCACTAAATGTGCGGTGTACCTTATAAGGTGCCCATGTGGTTTGGAATATGTAGGACGAACCACACGCAAATTACAGGTCAGATGGGGCGAACACATTACCAACATCCTGACTGGATTTGACAAACATAATGTGTCCAAACACTACGAACTAAAACATGATAAAAACCCAGAGGGGACTGTGTTCATTGCCTTGGAGAAATATGTTCCACACTGGAGAGGTAGCAATGGCACAAGATCCATCTCCAGAGCCGAAACCAACTGGATCCATAAACTCGGATGTCATGTCCCTGGAGGACTTAACGTCGAATGGGACATTAATTGTTTCATCAATAATAGTTAACAAGTCCCATTTGAACCCTGCTCTACTAATTTTTCTTTATATATTTTTTTATATACACATACATTTTTTCTATGGCATAATTTTTATCTGCCTGGTATATTTTTGTGCTCTATGCATTCGGCTTTATGATTTACAAGCCGCTAATTATCCACTAATTAGACACTAGTGCCAAAGATTAATCTATGCATTTGGTTATGTGATTCTTGTGTATTTCATATGTTACTAAGTCCTAATCAATCAGACATTATTGCCAAAGGAAAAAATCCCTATGACATTATGGGTGTACATTTTTTTAACATATAACCTTTATATATATATTTCCGTTGGGCAATCATTTTTTGTTCATACACACCATTATAATTATTGTTAGTGTATGTTCTTTATGCCCTATCTTCGGGTTCCATGTCAATTTTAATTATTTTTGAAGTATAGATATTTTTGAGCGGTAATACGCTTTTTTATCCACAAGATGGCATGGTTCTTTTTTCCTTTTGTAACTCAATGAGAAGTACAGCCTATTGTGATTTCTGTCTTAACTCCGCCTTGGCCAATGAGCTCATTTCGCTTAAGCTTTGGGCTGTATAAATCACGCATGCACAGTGAGGTGTGCGTGCCCCTGATGATGTCATTACGACGAAACGATCGTCGGGCTGCAACACACGCACTGTGCATGCGCTAACGGCCCAAGGCGGTCTGTTTATATTTTGGAGCTTTTTTTTCCTTGCAAGGACTCTATATATTTCTTCCCTATGTATGGGAAATCTTTTTAATGGATTTTTAATTGAATTTTTAAATAAACCAATATCAAGCAGGCTATACCATGGAAATTTTTCCTTTTTTCATATGACATCTGCTGACCACCGTTGCTACATATCTCTGTGAGTGCTGTCATCCCTGACCCATATGAGGAGCTACGACGCTGTGGACCCTGACGTTTGATTCGTGAAGGATATCGATCCATCTCCACTGCCTGAGGGACGTTTCTATCCCAACACGCCTGTTTAGATCCTTCCTGAGAAGGTCGGGTCACAGGCTTTCCGGTAAGCCTCCATTTCTCTTTACATTGGATTGTCTGTGGATTGCTTCCTCCTATTTCCATCTGCGGTCTTTTGGTGGATCTTCTGCTTTTTTTACCATCTTCACCTGAGGGGACTACAAAACCCCTCCCGCGCGTTTTTTCTTTTGTGGACTCTATTTAATTTTACTCATCTTCACCTGAGGGGACTACAAAACCCCTCCTTCACTTTTTTTCCTTTGTGGACTCCATTTAATTTTACTCACCTTTATTCAACTTTATTTATACTTTCCATGCAACATGGACTTATATTGAAACACTGTGTATCATTATCACTGTGATTATTTATGTGGTATAATTTACACTGATTTGTTGGAAGACTGAGACAGGTTCTCTGGCTTCACTGCAGAAATACATTTGTTTTAGGCATCACTTACCTTCACAGGTTTAGTTATCATGTTTATTTTTTGCAACAGTCCTGTTCACTTCAGAGGATAATTGCCATATTAGATTGAGTTATTTTTATATTTCACTTATATAATTTTTTATTCATGGTTTATTTATTTATTTAAATATTCTATTGACACACTTTTCACACTTGATGTTATATTTTGTCTAGCGCTGCACTGTCTTTTTCCAGAAGACCAGAAGACCCTGACATCACAGAAGACCGCGCTGGCTGCCTGTTTGAAATCGAGCTAACACACAAACATAGCAGGCAGCCAGCGCTGAAGAAGAAGGCACCGGAGAGCTGCAGAAGAACCGGGGTTCGCCGAGTCAAGAGCGGAAGAGGGGAGAAGATGGAAGAAGCCCCCCGGAGTCCGGAGAAGACCCCCGGAGAGCGGAGAAGACCCCCGGAGAGCGGAGAAGACCCCCGGAGAGCGGAAGAAGAAGCCCCCCCTGCTAATTGAGCTAATAACGAAGACAGGGGGGGCCTCCGGAGCAGAATAATAAAATATTTTAAAAAGTCTTGTGTTGTGTGTTTACTACATTTTACTTTTTGCCTACAGGTGAATGGATAGGGGTACGATGTACCCCATATCCATTCACTTAGGGTGGGGGGCCGGTATCTGGGGACCCCCTTATTAAAGGGGACTCCCAGATTCCGATAAGCCTCCGCCCGCAGACCCCGACAACCAATGGCAAGGGTTGTCGGGAAGAGGTCCTGTCCTCATCAACATGGGGACAGGATGCTCTGGGGTGGGGGGGCCCGCAGTGCGCCCCCCTGCCCCAGAGCACCCAACCCCCCCATGTTGAGGGCACGCGGCCTGGCACGGCTCAGGAGGGGGGGGGCCGCTCGCTCGTCCCCACTCCTTTCCTGGCCGGCCGGGTAGCGTGCTTTGGATACGGGTCTGGTATGGATTGTAGGGGGACCCCCTACGTCAATTTTTCGGCGTGGGGGGGTCTCCTTACAACCCATGCCAGACCTAAGGGCCTGGTATGCTCCTGGGGGGGAACCCATGCCGTTTTTTTCTTTGAAAATGGGCATGGAGTTCTCCCTCAGGAATGCATGCCGCTGTCATTTTTTTTATCCCCGACGCAACTTTAAGCCGTCGCGATCCTCAAAACTCGGCGTAACGTAACTTCGCGCATGCGCAGTACGGCCGGCGCGCATGCGCAGTACGGCCGGCGCGGGAGCGCGCCTCATTTAAATGGGACTCGCCCCATTTGAATAGGAACGCCTTGCGCCGGCGGAATTTTAGTTACACAGCCTGAAATTTCTAGATAAGTGCTTTGTGGATCAGGCACTTAGGTAGAAACTTTAAGGCAGTGTAACTTAAATTGGATTTTTTAAGTTACGTCAGGTTTTTGTGGATCTGGCCCTATAAAATTAAAAATACTTAGTGTATCGCTCGTTGACTTAAAATCAGATTGAAACATGTCCTTAAAAATAGCTAAACCTGAAAAACCAACAGTTAATTAATTGCAGACTACCAGTCCTTGGATGTGGTGGCTGTATTTGTTTTAATTTTTCAGGCTAAGAATATTTTCAACACGTACAAAAAAAAAATACCGGTTGATCTTGCCAATAATCCAGTGTCCTTTAGGGCGCAGTCGGTCAAAACTGTACACGCGGTTGGTCAAAACCGATGGAAACGGACTGAAGGACCTTTTCATTGGTCCAAACCGACCGTTTCCGTGACGGAATCTTTAAAAAAAAAAAAAAGAAGATTTGACAGAATCTTTAAAAAAAATAAAAGATTCGACGGAGCAACGAAACTGTACGATGCTGCAATCGTACATTTCCAGTCGAATGTTCGGTTAGTCCCATCAATCCATCATGTAATGGTGATGAACAATTGCAAACGTGTTTGAAGTCCCGACTGTGTGACAACTATGACTTACTCCATAGATACAGTGGAGATATGAGTGTAGCCACAAAGGGACAGGAAGTATAAAAAATAAATTAAAAAATTAACAGAAAAGCTAATTCAGCACGATAGGTATATGCCATTCATTCATTCATAATTTAATAAGCATAAATATCTAACATACTCTATTTTGTTAAATATTGTTTCCCTAGTAGGGCCGTTTTTTAATACCAACATTATTTTAGGTGCACAGAAACAGCATAACTTGAGATTCAAAAAAGATGGAAATCAATGGCTGCAATCCACGATGAAAAATGCACACAAAGTTCCAAAACTCATATAAAACACAATTCTCACCAATGTACAGAATTCAAGCACTTCTTCAATCTTTCTCAATCCTAGCAGAACTCCATATAACAGCTAATTCCTTATATCTAATGATAGATACAGAGCTTTTTTTTCAGAAAATAGGTGCAGGAACTCAACCACGACCCGTTCAGATTTCACAAACAGTAGAAGGATCTTAAAGGGGCATTAAATACCAGAATTGCATTACATACAGAGTTCAGAGTTCAGGGGGTTACAAAGCTGTCACTTGTAAACACAGAAACCAGACTTCTGTGTTTACAAGTGATTGTGGTGAGCAGGCACCAAAGGGTCTGAGCCAGAGGTGGTGGAACTGAGTTCCCCCAAGTTCCCCCTGAAAAAAAAGCCCTGGATAGATAATTAGAATACATTCAGATGGAACTACAAGTGCAAGTACCGAACAAAAGCATACAAATGCAATGAAATCAAAATTTCATTATGGATTCAACAACTCAGTGTATGGCATCCTTTTCATACAACCACTCAAGTTTAATCTCTTATTTTGGAATGACAACCCTGATAGTTTTTGTGTTCTTATTACATAATTACCTGATTCAGTTGCTCACCTGTAAAGTAAATATCAGTTTCCATCACCCATTTAAGGAATTCCTTCAAGGGGCAGTAACAGTCCCAGGGGTTTGAGCTAAGGCCTAGTGTTCGTAGGCTAGGCAACTCACTGACTGTAGTGACGTCCAGATAAGTCAGTACTCTATTATATATTCATGTTATATTACATGTCTTCCAGCCTTATAACTGGTATCACTATTGTGTTGTCCTCTTCACTTTTTGTTCACATTACACTTCAGTTCACTCACTGTTACGTAGGTTTTTTTTCTCTCCCCATATACTGACACTGGTGGACATATACAATTATATTAATACTAGCATCTTCTTGAACAAATAAATGTGAGATTTCTAGGTCTAACCAGTTTATATATTGGTTTATACCTATTTTTATTATTTTTTATTTCATTTTTATTTTTTCATTTATTGTACCTGTATTTACTGTAAAAAATAATTCCTGGATACCTCAACTAATATGTATATATACCTGTATTAAATAATAGGTGATTTTATGGCACCTATTTTATTTGCTTTTTACTCATTTGTTTGTATGCTGTTTCTTGCTGCCCGTGTCTAAGTGATGTCAATGCCCCCCCTCCCTTCCTGCTCTCTCATCTCCTCCTTTTCTGAACCTCTTTGCCCCCACTATGTGGCTTTACGTCGTGTCCCCGGTTCTTTCCCTTGACCGGGGCTCCGACGTTTGGCACTGCACGGGGTCATCCTTGGCCCTGTGCATCATGCCTTTGCTGCCAGCCGTACTTCCCGCGGTGACGTTCATAAGGCTGGCACATACCGCTCTCCTGTCTCCTGTCCCCCTCGTTCTTCTCCTTCCCCCCTTCGGTGGTTGTACATATTGGCTGATAAGGTAATACTCAGCGCTAAAAAAAAAAAAAAAATTCCAGAAGGAAAAAACATTGCGCTAAATAAAAAGATGGGTGACAAACCCCAATGATTAGTAAGTGAATTAATAACTAGCTGCCAGTACCAAAAAAATGGTGATACAAAAAATTCCTAAAACGTGTAAAATATAGTACAGCGCTCAAAAAAGTAAAAAGATCTAAAATAAATTCATCCTACATAATCAATATTGAATTGTGAAATGAGAAACACTTCTCACACTAATGCATAAAATAATGTAACAAAAAATAAGTGAATATAGAAAAGTCCCACTGTGTAGAATATAACGTCCAAAAATTATGAAAAATAAATGGAGAGTGTGAAAAAATTATTGAAAAAATAAGTGAAAAATAAGTCCTTGCAGGATAGGTGACTCCTTAAAGGGAAAATCCGAATCAACGCGTTTCGTCACCACGGACGTCGTCTGGGATTGACAGCAGCCAATCCCAGACAACGTCGGTGGTGACGAAACGCGTAGGCGTGGCTTGCAGACTTGACGTCATCACGCTCTTGACGAAGGAGCTCAGAGCTTATACCACAGGAGAGACAAGAGAAGCCGCCGCGTCTCGATTAGATGTGCTTCTAAATCGCAATTTGATGCCATCGAACCTGTAAGTGCATAGTATCTTTGCCTATTAAACTCAACCTTACGGTATTACACTATGGTCCTCTTCCTTTTTATTTCCTGATCATCCGAGACCATAGGCACCACCTCACACATCTTACAGAGGGTGTAGAGGAAGATCTAAAATCCCCAGGTCACTGTAATGGTGATCACACTGACAGGGTAAGGAGACTACATTACCACATTTGTGTGTCTTCCTGGTGGATGAATTTTCTCTCTATCCTCTATTGGTCTCCATTCGGATTTTCCCTTCAAGGAGTCACCTATCCTGCAAGGACTTATTTTTCACTTATTTTTTCAATTCGTTTTTCACCCACTCTCCATTTATTTTTCATAATTTTTGGACGTTATATTCTACACAGTGGGACTTTTCTATATTCACTTATTTTTTACATTATTTTATGTATTAGTGTGAGAAGTGTTTCTCATTTCACAATTCAATATTGTTTATGTTCGATCAATTTATTTTAGATCTTTTTCACTTGTTTTTTGAGCGCTGTACTATATTTTACACAATACTCAGTGCTAGATCCTTTGGGCTAGATCCTCAAAAGAGATACGCAGGCGGATCTGCTGTTCCGCCTGCGTATCCCTGTTTCTATCTTTGGAACTGATCCACAGAATCAGTTTCCAAGAGATAGACAGAAGATCCGGCAGGTGTAATAGTTTTACACTGCCGGATCTTAAGATGCAGTACCGCGACCGCCGCTGGGGGCATTCTTTGTCGAAATTATGCGTCGGGTATGCTAATGAGGAGTTACGTCGATCCTCAAAGCTTTTTCGCGTTCGCTACTTAGCCGCTACGTTAGTTTCCCATCGCTTAGTTACACTTTTGTAAAGCAGCCCTACTTTTACACAGCAGGCGTACTGCTGTGTAAAGTATGGCCGTCCTTCCCGCGTCAAATTTTAAAATTTTACGTCGATTGCGTAAGCCGTACGGGAATACGGAAATACGCTACGCGCCGCGCCGATCAAAAAATTACGTCACGTCGCGCAAAGCACGTTGGGAAATTTGCGTCACAAGCATGCACAGTACGTCCGGCGCGGGAGCGCGCCTAATTTAAATGGGACTCGCCCCATTAGATTAGGAACGCCTTGCGCCGGACGGATTTGAGTTACACCGCCGCAAATTTCCAGGTAAGTGTGTTGTGGATCGATACCTAACTTAGGAAATTTGCGGCAGTGTAACTTAAATCTCTTAAGTTACGTTGCGCTGCGGGGCTGTGGATCTGGCCCTTTGTGACCATGCTATGGCTTCTATACATACTCTGTGATCTTTTTACTAACCAGGTTTTCTCTGGTCTTTTTTAGCCAGTTTAATCCCTCTTTCCTCAGACGAACCCTGGGGCAGAGACGGCTATCTCTTCTCTCCTGCCCAGTCCTTGGTGGTGATCTATATTCAGCCATTTGGGGCGCAGAGAGACCTGACTGTATTGGAGAGACTTTTCCTTTTCCCCTCTCTTTCTGCTTACCAGCAGACTGTGTTTGGTTCAACCTTCTATTGCCATATACAACGGTGAGCTTTGCCTGTGCACAAAACTTGCTTATCTTTTTTGGTGCTGGACTCTGTCTTTGACACCAATATGGCAATTTAACTATGTAGCGCCTGTGTACTTTCGTACAGGTGCTATGCGGTCGCCAAATCTGGATTTGTCCTGTGGGTCAGTCTGTGCCCCAGAGATACGATATCATCTCTGGGCGGCAGGTGGTGCCAGAGGGGTCCAGGCGGAGCCGCTTTTTCCCAGCAGCCAATTGGAGGAGTTTTCCCTCGTGGGGCATGATGGGGAGGGGTATTTTCTGTGGCGGAGGCCGTTGTTCGGGGTTCTTTGCGGGTTCCTGGTTCCAGGTGCGGCACCCGCTTTCAGGGTGTGCGCACATCACGGGCCCCACTACTATGGCCTACCAGGCCGGGGTCGCGTGCTACGTGGAGTTCCTGACTCTGGGCTCTCATAGCCCAGAGCAAATTATATGGCAAAGGGGCCCCAGTGACTTACTGGGTCCCCACTTCTATTGAGAAGATCCCAAGCTGGGTGCTGTTCGTTGGGGGGATCGGTCTGAGGAGAACCCGGAGGCAGGTGATCCAACAGGGCTTGAACGAACCACCGGGGATCTGGGCACCGGACACTGACAGGTCACATTCAAGCTGTCAGTCGGTGACTCCAAAGACATACTGGGAGGATTTGCTCTATCGTCCTAACTTCCAAGCCTGTGGCAGAGGTCTCATCTGGACATCCAGATCTAATTTAGAGCCAAGTCTGTGGCAGAGACTTGTTTCCTTTCCTAGAAGCTTTAAGTGGCGCTCTGGCTGCCAGGCCTGTGAGAGAGGTCTGTCCAGGGGCACTTCACCCACTCCGGCTGGAGTGGCGACGCATACAAATACTACTGCTAAAGGGCAGGACTGCCTTTATTATCCATAGCCTGATACTGTGAAGTTGCTCTACCTTCACCAACCTATCTTGTCTACCTCAAGTTACATGTCGGTCGTGTTTGACAGGGAAAATAAAGCATTTGAAAACGTCAACCAACGGTTCTGGACATTCTGTTATTGCTCTCAACATTACCATCACCCCTAGACACAGTGAAGAGGTAACTTAAATACGCCGATCCCAAATCTAATCAGCGGCTCCTCCGGGGGTAGCGCTACAACTATGTCCTCCATTAAAAACTATACTATGTATATCTCTTTTTTAGAGTACCAAAACAATACCCAGCTGGCTGGCTGGCTGGGTCAGCTATACACATACAGCCCTAATTGGTGGTAGCCGGGTCTGTTTTTCTATCCCTTAAACACGATCTGTCTGTAAGTAAAAATAAAATATGTAAAATATTATAGTTTTTTACCCTGTAGCTGAGTTTTGACACCTACTTGTAATGTCTATGGTAGGGTTTTTTTGAGGTTACAACTGCCTTGTTGTTGTCGGTGACACATATATGCGGTGCCCCGCGTTTATACATTATGTATACCAGCTGACCTATGCACATCCCCATAGTGAGGGTGCAGTTCATTTGGGACTGAGATTGTCGGATGGGAGTGGCAGACATTGTTACACACGAATAGCAACATTGACGGTTTTAATGTGTATACATTTTTCATGTTCTATGTAACTGTTTTATGTATAAACTTGTGTCATTAATTGACATATTTGACAATGTTTTTGTCTATGTTTATATATGTCTTCTATTAGACTTCCATGCTCCTGATGAAGCGTTTTCACGCAAAACATGTTGAGCAAAGCAAGAACTAATATGCATACCGGACCCAGCTCCAAGGACACAAATCCTATATGCACTTTTACTGTTTGACATTTATGTATTCTCATTATGTGAACGTACTTGCACTACTATAAGCTTTTGGAAGTGTTATTGGAATACCCGCTGGGTACCCATGCTGATGTAATACTGTATTATAAGTTTAGATACTTTTTTATACATATTTTCTACAATAAATATCTATAGATTTTTATATTCATTACTCGTGTACCGCCAAAAGTCAATTTTTTCTAGTTTAGATTAGATTAGTTTCCATTTTAATAATACCGGGACGTTGGTACACTCATATTGTTGCATCCACAGCAATTAGTCACCCCGTGATGATGCATATTTTTGCAAGGTCCATTAAAAATTCCTTATATCTAATGATAGATAAGTAGAATACATTCAGATGGAACTACAAGTGCAATTACCAAACAGAAGCATACAAATGCAATGAAATCAAAATTTGATTATGGATTCAACAACTCAGTGTATGGCATCCTTTTCATACAACCACTCAAGTTTAATCTCTTATTTTGGAATGACAACCCTGATAGTTTTTGTGTTCTTATTACATAATTACCTGATTCAGTTGCTCACCTGTAAAGTAAATATCAGTTTCCATCACCCATTTAAGGAATTCCTTCAAGGGGCAGTAACAGTCCCAGGGGTTTGAGCTAAGGCCTAGTGTTCGTAGGCTAGGCAACTCACTGACTGTAGTGACGTCCAGATAAGTCAGTGCTGTGCGACTAAGATCCAGCTGTCGAAGGCCTGTATTGTTGGAAAATGCATCCTTCTCAATCTCCTCCAAGTTGGGATTGTCTGATAACTTCAAAACAACTAAACTTGTCAAAAGGTAGAAAGTGGCAGATGTGATCTTGGTGATATTATTATAGCTCAAGTCCAGATAAACCAATGACATAGCAATGAACGTGGCTTCCAAGGAACTTCCCAGAATATTGTGGCTGCAGTCCAGGTACACAAGGTCAATCAGGAGATTGAGATCCACTGATGGCAAATAGGTTAGATTGTTGTGAGTTAGGATTAGCTGTCTGGTATCCATTGGGATGCCAGAGGGAAATTCTTCAAGCTGTCTGTCAGTGCAGTTTACTAAAAGGTGTTCACAAGTGCATTCCTTTGGGCAGCATATGCCACGCTCTATAAGACTACAAATTACATTTAAGAATAAAAATAAAATACTCCTTGCTTCCCTGAGAGAATAATGTCTTTGGTTATCCATGAAACCGATGTGTTCTGTAGGTTTTCTGCAGAGAAGGGTAACCATCTGAACAAGGGTAAGACCTATTTGTACAATGTCTTTTTACAGCAGATGATAACAAGTCAGCGGTCATGTCAAGCAACATGCACATTTTCCTTACCATGTATACTGATGTCTACTGTAACAATTCTCTGCTTATTCAGAGGCTCACGTTGCTCTCATTCTTCAAGTCTCATTGACAGTCTATTTTCACTGCCTGGCTGTGAAAGTGCTGCTGCTTACATGAAGCCACTTTGAACTTGAAAGTGAGGACAGTTAAATAGCTGGCTCGGACATTCAAGAGGACACATCTCCCTCAGTCACACCGGTTGCCAATCGACACCTTCATGACGTCAGCTGCTAATCAAAGGCAGCTCTGCTTTTGCTGAAGCAGAACAGTAGGGCATTGCTGAATGCCTGGGAAAGCACCACACATACGCTCTTCTCGTTTCTGCAAGGTCACAATGCTTACTTCCTACTAGGACGTTGAATGTAGAGCTACAGGTCATAGCTTTTTTCTCTGCTTCATTGGCATGCAGGATACAAGAAGAGGTTTCCCACAAGCATGTTTATTTTATAAATAAATAATGGTATTGTTGGCTTTTCTAATATAGCTTAATGATTTGCTAATTATATTTATTTCTGTTTTAAAGTCTTTACTATCTCTCTCTCTCTCTCTCTCATATATATATATATATATATATATATATATATATATATATATATATATATATATATATATGTGTAAATGTGTGTGTGTGTGTGTATATATATATATATATATATATATATATATATATATACAGTACTAGGCAGTTTTAAGCAGATGTGGAGAAATGCTGTAAAGTAAGAATGCTTGTAAAAATATATATTTTAAACATTTATTTTTATCAATTTACAAAATGCAAAGTGAGCGAACAGAATAAAAATCAAACAAAGCACAAAATGACGAGTTATAGAATGTAAATGCATCTTTGATATATATCTATATATAGATATAGATATATATCTATATACACTGCTCCAAAAAAATTAAAGGAACACTTTTGAATCAAAACTCCTGGGATATTTATCTGGTTAAGTAGCAGAGGGGGAGGGGTGTATACAGAGGGGGTTGTTAATCAGTTTCAGCTGCTTTGCTGTTAATTGAAATTAACAACAGGTGCACTAGATGGGCAACAATGAGACGACCTCCAAAAGGAATGGTTTTTCAGGTGGAGGTGTCTGGCATTTTTTTTCCTACTCATCTTTTCTGACTGTTTTTCACTAGTTTTGCATTTGTCTAGGGTCAGTGTCACTACTGGTAGCACAAGGCGATACTTGGACCCTATAAAGGTTGCACAGGCAGTCCAACTCCTCCAGGATGACACATCAATATGTGTCATTGCCAGAAGGCTCAAGAGCATGGAGGAGATTCCAGGAGACAGGCAGTTACTCTAGGAGAGCTGGACAGAGCCGTAGAAGGTCCTTAACCCATCAGCAGGACCGGTATCTGCTCCTTTGTGCAAGAAGGAACAGGATAAGCACTGCCAGAGCCCTACAAAATGACCTCCGGCGGGCCACTGGTGTGAATGTCTCTGACCAAACAATCAGAAACAGACATCATGGGGGTGGCCTGAGGGCTTGATGTCCTCTAGTGTGCTCTGTGCTCACTGCTGGACACTGCGGAGCTCGATTGGCATTTTCCATTGAACACCAGAATTGGCAGGTCTGCCACTGTTGCCCCATGCTCACAGATGAGAGCAGGTTCTCCCTGAGCATATGTGACAGATGTGAAAGGGTCTGGAGAAGCCGCAGAGAACTTTATGCTGCCTGTAACATCGTTCAGCATGAGTCGAAAAAGGGAGAGTATTGCCTCTATTAGACTAATGGTAAAAGGTAGTTAGATGTGCCAACATCCCGTTTGATGTATAAACGGTGAGACCTAATTGAAGAGATACCGTTGGCTGCTTGTGGCAAATTGTCATCAGTAGTCATAGGTCAAGAAAAAGGGGAAGGGAAGGAAGGGTTTTTTTTTGGGATTGGGACTTTCACGGCACTGATAGGAGACCAAATTAATATAAAAATAACAATATTTATTTACATAAAACAATTACAGTATAAAAACATTTAGGGACAAACCCCACAAATCAAATCAGATAATAGAACCATCTGTGTCTAATGAGTGGAGCCAGTGACCTTGACCGGTTTCGCTTCTTCAGGAGGGTCTAGGTTGGTCAGGGCGATCAAACACTGGGCCTGGTGATTACCTTTTTTGGCGCACGAAGGGGGATATTAATTAGAACGGACTCTCGAGACAGCACGGACGCTCTCCCTGGGGACACACGGTGCTTCTATCTGCTAATGCCAGACTAATTGCCATGCTTTGGCTCTCTATTTGGATATTTGTTTGTATCCCATTGGCTGACTCCATCCGCCCTTATGTGCCCCAGCAATTATGAGGTTATTGTAACTCTTATGAGTCCATTCTAATTAATATCCCCCTTCATGCGCCAAAGAAGGTAATCACCAGGCCCAGTGTTTGATCGCCCTGACCAACCTAGACCCTCCTGAAGAAGCGGTACAACCGCAAAACCGGTCGAGGTCACTGGCTCCACTCATTAGACACAGATGGTTCTATTATCTGATTTGATTTGTGGGGTTTGTCCCTAAATGTTTTTATATTGTAATTGTTTTATGTAAATAAATATTGTTATTTTTATATTAATTTGGTCTCCTATCAGTGCCGTGAAAGTCCCAATCCAAAAAAAAACCCCTTCCTTCCCCTTTTTCTTGACCTATGACTACTGATGACAATTGGCCACAAGCAGCCAACGGTATCTCTTCAATTAGGTCTCACCGTTTATACATCGTTCAGCATGACCGGTTTGGTGGTGGGTCAGTGATGGTCTGGGGAGGCATATCCATAAAGGGACGCACAGACCTCTACAGGCTACACAATGGCACCCTGACTGCCATTAGGTATCAGGATGATATCCTTTGACCCATTGTCAGACCCTACACTGGTGCAGTGGGTCCTGGGTTCCTTCTGGTGCACGACAATGCCCGGCCTCATCTGGCGAGAGCATGCAGCCAGTTCCTGCAGGATGAAGAAATTTATACTAGGGTTGTCCCGATACCGATACTAGTATCGGTATCGGGACCGATTCCGATTTTTTTCGGCGGTAGTCAGACGCCGATACCCCGCCCCGATACACAAATAGAATACTTAACCCCCCCCCGCGCCACGCCGCCGCCGCCGACCGCAGCCACCGGAGCCGCAATTCGCCGCTGCGATCCAAAGCCGTTACACCGCTGACTGTGTAATACGGGCGGGAACATTACAGCTTTGAATAGCTGTAATGATTTGCGCCACGCATAGACACTCCCCCTTGCTCGGGTGAACTGTCCAATCCCGAGCGAGGGGGAGTGTCTATACACGCAGCGTGGCGCCAATCATTACAAAGCTATTCAAAGCTGTAATGTTCCTGGCCGGCCGTAGTACTTTACACAGTCGGCGGTAGCAGGTAAGCGGGCCATGGCTGCATATGGGGGGGACACACGGCTGGATGGGGGGAGACACACACGGCTGGATGGGGGGAGACACACACGGCTGGTTGGGGGAGACACACACGGCTGGATGGGGGGAGACACACACGGCTGGATGGGGGGAGACACACACGGCTGGATGGGGGGAGACACACATGGCTGGATGGGGGAAGACACACATGGCTGGATGGGGGGAGACACGGCTGCATGGGGGGTGACAATGGCTGCATGGGGGGTGACAATGGCTGCATGGGGGGTGACAATGGCTGCATGGGGGGATACATTGCTGGATGGGGGGTGACAATGGCTGGATGGGGGGATACATTGCTGCATGGGGGTGACAATGGCTGCATGGGGGGTGACAATGGCTGCATGGGGGGTGACAATGGCTGCATGGGGGGTGACAATGGCTGGATGGGGGGAGACAATGGCTGGATGGGGGGAGACAATGGCTGCATGGGGGGTGACAATGGCTGCATGGGGGGTGACAATGGCTGCATGGGGGGTGACAATGGCTGCATGGGGGGATACATTGCTGGATGGGGGGTGACAATGGCTGGATGGGGGGATACATTGCTGCATGGGGGGTGACAATGGCTGCATGGGGGGTGACAATGGCTGCATGGGGGGTGACAATGGCTGGATGGGGGGAGACAATGGCTGCATGGGGGGTGACAATGGCTGCATGGGGGGTGACAATGGCTGCATGGGGGGTGACAATGGCTGCATGGGGGGTGACAATGGCTGGATGGGGGGAGACAATGGCTGCATGGGGGGTGACAATGGCTGCATGGGGGGTGACAATGGCTGCATGGGGGGTGACAATGGCTGCATGGGGGGTGACAATGGCTGCATGGGGGGAGACAATGGCTGGATGGGGGGATACATTGCTGGATGGGGGGTGACAATGGCTGGATGGGGGGGATACATTGCTGCATGGGGGGAGACAATGGCTGGATGGGGGGATGCATGGGGGGAGACAATGGCTGGATGGGGGGATACATTGCTGCATGGGGGGAGACAATGGCTGGATGGGGGGGAGACAATGGCTGGATGGGGGGGAGACAATGGCTGGATGGGGGGGAGACAATGGCTGGATGGGGGGGAGACAATGGCTGGATGGGGGGAGACAATGGCTAGATGGGGGGGAGACAATGGCTGGATGGGGGGGAGACAATGGCTGGATGGGGGGAGACAATGGCTGGATGGGGGGGAGACAATGGCTGGATGGGGGGGAGACAATGGCTGGATGGGGGGAGACAATGGCTGGATGGGGGGATACATGGCTGCATCTGTGGGGGGACATCGCTGCATTTGGGGACACATTTTAAAAAAAGTATCGGTATTCGGTATCGGCGACTACTTGAAAAAAAGTATCGGTACTCGTACTCAGTCCTAAAAAAGTGGTATCGGGACAACCCTAATTTATACCATTGAATGGCCCCCACGCTCACCTGTCCTAAATCCAAAAGAACATCTCTGGCACATTATGTTTTGATCCATCCAGTGCCGCCAGGTTACACCTCAGTCTGTTCAGGAGCTCAGTGATGCTCTGGTCCAGATCTGGGAGGAAATACCCCAGGACACCATCCGTCGTCTCATTAGAAGCATGCCCTGATGTTGTCAGGCATGCATACAAGCACTTGGGGGCCATACAAACTACTGAGGACCATTTTGAGTTGTTGCAATGAAATTTCAGCAAAATAGACTAGCTTGCTGCATAATTTTTTCACTTTGATCTTCAGGGGTGTCTTTGAATTCAGCCCTCTGTAGGTGGATAATTTTCATTTCCATCAAACGATGTGCCATCCTTTCATTCCTAACACATTACCCAGTCCATATCAGTATAGATATCCAGCATGAGATTTTTGCCCGTTGAGATCTGATATGTTTTCAAAGTGTTCCTTTAATTTTTTTGTGCAGTGTATATATATAGATATATATACAGTTGTATTCAAAATTATTCAACCCCCCACTGAAATTGATTGTTTTGGCCAGTTTGACATTGATTTTGATCATTCAGTCATCCTGCTTACAATTAAATCAAAGAGGCACGTGTAGGTCAGACAAAAATAACATAACATTTATAATAAAATAACCACAAATGTATTTTCTGTGCTCACATCATTATCAGTTTTATTCAACCCCCAAGTGACATTCAATCTTAGTACTTAGTACAACATCCTTTTACAGTTATAACAGCTTTTAAACTTGAAGCATAGCTTGACACAAGTGTCTTGCAGCGATCTACGGGTATCTTCGCCCATTCGTCATGGGCAAAAGCCTCCAGTTCAGTCACATTCTTAGGCTTGCGCACTACAACTGCTTTCTTTAAGTCCCACCAGAGGTTCTCAATCAGATTTAAGTCTGGTGACTGCGATGGCCACTCCAAAATGTTCCAGCCTTTAATCTGCAACCATGCTCTAGTGGACTTGGAGGTATGCTTGGGATCATTGTCCTGTTGAAAGGTCCAACGTCTCCCAAGCCTCAGGTTTGTGTCGCACTGCATCACATTGTCATCCAATATCTCCTGGTACTGAAGAGAATTCATGGTACCTTGCACACGCTGAAGCTTCCCTGTACCTGCAGAAGCAAAACAGCCCCAAACCATGATTGAACCCCAGCCATGCTTCACAGTGGGCAAGGTGTTCTTTTCATCATAGGCCTTGTTCTTCCTCCTCCAAACATAGCGTTGATCCATGGGCCCAAACACTTCTAATTTTGTTTCATCAGTCCACATAACACAATCCCAAAACTTCTGTGGTTTGTCCACATGACTTTTGGCATACTGCAGTCGACTCTTCTTATTCTTTAGAGACAGCAAGGGGGTGCACCTGGGAGTTCTGGCATGGAGGCCTTCATTACGCAGTGTGCGCCGTATTGTCTGAGCAGAAACTTCAGTACCCACATCTGACAAATCTTTTCTCAGTTCCTCAGCAGTCACACGGGGACTTTTCTCCACTCTACGCTTCAGGTAGCGCACAGCAGTCGAAGTCAGCATCTTCTTTCTGCCACGACCAGGTAGCGTTTCAACAGTGCCCTTTGTCTTGAATTTGCGAATGATGCTTCCTATGGTGTCTTTTGGTATGTTTAACATCTTTGCAATCTTCTTATAGCCATTGCCCTTCCTGTGAAGAGTAATCACCTCTTCTCTTGTCTTCCTGGACCATTCTCTTGACCTCACCATGTTTGTAACCACACCAGTAAATGTCTAGAAGGAGCTGAGTATCACAGTCATTTTAAAGCTGCCTAATTAATGCTTATTAGGCTTTATTGCTGCTCCTTGACATCCACAGGTGTTTTCAATACATGATTGAATACACTTCAATGAACCTCTGTTCTTCAGAGTGGTAGTCTTTAAGGGGTTGAATAATTGTGTAAATGAAGAATTCACAAAATAAATATTTACTACTGTATTACAAAACCGATTGATGTTATTTTAGTTGCATATGGTTCTTTAAGAAGTCTTTGTAGGATTTCATTCTGAATACAATTACAAATGTACACTAAATTCCCTAAAACCCTTTACAGCATTGGGGGGTTGAATAATTTTGAACACAACTGTAGATATATATATCTATATATAGATACATATAGATATGTATCTATATATAACTATTAGCTGGATTCAGGATGGCGGGCGCATAGTTGCGGGGGCGTAGCGTATGGCATTTACACTACGCCACCGTAAGTTTGCAAGGCAAGTACTGTATTCACAAAGTACTTGCCTGCTAAGTTACGGCGGCGTAGCGTAAATCGGGCGGGCGTAATGGCGCCTAATTCAAATTTAGCTGAGGGGGCGTGTTTTATGGTAATGGGGGGTGACCTTACGTGATTGACGTATTTTACGAACGGCGCATGCGCCGTCCGCCTACATATCCCAGTGTGCATTGCGGCAAAGTACGCCGCACGGTCCTACGTGGACGTAAATGACGTAAATCCCTATTCACGGACGACTTACGCAAATGACGTAAAATTTTCGAATTTCGACGCGGGAACGACGGCCATACTTAACATTACTATTCCAGCTATTTGATGGAGTAACTTTAGGCCTGATAATGCGTTACGTAAATGGCGTATCTGTACTGCGTCGGCCGGGCGTACGTTCGTGAATAGGCGTATCTAGTGATTTACATATTCTACGCCGACCGCAATGGAAGCGTCACCTAGCGGTCAGCCTAAAAATTACACTTTAGGATACGACGGTGTAAGACACTTACGCCACTCGTATCTGAGTCTAATTTAAGCGTATCTGGTTTCCAGAATACGCTTAAATTATCGTCGGCGCAAATTCAGACTTAGGCCGGCGTATCTACTGATACGCCGGCCTAAGTCTCTCTGAATCTGGCTATATATATATAGATATATAAAAAAAACAAGGGTGCAATCAGCGCAAAAAAAACCCCAACAATTACTCTCCCCCCAATAATGAAAGCTGGACACTAACAGGATAATCACAAAATCCCAAAAAAGTGCAAAGATATAAAAGAAAATAGTGCAGCGCAAAAAATATTATATACAGTGCCTTGCGAAAGTATTCGGCCCCCTTGAACTTTGTGACCTTTTGCCACATTTCAGGCTTCAAACATAAAGATATAAAACTGTAATTTTTTTTGAAGAATCAACAACAAGTGGGACACAATCATGAAGTGGAACGAAATTTATTGGATATTTCAAACTTTTTTTAATAAAACTGAAAAATTGGGCGTGCAAAATTATTCAGCCCCCTTATTTTAATACTTTGTAGTGCCACCTTTTGCAAAACAGCTCCAGCTCAGTGAGGTTGGATGGAGAGCGTTTGTGAACAGCAGTTTTCAGTTCTTTCCACAGATTCGATTGGATTCAGGTCTGGACTTTGACTTGGCCATTCTAACACCTGGATATGTTTATTTGTGAACCATTCCATTGTAGATTTTGCTTTATATTTTGGATCATTGTCTTGTTGGAAGACAAATCTCCGTCCCAGTCTCAGGTCTTTTGCAGACTCCATCAGGTTTTCTTGTATTTGGCTCCATCCATCTTCCTATCAATTTTAACCATCTTTCCTGTCCCTGCTGAAGAAAAGCAGGCCCAAACCATGATGCTGCCACCACCATGTTTGACAGTGGGGATGGTGTGTTCAGGGTGATGAGCTGAACGTTTTGCATTGTTGCCAAAAAGTTGGATTTTGGTTTCATCTGACCAGAGCACCTTCTTCCACATGTTTGGTGTGTCTCCCAGGTGGCTTGTGGCAAACTTTAAACAACACTTTTTATGGATATTTTTAAGAAATGGCTTTCTTCTTGCCACTCTTCCATAAAGGCCAGATTTGTGCAGTATAGGACTGATTGTTGTCCTATGGACAGAGTCCCCTACCTCAGCTGTAGATCTCTGCAGTTCATCCAGAGTGATCATGGGCCTCTTGGCTGCATCTCTGATCAGTCTTCTCCTTGTATGAGCTGAAAGTTTAGAGGGACGGCCAGGTCTTCGTAGATTTGCAGTGGTCTGATACTCCTTCCATTTCAATATTATCGCTTGCACAGTGCTCTTTTTGTATCCAAATCTGGCTTTAAACTTCTCCACAACAGTATCTCGGACCAGCCTGGTGTGTTCCTTGTTCTTCATGATGCTCTCTGCGCTTTAAACGGACCTCTGAGACTATCACAGTGCAGGTGTATTTATACAGAGACTTGATTACACTTAGGTGCATTCTATTTATCATCATTAGTCGTTTAGGTCAACATTGGATCATTCAGAGATCCTCACTGAACTTCTGGAGAGAGTTTGCTGCACTGAAAGTAAAGGGGCTGAATAATTTTGCACCCCCAATTTTTCAGTTTTTTATTTGTTAAAAAAGTTTGAAATATCCATTAAATTTAGTTCCACTTCATGATTGTGTCCCACTTGTTGTTGATTCTTAAAAAAAATTACAGTTTTATATCTTTATGTTTGAAGCCTAAAAAGTGGCAAAAGGTCGCAAAGTTCAAGGGGGCCGAATACTTTCGCAAGGCACTGTATAAGAAAAAAAAGCAACTGTTTCAATTGCAAGATAATCAATGGTAATAAATGAATATATGAATATATAAAAGTCCAATAAAGTGAAAAAAATCAAAAAATTGTGAAACAACAACTTCCAAAATCTTCACCGGTGACTTTTAACTCCAAAGTAAAGTGATCCCTCCACCATTAGAAATGGCTACTCTCACCTTCAGGTATATACCCCTGTTTTACCAGGCAGTCATACCAGCAGAGATCAAAACACCAGGTTGATACGATGTGTTTAGGACAGACTCCTCAAACTCAGCAGCATTGGGATCATAAATAGAAAAACACAGATCTAAGTGCTCTCTGTTTAACAAGCTACTCACATTAGCCAATAGAAAAAAACATCAGCAAATGGTACACACAGCGTGTGCTTTCAAAGGATGGCAGCGAGCGACGTCAGACTCCTTCCCCTGTACGCGTTACGTTATGCAACTTCCTTTTATATATAGATATATATCTATATCTATATCTATATATATATATATAAATATATATACTGTAAGGGGTGAACTCGGTAGCGGGGTGTGTGACGCCTTGGGTGGGTTCACTACACACTGAATTTATAGGCAGACAGGCAGTCGAAGACGGTTGAAAACAAAGATTTTGGTTTATTTCTTCCATCTTGCTGGAAACAAGTGCAAGCATCCAAACAGCATAAACAAAATCAAACATAAAATAAACCCTGGCCACTTGGGGCGTCTATCTTCACCACACAGGAACCTATCTATGGAGTCTGGCACAGCCTAGTGCTGGGCAGACACTGCTGGTCATACAGCAGAAAAACAATAGTCTTTTGATTTTTATCACACAGAAAAATCAATCACCTCCTCACCTCCTCAGAAGACTTTCAGTACACTGCTCTCCTTCCTCACAAAGCCTCAGGATGCAGCAATCCAGTGGTAATCCTCTGGATTACTTATAGAGGCCTTAAGTGCCTCATTCTGAACAGCTGAAGTTTTCCAACGCCCTTAGACCTTTTCTGGCTACTTTTGCAGCCGACGCCTAATAACAATTGGTGTATTGTCTAAACAAGGTAGAAATGTATGTCCCGTCTGTGACAACACACACAGATTTACCTGACTTCCTGTCACAATACACACACACAGTACTGTACAAAAATTTAAGGCAGGTGTAAAAAAGATGCTGTAAATTAAGAATGCTTTCAGAAATAGAAGTGTTAACAGTTTATTTTGATCAATTAACAAAATAGGAAGTAAATGAACAGAAGAGAAATCAAAATAAAGAACTGCTTAGAACATTATTGCTTAAAGAGGAAGTAAACCCTGATGAGTTTTACTTCATCTTTTTCTCACTGCAAACCCTACAAATTAAAAGCATAATGGGCCAGTGTGCATCGCATACTAGGCCATTATGTGACACTTACCTGCAAACGAATCCAGCACTGTCCCCTGTGAAGGCTGTGTCCACCTTCTCGCCCCTCTTCCTTCCGGGGCCACGGACCTTTTTCGCCTTTTACTGGGGAAGGTGCAGCTTCGGTTTCACCCTTAGTGACTACAACTGTATAGTAATGTATATTTGTATATATATCTTCTTCCATTTTATATTTTACAGATCGTGATCTTCTATCAAAACTGTCGGCGAATGGGGCAGGATAGATAGTCAGGAATGTTTTGTTGTTTTAGAATGATACTGTAAGGATTGTACACAGAATGTTTTATATTGTTTTATTTATTTATCTTTCTATCTTTTCTCTCTATTGTAAAGCAGATTCAGGCCAGGTATTCAGGCTTGAATACCTTTTGTTGGGACACTGAGGACAGTGTCTATTCAGGTGGGAGGAGTATGTAGCGCCTGGTTACTTCAAAGTACCGGTGCTATTTAAATTTAGAAAGAGATCAGAGTGTAGTTAAACTCTGATCTGGTAAAATGTTCAAATTGGGTCTCTGTCTCAGCTTGCCTGTGCTGTGAGCTCATTCTGTTGTGCTGGGGTGTTCTTCCCACCCCAGGGCAGTAGGTGGCAGCAGTGGAGTCAAGGTTTGGGTGCTCTTCCCCAGCAGCCAATCAGGAGGGTTAAGCCTCGCTGTGCATGCTGGGGGAGAGTATTTATGGGGCAGACGCCATTGGTTCTGGGCTCTTCTTATTCAAGTGCGGCATCCACCTTTAGTGTGTCTGCACCAATGGCGCCCCGCGTTATGGCCTACCTGGCCGGGGCGTGCGTGCCACATGCAGTTCCTGGTTCCGGGACCATATGGGTCCAGAACATTTGAGTCGTGGCAGGGAGCCCAGTGATCGTCTGGGTTCCCATTCCTGAATATCCCAATCGGTATAGCTGTTGGATAGGGCGTCCATCTGAGGAGAGCAAATGAGAGGTTGGCAATCCAATAGGGTCTCGACAATCCACCGGAGATCGAGGTATCCGGACACCGGGAGGCTGGTCACCTATCAGTCGGTACCTGAAAGGAATTAGAAAGAGATCCAGGCGTAATTCCACTAAGGAGGTTCATCTCCGTAACTACAATCAGGAGGGCCTGTGGCAGAGGTTTCTTACTGAATTCATTCTGGGAGGGTCTGTGGGAGAGACTTCTTCTCAAAGGTTCGAGTGATACTCTGGCTGCAAGGTCAGTGAGAGAGGCCTGTCCAGGTACACTATTCCCACTCAGACAGGAGTGGCGCAAAGAAGTCTTACACGTGGGAGCTGGACTGTTTCCCTATTACTAGGCCTAAATTTGCTATTCTGCTTCTTCCTTCAACTCTACCTTCTTCACCACAAGTTTATTGTTTTTACCCAGCTGGGTAATAAAGAGCACAGCAAAAGACACCTGTTTCGGACATTTCTTTTACTTCTGCTATATGCACCATAACCCCCCTAGGAATTTGGAGAGCCACAAGGTAAATGTGCCACCCAAAACAAACCAGCAGCTCCTCCGGGGGTAGTGCTACATATGGTTTTGGTAAATCTAAAGGAAAATTGTATAGTGTATATGCAGCTTTAGTTGACTGAACAGTTCCATCTTCCCAGTCAATATCTGGATGACTGAAGTCCCCCATGATAATTAAACCACCATTTCTGTCTGTGAAAGGAGATCAGTCTCCTCTTTATCCTTCAGATTGGGGGACCTGTAGCTACATCAACTTCTAATTTCCCATTAGTTTTTTCCCCTTGTAGCCCCAGCCACAAGGATTCCACCTCTTCCCTTGCCCTGTTAGGCCCCGTACACACGACCGAACATGTCCGCTGAAACTGGTCCGCAGACCAGTTTCAGCGGACATGTTCGGTCGTCTGTACGTCCGACCGGACAATTTTCCGGCGGATCGGACAGGTTTCCAGCAAATGTTTCTTAGCATGCTAAGAAACATGTCCGCTGGAAGCCTGTCCGTCGGACATGTTCGGTCGTCTGTACAGACTCACCGTACATGTCCGCTCGGCCGAAAGCTCTCGCATGCGTCAAAGTGATTCGACGCATGCGTGGAAGCATTGACCTTCCAGGGCCGCGCACGTCGCCGGGTCATCGTCGCGGCGACGGCGCAGCCACGTCACCGCGTATCGTGTCCGCGCGGATTTCTGTCTGATGGTGTGTACAACCATCAGACAGAAATCTCCGAGCGGACATGTCCGCTGAAAACGGTCCGGCGGACCGTTTTCAGCGGACAGTCCGTCCGTGTGTACGAGGCCTTAGGAGCGTTGTCTCCTATATTTACTGTCAAATCACTCTTGACATACATCACATTCTTCCCCCTCTGCTACCAACCCTCTCCCTCTGATACATGGAATACCTCTGGACAGTCACAAACCAGGTTTCTATATCTCCCACAAAGTCAAAATCCTCTTCAGGTATCAGTAGTTTTAGTTCTGTCATTTTACACATCAAACTCATAGCATTTGTAAACATAGTAAAAAAAGGGAAGTCGCGCTAATTAGAATTAATATAAATATAGTGAAGCACCAGTGACTAATAAAATGAAAACAATTCAATATATGGTGGTAAACACCATCAATATAGTAAGTGCAAATTGTGAATGTCTACTGAATATCATAAATGTCTCTGCAGTTGATATGGACGAATTGACAGTCTAGACAAGCCAAGAGATTATGAAGCAGTCCACAGGTGTAGTGATGAAAGGAATCTTAGGTAGCAGTGATGGCAACCACGCTGTGTTCAGAACAAACAGGAGACCTCCACCACAGATAATACTGACTCTTACCAGAATTCAGTGAATAATAAGCATAAAATCAAATCCAGCAGCAGCCCAAATGGTTATCTTCAACCAGCGATATCCATACATTAGTAATCACCATTAAAATCCAAGCTCCATAGCTTGGTGTCGGCCATCAGACGGAGGATGGAGACAGATTACGCGGCAATGCTCAGGATTTCTCAGTTGTAGAGCTCGGTCCGCGAATTTGCGCTGTTTTTCCTCCCTCCCACTTGCCGCAAATGTCGTAAACATGCCTTTGCATTTTGTACCAGAGCATATTTTTTTTCCTTGTGTGTTCTGAGGCTGCAATAGAATATTGGCAGCTTATGTACATTGACCCTAGTCGCTCTAGATACACTACCAATGTGGACCACGGTAGCACCCTCTAGTTCACATTCACTGACTGAAAAAGCTTCTTCTGCCCCTCCTATCTAAATGTTTCTCTAGCTTTTTGGCCATCTTCTCCCCCAACAGAGCTGCACCCTCCCCATTTAAGTGCAGTCCATCCCTGCTATAGAGCCATTAACCAATTCTTAACCAGTTCTCCAGGAACTTAAAACCCCCCTTCCTGCACCAGTTCTTCCACCTATTGGAATACCGGTCTATCCCTAACCTTAGCTGTGTCAATTGGAGTGGTGAGTGTATATAAGTTTGTTTTTTCCCCTCATCTTATTGTCCCTTTTTTTGATAAGTGACAATTTAATGACACTCCTTTGTATATATTTGACCTCCCTTTAGTTGGGATCACCCTTATTATATTTGGTTGCTGATCGAATAGTGGATTTTGACTATCTATCATCCACCCCCCATGGTTCGGGAGCCCTCTTGAATGAAGCAGCCCTCTAGGGCATTGGAGACATCATCCGGCCCGGCCATCTTTTTGGTATTGGTGCGTCCACGCCTCCCTGGGGATAATCTAGGTATTTTTTTGTCTGGGTGAAGGTGAGTCATTTTCCCTCAGATGATGAACTTTTTCCCCCTTTTTTTCCCCTTCATGCCCACATGTTGCAATGTCTATACCTGATCACAAAAGTTTTTGTATTGATTTCTTTACTTTGCATTTTCTCATGTTTCAGAAAAAATTCCACTGCTTATTTTCCCTGAAGAAGGATGTAAAACTAACATTTGAAACGCGTCGGAAACGACCACCTATGCCCTTAGCCTTGTCCTGGGGTATATGATGATCTATAGCAGTAATTTTTTCATGTCTGATATTTTTATCTGTAATTTGACATGTTATTATGACTATTTATGCTTATTTACATTTTGTATTTAATTTATATTTTTATGACCTAGTTGTCATCGCTATTTATGGTTGCCCAAAAAATCCCACCTTATTTAGAGGTATTCATTTTTTCCTTCCACCTATTGTTAAGCTCCCTAATCTCCTGCTGCGTCTCTGGTGTGGCTTGAGGTACTTGCAGTATTTCCAAGAATACCAACTTGGATGTCCTTTTTCTTTAGTATAGCGTATCTCCTGATACGCCGTCGTATCTCTGAGATACGATTGTCGTATCTATGCGCCTGATTCATAGAATCAGGTTACGCATAGATAGCCTTAAGATCCGACAGGTGTAACTGTGTTACACCATCGGATCTTAGGCTGCAATTCTAGGCCGGCCGCTAGGTGGCGATTCCATTGCGGTCAGCGTAGAATATGCAAATGACTAGTTACGCCGATTCACGAACGTCCGCTTTGCCCGTCGGTCTAAATTTACGTTGTTTCCGTAGAGATGCGTCGCGTAAAACTAAGCATGCCCTCTAGGTGGTCTAAGCAATGTTAAGTATGGCCGTCGTTCCCGCGTCGAATTTTTAAATTTCACGTTGTTTGCGTAAGTCGTCCCTGAATGGCGCTGGACGCCATTTACGTTAATGTCAAAACCAATGACGTCCTTGCGACGTCATTTAGCGCAATGCACGTCGGGTAATTTTAGGGACGGAGCATGCGCAGTACTTTCGGCGCGGGAACGCGCCTAATTTAAATGGTGCCCGAGCGGATTTACGCTACGCCGCCGCAAGTTTACAGGTAAGTGCTTTGTGAATCAGGCACTTACGCTGTAAACCTGCGGCGGTGTAACGTAAATGGGATACGTTACGCCGCCGCAGCGTAACAGATTTCTACGTGAATCTGCCCCATTGTGATTAGTGTATCATGACATCTGGCTCTTCCCCCAGCCTCATCCAACAATCTGTCCATCTGATCCATAATATGCAGTACCTCAGCGCTCGGTAAATAACATACTGAATCAAGGAGGGGGGGAAGGGTTACAAACCCAGGGACTTTGAACGGTGTCAATAAAGAAAAATATATCAAGTAGAAAAATACAAATTTTATTCGATTTGGACATACATAATTAAAAAATGGAAGCTAAAACAACCACATTTTGATCCTGAGAGGATATGCGTGACTTCAGAGAGCCACATTGATGACCTGTACATGGAGTGCCCAACATGTTTCGGCCTGAGCAGGGCTTCGTCAGGAGCTTGTACAAGGCATACTATAAGAGAGAAGAGGAATAATCATGTATGAGAAATCAAACATTGAGACAATAGTCAATACATGAGCTCAATGTACAATAGGCATACTTAGAACAAGTATAATATAATGAGATTATTTTTTTTAACAAAAAACGGTACAAAAAGGGAAAACAATTTGTCACAACAAATGGGGGATGCATATACATACATACATGGAAATACATCGCACAAATGCTACTAGGCAAAGCCACTTACCCATAGGGCAAAAATCAGGGCAAAATCGTGGGTGCGCGATATACGCCGATACCCGCTTTCCCGCCACGAGTTTGAATACTGCGCCGGCATATACCGAGCGCAGTACACTCGTGAATCTTCGGGCAGTCTCGGCGCCTCTCGCACTGACGTCCTGTACGTACAGGACGTCAGCGCGACAGTTGCCGAGCCTGCCCGAAGATTCACGAGTGTACTGCGCTCGGTATATGCCGGCGCAGTATTCAAACTCGTGGCGGGAAGGACACGAGGACGCCGCAGAAGGACCCGCCGAAGAGGACGCCGGACCCGCCGAAGAGGACACCGGACCCGCCAAACAGGACACCGGACCCGCCGAAGAGGACACCGGACCCGCCGCAGAAGGATGCCGGACCCGCCGAAGAGCACACCCGAAGCCGCAGAAGGACGCCGGACCCGACGAGGCCGCCGATGGACGCCGCGCAAGACACCAAAACTGTAAGTACAAAAAAAAACTTTTTTTCCACAGGATTGGGGGCCACTTTAGGGGTGCGCGGTATACGCGGGAGCGCGTTATACCGCGATAAATACGGTATTTTGATATGATGTGTTTTACAATAAAAACTGACAATTTTCAAGCAACCCTCACTTCTGGGTCTCTGACAGCAAATATGTTCTCTCAAAGTGTAATATAAAATGGAAACAATGCTATTGAAATAAAATGACACTTTAGGGCTCACAGATAATGTCAGTCAACCATGAACAGTTCTGTAACAGTGTCTGCACACGCATGCTGCTTGAAATATCGAACAAGGGGAATCCTGAGCTAAAGTAGACCCGTGAACGTATTCCTTTCATCATAGTAACACGCATCTAGTGTTTCAGGCTGTAACTTAACCCTTTGTTCCATGCACTTTACTGTCCTTACAGAAAGTGATCAATTAAGAACGTGTCAAAATAAACGTACAACCAAGTAAATAATCCTTCTCCAAAATTTGACACATATATAAAATTAAGGGTAAATTAATTTCACGGTTAACAGACTCTCTTATATATAACAATATCCTAATGGCTTTTTAATAATGTAGCAAACAGTCCAGTGATGTGCACCAACCCATAGTAACCAACTATTCAACTTTATCTTTTATCAGTTTAGAATAATTAGAACAATGAAAGAGAGTCACTGAGAAGATGCTAAAATGTAAATAAGTAAAGTAGTGTGTGTCATATTACACAAGATTTTAAAGATTATTATATGCCATTGTTTAGCTACTGAATCTATCTGTCTATTGCTGGTGAAATTTCAACAGAAGGTTGATTGCTGCATGCATAAATTACTGCAAGTTAGCATAATTTAATACGTGAATGCAATCATTATATGAAACATTCTGTAGTGTGTAAAGTGTTTTAATATCATACAGGTATTTATAAAGCAGGTTGGATTTAGGGGGTTTAGGGCGAATACACACTTTTTATATTTGCTTGAATGCAATCATGCATGAATATAGATAACTAAAAGAGGTTACAAATGAATGTATACATGCACATGAATATTCAACCAACAAAACCTTATAACTAGAGTAACCTGAACGTATGTGCTCATTGGACGAAAGCGCTTCTCTATTGTATTCAACCAGTGGACTTTAGTTTGCGTAGTCAACACCAATGCAAGGTAGCTGGTGACAAGAATGGGATGGTCGAATAAAGATTCTCCCATCAGATTGTGTAACCTAGCCTGTTTTGAAGGGCTTTCCATAATTAACCACTTAAGACCCGGACCTTTATGCAGATAAAGGACCTGGCCAGTTTTTGCAATTTGGCACTGCGTTGCTTTAACTGACAATTGCGCGGTCATGCGACGTGGCTCCCAAACAAAATTGGCGTCCTTTTTTTCCCACAAATAGAGCTTTCTTTTGGTGGAATTTGATCACCTCTGTGTTTTTTATTTTTTGCGCTATAAACAAAAAGAGAGCGACAATTTTGAAAAAAAATCAATATTTTTTACTTTTTGCTATAATAAATATCCCCCAAAAATATATAAAAAAACGTTTTTTTCCTCATTTTAGGCGGATACGTATTCTTCTATAGTGATGTCGCGAACCTAGTGATGTCGCAAACCGGGCGAACCGCCATAGACTTCAATGGGCAGGAACATTTTAAAACCCACAGGAACTCTTTCTGGCAACAATAATGATGGAAAAGTTGTTTCAAGGGGTCTAACACCTGTAATGTGGCATGCCGGAGGGGGATCCATGGCAAAACTCCCATGGAAAATTACGTAGTTGTCGCAGAGTCCGTTTTTAATCCATAAAGGGCATAAATCACCTAACATTCATAAATTGTTTGGAATAACGTGCTTTAAAACATCAAACATCAAACATCATAATGTTATATCGATCAGGTAGTGTAAGGCTTAGGGTTAGGGTTAGGTTTACATATAGGGTTAGGGTAACAAATAGGGTTAGGGTTACAGATAGGGTTAGGGTTAGGGTAACAGATAGGGTTAGGGTTAGGGCTATAGACAGGGTTAGGGTTACAGATGGGGTTAGGGTTACAGTCTGTAACCCTAACCCTAACCCTATCTGTAACCCTAACCCTATCTGTAACCCTAACCCTACCCCTAACCCTATCTGTAACCCTAACCCTATCTGTAATAGGGTTAGGGTTCACAGTGACAGACCAAACTCTGACAGATCAAACTCCCTGTTTAACGCACCGCAAACACCTGCAAACAGTCCATTTACACAAGGTTGGATACCAAGCTAGCCATGTTATGTACTGTGCCACCAAGATAGATAAGTGGTGGGTGGCACTGGGCACAGTGTACGCTGTACCCCTGTCACACGCTGCCAGCCAGGCAACTGACTACTATTATATTGCAGTAATACATTTTTTTTTGTTTTTAAATGTTATGTACTGTGCCACCAAGATAGATGAGTGGTGGGTGGCACTGGGCACAGTGTACGCTGTACCCTGACACACGCTGCCAGCCAGGCAACTGACTACTATTATATTGCAGTAATACATTTTTTTTTAATGTTATCTACTGTGCCACCAAGATAGATAAATGGTGGGTGTCACTGGGCACAGTGTACGCTGTACCCTGACACACGCTGCCAGCCAGGCAACTGACTACTATTATATTGCAGTAATACATTTTTTTTTAATGTTATCTACTGTGCCACCAAGATAGATAAATGGTGGGTGGCACTGGGCACAGTGTACGCTGTACCCTGACACACGCTGCCAGCCAGGCAACTGACTACTATTCTATTGCAGTAAAACAATTTTTTTTTTAAATGTTATGTACTGTGCCACCAAGATAGACGAGTGGTGGGTGGCACTGGGCACAGTGTACGCTGTACCCCTGACACATGCTGGCAGCCAGGTAACTGACTACAATTATATTGCAGTAATATTTTTTTTGTTAAATGTTATGTACTGCGCCACCAAGATAGATGAGTGGTGGGTGGCACTGGGCACAGTGTACGCTGTACCCTGACACACGCTGCTAGCCAGGCAACTGACTACTATTATATTGCAGTAATACATTTTTTTTTATGTTATCTACTGTGCCACCAAGATAGATAAATGGTGGGTGGCACTGGGCACAGTGTACGCTGTACCCTGACACACGCTGCCAGCCAGGCAACTGACTACTATTCTATTGCAGTAAAACAATTTTTTTTAAATGTTATGTACTGTGCCACCAAGATAGATGAGTGGTGGGTTGCACTGGGCACAGTGTACGCTATACCCTGACACACGCTGCCAGCCAGGCAACTGACTACTATTCTATTGCAGTAAAACATTTTTTTTTAAATGTTATCTACTGTGCCACCAAGATAGATGAGTGGTGGGTGGCACTGAGCACATTGTACGCTGTACCCTGACACACGCTGCCATCCAGGCTACTGACTACTATTCTATTGCAGTAAAACATTTTTTTTTTTAAATGTTATCTACTGTGCCACCAAGATAGATGAGTGGTGGGTGGCACTGAGCACATTGTACGCTGTACCCTGACACACGCTGCCATCCAGGCTACTGACTACTATTCTATTGCAGTAAAACATTTTTTTTTTTAAATGTTATCTACTGTGCCACCAAGATAGATGAGTGGTGGGTGGCACTGTGCACAGTGTACGCTGTACCCTGACACACGCTGCCAGCCAGGCAACTGACTACTATTATATTGCAGTAATACATTTTTTTTTAATGTTATCTACTGTGCCACCAAGATAGATAAATGGTGGGTGGCACTGGGCACAGTGTACGCTGTACCCTGACACACGCTGCCAGCCAGGCAACTGACTACTATTCTATTGCAGTAAAACAATTTTTTTTTTAAATGTTATGTACTGTGCCACCAAGATAGACGAGTGGTGGGTGGCACTGGGCACAGTGTACGCTGTACCCCTGACACATGCTGGCAGCCAGGTAACTGACTACAATTATATTGCAGTAATATTTTTTTTGTTAAATGTTATGTACTGCGCCACCAAGATAGATGAGTGGTGGGTGGCACTGGGCACAGTGTACGCTGTACCCTGACACACGCTGCTAGCCAGGCAACTGACTACTATTATATTGCAGTAATACATTTTTTTTTATGTTATCTACTGTGCCACCAAGATAGATAAATGGTGGGTGGCACTGGGCACAGTGTACGCTGTACCCTGACACACGCTGCCAGCCAGGCAACTGACTACTATTCTATTGCAGTAAAACAATTTTTTTTAAATGTTATGTACTGTGCCACCAAGATAGATGAGTGGTGGGTTGCACTGGGCACAGTGTACGCTATACCCTGACACACGCTGCCAGCCAGGCAACTGACTACTATTCTATTGCAGTAAAACATTTTTTTTTAAATGTTATCTACTGTGCCACCAAGATAGATGAGTGGTGGGTGGCACTGAGCACATTGTACGCTGTACCCTGACACACGCTGCCATCCAGGCTACTGACTACTATTCTATTGCAGTAAAACATTTTTTTTTTTAAATGTTATCTACTGTGCCACCAAGATAGATGAGTGGTGGGTGGCACTGTGCACAGTGTACGCTGTGATCCTGACACACACGCTGCCTTCCTAGCAGGCAACTGCAATTAGATTACAAAGAAAAAAAAGCTGACTGATATACTAGCCCTAAAAAGGGCTTTTTGGGGTGCTATCCTTACAGCAGAGATCAGATGAGTCTTCCAGGACTGGAGTGGACACTGAAAACACTAGCCTAGCTATAGATTTCCCTAAAATATTTAGCAGCAGCAAAACTCTCCCTCCTCCCAATAAGAATGCAGGTTCAGAATGAATCTAAAATGGATGCTGCCCGAGAGGTGGGAGGGTCAGGGAGGGAGGGTATGCTGCTGATTGGCTGGAATGTGTCTGCTGACTGTGAGGTAGAGGGTCAAAGTTTGCTCAATGTTAATTAATAGGAGGCGGATCGAACAGCGCATATTATTCGCCGGCGAACAGTTCTGTACATCTCTATTCTTCTACCTATTTTTGGTAAAAAGAAATCGCAATAAGCGTTTATCGATTGGTTTGTGCAAAATTTATAGCGTTTACAAAATAGGGGATAGTTTTATTGCATTTTTATAAAAAACATTTTTTTTACTACTAATGGCATCGATCAGCAATTTTTTTCATGACTGCAACATTATGGTGGACACATCGGACAATTTTGACACATTTTTGGGACCATTGTCATTTTCACAGCATAAAAATGCTATAAAAATGCATTGTTTACTGTAAAAATGACAATTGCAGTTTGGGAGTTAACCACTAGGGGGCGCTGAAGGGGTTAAGTGTGACCTCATATGTGTTTCTAACTGTAGGGTGGCGGGGCTGGATGTGTGACATCATTGATCGCCTTTCCCTATATCAGGGAACAGACGATCAATGACAGCGCCACAGTGAAGAACGGGGAAGCTGTGTTTACACACAGCTCTCCCCGTTTTTCAGCTCCGGGGACCGATTGCGGGACTCCAGCGGCGATCTGGTCCGCGGGTCCCGCGGCCGCGGTCACGGAGCTTTGGACGGACCCACGGCTGGGCACTTAAAGAGGACGTACAGGTATGTGCTTGTGCCCAGCCGTGCCATTCTGCAGGAGGAAGTCCTTAAGTGGCAAGGGGTTTAAAGTTTGACCATTTGGTGATATGCGTACAAAATATAGAGTAGTGAGTTACAGGAGGGCACCCTTGTAATCCATCCCATGCTACGGTATATAGAAAAAGCTAAGTTGTAGAATGTTGTAGAAATATTGTTTAAATTAAAGCTTTAGAATCAAGATTTCCCCTTAACAGAATATCTCTCAATGTACTTCTGATTACTACAAACACTTTTCAAAATAAAGTACTGTGCACCTAATAGCGTGGCTAGAGTGCTAAGGATAGGATTGTTGTTTAGTGTAGGTAAATTGTCAGGCTAGGCTGGCAGCCAAGCCTGTTAGTTTTTCTGGGTCAGGTGAGTGACTCAGGTAGGCTGGATGACTCAGCAGCAGCTTCTCTGGTGACTCCTCTCTGCTTGCTGGAAACTTGGAGAAGGTTCCAGAAGCAGTTGGGAGGGGTATAGGATGAGCTGGCTGGAGTGTTATGAGGGCCCTGACCAATCCCCAACAGAAGGGTTGGCAGGGGGCAGGCCCCCTCGAATACTCAGGGTCAGCCCAGCTGGAGTGTGGAATTTGAGTGGAAGATGGAGATGGATTGTGAGGCGGAACCCCTTCCAATGACACACTGAGAGATCCTGACCAGAAGGCTCGAGGAGCAAGGAGAGGACAGCAGGAGAACACTGCCGGGCAAATCTCCAGGGAGGAAGACAGCCAAGAGGGCTGGTGAGTGTTGCAGTCAGAGGACTGGGAGGCATGCCTGAAGGGACTGGGTGCAAGCAGTCTGGGGTGGATACAGAGTCAGTCTGGCAGGACTGTGGAGAAGTAGCCAGGAAGGCTAGTGAAAGGGACAGCTGCAGCCAGGCAGGCTTGCAGTGCCTGAAGAGGTGGAACTGGGCACAGTAGCCACAGAAATAGAACAGCTGAGCACCAAAGACCTCTATTTTTGCTCCACAACTAAAGGGGTCAGCGGTCCCTGCCTGCAAAGGGCATTTGCTATGGTCTAATTATGCTCTTGTCAGACCATCCTGTCAGTGCTAGCTGGTCCTGGGAGATGTAGTTCTACAAGCAAATCTTTGCTGGAGGTAGAAGAGGAGAAGTGTGTATATACCGGATGTATATAGTTGAGTCCCTGAAGATTTCTTACTGACCAAGTGGGCTTCCCATAACAATCCTTCCCCATCAAAGTTTAATTCCCCTAAATAAAAAAAACAAAACAAAGCTGCAAGGACCGCTTCTTGTCTCCAGAGTGAATGGAAAAGTCATGTGCCCGGCTGTGCAGGGTGGGAGATAACCATATTCACTAGCAGCTCCTGTGGGGATATCGCTGCAGTACTATACACGTCAAGCTGATTTTTTCTTCTTTTCATTTCAATAGAGTGGGAAAGGATTAGAACCTTTTCAGATCTTCACTGATATCCAGAGCTCCATAAAAGATGGTTCCCCTCACGTTCTGTCCTGGTGACACCAGTTTTACCAGAGAAGAAAGAAAGTGTTTTTTACTCCTGCATGTTTTGCTTAGTAGGAATGAAGAAATCACTGCTCCAGGTGAATGAGCTGTGCTTGATAAGAACAGCCCCGGTCCACCTCCATGGATATGTAAATATAGCACTACCCCCGCAGGAGCAGCTAGTTTAGATTTGAGTTTTGCACATTACCTCTAAGTTCATTGTCAGGGAAAGAAAGTCTATAGGAATTTCAATGTCCACACAGGATGTAAAACCTTCAACTGTTAAGCCCTGTACACACGATCGGTCCATCCGATGAAAACGGTCTGATGGACCATTTTCATCGGTTAACCGATGAAGCTGACTGATGATCAGTCGTGCCTACACACCATCGGTTAAAAAACCGATCGTGTCAGAACACGGTGACGTAAAACACAACGAAGTGCTGAAAAAAACGAAGTTCAATGCTTCCAAGCATGCGTCGACTTGATTCTGAGCATGCATGGATTTTTAAATTTAAAACAAGATTGCTTTTTTTTTAACCTATGGATAATTAACCGATGGGGTCCACACACGATCGGTTTGGACAGATGAAAACGGTCCATCAGACCGTTCTCATCGGTTTAACCGATCTTGTGTACGTGGCCTTAGGTTTTATTTTTGCTACATAAAACTTATGAAAAAAGTGAAGAGTATAGAGAGAAGGGGGAAGGTTCAGGTACGCGGTACATAATGCACCAAAATATCTTAAGTTCTGATTAGTCAGTCACCACTCTCTCTTGAGTGGGTATTGCTCACACTGATAGACCCCTCTCACATGGCCTAGCAGCCAGAATGATGCACGAACAGTATGAGAACGGTATCTGCCACAGACCGTCTGAGAACGAAAGATGGATAGTCAGGGATCCTCTGCCACAGGATTTAAGTCCCTAACTTCCAGCCTTACAGTAAAAGAGCCTTTAAGCCAATCCGACGGACTGTAAGACAAATAAAATAGTAGATCCCTTTATAACAGGGTGACCAGGCCTATCCCGAGACATTAGCTTGCTCTGCTTGGTCTCCTCCAGGGCAGGTCCTCCCCCGGTTTCCTTCGTTAAGCAGCTTCCCCCACTTGGATAAACAGCTTGGGATCCCCTTTTGAATCGTAGGCCCCAGCCAGCATAACTGGGCCTACTCCATGGAGATGCGACCTCTGGCCGACATGGTCCCGAAGTCAAGATCACAGACACGTGCCTCGCGCCTGTAGGGCCACGAGGCGAAGGACCCCGAAACACGGCATCTGCCCCTTAAGTATCCCTTCCCGGCATGCACAGCGGGGAACCACTCCCACTGGGCTGCTGCCGTGAAGGGTCACTTAACACACCATGGTTCGCTTGTGTTCCAACATGGGCCTGAGGTGGTAATGCTACCTACAGGCAACAGGGGAAAATCCTATCAAGCACAACCATAGACAGAACAGAGGCTAATTTCAAAAGAATTCAACAAAGTCTGAGCCCACAATTGGCTCAGACACCCTCTAAATTTAAAATAGCGACCCAATCATTGGGAGCAGGGCACTACATAAAATAGAGAAAAAATGGCTGCATATCAAAGAAAGTCTAATTTGCCATTTATTGAATCACCAAAGTGACATAAGAGGACACCAGTATACAGTCTTGTAGACGCATTTCACACAGTACAGTTGTGCTTAATCATTAGCGATGATGATTAATAATGATTACGCACAATTGTACTGTGTGAAACGCATCTACAAGACTGTATACTGGTGTCCTTTATGTCACTTTGGTGATTCAATAAACGACAAATTGGACTTTCTTTGATGTGCAGCCATTTCTTCTCTATTTTGCCTGTTTTGCTGTTGGAGATTTACTGTAAATTCCTGTTTCTTGAAATCAGCAGTGGCGGTGCGTCCTGGTTCTGGTTACCAGTAACCTGATTGGCTGAAGCAACATCGAGGGCGGGACTAGTTCAAGGGATCGATCCGAGGATGACTGTCCGGGAAAGGTAAGTGCCAGGCGGGGGGGGGGGGGCAATCTGGCGGCATTTTAGGGACAAACTGGCAGCAATTGATGGGCACAGTGGCGACAATGGCATGGCACAGTGGAGTAGCTGCGTTTGGCATGGCACAGTGGCGACAATTGATGGGCACAGTGGTGACAATAGCATGGCACAGTGGCGACAATTGATGGCACAGTGGCTGCGTTTTGGCACGGCACAGTGGCGACAATTGATGGGCACAGTGGTGACAATGGCATGGCACAGTGGCAACAATTGATGGGCACAGTGGCAACAATGGCATGGCACAGTGGCTGCATTTGGCATGGCACAGTGGCAACAATAGATGGCACAGTGGCTGCGTTTAGCACAGTGGCGACAATTGATGGCATGGTACAGTGGCGACAATGGCATGGCACAGTGGCGACAATTGATGGCATGGCACAGTGGTGACAATTGATGGGCACAGTGGCAACAATTGATTGCACAGTGGCTGTGTTTGATGGCATGGCACAGTGGCGACAATTGATGGGCACAGTGGCTACATTTGATGGCGTGGCACAGTGACTGCGTTGGATGGCATGGCACAGTGGTGAAAATTGTATGGCACAGTGGCGACAATTTTATGGCACAGTGGTGACAATTTTATGGCACAGTGGCTGCGTTTGATAGGCACAGTGGCGGCAATTGATGGGCACAGTGGCAGCAATTGATTGGCACAGTGAGGCTGCAATTGATATTTTTTTTTTCGTTTGTTTGCACCCCCCCCCAAAAATTTGCATGGCACAGTGGCGACAATTGATGGGCACAGTGGCGACAATGGCATGGCACAGTGACTGCGTTTGGCATCGCACAGTGGCGACAATTGATGGCACAGTGGCTGCGTTTGGCATGGCACAGTGGCGACAATTGATGGGCACAGTGGCAACAATGGCATGGCACAGTGGCAACAATTGATGGGCACAGTGACAACAATGGCATGGCACAGTGGCGACAATTGATGGGCACAGTGGCAACAATGGCATGGTACAGTGGCTGCGTTTGGCATGGCACAGTGGCAACAATTGATGGCACAGTGGCTGCGTTTGGCATGGCACAGTGGTGACAATTGATGGCATGGCACAGTGGCGACAATGGCATGGCACAGTGGCAACAATTGATGGCATGGCACAGTGGCGACAATTGATGGGCACAGTGGCTGTGTTTGATGGCATGGCACAGTGGCGACAATTGATGGGCACAGTGGCTACATTTGATGGCATGGCACAGTGACTGCATTTGATGGCATGGCACAGTGGCGAAAATTTTATGGCACAGTGGCGACAATTTTATGGCACAGTGGTGACAATTTTACGGACAGTGGCTGCGTTTGATAGGCACAGTGGCGAAAATTTTATGGCACAGTGGCGACAATTTTATGGCACAGTGGTGACAATTTTATGGACAGTGGCTGCGTTTGATAGGCACAGTGGCGGAAATTGATGGGCACAGTGGCAGCAATTGATTGGCACAGTGAGGCTGCAATTGATGTTTTTTTTTTTTCATTTGTTTGCACCCCCCCAAAAATTTGGAGGACCAGTCGTCACTGGAAATCAGTGTCATCTGGAGGGTTGTTCTGATGTGAGGCAGCCCTGTGGTGGACTGCTTTTCAGAGGTGCTTGAAGTGAGGAAGCAAATCCATCTCTTCACCACCTGTTTTAAGCCTGAAAATGCTGTCAGCACTCGTATGTCTATTCCCCAATGACAACCTCTGAGCACGTGCATTTAACTTCTATGGTTAACCATGGCAAGGCTCTACTTTGGGTGTTTTTCAGATTTGGTGTTTACAAGACTAAAACAGTTTTTTTTGCTAGAAAATTACTTAAAACCCACAAACATTATATATTTATTTTTTTCTAATACCCTAGAGAATAAAATGGCGATCATTGCAATACTTTTTGTCACACCATATTTGCGCAGCGGTCCTACAAGCGCACTTTTTTTGGAAAAAAAATCACTTTTTTGAATTAAAAAATAAGACAGCAATAAATTTGGCCCAATTTTTTTATATATTGTGAAAGATAATGTTACGCCGAGTAAAATGGTACCCAACATGTCACGCTTACAAATTGCGCCCGCTCGTGGCATGGCGTCAAACTTTTACCCTTAAAAATCTCGATAGGCGACGTTTAAAAAATTCTATAGGTTGCATTTTTTGAGTTACAGAGTAGGCCTAGGGCTATAATTATTGCTCTCGCTCTAACGATTGCGGCGATACCTCACTTGTGTCGTTTGAACACCATTTTCATATGCGGGCGCTACTCACGTATGCGTTCGCTTCTGCGCACGAGCTCGTCGGGACGGGGCGCTTTAAACATTTTTTTTTTTTCTTATTTTTTTTTATTTATTTTCTTATTTTTTACACTGGAAAAAATAAAATAAAAAAAATGATCACTTTTATTCCTATTACAAGGAATGTAAACATCCCTTGTAATAGAAAAATGCATGACAGGTCCTCTTAAATATGAGATCTGGGGTCAAAAAGACCAAAAAGACAAAAAAAAAAAAATGTTTCTTTAAGAGGCTGGGCGGGACTGACGTTTTGACGTCACTTCCCCCCAGCCGAGCTATGGGGACGGGCGAAGGAGATTTTTCCTTCAGTGTCGTCCCCGCTCAGCTCAGGGCGCGGGAGACCGGCGGGAGGGGGGGGCCCTCTCCCGCCACCGATAACGGCGATCTCGCGGCGAATCCGCCGCGGAGACCGCCGTTATCGTTACCAGAACCGCTGACAGTAAAGATAGATACCTCGGTTGTGGCAGCAGCTGCTGCCGTTACCGAGATATGTATCTTTAAAGTTAGGCCGTATATAGTCGTACAGTGGTCTGGAAGTGGTTAAACCACTGTATGGTCTTGGCCACCGTGCTGCAGCTCAGTTTCAGGGTCTTGGCAACCTTCTTACAGCCTAAGCCATCTTTATGTAGAGCAACAATTCTTTTTTTCAGATCCTCAGAGAGTTCTTTGCCATAAAGTGCCATGTTGAACTTCAAGTGACCAGTATGAGAGAGTGAGAGCGATAACACCAAATTTAACACACCTGGTCCCCATTCACACCTGAGACCTTGTAACACTAACAAGTCACCTGACACTGGGGAGGGAAAATTGCTAATTGGGCAAAATTTGGACATTTTCACATAGGGGTGTACTCACTTTTGTTGCCAGCGGTTTAGACATTAGCTGTGTGTTTAGTTATTTTGAGGGGACAGCAAATTTACACTGTTATACAAGCTGTACATTTACTAATTTACATTGTAGCAAAGTGTAATTTCTTCAGTGTTGTCACATAAAAGATACAAAAATGTGAGGGGTGTACTCACTCTTGTGAGATACTGTACACTGTACATAGTTACATAGCTACATAGTTAGGTTGAAAAAATACATAAGTCCATCTAGTTCACCCGAAAAAAAATCATACAATCCCATATACACAATCCATGTAAAATATACAGTGGAACCTCGGTTTAAGAGTAACTTGGTTTGAGAGCGTTTTGATTTGCGAGTAACTTTTTTTAAAATTTTGACTCGGTTTGCGAGTGTTGACTCGCAAGGCGAGTGGAATTCAAGCTAAATAGGCCTGCAGTACCTCTTTTGGCCTGAGGTACAGGGGCACAGGACCCGAGCAGAGCCGAAAAAAGGCATGCAGTACTTTGTTTGGCCTGAGGTACGGGGGCGCTGCAGCCGAACATTGGCCTGCAGTACCTCATTTGGCCTGAGGTACGGGGGTGCAGTAGCCGAGCTGAAGTGTCTTTGGGTCTTTAACCGTGAAGGCGGATCTCGGTGGGACCTCCAAGTGTAGCGGTAGGTTGCTACGAGTTTCCAGCTAAAGCTTTCCGCACTACTCTCAACAATCCTCCTCTTGCTTCTTCCACACTGACCTTCTCCAAAGTGCAAGTCCTGTGTTCCCATGGTGACTCCATGGTGAAGATCTTTATCAAGGAATACATCCTAGCCACTTCTCCGGCCCTCTTCCACGTTTGGCGCGTCCCCACGTGAGGATGCCCTGCAGCAACTGCCTAAACCTCTATTCTCCTTTCTCCCCCTAGCAGCATGTGACCTTAGCTTATATGGGAGGCCTGCCCCATGTCAATACCGAATGGGGATCGGTCAGAGCTCCTCACATGAGCTGCCTGTCACTCAAACTTCAGGTCCAGCCCATGTTCCAGAACAATCTTCCTGAAAGCAGGGAGGCGCCTCTGAGTCAGAGCACAGGTGATTATATATATATATATATATATATATATATATATATATATATATACACACACACACACATATACTATTGGCCCATCTCTATTTGTAAGTTTTGAGTAAAACTCAAGGATTTGCAACTAAAAACCCTTATAATAAAGTGTCACTAAACCCACAACAGTAAAATCAGTCTGTATGCGCAGTAAAGCACACTTGTTATAGTCACTGTGGAACCTAAGGGGTTAATCATCTACATTGTGTAAAAAGGCTGTTTAATCCTGTCTCCTCTGATATCCCCTTCTTCCACTGTTCCTTATCTTTCTACTGATAGTACAGAGCCTTGGGGGCACTCTGCACATGCTCAGTTTGGAGTATATTGCTAGAGAGTTTTTTCTTTCTTGGGAGGGTGCATGTGATCAGCACAGGGCCAATCAGTACTGTCCGGACAGAGGGTCAGAGGTCCCGCAGCCTCATAGAACAGCCAGAGTCGAATGAAAACTCCTCCTACAATTTTCCTTTCCTGGTGCCTACCCATGGCAGCATACAAATGGTTGGTGGCTCCGCCCTCGACCAACCCACAGGGCCACTTAACTCTATAAAAAAAGAGTTGCTCTCCCCCCTCAGGTATTCTTGTAACTAGACTTCAGAACATTTAAGGATTATAGAAGAGGACAACAGGAAAGGAAAATATTGGAAAGGTGAGAATTCAATTTTCTGTTTTCCTGGTGCCTCCATAGCAGCATACCAATGGTAAATAACTCGCTTACAGGGAGGGTACTGCTATAATAAATTTTAATGGGTTTACAGAACTGATAGCTCTAAGGTATTTTTCCCAAAATCTCGGGAGGTAAGGACCGCTGGATCTAGGCTATAGTGCGCCATGAAGGTGTTGAAGGACAACCAACTAGCCGCCCTGCAAATTGTTTCAGGGGAGACCCAAGCCAAAGCTGCCCAAGAACAGGCCATTCCCTGCGTTGTGTGTGCGTTCACCGCATTTGGGACTGGAAGACCACTAGCCCGGTACGCCTTCTGGATTAGTCTTACGATCCAGCTGGCAAAGGTCATCTTGAAGGCTGCCATTCCTTTCTTTGCGCCCTCGGGATAAACTAATAAACGTTGATCTTTGCAGAACTTTGTGTCAGCTCTAAATAACACCTCACGGATCTGGCTACATCCAATTTGTGTAGTTTTGAGGAGGTTGGATCTTCCCCCGAAGGTCGGAAGAACCCATTCCTGGTTGAGATGGTAGACTGAAGGTACCTTGGAGACAAACTAGTGAATAGGCTGTAGGACTACCCTGTCTGGGAAAAAGGTGACATAGGGCTCCTGTGCCCCTAGAGCTTGAGTTTCTGACACTCTACGACCTCATGTGATGGCGATCAGGAAGGTCGTTTTCCATGTAATATCCTCCAATGTACATTTTTCGGTGGGTGCAAAGAGAGGGTTTGCTAAGGCATTGAGGACAACTGTCAGATCCCATTTGGGGTACAGTGTTTTCCTGGGAGGACGTAATCTTAGAAACTCCTTCAGGAAATGCTCTACGAGGGGATTTAGTGCCCATCGTGTGTCCGCTAAAGCTGATTTGGCTTAAACCTAAAACTTCAGTGTGCTAAGACCTAAGCCTAAGTCTAGACCATTCTGTAGAAAGAGTAGAATATTTTGGACCCCGGGATCCAGTGGATCGAAATGGCTGGACTCTGCCAGTTCCGTAAACTTTCTCCATACCCTGTAGTAGGTGACATTGGTGGACTATTTCCTTGCCTGTAATAATGTCTGGATAACATTATGTGAGCACCCTAAAGGCCCATACACACGATTTGACTTTCTGACAACAATGGTCCGACGGATGTGTTTTATGGGACAATGCGACCGTCTGTATGCTCCATCGGACAATTGTTGTCGGAATTTCCACTGACAAATGTTCACTGTGCATGCTATCAAACTTTCCAACAACAAATGTGTTACGTCGGATCATCCGATCGTGTGTACACAAGTCCATCAGACTAAAATTCAAAGTACAAACACGCATGCTCATAACCAATGCTAAACATCAGACAACAATAGCAGAAGTTGCCCAAAGGGTGGCGGTAAAAAGCTGAAAAACCACGTGATTTGATGAATGTTGGCTGAAAATATTCTGCCGTGTTTATGCATACCAAGTTCACGGCCAACGCCCCTTTGGACAAAAATCCACAGAAAAGTCAGATGGAAGTCCGATCGTTTGCAGGAGACTTAAGTTGCCCAGCCTCTTCTGCTCAACTTCCAGGCCTTCAAGTATAGGATCTCCGGATGTGGGTGAAAGAAATCACCTTGAGATAGGAGGTTTTCCGTGTGTGGAAGAGGTAGTGGGCTGCACAGAGCCATTTTGACTAAGGCCCCATACACACGATAGAATCCATCCGCAGATAAATCCCAGCAAATGGGTTTCTGCGGATAGATCCTATGGTGTGTACACGCCAGCGGATCTTTTTCCGCGGAGAAATCTCCTCTGGGATGGATTCCAGCAGATCGGATATTTGCTGACATGCACAACAAATCCATCTGCTGGAATCCATTCCAACGGATGGATCCGCTCGTCTGTACAGACTTACCGGATCCATCCGTCCAAAGGGATTCCCCGCACGCGTCGTAATGATTTGACGCATGCGTGGAATTCCTTATATGACAGCGTCGCGCCCGTCGCCGCGTCATAATAGCGGCGACGGCGCGACATGTCATCGCCAGAGGATTTCGGCGCGGATTTCAATGCGATGGTGTGTACACGCCATCGCATAGAAATCCTCTGAAATCCTCGAGAGGATTTATCCGCGGATACGGTCCGCTGGACCGTATCTGCGGATAAATCCTCTCGTGTGTATGGGGCCTAAGATGCCAGTATGTAATGACTGCCATAATAGTGACCTTCTCCAAGGTCAGACGCTGGAGGAATGTCAGTATCAGAGGAATCGGAGGGAACGCATATCCCTTCTGGAAGACCCATGGTTGGACTAGGGCATCCACTTCAGCTTACCTTGGAGATGGGAATCTCGTAAAAAACAGAGGTGTCTTCGCGTTGAGCGGGGAAGCAAAAATATCTATCTGGGGAGTGCCCCACTGTTGACATATGCAGTGAAAAAACTGTGAGTTTAGCAACCATTCGTTGTTGCTGCTGAAAGCTCTTGAAAGGCGATCGGTTGGCTGATTTTCAGGGGCCGGAATATAGGCGGCCCAAAGATCGACCAAATTCCTCTCGGCCCATGATATGATTGGGGCTACTTCGCTGGCTATGGACCTGCTGTGCATCCCCCCTTGGTTTTGAATATAGGCCACTGCCGCCCTGTTGTCCATCTGGAGCAGAATGGACTTTTCTCTGAGAAAAGGGGCTAGATGTAAGATTGCCATTCATACTGCCCTTAGCTCCATGTTCGAAACCATCCCTTCCACATTGAATCTCCAACTTTCTTGTACTAACTGGTTTTGGTAGCGTGCTCCCCATTCCAGTTGACTTGCGTCCGATGTGAGAATGGTCTATGAGATGTGGCCAAGGGAGCGGTGAACTAGAAGGTTGGGTGGTCTTGTCCACCACCAGAGGCTGGACTTCATTGAAAAGGTGATGATTATCATCTGTCTTAGGTGCTTCTTCCTCCACTGTGCCAGAAAACCCAATTGGAAATCTCGCACATGCCACCTGGCCCATTTCACCATTGGTATGCAAGACGAAAGGGATCGTAGGAGGCTCAGACAGTCTGATGCTGGCATGGAACGGCTTCCTTACGCTTGTTTCACCTTCTGTATCAATATAGGGATCTTCTCCGGTGGTAGTGACACAGCCTTCTTTGGGGTGTTGAATAAAGCTCCCAATAAAGGTGTCATTTAAACAATTAAAGTGTTTAGGACCAGCTGCACATGCGTTTCCAGAGTCCTTCTGTGCTGGGTTAGGATAAGTATGTTGTCTAAGTAGTGCAGGACCCGTATCCCCTTCTCCTGGAGGGAAGCTAGGATGGCCACTAAAACCTTGGTAAAGGTTCTGGGAGCTAATGAAATTTCAAAGTGAAGACACTTGAACTGGAGGTGCAGACTGCCTATTTTAAACCGGAGAAAAGGCTGGAAATGATGGTGGATAGGTATGTGAAGGTATGCATCCTGGAGATCTATAGAGACCATCCAATCCCCTGGCTGTACTGACAGAATTACTGTGTTTAGGGATTCCATTTCGAAGTGCTCTACCTGAATGCACTTGTAAAGCCTTTTTAGGTTCAATGCGGCCTCCAGCCTCCCGATTTCTTGGGAACTAAAAAGACTTGGGAATAGAACCCTGAGTGTTTCTCCGAGACCGGGACTGGCAGTACTGACTGTTGGTGTAGAAATATTTGAATATATTGAAAGAGAGCTTCTTTCTTCTCTTTGTAGTTCGGTATTTGGTGGGTTGGAAGGAAAAGGGTGGAGGACGGCTCTTGAATTTCCAAACATGTCCTTGAAGGACCATGGAGATTGCCCATTGATCCATGCAATTTTGCACCCAAACCTGGGATAAAGACCTGAGTCTTGCTCCTACTGGACTGGTTTGGGTGGGTAAGGAGTCAAAAAGACTTCTGGTTCTCAGCCGTCAATGTCGAGTCATTAGGCTTCTCCAACTTGAGAAAGCTGGCCTGTGAGCCCTTCCAGCCTCTTCTGTATTCCTTACACAGATGGTATGTCCTGGAATCCCTTGGCCTTTGTTGGGTAGCTGGCCTTCTCCTATTCCTATCCCGGGTAATTAAGCCTCCTGTGACTCTGCTGATTGCTGTATCCATTTTATTGCCGAACAGGGCCTTTCAATCGTATGGGATGTGACACCAGGACTGTTTTGAAGATGGGTCCGTCGACCATGGCTTTAGCCATAATACCCTTCTGGCTGTGAAAGAGTATAGCATGGCCCTGGAGGAACACCTCAGGACATTGATGGCTGCTTCTGCCATAAAATCTGAGGCTAGCTTCAACTCATCCAGTGCTTTAATGATTTAATCTGAGCCTAAGCCTCGTCTGAGAGCTGTCTCAATATTATATGGCCCTGGAAATTGAAGACAGAGCCACTGCTGGCTTGCAGGCTCCCCCCGTTGCCGGATAAACTTTCTTAAGATATGAGTCGATCCTGCGGTACAGGACATCCCTGAACAAGACTGCATCTTCTAAATGCAATGTTGTATTCCTGGCTAACCTCATGACTGATGCGTCCACAGTCGGAATGGAATCAAAGAGCTGAGCATCTGCTTCTGCCAGTGGGTATAGTTTGAGAAATCAATTGTAGGCGATGGGTCTTTTGTCCACTTTCCGCCACTCATCCGTAACCACTCCCCAAATCTCATCTATCAAAAGGAAGGTTGAAACCTTCTTTGTTAGGTGAGGAAAGTATTTTTTCATCTTGGACGGAGGTTCCGGATCTTCCTGCCACTGAATCAAACATCTTTTACTGCTACTATAATAAAAGGTTCAACTAAACTGAAATCAAATGTTGACGTATTTTCTTTGGCTGCGTTTGACTCGTTTTCCGAATTAGCTTCTGAATCGGGTTGGAGAATAGGCATCCCTACTGCTCTTTGCCCCCTAGGCGGAGTTAACTGATCTTGGGATGAGGCTAATTCCCGGAATGGAATCATTTATCAAATTTTTAATTTAATCTATGGATCCCTGCTTGTCCGCCGTGGCTTATAGGAAGCACTGACCACATGCCAATTTTCCCCGTAGGGCTTGTTTTCCACATACCCAACAGGCCTCATTCCCTGGATGTGTAGACTTGCGCTGGGAGTCATGTCAGCTAGAGGTATGCTGGGGTGACCTCCGAATGCTGCGGGAAGCATGAGCAGAGGATGAATGCGAGTGACCAGAACTTCTATGGCCTTTTGCCCCCCTACTGGGAGAACTCCTTCAGGAAGATCTGTGGGATAATTATCGGAGTGGGCTGTAGGAAAAAACAAAGGAATATTTCCAAATGGGCGAAAAAGCTCTTTTGAAAAAAATAACTTACCTGCCTATTGCAGCCCTTACCAAGTGGTATGTTGAGGATCTGATGCGGCAGCTGGGGATAAGACAAATTTAAAGGAACTCATTTAATGTAAAGATAATTAGAAAATACATTTTATATATATATATATATATATATATATATATATATATATATATATTATATATATATATATATATATATATATATTTCGAACTATATATACATATATATATATATACATATATACATATATACATATATATATATATATTTCGAACTATATATACATATATATATATATATATATATATGTACATATACACATCCCCATCACTGCTGCTAACCTTGGCCAGGCTCCATAGTAACAGAAGAGTGAGGTAGTGGATAGAGAAGACACCAGGAGATGTCTTCCCTCTGACAGCCTGGCCCAAATAAACCTCTAGGCTGCTTAAATACAAAACGTCATCCAGGGTGTCCCAAGATGGTCGCCCTTAGCAGTTTATATTTACAAAAATAATTGCATTTCCATGTTCTGTGTACTGTGGGAGACCATACAGTATAAAGTGAATGTAGGGTCCTGGGTTTAGTAACACTTTAACCACTTTCCGACCAGCTCCTGTCCATATACGGCGGCAGGTTGGCTCTCCAGCGCAAATCGCTGTATATGTACGACGGCTCCTTTAAGAGCCATAGCAGGCGCCCGCTGCATGCCGGGGGACCGAATGCATGTGGCCGGCGGGCATGATCACCGACGGCCACCCACAATCACGGGCACGAGAGCCACACACAAATCCTTGCTCTGACAGGGGAGTAAAGACAGATCTGCTGTTTGCAGTAATTGTGAACAGCGATATGTCTCCTCCCCCAGTCAGTCTAATCCCCCCACAGTTAGAAACACTAACTAGGAAACACATTTAACCCCTTGATCCCTCCCTAGTGTTAACCCATTTCCTGCCAGTGACATTTATACAGTAATTCGTAGCTATTTTTAGCTCTGATCGCTGTATAAATGCCAGTGGTCCCAAAAATGTGTCCGATCTGTCCGCCGAAATGTTGCAGTCCTGCTAAAAATCACAGATCACCGCCATTATTAAATAATAAAAAAAATGCCATAAAAATGCCATTAATCTATCCCCTATTTTGTAGACGCTATAACTTTTGCGAAAACCAATCAATATACACTTATTGGATTTTTTTTACCAAAAATATGTAGAAGAATACATATTGGCCTAAACTGAGGAAGAAATTTGTTTTTTAAAAAGTTTTTTTTATATTTATTATAGTGAAAGGTAAAACATTTTTTTTTTATTGACTCTCTTTTTTTGGTTTATAGCACAAAAATAAAAACCGCAGAGAAAAGCAAGAAAGCTCTATTTGTGGGAAAAAAGGATGTCAATTGTGTTTGGGTACAACGTTGCACGGCCGTGCAATTGTCAGTTAAAGCGACACAGTGCCTTATCGCAAAAAAAATGGCCTGGTCATTAAGGTGGCAAATCCTTTCAGGGCTGAAGTGATTAAGCAAATGATTTGCCTATCCACACAACAGCACATGGCAATAGCACGAGAAAAGAAAAAACACATTTGTAATCTCCATGTTTTCATTATGTTTATGTCACTTTGTTTTGAGAGACTGAACTTGATGGAATTTTTTTAAAGATTTTAACCTTGTTAGGGCCATGTCTCACCAGCAAATTGGTAGCATAGTTATGTATCTGTAGTAATAATTTTCTCAGATTTTTCTCTGGCAGTTTATATCTTGCTACAGATTTTCTGCAACAGATGACTACAATGGGGTAGATTCAGGTATCTCCGCCTAAAGTTACGGCGGCGCAGCGTAGTGTATTTACGCTACGCCTCCGCAACTTACAGGAGCAAGTGCAGTATTCACAAAGCACTTGCTCCATAAGTCGCGGCGGCGTAGCGTAAATGGGGCCGGCGTAAGCGCGAGTAATTCAAATGGGGAAGGGGGCGTGTTTTATGTTAATATGTGATTACCTGACGTGATTGACGTGATTTACGAACGGTGCATGCGCCGTCAGTGTACATATCCCAGTGTGCATTGCTTCCAAGTACGGCGCAACGACGTATTGGTTTCGACGTGAACGTAATTTACGTCCAGCCCTATTCGTGAACGACTAACGTGAACGTAAAAAATTCAAATTTCGAAGCGGGAACGACGTCCATACTTAACATTGGCTGCGCCTCCTAATAGCAGGAACAACGTTACGCCGGAAAAGCCTTAACGCAAACGACGTAAAAAAGGAACGCCGGGCGCGCGTACGTTTGTGAATCGGCGTAAGTAGGCAATTTGCATACTCTACGCTGCAAACTACGGGAGCGCCACCTAGCGGCCAGCGGCAGAATGCACCCTAAGATACGACGGCGTAAGAGACTTATGCCAGTCGTATCTTAGGCTACAGTCGGCGTATCTAGCTTTCTGAATACAGAAAGTAGATAACCCTGGCGCAACTTAGCAATTACGCGGCGTATCTATGGATACGCCGGCGTAATTGTTCTCTGAATCTACCCCACTACTTCTTTAAAGAGGAAGTAAACCCTGATGGGGTTTACTTCCTCTATGTCTCCCTGCAAAGGTAAAGTATAATGGGCTAATATGCATCGCATAGTAGCCCATTATGTGACACTTACCTGCAGGAGAAGCCTGCGATGTTGCCGTCTTCCTCCATGGCAGCGAGTGTCCATCTCCACCCCTCTTCTGGGGGCCACGAACTCCGACTCTGTGACTGGCCGGAGTCACGTGACGTCACTCGCATGCACAAGGGAGCCGCCTTTGATGGCATGACCCTTGCTTGAAACGACACAACGTGCCCTTTCAAAACGGCGCATGCGCAGAAGAAGGCGTCGCTTGGGGAAATTGTAAATATCTTTCATATCTCTATATTGCAAGCACCTACAGGTAAGCCTAGATTAAGGCCTAGAAGAAGGAATCCGCGCTTAGGATATGTGAGTGAGCTGCTGCCTCCCTAGAGGGTCTCAGAAGAGTGGTATAAAAGTGTTGGGATGGTGGCGCTGCTGGACCTAGAAGGTCTAGAAAATTAGGAATATCCTTTAGTGGTGTTAAACACGTGTTGGGTAACCTCTATAAGGGGTAAAACCAATATGTGTGGATTCCCTATGGGCACACGCTGCTACACTACAGGCGCGTGTAGGTTGCCCCTTTTGATAGTGCTAAGAGAAAAACTTGTTGCCAAGTGCGTGAATGTTTGGACCTCCACTAGGAATGGATATCCAAAGTGTGGAAAAAAGGTCTGTAAGTGTGGTACTGGTGGGTGAGAAATATGTAGCAGAAAATTGTTTGAGGTCAGGACCATGTGCAGGCCAGTGATCAGGCCAGACCTTGTATATGCCAAAAAATGTTTGGAAGTGCCTAAATCCTGGAAGGTCTATGATAAAGGTTAATCCGCCAGAAAGTGTAAATACAAAAGGTGTGTAAATATTAGTGATTAAGTGGGTCACAGTGCAAAAACAATGAAAATAAACCAACAAAAACAAGACAGCAAAGATGACCAATAGGTCCCTAAAGGCTATCAATAAAATATATAGACTAAGTAAAAGTCATGATAGATAAAAATTAATAACAATGGGTCAGTCAGGACACTGTGCAGGCCATGGACTAACACTGAGGTAATAACCCGGGAAGAGAGCTGAAAAATCAATAATAAGTCCTCATGCGGGGTTCCTAATAATTCCTGCAGCCTAAATAAAATGCAATCTACCAATTAGATAGAAAAAATGTATATAAAATCCAAAATGAGGGACAAGGATAATTGCAAAATAGCAGAGCAACACACAGTGATCAACCACCCTGTCAGTGCTGCTGTTCAGGTTTATGCTGTGAGCAGTAGAGGTTGCAATAGTCTTAATGGAGAAAGCATAGGGTCAAAGTTCAACCATCAAAGCATGATCCCTGGAAATAAAATATAACACAATAGGGTGACTTCAAGTGCCGATTCCTCACAGATCAATAATTTGTGACTGTTGTGCTCCCCCGCTTGGGTCCCCACTCACCAGATGTCGGCACCCCTAGGGGCAAAAGGCGGTAGGTGGTGGTACCTTAGTTGATCCTGTTGCACAGTCCTGTGTGACGGATTTGTTGTATTGCCGTTTCTCCAAGCTGTAGGAAAATATACTCCAAGTACTTTCCGGGTGGGCACTCCTGATGTCACTCAAACATAAAAAAAGGAATCCACATAGCGTGATATGTTTCAAAAGGCGACAAGCCTTTATTAAAAAAGGAGGATTCTTAAAAACAGTGGAATAGCTCCACAACAGTCCCAGAGACACCTGGGTAAAGTTCCAAATTAATGGAAACACAATAGAACATTTAAAAACAAAAAAAGCAAAAATGTAATTAGCCCAACTGTCCGCCTGTCTATTAAGAGCTGGAATAGCGAAACTGGTAAGTTGGTGAGCGGGCGTTTGTTTCTGTCCAGGCAGATCGCAGCTCAGATGGACAGCGCGTGGACAGGTTGGAGGGCGTGCGTGCGTGCTTGCGTAGTAGTCACCTGACGCGTTTCGTCATGTGACTTTCTCAAAGGTGATACTAGATTAAGGCTTACCTTGTAACTTCTCCCTAGGGTTTACAACCACTTTAAGTAGGTAGAGTGTTACTGTGTGCTGAAATGCATTGCAAAGCAGCTCAGTTGCCTTAGTGTGTTGGAGTTTTTGGTGTGTTAAATTATTTGTACACTGTTTCTTTTTCTTCTATTTTTGTAACTTGTTTTGATACTTGTTGGGTAAAGAAATATAAATAAAGAGAATTAAATAAAAATAAAAAAATAAAATGATTAGCATCATAGCACAATAATGCATGCATTGTATGGCACTGCAATGACAACTTATGAAGCTGACCTCAAGGAGAGTAAGTCTAAAACTGCTACAAACTGTTGACACTACATCTTGTGTGTGGCAGGGGCCTTTTTAAACAGTTACTATATATATATATATATATATATATATATATATATATATATATATATATATATATATATATTATGGTGGTCAGTGGCGGTGCATCCAATCTATCACCAATAGATAGATTCATGCAATGGTCGCCGCTGCCACCCCCTATTCAGGTGCCCGGCTGCTTTTCAGGCGCCAGGCACCTGAGTTACAGCTGCAGGCTATTTTTTAGAAGCACCTGATTAGAGCCGTAGGCATTTGATGGGCACAGTAGCAGCAATTGATGGGCACACTGGCAGCAGTTGATGGGCACAGTAGCAGCAGTTGATGGGCACACTGGCAGCAGTTGATGGGCACAGTAGCAGCAGTTGATGGGCACAGTAGCAGCAATTGATTGGCACAGTGTCAGCACTACATGGGCACACTGGCAGCAACTGATGGGTACAGTAGCGGCAATTCATGGGCACAGTAGCGGAAATTCATGGGCACACTGGCAGCAATTGATGGGTACAGTAGCTGTGTTTGATGGCACAGTGGTGGTAATTTATGGGTACAGTGGCTGCATTTGACGGCACAGTGGCGGCAATTGATGGGCACACTGGCAGCAGTTGATGGGCACAGTAGCAGTTGATGGGTACACTGGCAGCAGTTGATGGGCACAGTAGCGGCAGTTGATGGGCACAGTAGCGGCAATTGATGGGCACAGTGTCAGCAATTCATGGGCACACTGGCAGCATATGATGGGTACAGTAGCGGAAATTCATGGGCACAGTAGTGGCAATTCATGGGCACACTGGCAGCAATTGATGGGTACATTAGCTGCATTTGATGGCACAGTGGTGACAATTTATGGGTATAGTGGCTGCATTTGATGGCACAGGGGCGGCAATTGATAGCAGAGTGGCTGCGTTTGATGGGCACAGTGGCTGCAATTGATGGGGGGGGGTTTTCAGTTTGTTTTCGCCCCCCCCAAAAATTTTGAAAACCAGCCGCCACTGTTTATATTTATAACTGCATCATGTGTGCAAAGTGCATTTGTGTGTGTTCTGCTAAGAATAACAAAAATCCTTTTTTACAAGTTTGGAATTTTGTCTGGAATTTTAATTAACCTCATCAAGTGTTCTAGTAACATAATTCAATCGCTGTCATGACATAGATCCTGAATTTTTTTTTAATAGCTTGGTCAAAACTGGTCCAATATTTGTGACACCATTAAGGAAAAAGGGGCGTGGTAATTTAACAAACCCTTACACCTCCTATCTTGTATATGAATAATCAACACTGCCTCATTACATTCTATAGTGACCGGATTAAGGTGATTGAGTTACCTGTGTTAATTCCTGGCACTCATTAAAGTGACACTAAACAATATCCTTATGCAGGCCATAGATTGCGATTTTGCAAATAAAATCGATAGATTGCCTCATCAACATAATCAGTGTTGATAGGGGAACTATTGTGCCAGGAGAACGGCAGGAAAAGAGGTGGGGAATCCACTGACAATATTCAAATATAAAAATCCAGCATGCTGCTTGAACCCAAGTCAATCAATGGATCGACTTGGGTACAATCAGCCTGCTCAAAATGATTCAAATCTTGATTCAAATTCAAAGGAGCCGAACGGCGAGTCGGCGCTATACTGCGCATGCGCATCGCCGTTCGGCTCCTTTCGCCAATCGTGATGCGGCTTACGCGACGGGGGGGAGCTGGTTTTTTGTCAAAACGTCAATCACAGACATGTTAGGAACGCCCACTCCTGCGGGACTCGCAAGCCGGAAGCCACGGGTGAATATGCTGTACAAAGGTATGTACAGCATCAAAAAAATAATAATAGCCTTAATCGTATTGTAATGTGGGGGGCCAGTGTAATAAAAAAAAGTAGTTTTTAGGGTGAACCACCCCTTTAATAGCCCTGTAATCTATTTTTTATTAAATAGTTTTTTTTTGTGTATATGCTGGTAATAATGCACGCTAGTTGTGGATATGTACAGTGCTCTATGCACTCTATAAATTCCATAGTCCATCTCAGGAGTGGGCATGAGTGAGTGGCATACGTTCTTACATGCATTGGCATCATGAAAAATGAGTGTAACTACCCTCTAAAAAAAGGAATATAGACATATGGAGGAGGCTAAGAGCGGAAAAAAAAATGTGTGTTTTTGAGTTGTGTTGTTTATTAATTAGGAATACATACTTGAAAAGATTTTTTTTTTTAAAACAGAGTTTAATGTCACTTTAGCCTAGGTTCACACTGCTGCGAATTCAAAATCGCGGTTTCGCGGCCGCGATTTTGCCGCGATTTGCCACGATTTCGGCCGCAATTTAATGTAAATCGCGGCCCGAAATCGCAAAAAGTAGTACAGGAACTACTTTTTGAAATCGCAGATGCGGCGTCGCACTGATTAGGACAGTGCCATTGCCGACAATTGCCGCCGATTTGAGATGCGATTTGACATGTCAAATCGCATCTCAAATCGTTCCAAATCGTACCCAGTGTGAACCAGGGCTTAAAGCTGAAATTGTTTTGGGAATGAATTTGAAATAATGTCAGATGCACCATTGTAACAAAAGAAGGAATGTGAGCTGCCAAACACCTGATTTGTCAATGGAGAAGTGTTCAGGTGCATTAGACCTTAACCTTCCAGTTTCAGTGTCATCTCTATGACTTTTAATCCTAGCCTTCTATTGTTAGAAGTCTGATTACTGTACTGCTTACTACATTTATAACAGATTGCACATACCACATTTTCATTGTACAGTTTATATAAGGCTTAATCTGAAAAGTATCACCTTTCACTAGTAAAGAACTTGTTTTACGTTTAAATAAGCACACTGTTTTATACGCTGTACATGTACTGGTCAAAAGTCTTAGCATAACCCATTTTTCAAATTTTTCTTGAAATTGACATAGTTTATTGTCTCAATGTACTCTGAAAACAAAGCATAGAACAAATAAATAATTGGGCATAAAAAAAAAAATCATGGAATTATTTTCTTTAACAAATTGTAATCTAAAATTTTGGCTCATCAAACTAGCCACCGTTTGCTGATTTAACAGCCAAACACACTTGTAGCTTTCTTTCTACAACAAAAATCAATAATTTTTCAGACGGTTCTTCCCAACACTGTTACAGAAGTTCTCACAAATGTATTGCACTTATAGATTTGCCCACATGAGCTACTGAAGAGTGAGGAGGAAGATGAGGACCCGAAAAGTCCTGTCAGACCAGCTGGAGGGCCCAGAAAACCCAGAGTCCATTCAGGAACAGTGGACTGCCCAATGCGAAGAGGCCTTTAGGCAGCTGAAGTGGAGTCTAACAACTGCCCCAGTTCTGCCCTATGCAGATACAACCAAGCCGTATTAACTACACGTTGACACCAGTCGAGATGGGTTAGGCAGGGTGCTGTATCAAGAACACGACGGCCACCTATGGCCTGTTGCCTATGTGAGTCGGAGCTTGGCACCCACCAGCGGAGTTCGTTGTTAAGACTGACAATAATCTTCTCACTTAAATCCTCACCACTGCCAAGTAGGATGCCACAGGTCACAGATGGTTGGCTGCCCTATCGGGGTTTACTTTCAGCCTGAAGTATCGACCGGGGGGCGGTAACAAGGATGCAGATGCTCTGTCAAGAAGGCCCTATTACTCCAGTGACCCCCCTAGAAGAGTGGACTCGGCTGACACCTGAAGGAGTACAAGCCTTGTGTCAGGGAGCAGAACACCAAGCTGGAGGAGGATCCTGGGTCGAAGACATTGGAGTTTCAGCTGCTGGTGTCCCCAAATGTTATTGCAATGTTACCCAAGTCAGCAATGAAGGTCTGTCGAAGCTTTCTAAGAAGGATTTGAGGGGGGACCCGTTGGAAGATCCCCTCTGTAACTTGGCATTGAAGGCCTTGGAGAACCAATGCCCCGACATGCTCCTCACTGACTCCCCAAAGGAGGCCCGCCTACTGCACCGAGAGTGGGATTGGTTGCAACTGCATCAAGGGCTGGTCTACCGAAGGGGCTCTTCTGATGATCACAAAGAGAAATGGCAGCTATTTCTACCGGAAAAACGCAGGGTGACAATATTGACTTCTCTTTACGACAATCATGGCCACCTAGGGCCCGAGAGGACTTTCCACCTGGTAAGGGACCGATTCTACTGGCCCTGCTTTCGGGCTGAATTCGAGGGCCACAGCCACTCCTGTATCAGATGCATCCAAAGAAAAACTTTGCCTCACCAAGCCGCCCCAATGGGCCATCTTCTGGGTCAGGGACCCATGGAGCTAGTATGCATTGATTTTCTGTGCTTGGGGCTGGATATGAGTGGACAGGGAAATATCTGGGTAGTGACTGACCACTTCACTAGGTATGCCCAGGCCTTTCCCACAAAGGATCAACAAGCATCCACGGTGGCCAAGGTCTTGGTGGAGAAGTTCTTTGTACACTATGGCCTGCCCCAACACATCCATTCTGGAAGGAAGAGATTTTGAAAGCAGCCGCATCAAGAGACATTTAGACTTGTTAGGCATTAAGAAGTCCAGAACCACCCCATACCATCTTCAAGGAGATCCTCAGCCAGAAAGATTCAACCGAACCCTCCTGGATATGCTTGGAGTTCCTCCAAAAATTCACACCAGACCCCTTATCCGAGCACGTTAACCTGGCCTGCCGCAGAAAAGAGGGGGGGGGGCAGAGTGCGCCCCTCCCCTCTCCTGAACGGTACCAGGCCACATGCCCTCAACATGCGGAGGATGTCCCCATGTTGATGGGGACAAGGGCCTCATCCCCACAACCCTTGCCCGGTGGTTGTGGGGGTCTGCGGGGGGCTTATCAGAATCTGGAAGACCCCTTTAACAAAGGGGACCCCCAGATCCTGCCCCCCCATGTGAATTGGTAATGGGGTACATTGTACCCCTACCATTTCACAAAGGAAGTTTAAATAGTTGGAAAAAACACACACACCGTAGAAAAAAGTTATTTATTAATAAAAAAACGAAAAAAAACTCCAGCGGTGATAATCCACTCGTTCCCGGCTTCCTGCTCCAACATTGTCTGTATCCAGTGACGGGTGCGGGTGATCTCTGGTCCAGCGATGAGAAGATCCATCCATCCATCCATCCCCTCACTGGGGAAGCCCAGTCTTCCCTCTTGCTGGGCTTCCCCAGTGACGTAGCAGAAGGTCCGGGGTCACGTGACAGGTGGCCCCGCCTCCCCTATATAAGAAATTTCACAGCTTCAGCCGCGTCATTCGCTGGGCTGTGTCCAGCGGTGAGAGGAGGTCAGCGATGCTGCGCTCTGGATGGATGGATCTTCTCATCGCTAGACCGGAGATCACCCGCACCCGTCGCTGGATACAGACAACGTTGAGCAGGAAGCCGGGAACGAGTGGATTATCACCACTGGAGTTTATTTTTTATTTTTTTTATTAATTAAGGACTTTTTTCTACGGTGTGTGTGTGTTTTTTCCAACTATTTACACTTCCTTCGTGAAATGGTAGGGGTACAATTTACCCCATTACCAATTCACATAGGAGGGGGCAGGATCTGGGGGTCCCCTTTGTTAAAGGGGTCTTCCAGATTCTGATAAGCCCCCCGCCAGCAGACCCCCACAACCACCGGGCAAGGGTTGTGGGGATGAGGCCCTTGTCCACATCAACATGGGGACATCCTCCCCATGTTGAGGGCATGAGGCCTGGTACGGTTCAGGAGAGGGGGGGCCGCACTCTGTCCCCCCCTCTTTTCTGCGGCCGGCCAGGTTAACGTGCTCAGGATAAGGGGTCTGGTGTGAATTTTTGGGGGAACTCCACACCATTTTTTTAAAATACTTTTTTTCCTTTCAGAAATGACACTTTGTGCAAAGACAGTTCTATGTACTGGAAACATGAGCTATTTCACATGCTAACTTTACACCCCCCCCCCCCCCCCCAGGTACGAAATGTAAAGTAATATTTAACTTTTATTGTTTCACTTTTAGCATTATTAAATTCACTGCTCCCGAAAAAATGTTTTTTTGCATTGATACATGTCCCCAAACACTTTTTAGGACAATAACTAGCATATTAGCCTTTAAAATTAGCACTTTAGATTTCTCCCATAGACTTTAACAGGGTGTTCCGCGGCTTTTCGAATTTGCCGCGAACACCCCTAATTGTTCGTTGTTCGCCGAACAGACAAACAGGCAATGTTCGAGTCGAACATGAGTTCGACTCGAACTCGAAGCTTATCCCTATAGACCGCCTGCGGAAAAGTCTGAAGACCACCTATGACAAGGCCCAAGCTACCTCAGATGCCCGAGGGTTAAGAAATAAAAGGAACTTTGATCTCAGAGTCCGAGTGCAGGATTTGCAACCAGATGGCAGGGTGCTGCTAAGGAATCTTCGTTTTGCCTAAAGTGACAGACACTGCAACTCTCAGGCCAGAGGCTCCTGCGTTTGTGCCCCAAAGTCCACCTTCTGAAGAGTTGGAAGACACTCAATCTTCCCTGCCAACAGCAGACCCCGAAGATGTCCAATCATTTACAGAAGGGAGAGTTGAGGCTCGTATGCAGGAAGAAGAAGAAGCTGTGGACGAAGCCAAGTCCAGTGTGCCTGTAACACCAGAGCCAAAAGAACAGAGAGAGCGAAGGGCTATTCACCCACCCAAGAGACTGACGTATGACATGTTTGGTGAAATCTCTGAGGAAGCTGTGTTCACCTCAAAAAGGACTCTTGAGACGCCTGATCTTTCCACCACACATTTGTTGGAGAACAGCCCCAACTAACCCCCTGGCACATCTAGCTGGGCCATCCTAGTTAAGGTGGCCTGTAGGCAGGACAACCTTCCTTCCCATGCTCATTGGTGGGAGGTTCCTCTGCAAGGGTTTTATGCAAGTACAAACTGTTTGATTTCTTGTGCACACTAACTTGTTTTCTCTGCGTGTATATAAAAAGCATGTAACAGGTTACGGACTTTTATTTCCTTTGGGGACCAAAGGTTCTTTGGTGAGGGAATGTGTAGTAGGTACTTCTCCAGACTGATCTAATATATTAGGGGACAGCTGTCTGCTGCAGCAACATGGGCTTTTTCACCCCCCCCCCCTTTCTCTCTTCACACACAGACTCTTATGCCGCGTACACACGATAATTTTTCGGCATGAAAAAAAACGTTGTTTTAAAAAAATGTCATTTAAAATGATCGTGTGTGGGCTTCACATCATTTTTTGGGTTCTGAAAAACGACAAATGTTTTTTTCGAGCATGCTGCATTTTTGTACGACGTTTTAAACGATGTCGTTTTTCGGGTTGTAAAAAATGATCGTGTGTGGGCTAAAACAACGTTAAAAACCTGCGCATGCTCAGAAGCAAGTTATGAGACGGGAGCGCTAGTTCTGGTAAGACTACCGTTCATAATGGAGTAAGCACATTCATCACGCTGTAACAGACAGAAAAGCGTGAATCGTCTTTTACTAACACGGAATCAGCTAAAGCAGCCCCAAGGGTGGCGTCATCCGCATTGGAACTTCCCCTTTATAGTGCCGTCGTACATGTTGTACGTCACCGCGCTTTGCTAGAGCATTTTTAAAAAACAATGGTGTGTGGGCAACGTCGTTTTAATGAGGAAGTTGGAAAAAAAAAATTTCGATTGCTCAGGGGAGGGCCACTAACTGTGTACAGGATTTGGTGAGGGGGCTTTGCCCAGGAACCTTTAATGCTTTTCATAGAATACCATATCCAAATATTGTCCACAGAGCTCCTACATAATAAAACTCAAAGCTTTGCCTCCAGGACATTACCGTGGTTGCTCTTAAAGGGGACACACCATGGGTATTGAGATCATTTCACTGGGTGTGTACTAGAAGCATCGTAGGCTAGCCTGGGGTTCCCCTTTAGCCACAGCATCCCACACACACCAAAAGTTATTGGGGAGTCTATTTAATCTGTACATATTGTTACCTATTGCTTTCGTTGTTTGCATAGTGTTCCTGACTGTTTTCTTTAAACTGTTTAAACCAAGTCCTGGGTACTTACACAGGTCTTGGCTGACTAATGTTAACCTGAATTTTATTTTTCTTCAAGTAAACCACAAGAAGTGGTTTTATGCCCCAGTTGAAGAGCTATCGGCTCGAAACATGTCGGGTACATAGCCCATAAGCTACCTGCCAACCACGCTGCATTATCCATGTGATCACTTGTACTGGACTTTTCATAGCCCTGTATTTTTTATTGAACTTTTATTCATTTGCTTTTTTGGCCTTTTTGTATTATCTTTCTATGCCTAATAAAGGCTTTTTTTATTGGGAGTAACCACACCATGTGGAGCTGTGTTTTTTTCCCTTCCATGATTCTATGATGGGCCTATTTGCTATATGCCACTATCCATGAGTCTTTCCTGAAGGATTTTATTCACACTGGATCCACTCGGCTTCTGATGATCGACTGTCTGCTGTTTCAACGGCCTCCCACTGACACCATCGTTCCCAGGAGTTCGTACATGCCTGATCGACACACCGTCGCTGACGAGTGTGTCCACTCCATCCGGTAAGAGTACCCATCTTCTATATTTACCAGTTGGATGTTGTTGTGGATCCTGTGAAAGCGACCGCTGATGGGGCTTCTATTACCTGCTTAAATATTGAAGTTATTTGATTCCTGCGTTTGAGAGGACTCATCCCATACGTTTTTGCAATTCAGTTTGCCTTAACGTTGTTCTGTTTATTTTTATATTGGGACTTTACCACCAGATTTTTTATCTATTGGTTTCCTTGGACTGGTTTATGTATATTGCTATTTGTGACCTTCATTAGCACTGTCATTTTGGCCACATACCTTCCAGGTATTTGGACACACTTATCTGTGGTATACATCCACTTTCACTTGATTGTGAGCACCTCGGTGCTATCCTGTGATATCACTTACATGGTTTTCTTTATTTTTATATTATATTTGGTCTACTCAAATTTATTTGGGTTTTACACACATACCCTGCAGGTATTTGGACACATTCATTTGTGAAATATATTCATTCTCACTTGATTGTGAGTACCCTGGTGGTACCCTGTGGTATCACACCTATCCTGATTTTTATTTTTTGTACACCATTTGACATTCACACTAATTCAGTTTAGTGTATTCTTATATTTTCTCCTTATTTGGAGCATCTGATTTGAAAACAAACACCACATATTTGGCTTCACTCCAGATATTACTTAGCGCTTCACGTTTTTTCTTTTTCTTTTTGCAAACCACAAGAAGAACTGTGTTGTGTATTCCTGCTGAGTTATTCCATTAATCACATTGCTAGGTGTGCCAGAGGGGCTGGGCAGTTTATTGGGGTTGAAAGGCAGAGTAACGGACTGAACAAACAAAAGCAGCTCCCTCGGGGGTTTACTACACTTCTAAGGCCCCGTACACACGGTCGTTCCAAACCGATAAGAATGGTCCGACGGGCTGAAGTGGCCTGATGGTCTGATATCCGTACACACCATCCTTCCAAAAACCGATCGGGTCAGAACGCGGTGACGTCAAACACACGGCTTGCTAAATAAAACGAAGTTCAATGCTTCAAAGCATGCGTCGACTTGATTCTGAGCATGCGTGGGTTTTGAACCGATGCTTTCTGTACTAACCATCGGTTTGGACCGATCGGGCAGCGGTCCATTGGGTGGGATTTGAAGCATGTTTTAAAATTTTGGACCGAAGGAAAACAGACCGATGGGCTATACACACGGTCGGTTTGGTCCGATGAAACTGAACCTCAGTCCATTCTCATCGGTTTTGTCCGACCGTATGTACAGGGCCTAAGGTATCTCTGATATAGACTGAAGGTATGTTTTAGGTCATTATCTTGATGTGAGATGAAACCCTGACCAATTCGGTGTACCCTAGAGGGTATTGAATGACGCTGCAAAATGTTGCGGTAACAGTTTTGGTTCAGGGTGCCACTCACATACTGCACAAGTCGCCGACTCTGGATCAAGCAAAACAGACCCAGACCATCATGCTTCAGTTTGTGGCACACACCGAGGAACCATCCTTTTACCTGCTTGATGACTTACAGAAACCCTGCATGATGAACTGTGATCAACCTTTTTCTTATTTGTCCATCTTAGCAATGGCTTTCTTACTGCCAATTGGCCTGTCAACTCCTCACAGTTGAAAGTGAGATTTGCTTACTTCTATCAGTGTTTAAAAGAACTGTGACCAGGTGCCTAACATGTCATGCCTCCATCCCCATTTATAACATACACACAACCTATATTCACCCATGGGACTTTAAATGAGGCATAGTACAAAAGTCATAAAATATATTTTTTTGTACAATAATTTCACACATAAATGTATAAAGTACACATAAAAAATGTTTGGCATAACAAGCCAATGGGTTACACATAACAATATATAATGTACATCAAGCTGGTATATTTTAAAATACATGCTTTACATAACCAAGATGATTGCAATATGGGAAAGGAATGCATCTTGTAACTTGACACATTTCGTGAATACTTTCACTTCTTCAGGAGTAGATGCCTCCAACAACTCTATACTAAAAAACAGATACATAAACTGTATTTTAAGCACTCCCTAGAAAAGCGGGGAGACCAAGATAAACTTATTTGGTTTAGATGGTGTCAAGCATGTGTGGTAGCAACCAGGTGAGTAGTACAAAGACAAGTTACAGTGGGGAGATTGTGGATATTACAGTGGGTGCGGATATTACAGTGGGGGAGATTGCAGATATTACAGTGGGGAGATTGAGGATATTACAGTGGGGGAGATGACGTGGATATATTACAGTGGGGAAGATTGTGGATATTACATTGGGGGAGATTGTGGATATTACAGTCTTATTTTACAATTAATCGAAATTAGTAGATTAATTGATTAAAAAAAATCGATTCATCGAACACAAATTTTAATCAGTAACAGCCCTAATATATATATATGCACATTTATGAGTTTCTCACACATTGTTTAAGGTACACATTTCCCAGAGGAGGGAGGTATATTATAGCATATGGTTTGGTTATTTTACTTTCTTTTCACATCTTTGGAAGTAAAGCACAAGGTTTATATTGGTTTATTGATTTGTGTAACAAGTCTGCTTGTAATTGGGTATGGGGGAGGTGTATTGTAGCAATAGCGTCACATATCAGAGATATCCGTTACCATTTACCACAAAATGAAAGCCCAATTGGTCCTGAAAAAACAAGGTATAATCCACCTGGCTACACAAAGAAGTTGCAATGATATGTACTGGGAATAAGGAGTAAAGTGCAGCACTGAATGATTGTGAAAACATACAAATGTGCAAACAATAAAGTGACACTGCAAAATAATGAAAATGGCCAATATTTGGCGCCTGCAAAGCAAGAATATTATATGAAACAATGAAAAAACATGTGAAAAAGCATAATGTCCATCAAACTGAGTCAAGGTGCACGTGAATAAGTCCAAGTACTATAAGGCCCGGTACACATGAGCAAACATGTACGATGAAACCGGTCCGTCGGACCGTTTTCACCGTACATGCCTGCCAGAGGGCTTCTGTACGAAGGTTGTACTAACCATCGTACAGAAGTCCGCGCGTAAACAATACGCGGGGCGTGTCCGCGTCGTCGCCGCGGCGATGACGCGGCGATGACGCGGAGACGTGGGCGGGCCTGCCATTTAAAGGCTTCCACGCATGCGTCAAAGTCATTCGACGCATGCGAGGGACGGCGGGCGCTCGGACATGTACGGTAGGTCTGTACTGACGACCGTACATGTCCGAGCGGGCAGGATTCCAGCGGACGGTTTTAAAACACGTCCAGGAATATTTGCCCGCTGGGAAAAGGCCCGGCGGGCAAATGTTTGCTGAAATTCGGCCCGCTCGCGCCTACACACGACCGAACATGTATGCTGAAACTGGCCCGCGGACCAGTTTCAGCATACATGTTTGGTCGTGTGTACGGGGCCTAAGTGTATAAAACTTGAAGTGAAAAGTGATTCAAAATGGTGGAAGATGAATGTTTAGCCTTCAGGACGGAGATCACCCATATGAATATGCACTAAGCTCCTCAGAGGGGACAACCAAAGAGAAAATTCACCATCCAATGTGCCACCACTACCAACAAAGGTATTAGGGTACTCTTACCAAATGGTGTGGGCTACCTGCCAGCAGCAAGGAGCCAAACGAGCAGAACTAGGGAGACTTTGACATCACAGGAACCAGCATATAAACTGCACAACAACACAGAAGGTACGTCGACCCTGGTTCAGCATCTAGCGACTCTTAGGCTCCTCCGGTCAACAAAAGGGGGTAATGAAGGAAATAAAATTGCCACATAGCATAAATTCCTTGGCTAAAAATGTATTAAATAAAGTATTGCACTTACATCAATGTAGACAAATACAGGCACTGTATATAGTGTGATCACAAGAAACACAAAAACACAAGGCCCACGGGCCGAATCCAGCCCGCCAGGCTTTGTCACGTGGCCCGCACAGCAGCCTCCGGCTGCTACCTCTTTTTCTCTGACAGGTATCCCAGGCAATGAGGGAAACACATCCCCCTCAGTCCCCCGAAAGGCGTGGCATTGTTTAGCACATGTGTGGCCGGTCAGTCTACATGACAACAAGAATAAACATCTCCCCCTCCGTGCTGTCTCCGCCTCCACCCCCACCTCCGCTTAGTCTCCACCCCTGCCTCAGCCTCCGGTGCCTCTCTGCCTCTGCCTCGACCGCCGCTCTGTCTCTGCCTCCACCCCCGCTCTGTCTCCACCCTGCCTCAGCTTTGTTTCAGGTTACGATGCCGCTCTGTCTCCACCGCCGCTCTGTCTCCACCCTAGCTTTGTCTCAGCTTACGATGCCGCTGTCTCCGCCTCCGCCTCCACCGCCACTCTGTCTCCGCCTCCACGCCGCCTTCACTCTCTCGCCTTCCCAGTCCGCCCAACGATGCCAGCTTTTTTCATGCGCTGTTCGCTGACCAGCATAGTGGCAGAGATTGCTGACAGCTCTCCCCCCCCCATCCAGCGGGCTGCGTCCTGAGGCTTTTTAAGCACTTGTGTTGATGAAGTGTGTGCTGCTATTTTGAAGTGATGGTGAAAAAAAACATATAGCAAAACTGAGTACTGTTACTAAACACAGAGATCCGCCCACAGAGGGATGGTACCATCTATAGCCCAATAAACAAGAAGGTACTATAGCCCAATACAAAGGGAGGGAGCTGCTTATACAGGGAGGTACCAGAGCTGGGCCAGGTAGGAAGGTAGGAGATAGTACAGATGTGAGGAAACTTTGGGCGCAATCCTGACCCCTGCACTGTGTACGTAGCGCAATCCTGACCCATGCGCTGTGTAACTAGCGCAATCCTGACCCCTGCACTCTGTACGTAACGCAATTCTGACCCATGCACTGTGTACGTAACGCAATCCTGACCCCTCTACTCTGACCCTGGCCCTTTGAGGGCAACCATAATGCTGATGCGCCCCCCGATGAATTTGAGTTTGACACCCCTGGAGTAGAATGTAGTATTATGGAGCCAGCACGTGGGATGTTCAACATGTGGGCAGGGCTTAGGCACCCTAGTGGGGGACAAGTGGAACTACACTCACCAATGCCTGAACTCCAGGCTGAGAGTTGCAGTTATGTAACAGTCAACATGGTCTCCCAAACTTAGAATTGAGCTGCAACTATACTGTTAACTAATTTTAATTTGTGACTAACTGCATTACCCTGATGACACATGTACACTTCTGACACTCCTTCCATTAGAGGACACCACTTCACAGGTGTGCAGCATTTAGGGACCAGTATGGATGCGCCTGAACCCGATTCCACCAGTCCAGCATTAGCATCACCTGTCTCTCAGTGATTTATTGATATACACTGCTCAAAAAAATTAAAGGAACAATTAAGTAGCAGAGTGGGAGGGGTATATATAGAGATGATCAGGAAGTTGGCAGAGGGGTACAGGTGGGATTAAGATAACAGGGGGTGGTAGGAAGCTGGCAGAGGGGTACAGGTGGGATGAAGATGACGAGGGGTGGTAGGAAGCTGGTAGAGGGGTACAGGTGGGATGAAAATGACAGGGGGAGTGGTAGGAAGCTGGAAAAGAAAAAGTGCAGCGCTAAATATTCAGTGAAGTGAATCAAAAAATATGGTAAATAATCAAATTCAGTGAAAAATCAATGAAATTAGAAAAAAAGGGGGGAGGAGGACACACCCCCAAGTGGTGTGATAAGTAAAACACAGAGGGTGATGACCATGTGGTAGCCTAGAGACCCGCTGAGAGGTGGGATCTCTCTGGATAACTATATAATAGGAACACACCGTGATGAGTGATGTGACACAAAAATAAATAATAATGTGAACCTCAAATGAAGTCCATATAAAATATATGTGTAAATCCAAAATATAAGTGTGATAGTCCAAGGTCAAACTGGCATATACAATCCAAAAAAATAGTATTTTTTTGAAGTTGGTCAGAAGTTCTTTGTGGAAAGAAAAACCGACTGCAGAGGAATGGAAGATGGTGTGATCTTCTCAGGTGTGGAATTCAGGTATTCTTGGTAAATAGTGGGGACCTCATCAGCAATCCATAATGGTATCCAAACAAATAAATGTAAAGATGGGTACTCTTACCAGAATATGTGGACATACACGTCAGCGACGGTATGTCAAACGAGCATGCACGAACTCCTAGGCAGCAGTGATGTCAGTGGGGAAGCCGTTTGATGTGCCAGCCTTTGATCCACCAGGGCGGGTCCGATCCAATGAAAGGAGACAACTCATGCAGGTGAGGTTCTCAGATGAAGGTGTATAATATGCAGGCCAAACGTAGAACCATGTAAGGGAAAACGTAACTCACATAGTGCGGTTAATCCCAAAACAAGCCTTTATTAGGCATAAAAAGGTAGCCAAAATGAACAGAAAACTGGATAAAAATAAATGCATAAAATAGATAAAAAAAGTACAAGCCCGGTGAAAGACGAGTACAAGTGATCACAAGTAAAAAATGGCGCAATGGGCGAGTAGCGTATGAGCTATGTACCCGACATGTTTCGAGCAGCAGAGCTCTTCAACTGGGGCATAACCTATGCTGATGAGGTCCCCACTATTTACCAAGAATACCTGAATTCCACACCTGAGAAGATCACACCATCTTCCATTCCTCTGCAGTCGGTTTTTCTTTCCACAAAGAACTTCTGACCAACTTCAAAAAAATACTCTTTTTTTGGATTGTATATGCCAGTTTGACCTTGGACTATCACACTTATATTTTGGATTTACACATATATTTTATATGGACTTCATTTGAGGTTCACATTATTATTTATTTTTGTGTCACATCACTCATCACGGTGTGTTCCTATTATATAGTTATCCAGAGAGATCCCACCTCTCAGCGGGTCTCTAGGCTACCACATGGTCATCACCCTCTGTGTTTTACTTATCACACCACTTGGGGGTGTGTCCTCCTCCCCCCTTTTTTTCTAATTTCATTGATTTTTCACTGAATTTGATTATTTACCATATTTTTTGATTCACTTCACTGAATATTTAGCGCTGCACTTTTTCTTTTCCATTTCGTGTACACAACATTGTCTTTTGTTGGTGCTGGCGGCTACAGGTTAATATTGTTTTATGGTTAGCGCAACTTTTTTTCCTAATTTAAAGTGGTAGGAAGCTGGCAGAGAGGTACAGGTGGATGAAGATGACAGGGGGGTGGTAAGAAGCTGGCAGAGGGAGACAGGTGGGATGCAGATGATGACAGGGGGTGGTAGAAAGCTGGCAGAGGGGTACAGGTGGAATGAGGATGACGGGGTGGTAGGAAGCTGGCAGAGGCGCACAGGGGGGATGCAGATAATCAGGAATCTGGCAGAGGGGTACAGGTGGTATGAAAATAACAGGGGGTGGTAGGAAGCTAGCAGAAGAGTAAAGGTGGGATAAAGGTGACAGGTGGGGTGGTAGGAAGCTGGCAGAGTGGTACAGGTGGGATGAAGATGACAGGTGGGGTGGTAGGAAGCTGGCAGAGGGGTACAGGTGGTATGAAAATGATGGGGGTGGTAGGAAGCTAAAGCACACAAAAAATTCTCCTGCGCTCTGGTGTTTTCCTGCTATAGGGCAATGTCATCCAGTTTCAGTGTAAAGTCTAAAATCTTGCAGCCCTCCTCAGAATCACGGGAATTCATAAAACTATAAAAGAAAAGAAAAAGGAGGGCGCACCGACCTAGTGCATTAACACTTAAAGGGATTTTATTAGATAGATTAAAACAATGGTCATACTCACAAACGGAGTTAAAAGACAACGCTTATCAGACAATTGAACTGGTATACAGTATCGCCCAGCGACCACGGTAACAACACGGATCAGATGGCATCAGACCAACATCTATGGCTTACGCGTTTCAGAGGCAAACCTCTTTCATCAGAGCCTCGGTGGTCAGTAGTTGCCCACTTGAGCAACTGGCAGAGGATGGCTGGCAGGTGGGATGATGATGACAGGGGGGTGGTAGGAAGCTGGCAGAGGGTGGCTGGCAGGTGGGATGAATGACTGGTGGTCAATAGGTGGCATCATATACAGATCATGGTTCTGTGTGTGGGGTGTCTGGTAGCAGTGCTTTTCGGGGTGCCCTCGGTCTGGGGGGTGACGCCACGGGATGTGTCTGTCATGCTGTACCTTAAGACAGGCTCCCCGATGATTGCCAGCCAGTGGCAGGTTCCTCCATTGCAGATCATCCAGCGGCTGTCCTGGACTCTGGAGAGAGTGGATGATGGAGCTGCTCAGCCGCCTTGCTCTGCACATTGCAGGAGATCCACAGAGCGTGGCAAAAGGGGAAGAGTCAAATACACGGAGGAACCGCAATGCACTGACCCTGGTACCTCACCTCAGGAAGTTATTAAGAGGTCAGTCCGCCCCCTGGCTGGGGAAACAATTTCCAGGCATAAACACGGCCCTGGGGAATCCGATCGGGGGACATTCGCAACCCACTCCCACACACACATTAGACAAATTAGGCGTGGCCTTAGGCAAGTGCCTAATTTGCCTAAATAGAGAGCCGCCTCTGTCCACAGTGATTCTAATTTTAAATGCATTATCATTTGCTCCATGTAAATAAGTGACTGACTGCTCCAACATGCTACTCCAAATCATTATAATTTTCAAAAGATTGGTGTGGTCCAGGATCTTCTGAGGCTCTAGGTGTTGGCTTACCTTGTACTATTTTGGGTGTATACTAATCACTTGCTAGCTTTTTTTTTTTTACTTTGTAGTTGAAGGTAATTTTAGCATGTTCTTCTGTCATGTACACTGTAGCAGGGGTAGTCAAATAAAATTCAAGGAGGTCCCATAACTAAAAAAAAATTTGGGCGAGGTCCAAATCACAAGTCTGTGCCATGAAAGATTGTATGTGTTAACTTTCCTTTTTTGGCACAAGCCCTGCTCTCTGGCACTTTTGTTACCTTCCTCCACACACTCTGCTAATACTCTGTAAATGTAAATGTCCCCAATAGTGTTCCCCCTTACATCAGGTGCCCCTACCAGAGTAATTCTTTACATTTGGTGCCCCCATCAGACTACCCCAATAAATCAGTTGCCACTGTCAGACTACCCTCTTATATCAGGTGTCCCCTTTAGAGTGCCCCTTTACATCCGGTATTCCTGTCAGAGTGCCCTCTTACATCAGGTTTCTTCATCAGAAGACCCCCTTATATCTGGTGTCTCCCATCAGTCTGCCCCCTTACATTCTCTGTTCCCATCAGAGTGCCCCCTTACATTATGTGCCGTCATCAGAGTGCCCCTTTACATCAGGTGTCTCCATCACATCAGGTGTGCCCATCAGAGTGTTCCTTTACATTAGGTGCCCCATCAGAATGCCCCTTTAGATCAGGTGCCCCCATCAGAAAGCCCCCTTACATCAGGTGCCCCCATCAGAGTGCCCCCTTACATCAGGTGCCCCCATCAGAGTGCCTCTTTATATCAGGTGCCCCCATCAGAGTGCCTCTTTACATCAGGTGTTCCCATCAGAGTGCCCCTTTACATCAGGTGCCCCCATCAGAGTGCCCCTTTGCATCAGGCATCTCCATCACAGTGCCACCTTACATCAAGTGTCCCCATCAGAGTGCCCCAATCCATCAGCATGTCCCCTTAACATAATATGTGCCTATCAGCGTGCCCATTTAACATAATATGTGCCCATTGGCCTGCCCATTTAACATAATATGTGCCCATCACTGTGCCCCCATTAACCTATGTGTCCATCAGCATGCCCCTTTAACATGAAATGTGCCCATCAGCATACCCCTTATTTTATGTTAAGGTAAGGGGCACTCTGATGGGCAAATGTTGTTGTGCCCAACAGAGTGAACCTTACATTAAATATGCTCATCAGTGTGCCCCTTATAAGAAAATGTGCCCCTGTAAACACCCCACACAGCTTGTGGCAGGTAGGGATCAGGCGGTAACAAGCTGCAGGGGACGAGAGCTGCGCTGGGAGTCTTGCTGAAGGGGTGCGCATAGCACATCATTCCTCACGGCTCCCGGCTCTCACTCGGCGATCACCCCCGTGATAACAAACAGCAGAGGGCAGTGGCGGGCACTCGTGGCTCCGGCTGGTGTTCTGTCAAAAGTTCCAACCTATAAAATTCTCCAACCCCATCAGGAGGCCCAAGATAGTAAGCAGCGGGGGAACGTGCACACGCAATGTCATTTCTTGCAGGGGGCCCACGGTCCCATCAACCAATGACTGCTGAGTGGAGCAGTGGGGGATGTGGTGCTGTACACTGGCAGCCTGACAGTCCGGAAAGGAGCGTCACTCGGTCCGTGTTCGGACAGCCGGCCGCCATTTAGTAATGGCTGGTTTATAGTGTTTAATCTCAGTGGGTCAGAACAAAATCACAACAATATTATCAAGGCAATGACATTTTTTGTAGATGTGAGTGACAAAGAGAAATTGGAACTAAAGCTTTATGTATTGTTTAGCTGGTTACCCATGGAAATAGATGACCACCATTGCCCATAATAGAAGGGTTCCTCATCATGTTCATAAACTGGAAAAGCTTGTCTAAACATGTCTATACAGACCAGGAAATGTCTATAAGCCGTGCAGCCTAGGCAACTCTCTTCTAGGATTACAAGTGTGCTCTGAAGTACTTTTACTGAACTTAAATGGCACAGTTTCTGAGCCGCCTTAAGATTTGTATTGTGGTATTCAAATCTGAAGTTTACAGCCCAAATTTAAACAATCAAACATGTATTCCTTGTATTCCTTGTAGTAGGGCTGTGCCTGCACTGTAATTGTAACTTGCTTGATCCTCTGCTCCTCCCAGTGGCTAGACCAGTCCCTGCAGCCTCTGTACCCCTATTATCCAGTGGTCTAAAGTCCTGGTGACCCCGCACTGCTGCTGTCTCAGCTAATGAGGAGAGAGAGTCCCCAGAGAGAGAGCCAAGGCTCTTGTGCACATCGCTGAATCGTGATGGGGCTCAGGTAAGTATTAGGGGGGGCTGGGGGACTTCTGCAAAAACGTTGAGCCTTTAGAACCACTTTAACTTTCTCCCTTTAGTCATTAGGTTTTTGCAATTTTTTTACCATTTGTATTGTACGCCAACCTTTTTTTTTTTCATTGTCATCTATCTTTTCTATCATAGGCTCATGTCATACTAGCAATTTTGTAGCAACAGTTGCAGGGCTGCTTTCCTTCATGGTTATATAGTTAATCTGGTTGAAAAAAGACACATACACACATAAAAAAACACATACACAAATAATTTTACTTTTACAAAAACACATACACATACATGCTTTTGTGGCTAAAACAAAAATAAAATGCAGTCAATGGAAGGTCAGTGTTGCTGAAATTCTAAGCAACTAACTGGTAGCTTATTTGCTGAGTGGTTTACATTTTGCAATGTTTGTAGCTAGCTAGAGAATCTTCAGCTTCAAAAGCTACTCATGTTATTCAATGTAGCTGCTAATGTTGGGCCACTTTCACACGGATGTGCTTTGATTTGGCCCAGCATGGGTGCAGTGCAGTGTACCTGCATTTTTTGTGCAGGTTACCTGCGGTCTCCCATAGACTTTTTATTATGTCCCACATTTCTGACGAACAAAAAGTCCTGCATGTTGCATCTTTGATGCGCTTTCAGAAAATGTACCAAAAAATTGGTATCAATGGCGGCTGGTGGTGTTTTTTTCTTTTGGAGGGGTGGAAACCACCCCCCCCCCGGTCAGCTGCAGCGGCAGCAAGCCCCCCCCTCTTCGGTAGAACAGCTGGGACATCAAAGCCTCGCGCCCTTACCCCATCTAGGAAGCGGGCAAGCAGCGTGTCCCGAAGCGTTTTTTATAACAAATATTTTTGTGTATTTAGTTACAAACCTTATAGTTCCACAGAGGAACCATGTTTAGTTTAAAGAGGAACTTCAATCTTAAAATAAATAAATAAATAATTCAAAAGTCATTATCTACAACGTATAAATAGAAAGATCAGGTATTTACCAGTGCCTGGAGCCCAGTACTGCCTGCCTATAGCTAGTTCTTATCATGGAAGGTCCTCTGCATCGTCATCTTGGATATGGGAGCAGGGTGTGACTTCCCAGGGATCTCCACTGCACATGCCTGTGATCGCACACAACTATGGGACTGGAGGCTGTAGCGGGGAGCATGGGCATGCCTAACCGCAAGTCAGAAAAGAGAAAGTGGAAGTGGGTACTTATCAAGAAAAACATAGTTGCCAACTGTCCTGAATTTCCCAGGACATTCCCGGGATTTAGACCTTTGTCCCACTTTTTGCGTTTCCCGGGAAATGTCCCGGGAAACCTGTTATTTTCCCGTTTTTTTGCCGCCACCGCTAGAGGTCTGCAGCCGATAGTGAAATTAAATTTTACAGAAGACCAGCTCTTGTATAGCGTTCAAGGAAGAAGTAAGAGGCTGAGCCAGCCGGGTGGATGCCAATAGAAATTGAGCCTGTTGTGGGAAAGGCCAGGGGTGGGGGGTTGGCAGCAGCTTAATTTATATTGGTAGCCACCAAGCTTGCTCCGCCTCTTGTCTGTTTCCCTCGGCAAGTGACCTGTGTTACACACTGTAACGGTGGCGGAGACTCCACTGCTGGGACACCTGATGTAAGGGGGGACTTCACTGGGGGACACCTGATGTAAGGAGGGCTCCACTGTGGGACACCTGATATAAGGAGGGACTTAGCTGGGGGGCACCTGATGTAAGGGGGACACCGCTGGGGGGCATGGGGACACCTGATGTAAGGAGGGGCTCTACTGGGGGACACCTGATGTAAGGGGTACACCACTGGGGATATCTGATGTAAGGCTGACACTGCTGGGGGACACTTGATATAAGGAGGGGCTCCACTGGGGGACACCTGATGTAGGGGGGGCTCCATTGGGGGACACCTGATGTAAGGGGACTCTGCTGGGGGACACTTGGTGTAAAGAGGACACCGCTGGGGACACCTGATGGGACACTGCTGGGGAGACACCTGATGTAAGAAAGAGCTCCACTGGGGACACCTGATGTAAGGAGGAGCTTCACTGGGGACACCTGATGTAAGAAGGGACACCGCTGGGGACACCTGATGGGACACTGCTGGGGGGACACCTGATGTAAGCAGGGGCTCCACTGGGGACACCTGATGTAAGGAGGGACACGCATTGTCAAGCACGTGAACAATTTTTAAAAAGGGTTAACGAATGCATAGTGTGTCAAAACATTTTGGATATAACATTCTGGATATATGAGACAAAAGTTTCAGCTTCAGAAGGTTAAAAAGTTGAATTTGATTTGAACTGCTTTATATCCAATAAATAGAGATTTTATGTGTGTGTTTTGAAGGTTTTATATGCTAATGGCTTCATTTTAAACACCTTTTGTATATGTCATATTGTATTTGCGGAGTTGTAATTGTAATGCGATGGCCGTGGGTACATAACATCCTTATTATTGATTTGATGATGTTTAATAGAAGTAAAACCTTTCTGGAAAGTTTCAGGATTTTTTTGCCACCCCCCTTTTTTGATTTTCGTTGGGTGAGATAAGTGTCCCCATAGGTATTATCGATCGCGGATTTGAGCAGGAACTTCCTGTTTTCTGCAATCTCCATGAAGACGAGCCGCCTATTTAGATTCATGGGTGACGTGGTAGCCCCACCCTTGCTGACGAAGTCCCTTATGACATAATGCATACAGGGGAGGAGCTACCTGGCAGAAGTCATCCGCTGTCATTGTACTATCCATGCTGCTATTACTGGATGTCCACGCTGGATGTCATTGATTTTTATGGTAACCTGTTACCGCTGTATTTAGCCTTTAATCACAGCTTGAGAATAAATGACTTTTTTTCTGACGGAGAGCGCTTAGATAGTCTTCTTTTTTTTTCTCACACTGTGGTTGACCCGGTCCATTGGAGTGCTGGTTTTCTTGATCTCATTGTGGATACAAGTGTGTTTGACCTTCTGTTAGTTCAGGGGTCTATCTGATCTGGTAAGTGCTCAATTTTTATCCGCTGTGGAGGTTGTCACACAGAAGTTTGCAGTGGATTAAAATTCATTACAAGGTTTCTTCATCTCTCATCCTGGGACTTGTAGTTCCTTTTATGAACAATGTGTTTACAGACTTATTATTTTATCAATGCGCTGCACTTATTTTATTTTATGAGGTGATATGATTTTTTTTTTTTGTTTCCACCTCAGACTTAACCATTTGCGGAGGAAGGTCGTGAGACTTGCCCGCCTTTCATTTGCCCGCCATATCTCCTTCCTGGTTTCGCATCATATGTGGAAGTTTTTATGTGTGGGTTTTTTTTTTTTTTCCCTCTCGTATCCAAAAAGAGCAAATATATATTTTATCTACTTTTACATATTTTTAAACATTTCTACTTTAATTCTTATAACCCTTCTACCCCACCACTTCCCTCCCCCCCCCCCCGCCCCTCCCCCTGGAACTCCAGTTGCCTTTCTGTGTCTTCTGATCATTCTTTTTTTCTATCTTAATTTTAATACTTTCTTATATTGGATCCCTCCTTCAAAAACTGAAAAAGTCTTACCAAGTACTATGCCCTATGCACCCATTAGCTCCACAAATGTCATGGAATTTTTAAACTCTGTCCACTTAGACCAGGTCTTTTCAAATTCCTCTAAACTGTCTGAGTCACTTAACCTTAGGAATTCTAAATTTTGAATGGAATTCATTTTATTACACCATTCTTTAATGGAGGGGCTTTCCCTTTCTTGCCAGTGGCTGGCTATCAGGCTTTTAGCAGCAGTTAACAGGTGGGGTAATAGACTTTTCTGATATTGTTTCATAGGTAATCTTATCTTCTGATGCAAACATCCCCAGGGATAATTAATTGTCTAATCCTTCTCCAATACAATTTAATTTTTGGACACTGCCACCATATATGAGCCATATCTCCGATCTGCCCGCATCCGCGCCAGCACAACTCTGAGGCTTCTTTCTTATATTTATGAGCCTTGTCTGGGGTAATATACCACCGCATTAAACATTTATAATTTAATTCGATTATTTTACTATTTGCTGATGAGGTATGCACTCTTCTCCATATTTGTTTTAATTCTAAAATACTCAGAGAGGATCCCAATTCCTCCTCCCACTTTTTAATAATTTTTATCCGCTGTGGAGGTTGTCACACAGAAGTTTGCAGTGGATTAAAATTCATTACAAGGTTTCTTCATCTCTCATCCTGGGACTTGTAGTTCCTTTTATGAACAATGTGTTTACAGACTTATTATTTTATCAATGCGCTGCACTTATTTTATTTTATGAGGTGATATGATTAACCTTAAGTGTACAGCTTGCAATATTTATGTTTTATATCTGTCTGTGCTGAGTGTTTTATATAGTAACCAATCGTCTGGTCATCTTGTTTAGGGGTTGGTTGCTGGGAGGTCTCTACATTTATGACCATGTCCCAGGTACAGTTTGTGATAAATATTCATATCTCTGCATCTCTACTGTATACAGACTGCTAACATCCATATTAAGGTCCAGTGTGACTTTTGTTTCAAAGCAAATATAAACATGGCAGGTTTCTAATGTCTAGTTTACCTAAGAGGAACAAGGGGTACCAGTGGTTTCCCATATGATCTGACATAGAGGTGTCTGGACTTGACACGTTACAAATTATCTGAAGAAACTAAATATGTCCATATTATGGTTGCTATTAATATTTTGGAAGATATAAAACATGCTGAAGTTTCATAACTATACTAAACTGTCTGCATTCTATGTGGATCAAGGTATTTACGTATTTGTTGGTTCTCTGGATTGAGAGGGTGACAGTTTTATTAGGGGTTCCAGCCTTAATTTGTCGATTGGGTAATGGAAAAGTCTGTGTATTTGATCACTGGACTGATAAGGTCCTGGCATCAGTCACAAGTTTGTTTATTGGATAACTGAATGAAAAAAGGTGGGGGCAAGGTCATGGTGGTGTGCTCTTCACTGGACAACATGGCTTGGATTAGCTGCATAATTACAAAATGGCTACTAACCACACAGCTATGGCCCTTTGGGTCTGGTGTGGATTTTAAGGGGAACCCTACCCCAAGATAAAAAAAAAATTGTGTCCCTACCCCAAAATCAATAACAGACCCCTATCTGAGCATGCAGCCCGGCAGGCTACATGCCCTCAACATGGGAGGGTAGGAGCTTTGAGGCAGAGGGGCTCTGCCCCTCCCCACCCCAAAGCACTTTGTCCACATGGTAATGGGGATAATTGCCTCACCTCCACAACCCTGGGCTGTGGTTGTGGGGGTCTGCGGGCAGGGGGCTTATCCGAATCTGTAAGGTTGTCACCAGATCCCGCCCCCCCCCCTTGTGAATGAGTACAGGGTACATAGTACCCCTACCCATTCACCAAAAAGTGTAAACATTTATAAAAACATTCCTTTATTAAAAATGAAAAAACAATATCCCCCAATGTAAATCCATTGTCAATCACGATGCCGCCGCACGGCCAAAAAAGAAAAAACAAACAAAAACTCTCCATCAACATGGGGACAAGGTGCTTTGGGGTGGGGTGCTCCAAAGCACCCACCCTCCCATTTTGAGGGAATGTGGCCTGGAATGGTTCAGGTGGGGGGGGCGCTTGCTCGTTCCCCCCTTTCCTGGTCTGCCAGGCTGCATGCTTAGATAAGGGTCTGGCATGGATTTTGGGGGAACCCCGCGCTTTTTTTTTTTTACATTTTGGCGTAGAGTTCCCCTTTAAATCCATACCAGACCCAAAGGGCCTGGTAGGGATTGGGGGGACTCCCACACCATTCTTTTCCTTTTTTATTGCCGACAATGTTTTTTTTATTGAGATGTCAGCAGGGAAGCCCATTGACAGCTGATGACTCATCAGTTCTTAAGGACGCCGCTTAACAACCAGCTATTCACTGCGCCTTCACTGGGCAAAGCTTTGCCCAATCAGGACTTAGCATGCACTGTGCTCGGCCCAAAACGTTCTCCCAACTCTAATCCCCAAGTCTAGCTACACATTGACTGCCATAGCTAGTAGTAGTTAGGCACATTCCACTGGAATTGTTCTGCATTGCTGAAGATGTTTTGAAGCATATCCGAACCGATTCTTTAGTTCATGAATTGAAAAAAATGGCTTGAATAAGCTATGAAATGTCTTCAATATTAGAGAACATGTCCAGTTGATTGTCGCTATTAAAGCTATACAATGACCTTAGTGAATGAAAACCTTCACCTACTGACATACTGACATACTGACTGACATCTTGGCATTCTAGCTGTATAAATGTAGAAACAAGTCATGTCACTCCATAGTATAAGTGTTTTAATGTTCTAGGTCAAAGACTAGACAAAAGTGGTGCACCACACCACCCATGTGCAAGAGTTTCAAGCTCCAGTTCTGAACACAACACATGCACCATTTCCACTGTAGAATATTGTTTGATTCCTTTTTAAACAAGTTACACCAGATTTAACAGCACAAAATGAATGCGTGTGCTATTTAAATTTTCTTGGAATCAAATCTGCCATGCCTTTGTATTCTTACCTTAACATTTGCCATAAACTGGTCATGCTTAGTTGGTGATTGGGACAGATGAGGCAGAAATAATGTTGTTTGTCTGTACTGGCTTCTACTTTCTAACCTTGTTCTACCTGTACTGATAACAAAGCATTGTGAAATGCACACTGTCTACAAAGTTATTTGCACATCTTTGTTTCCAGTGGGGTAACTATGGAATCCAACCTCCAATCGGTTATACCATACCATGTAGAAACAACCTCTCACATAAATACAAGGGACGTAAAGAAGCCTTATTGTCTTGGTTGTTATTAGCATCGTCACGCAGTAAGTTGGTAATGCTTTAATCACAACTGAAAGCCACTGATTTTCACCTTCTGCATATACTGTTTTTTAGGACTTGTTTCATCTATGCTGCTGTTCAACTTTAGGAATTATATCATGGCTTCTAAAGAAATGCTGATTAGTTCAGAATGAGTGAATCCCTGAAAATGCAGCTCATCATGCTTTAACAAATTATACATGAAACACTAAAATTTGCTTGTATTTATGTTTCATTTCCTTTGAAGAAGGACTTTTTTTTCCCCCTCAAGCACCTGATATTAGGTAAGAACAATTTTATATTTTAATTGTATGTAATTTGTCATTTAAGTTATATTTACTCAAGATATTCACAGTCATTCAATTTAAAAAAAAATAATCAAAAATGTAATATACCAGTTTCACTTTAGTAAAATAAATCTGGCTGCCATGGTTTACTGTATTTGGACCAGTACTGGCCTTTGCAGTTTGCACAGCCTACATAAACGATCCAGGTAGTGATTATCGAAGTATATCTGCCAGCTGGTTTTTCCTTTTCTTCATTTTTCAATGTTTGTGTAATCTTTCCTTTGATTTGGTAATGCCATTTTTTCTTACGGTTCTTGTGTAATTTGTAAAGTCTATGAAATCACAAATTTCCTTAAATTGTTTTCATAAATATTGCTAAGTAATTAAATAGATTTGAAATAGTTTTTAAACACATAAAACCAATCTTTATAAATCGTATATAATGTAATAGCAATATTTTCTTGGTAAATTAAATAATAAAATTGTCATATTCAATAGAACTCTATAATTTTGCTCCCCAATCTAATGTTTTCCAGGCCAGTTTTTGCAGTCCTATCATCTATCGTTTATAGCCTCTGGTCACATTTTTGGCAAATATATATTTTTTTGTTCTTGCCTATAGAATGCACTTAGAACAGAGATAGAACACAACACACTCCTGCATATTAATTGTATGTGTACAACACAAGAATCCACCAATCCGGAACAAATGTGTGGCTACTTAGCAGTGATATAGCCGGATTCAGGTAGAGCGGCGTATATTTGTGCGGGCGTAGCGCATCTGATATGCGCTACGCCGACGTAACATAGAGAGGCAAGAACAGTATTCACAAAGCACAAGCTCCCTTTGTTGCGCCGGCGTAAAGTAAATTGGCCGGCATAAGCCCGCCTAATTCAAAGTAGGAAGGTAGTGGGCGTGATCTATTATAATGAAGCGTGACCCCATGTAAATGAAGGGCCGAACGAACGGCGCATGCTCAGAATCACGTCGCATATACTCCCTAAGATATGACGACTCAATGCCTATGAAGTGAACGTAACCTACGCCCAAGCCCCATTCACGTAAGACTTACGTAAACAACGTAAAATCCGACGGCTGTTCCCTGGTCCATACCCTAACATGACTTACACCTGCTTTATGTGGAATAACTTTACGCCGGAACTTAAACGGCGTAGATTACAGCGACGGGCGCAAGTACGTTCGTGAATCGGCGTATCTCGGTCATTTGCATATTCGACGCGTAAATCAATGGAAGCGCCCCTTGCGGCCAGCGTAAATATGCGCCCAAGATACGACGGCATAGGAGACTTACGTCGGTCGGATGGAGCCAAAATTCAGGCGTATCTTATTTCAAGAATCAGGCGCATAGATACAACGGCACATCAGTGCACTTACGCAGCATATCAGAAGATACGTCGGCGTAAGTGCTTTCTGTATCCGGCTAATAGTGTGTACTAGGATATTTAAAGGGAAGACATACAGTAAGTTGTTTAACTCCCTTTATGTGATTAGTGACAGATAATCTGAGTGCTGGGTTGTTGTGTGTGTTTAGGATTTGACTTAGGAAGCATTTGCTAGTGGGGGTACCGAAGTAATTTTGAAGCGGCTAGGGGACATTTAGTGATGTAGTGCTTGGTAATCAGCTTTATATCCTGATGCTAAACCAATCACATGGGCAACAGGGGATCTTGAGCCTCTGCTGAGTGGGCTAGGATGGGTGGGTCACAGCATGCAGAAGCATCATGCAGGATGTCTTTTGGTGGAATTAGCCCTGAAAATATGAGATTTGAGCCTGATGACTGTAGCAGAATCTTATTATAGGTCTGCATGGCCTGACTTGTAACCTTGATATAGCAATGAGAGGGATACATTATAGCACACTGGTGATGAATAAAACTTCAACATCTTTATTGGGTAATTAAAAACTAGGGATGAGCCCGATGTTCGAGTCAAACTTAAGTTTGACTCGAACATCGGGTGTTTGCCTGTTTGCCGAATAGCAAACATTATGCGGTGTTCGCGGCAGATTCGAAAGCTGCGGAACACCATTTAAAAGTCTATTGGAGATTAACATGAAAAATCAAAAGGGTTCCCCTTAATATCCATACCAGACCTGAAGGGTTTTTTCATTATGGTTAGTTTTTTTCAGTGAGTTTTATCTGTATTGCCGAAACACGACAATTCATTACAGCGGCAATCAGTTTTAAATAACTTTTTTCCTTTCGAAATTTCTTTTTCGTGGGAGATTGTTCTAAACACTTTTTAATAATACCGTGCATCGTGTATATAAGCCTTTAAAATGAGAACTTTTGATTTTTCATGTTCGTATCCCATAGACTTTAACGGTGTTAGCATGTTCAAAATGTTTTGCCTGTTCACAACTTCTGGTACAAACCGAACCAGTAGGGGGTGTGCGGCTCATCTTTATTAAAAACATCTTAAAAAAACAACACAGCCCCACAAGTAAAGTGGTTTAGTTGTTGTCTAAGGCCTTGTACACACGGGCAAACATGTCTGATGAAAACGGTCCGCCGGACCGTTTTCAGCGGACATGTCCGCCCGGAGATTTCTGTATGATGGCTGTACACACCATCATACAGAAATCCGTGCGTACACGATACGCGGTGACGAGGCCACGCCGTCGCCGCGTCATCGTCATTGTCATCGTCATGCGCGGCCCTGGAAGTTCAATGCTTCCACGCATGCGTCAAAGTGATTCGACGCATGCGAGGGATGGCGGCCGCTCGGACATGTACGGTAAGTCTGTACAGACGACCGAACATATCCGACGGACAGGCTTCCAGCGGACATGTTTCTTAGCATGCTAAGAAACATTTGTCCGCTCGAAAACGGTCGGGTGGACAAATGTCCGCTGGAAACCAGTCCGCTCGGCTGTACAGACGACCGAACATGTCTGCTGAAACTGGTCCGCGGACCAGTTTCAGCAGACATGTTCGGTCGTCTGTACGGGGCCTAAGATGTTTTGATTTATCCAATAAAGAGGATTAGGTTTTAGTCATCATTGGTGTGCTGTCATTCCTCACTATCATCACTATACCAAGATGGGTGTACCCTTTAGACCTAGGTAAGGATGAGGTTTGGATTTGCTTATGGGTTCAAAAGTCACAGTCCAGGCAAATTAATGTGTAGATCCACCCAGGAGAATTTTTGCAAACCAAAATGCACTGCAGGGCCTCTGAACTATGGTCAGCAGGCTTACAAGGGCCTTTTGGTTTACCCAGCTCCTCATTATAAAAAGAGGGGCACGGATTAAACATACAGTACAGTATGTGTCAGTGAATTGGAAGCTGTTTAGGAAAAGCTGGCTAACTTAACAGCGATAGATTGGGGTCAGTTAGAAAACAATACTTTAATTCTGACTGCTAGCTCTTTAGGCAATCAACCCCATGTGCTGCTTTTTTTTTAATTATTATGGTCTTTTTTTGTCTTTCATTTTATACTATGGTTGACCCTTAACCGTTTACCCTTTTACCCTTTGCTGCAGGGCCTCCATCTTAAAAAAATAGCTTTTGTTTGAGAAGTAGGTGGAGATTTTCATTTATTTTGGAGGTATATTGGTTTTTATTTTATGTTGATAAGGCTTTTAGGTCAAACATATTTTTTTTGCTGCAAAGCTTTCCCTAAATAAGTGGGCCGTGCCCATGTAAATATAGCCTAGGTGCTCTGTTATTGGCCATTTTTTTTTATGCTTGCAGGAAACTCTTTGTCTATACTCATTTTCTTTAGTACATCCCAGTCAATTCTCCCTCATTAGGCTGTGCTACTGCTGGCAAGTTTTACACTGCTCTATACTCTAGGGGGGTCTTATTGCTTAATGAGAGCTTGATATAAAAAAAAAATGGCCAACTATAGGAAAATATTGTATCAGTGAGAACATGAACAGCAACAGCAAACTACTGACCAATATCTATCTGCTTGTCAGCAGGACACCCTCTCACCCACTTACAGCCTTGCCTCCTAGCACTTTAGTGCACGTATACTTCCTTTCCTTTTTCCACCCCTAGACTGGCTCTTCTCAGCCAGGCCGGTTGTCAGTCTACCATTAGAACCGGTGTACAGCTACAGCTCTGCTTTGTCTATGTGGGCTTCCAGACTGCATTATCTACATGCATTATTGACCAATTCTGTTACAGCCGACACTGCTATCCATCCACACCAATCCACTCCATGTCACTACTGGCAACTTTTAGTTATGGGGCCAAAGACTGACTGACCATGGTTATGTACAACCAGTTGAGGATTAATCTCTGCATGTATATCCCCTTCTTGCAGTGGTGTTCATCATCATCATTGGGTCAGTGATTGTTGCTATATGCGTGGATGTGTGTCTGAAGCTGCTTTCTGTTCGGCATGACAACGTTGTCATTTTATTTTGTGTAATGAGGTGTACTTACATTTTTTTACATTGAACCATTTTTGTATCTCCAATAAAGGTTTTTGAAATTCACCAGTTGATCCTCCTTGATGATTTACTTTGAGACTTGTATTCCTCTTTTATGTACAGTCAGCAGGTGCATTACTGTTTGATGAAAGGCATGAGGTCACTGCTAAAACTACATAGAATTTTTATTTTTTTTCCAAACTGAAATAAATTACGTTGGATGCTGCTGGTATATGCAAGCAATGCTAATTATAAAGAAAAAAATCACTCCCACAGCCAAATATAATTTGCCAGGGTACACTGCCACTGAGGCTGATGGTGAAAATCATACTGTTCCATAACAAGGCATCCCCCCAAGGATGTTAATTTAAAGGATTTGTGTATTTTCTATTTTACCCTCAAAACTGTATGGAAAGACCTCTTCCCACTGTACATTTTTTTTATTGGTACATGCCTCCCATGGTAGTGCCCAGATTCTCATGCATTTTTTTGACAGTAAATTAGAAAACCACAGTGTAGCGCCAATACACAACACATATAAACTTATTGTGCAATAATAAGAAAACATATAAACCTTTTGTGCAATAATAAAAAAAAAACGTCCAAAAACGTGAGGGATTTTCATTCTTACACAGGGATATAAGCTTCTGTAATGGTAGCCATTTGCTCTGGTGAGTTTTGAATTCACTTGATGTTGGTGGCTGGACATCTGAGCACTTTAAGAAGTATCTTCACGTGTATTGGCGTTGCTGTGCCAAGTGTATTCTTCACCATCACCAATTATAAACACTTGGGACTTATTCTTTGTCACTTTTGGACTTTTTCCTTATTATTATTGCACAATAAGTTTATACGTTTTCTTATCGCACAATAAGTTTATATTCTTTCTTATTATCGCACAATAAGTTTATATGTTCTTTTTTTTAATATTGGCGCTGCACCATTGTTTTTTATTTATTGTTTAAGGTTGGATATACTACCTATTTGTGTTAGAAGCCTCACCTATATTTCTTTATAACACAGCACAGATGTATTCACTTATACTTTTTTGACAGTACTTTGTCCTAAAGATGGCCTAAATTTACCAAGAGTTCCCGAACCCCTGAGCAAACTGAACCCAAACTGTGCCTATCACTAGCCCTGCCTCCTTGTTTGTCAAAACTCTCTAGTAGGTGGCTTCCTTTTGTGATAATACATCTGTTACCTCTGAATGTCACTACATTTTCTTGCTTGATGAGCTAATACCGCTCTCCCTAGGCAAGGGATTGTCAAGCAAATGGAATGGGGGGCTTGGCATTGCCCTGAAGAACATGGACCAAAGCAAAAGCATACTTAAAGTGGAGGTTCACCCGGAAATGTACATTTTTAACATTAGATTCATGCTCATTTTGTCTAGGGGAATCGGGTAGTTTTTTTAAAAATGAAGCAGTACTTACCGTTTTAGAGAGCGATCTTCTCCGCCGCTTCCGGGTATGGGCTGCGGGACTGGGCGTTCCTATTTGATTGACAGTCTTCCGACAGGCTTCCGACGGTCGCATCTATCGCGTCACGATTTTCCGAAACTAGCCGAACGTCGGTGCGCAGGCGCCGTATAGAGCCGCACCGACGTTCGGCTTCTTTCGGCTACTCGTGACGCGATAGATGCGACCGTCGGAAGCCTTTCGGAAGACTGTCAATCAAATAGGAACGCCCAGTCCCGAAGACCATACCCGGAAGCGGCGGAGAAGATCGCTCTCTAAAAGGGTAAATACTGCTTCATTTTAAAAAAAAACTAGCCGATTCCCCTAGACAAAATGAGCATGAATCTAATGTTAAAAATTTACATTTCCGGGTGAACTCCCGCTTTAAAGAAAAACATTTAAATACCATGCCTAAAAGTTTCCCTGGACCTGCCTATGAATTGGTTCATCTGTATGATGAATACAATCTACTGGAGTAAAACTGATGTTAACCAAGAAATTAAAATGCAGTAAAATGCAGTTTTAATTGCCGGTAAATGACAGCTTCCAGCTGCTTTGTTTTGCTTGTAAACAAAGCAGCCGTGAATCTATACACTTATACTACATGAGGATTTAGTATATATGTTATAGGGGGACCTCACACTAAAAACAAAAACACTGTGAGGTTCCCTTAAAAAAAAACACATACTAAACCCTTTTACTTGATGAGAGTTTGCTATGGATGCCAAGGGGGACCCCATGCAAAATAAAAGGCATGGGGTCACCCTAAATTCACCATGACATTTTTGACCAAAACTGGCCATGTTCATATTTGATTAATGATGTCACCTGGAAGACAGCCCATTTTGTTTGAATTTCACTGCAGGGTCTGCGAGCTGTCTTTTGCAGGTTAGTGAGCAACAAATCAGTTGTATTGATTGTTTTTTTCTTTTCGTTCATGGTGATTGATGAGGATCTATGTTTCTGAGCAATGTGATTGATGATGGATTTACATTGTGGAATTTTTGTTTAACTAGTTGAGGATACTGGGCATAGTACACATGTCCAAAAATGTAATCAAAGTACACAAGTTGTGTCTGCCCTGCCCTGCCCTGCTGCTGCTCACACCTCCCACTCCTGGCAATTCTCCACTCCTTAAAGCAAGGTCCAGCCAATTTTTTTTTTAAGTCAGCAGCTACAAATACTGCAGCTGCTGACTTTTAAAATACAGACACTTACCTGTCTCATCTATTTTTATATGATGTAATTGTTCTTATATTGGTACAACAAGTCCACTGATGTCCTCTTGTGTATATTTCTCTCAGGTACTTGCAGATATGAATCGTTCCAGGTTACTTGGGAGCACTACGGATAAGCAATGGGAAGCAGAAAGACGTGGAGCTAAAAGAGCAGAGGCCAGACTTAGCAATGGGATCCAGGAAATTAAGGAAGCTCAAAACTATCACATAAATAGTATGACTAAAGAACAAAAACGACTGCAAAAGGATCTAATCAGAATCAAGCAGGGTAAGATCTATAGATCATTGCATTTGGAAATGTAAAGTACGTATGTGCTGTACAAAAATCAACAAAGGCCAAAACATTTGTGGTGAGTACTTTTTGCAGCATCCTTCACACTGTTTCTGGAAATGGCTACAACCATGATACCAAAGCTGCTTTTTGGAGCTTTGTTACAGCACCTAGAAGGTAAATTGGGTATGGGCCAGGATTAACTAAAACGTAGTCTTGTAGGACTAAACTGTCTAACCAAAATGACGATATGAGCAGCAAATGTAAAGCTACTCTTTGCTCTGTTGGGTAGACATGTCCCAGAATTTAGGCATATTTGGGGTATTTTTTAACTACATGTACATGTGCACATATCTGCTGGAACCTGTGCCAAAGTGTTCATATGCATTTTGGCCAAAGCTAACACATCAACTCTCAGCTGCTGATCACAGTCATTTAGGCAGGGTTCACACGTCTGAAGAAAGCGGCTCACAGCAGGGGTCCGGTGCGCCCCTGTTCTTCCGTTTCAGGGACGAATCAGGGCCAATTTTTTGCCTGAATTCGACCCTAAAACAGAGCCAAAGAAGCCAAAGAAGCACAGCATTCCTGTGCAAGCCGCTCCGTAGCCGCAACGGAGATATGTGAACCAGCATCCAATTCGCATAGGTGTGAACCAGGGCTCAAGTCCTGTGGGAACGCGTGGGAACGGAGTTCCTGCACTTTTTTTACAGCAGGAACTCAGTTCCCTTTGCAGGACTAGAACAGCCGAGAGCAGCCGAGCCGATCCTTCACTAAGCGGCGATGCCCAGCTCGAGTGACGAAATACCCGCACACTACCTGATGAATCCATATACAGGAAGCGGCCAGTAAAATAAAGGATTACTAAGGTACAGTGGATCAAAACAAAACAAAAACATGCGGTTTAGTAATTATGCATATGAGCGTATCATTTTGTTTTTTGGTGGGGGAGTGGATCTTGGGTGGGAGTTCCCACACTTTTTTCCCCAGGACTTGACCCCTGGTGTGAACCCAGCCGTAATGATGATCACCTGACAAAGCAGTGTTTTTATTAAGATGACAAGGGAAAAGTGGGTCCCTACCTGAAAGAGTTTGCAGGAAAATACTTGATATCATGTGAAAAGGAGTTGGCAGTGGCTGCAGGTGGTGGCAGCTGTTTACTCATTAAAGAAGAGTTGGGTTCTCATAAAGTATATAAAAGATAGTAGTAAATCCCATGAATGGGAAAGAGGGAGACATTCGTAATGAAGTGAAAATGGGGTGCACTTGAAGCCAAATCATTCTAAGTTGAATTTTGCTAGGTTGAATGGACCCACAAAAGAGGGATTACCAGAGAGGTACAGAACAAGAATAGTTAGAAGAAGAAATCATGTAGCAGAACTAGAGGGACTAGTAACTAGGTAATTCATGATAGATTGTAGAGCTTAGAGTCTAGTTAGGGGATGACTAGACAAGAGGATTCTTTAGCAGCCAAGTCATGAAATTACATAGGCACAAGCTCAATGTACACTACGCCCCTAATGATAGCCCATTTACCTAAAAGGAGGTCAATAGTAGTGCTGTTACCTTGAGAAAAAGGCACTCCTAACATTGGAGATTGGTGATGTCACACATTCCAAAATAAAAGCCACCTGAAACCTATTCTGAAATGACAAGTCCCCTCAGGCTAGACAAGATACTAATGAGAAACTGTGTCAGAAGAGTTGTAAAAACACTCTGCAAAGCCCCTAACAACCCATTGCAGAGAGATATACAGCAGAAGACAGAATTTCCCATTAAGGAAGGCTTAGGCAGGCCATATATTATGCATTTTTTTTCCCTTCAACCAGGCGGAGAATACAACAGCCATCAGGGAAGATTCCTTCATTCATGCTGTTTAGCATAGATGAGGTTACAGAGGGAATTCCTTAAAGCGGAGGTTCACCCTCAAACTGAACTTTGTGTCTATCATATCTGCAGCCCTAATAAATACACGCAGCGTTGTCATTTTTTTAATGTCTGTACCCTTACCTGTATCCAGCATGACTTCCGGGTCTTCTTCCCTGCGGGGAGTGGGCGCGTCGCTCCTTTTCCCCGACGGGGAGCTCTGCGCAATGTCTCCTGGGAGTGAGTTATGAGAATCCCAGGAGACGCGCTGTGCTGTAATCCCGCGATATCTCGCGGGTCACGTGACTTGGCAAGCGGGTCATGTGTCGTGGGCGGCTACGAATTTTCCATTTTAGGTATGGAGTATCCCGGAAGGACATCCTGCTGGGCTTCACAGTGCCCACAAACAAGATGGAAACGTCCATCTATGGATTTTTTTAAAATATCGTTTGCGGGAGAAAACAATTCCTGGCGCCCAGAAGATTGGGACACACGAGTTCCTTATTTAAGAAGGTAAGAACGGCAGAAGGATTTAAAAAAAAAAAAAACGAAAAACCCGCGGAACCCCTGCTTTAAGACTGCAGGGCTGAAGGAGGAAATCGTAATGTGTATGGCCGGCCTAAGACTACACGGTTTGATTTATAATCAAATGTTTGCATGGAAATGCATAATAATAGTTTGGCAGTACATTATTTCTTGTCAATCTTTTAGTCAACTAATTTAGTCAGAAAGCCCTTAAAATTTCATCCAGTCTCGCTCTTTTTAGTACCTCCCAGGGGTACTAAGCAGGTTTCATTGGAAAATGTACAATTTTTCCTAAACTAAAACCAGATTTACAGTTAGAATTTCATTTGAGAAAAATGTTTCATCCCATTTCTTCAAACTATCTTGTCACTACATTCAAAAGAAAATGTCAATGGGATCCCATTAACAAAACAAAATATTTCAAACGAAAATCGGAAGTAAAACTTCGTCCGATGAACGATCTGACGATTTTCTGATCGCTAGTACAATGCCGATTCAGATTTTTCGTACGACAAAAGCTGGATGTGCAGACTATAAAATTTGAATTGTAGGATTTTCGTATAATTAGTAAGGTTTTCGTCCAAAAAAAATTGTAAGAGCAAGAGTACGCATACTCAGAAAGGAAAGAATACATACAAAACTATTACATTACATCACTTCTGAAGTTGAATCCTGTTGTATGAGAATTTTCGTATGGTGAGTAACCTCTTCACTTTTGACATGAGACTAGCATTCAACAGAAATCTGATTGTGTGTACGAGGCTTAACTGTGCATGGCCAGCGTAACTCCTTACAAAGAATTATGTCACTATAACTCATGACCAAGCACAAGAAATAAGATAAACAGAGCCAGGCTGGTGCCGACCTCTGGCATTAGACCCGCTTTTATTTGTACCAGGCATTCAAGATAGTCTTACCACCTATACACATGTTGAAATATTTCACTTACATGCATCCTACTCTGCCAATGGGGAATGTTACTCAAATCTAAACTTCCTTCCCCCATCCTATAGTGACTGGTGTTTGGGCATTCAAAATGTGCTCCCAATGTCAATGTACCAACTGAACAGAGGCTGGTCTGCCAAGTATGAGACAATTTGGTCCGCATGGTTATGCTCCACCTGAACCCACGTCCCACCCACCATCACCCTTCCCTCTCCCCCTTACATACTTTTCTATACAGCAAGACACCTTTGTATTCATACAGTAGCTACAGTCTATATACCCTCCCCCAGCTTGTGTTTCTCTATTTATAATATTGAAAATTATTGATGGAAATCAGTCATTGACAATGACTAACTTTTTAAAACTAATACTGTATTACACCCTTTGAGAACTCTGTATGTTTCACTCTTAAAGGGGTTGTAAAGGCAGAAGGTTTTTTATCTTAATGCATTTTATGCATTAAGATAAAAAGCCTTCTGTGTGCAGCAGCCCCACTAATACTTACCTGAGCCCCCTCTCTGACCAGCAATGTCCAAGAGTGTCTCGTCCATCTGACACTCTCCCTCCTGATTGGCTGAGACACAGGAGCAGAGCCATTGGCTCCCACTGCTGTCAATCAAAATCAGTCAGCCAATCAGGAGAGAGAGGGGCCTAACTGGGGCTCTGTGTCTGAATGGACACAGGGAGCTGTAACTTGGCTCGATGCCCCCATAGCAAGCTACTTGCTGTGGGGGCACTTGACAGAAGAGAGGGGCCAGGATCACAGAAGAGGGACCCGAGAAGAGGAGGACCTGGGCTGCTCTGTACAAATCCACTGCAACAGAGCAGGTAAGTATAAAATGTTTGTTATTTTTATTTTAAAAAAATTAGACTTTACAATCACTTTAAGTATATACAGTATAACTATGGTATACTATGTAAATGTTATTTTTGGTAAACTTTTAATAAAGATTACTGTTAAAAAAAATAAAGAAACACAGCCAGGCAGGGACACCCGTTCCTCTGTCTGAAGAATTATGCTGCGTACACTCAATCATTTTTCATGAAGAGAAAAATTAAATTTTTTAAATTGGTTGTGAAAAACGGTCGTGTGTATGCTCCAGAGCATTTTTCTTGACGAGAAAAATGCCCATTAAAAATCTAGAACCTGCTCTATTTTTTCTCCTCGTTTTTCACGTCATTCTATTTCACGTCGTGAAAAACGGTTGTGTGTACGCTTTAACGAGGGGGAAAAAACATGCATGCTCAGAAGCAAGTTATGAGACGGGAGCACTCGTTCTGGTAAAACTAGCGTTTGTAATGGAGATAGCACATTCGTTATGCTGTAACAGACTTAAAAACACGAAGACTGAAAAGCGCAAACTTTTACTAACACGCGTTAACACAAAATCAGCAAACGCAGTCCAAAGGGTGGCGCCATTCGAATGGAACTTCTCCTTTATAGTGCCGTCGTATGTGTTGTACGTCACCGTGCTTTGCTCAAGCATTTTTTTTTCACGATCGTGTGTATGTAAGGCAGGCTTGAGAGGAATCACGTTGAGAAAAACGTCTTTTTTTTTTTAAATACATGAATAACGGTCGTGTGTACGCAGCATAAGTTGCATTTTTTTGTCAATGTTATATAGGTTATATAAACAGTATGTTGCCATATAATTTCATATACTGTATGTTATAAAAGCTTAAAAATGAAAATGAAAGCAATAGAATAGTATGCATTATATTTTCAAATAGAATATAATGCTCATTATAAATAGTGAATACAATCTTCAACACCATGCAATGAAACTGATATTTTTAGTTTGATTGGAAAGAACCTTTAATACTTTTAGAAAAAAAACATTGGGAAAATATTGGGCCTCATATATTTATCCTGGAGGGAAGAATAATTGGATGTGCTGCTGACAAGAGCGAGTTGGTATAATTGGACTGGAAAAATATAGCTAGAATCTAATTTGCCGCTGTATAAAAAGCAAACTTTTTTTTTTATTTTACAGAACAGTCTCATTATTGTTCAACTTTTAAAGGACAGTTATGATTAATCCTGTAATGTAACAATACTGAATGGCTCTATATGTATTTTCAGCTACTGTTAGGAAAACCACAAGCCCTACAACTGTTAAAGAAAACCATAAAAGTTCATTTCAAAATGAAAGGTAAGGAGGATATTTTACTAGCAGAAGTGTGCCTATCTGTTGAAGAAAAAGGTATAAGATCGACAAATTTAATTGAGTTTATAAAAAAAACAAAATTCCCACTTTGCACTGCACTTGGAAGTGCAGTCGCTGTAAATCAGAGCGGAAGATCTGAAATGAGAGGAAGCTCTGCTGATTTTATCATCCAATCACGTGAAAGCTAAAATTATGTTTTTTATTTTCCTTGCATGTCCCCCTCAGATTTACAGCGACTGAACTTCCAAGTGCACTTTCAGTGCAATTTCAAGTGCGCTTTGCACTTGTAGTTTGCCTTTCTTAAACAACCCCCAATATGTGTTCATATAAACCTACAAAATGGAGTTCTGCTGTAAGAAGAAAAAACATCCCCTGAAGCTTACATTTAAAAAATGCATAGTTAAAGCGGAGGTTCACCCGTACATTTAGCCTTAGATTCCTGCTCATTTTGTCTAGGGGAATCGGCTAGTTTTTTTTTTAATCAAAGCTATAGTTACCGTTTTAGAGATGCATCTTCTCCGCCGCTTCCAGGTATGGGCTGCGGGACTGGGCGTTCCTATTTTGATTGACAGTCTTCCGAGAGGCTTCCGACGGTCGCATCCATCGCGTCACGATTTTCCGAAAGAAGCCGAACGTCGGTGCGCAGGCGCAGTATAGAGCCGCACCGACGTTTGGCTACTCGTGACGCGATGGATGCGACCGTCGGAAGCCTCTCGGAAGACTGTCAATCAAGAAGGAACGCCCGCTCCCGAAGACCCATACCCGGAAGCGACGGAGAAGATCGCTCTCTACAACGGTAAGTACTGCTCGAATTTTTTTTTTTGACAGTAAAAAGTTTTCTCTTTATTGAAAAATTAAAAAATTACAGGAAGCAATGACAGTGGAAAAGCATAATGAACACAGTCAGTCAAGATTGCATTTACAATTTAAGTAGAGGAATCAAAGGCAGATGCAGTAATAAGGGCCACAAACCAATAGAGAGGTGAGCCGAACCTAAGTCAACAAAGCAGTAGGATCAAGCAGGGGGGATCAAGTCAACAGATCACCCCAGTCGTTTCACGAACTTACGTACCCCCACCCCCTGGAGGGGGGGACCAACCAGGAGGAGATCCACCCACAAGGAGGGGAAAGGAGCAAGGGAAAAGGGGGATACACCCACACATGTAGGGGGGGGAATGGGACACCATCACCATGGGGGGGGAGGAGGAGGGTATCTAGCCAGAAGCATCGACCCAGTTGGACCAGATTTTATCAAACTTTGTTGGACAGTTCCTGCTTTCATATGTAATGTTGTACAGTGGGAGGACCCGTTCAATCGCTGCCCGCCATGAAGACACCGTGGGGAGCTCCGGGCCTCTCCAACGAAGAAGAATCTCCCTCCTAGCATAAAATAAAGCAAAAGCAATACAAAGCTTGACGTATCTATCGCCCTCAATCTCGCCCAAATAGCTAAGCAGGAATATGCGAGGATCCATAGCCAAGTCCACCCCACAGAGTTCGGACAGGGTGTCAGCCACCTCTCTCCAAAACGTGTGTAATTTCGGACAGGACCAAACCATATGGAAAAACGTCCCAGTGTCAGTCAGACATCGGGTACAAAGCGGACTCCTAGAGGGAAACATTCCAGCCAACCTCTGCGGTGTGTAGTATGCTCTATGCAAAAACTTAAGCTGGATGAAACGGTCTCTGGAAGCTATCATAGAGGGGATATAGGAGGAGACACAATCCTCCCACACCTCTTCGTCAAGATCAGGGATGTCCGCACTCCACTTGCCCAAAGCCCCAACCGTGTCCACGTCATGAGCCACCGTAAGTCGGAGGTAAAGGGAGGACAAAGGACTCCCCATCACCCCCAAGATCAAGAGGCGCTCAATGGAATCAGGCTCGAGGGTCACAGGGGCCGTGAACTGTGAGGCGAGGGCATGTCTGAGCTGGCAGTATCTAAATTGGAAGGAGAGAGGAAGGCGGTAAGCAGCCTTCAGCTCCTGGAACGTCATCACCTTGCCGTTCGGCATCACGTGCCGGAGGGTGAGGATTCCTTTTTTCGCCCACAACGCAGGATCGGGGAGACTATAGAGGTGGGGGAGGAGAGGATTGGCCCATAAGGGAGTGTGGGGAGAGATGGACCCGGGTTTGATGTGCTTGACCCTAGAGGTGCGCCAGACCAGTAGGATTTTAAAACAACTAGCCGATTCCCCTAGACAAAATGAGCATCAATCTACGGGTAAAAAATATTTTTAGGGTGAACTCCCTCTTTAAATACAGTAGAAGGAATGTTTTCAGCTTCCAGGCAGGACTTATATCATCCCTACAAGATGAAGGGGGGATATGAGGTTTGTGCTTCAAATGACTTCTTGTGAATAAAACATGCTTTGCCTTCTGCACCCCCCTCCACCCCAACTAATGCTGGATTCTACAGATCTTCCTAAGTGTGGCAATACCATTTGGTCAACACTGATCGGTTACACATCCTCATAACTTCACCCCCTTAGACTGATCACACCTACAGTACATACCTCCATGGCTTTTTGAATCTATAGCCATATCTTAACATCTTTCCAATGGATGGATCCACTACTGCCCAGCCAACAACCATGTATTAAAAAATGCTTCCTCCCTTGATTGAAATATAGCCTAAAACCCACCCCAAACAATTGCTGTACCCCCCCCCTGCAGATTCATGTGCTCAACTACCAAACCTCTAGAATTTAAAGTGGAGTTCCACCAAAAGTGGAACTCCCGCTTTAAGCACCCCTTGCCTCTGACATGACACATTTGGCATGTCATTTTTTTGCGGGGGGGGGAGTGTATACCTAATTTCCTGTCCCACTTCCTGCTTCCTTTTCTCGGCTGCCTAGGCAACTCCTCCTCCATGGGCGTCCACAGGTAGGGGCAGGGGAGGCAATTGACCCCCATGGAATCGTCAAGGTGTTGTAGTTGCCAGCTGCAGTGTCCGCCATGGCTGCCGCTGACTTTTCCCTGTCCTGACACATCTGGTGTCCCTCTCTCACCCTCGATCCGTCCATCGGATGAGATGGCCTGGCAGCTCAACTGTTCCACCGCTCCTCTTTAGTAATTGGCTGCCTGCCTGTGTACATGTGTAGATCCGGCTGGCCCCGGTGCCGCCCACTCAGTGCAGTCAGTAGCCAAGCAGCCGAGTGATACGCTGCCAGTGCCTACTCATCATCACATCACAGGAAATTCTGACTTGAGGTGAGTGGCATATACAGTTGCAAACAACAGAAGAAGAACCACAGGTAACAGCAGTTAGGAGGGGCATTTTGATTTATATAATGCTGGAAAGTTGGACAGCTATTACTGGAAAGATATGTCTGTATATGTAAAGAGATAATTAATCTTCTTCACTTTGTATAGATTGTTTTCATCAAGATCAAAATATGGCCACAACAGATGTATTGCAATACATTGCAATATAAAAAGATGTACATTATCTAGGCTATATTTATATGGGCATGTACTGGTGGTACGCCTGGCCTAAATAATTTCCAATACAAAGTGTAGCTGAATTATCTCTTATATAACACACATATCTTTCCACTGAAAAGATATATATGTTATATAAAAGATAATTCAGTGTCACTTTGTATTGGAAATTACTTAGGCCAGGCATACAATGCCCATATAAATACAGCCTAGATAATGTACATCTTTTTTATACTGTATTGGTGACCTTAAAATGATGCCTCCATGCCCCCCTGAAAAAAGTTCTGCGGACGCCCATGTCCTCATCTCGACCTAGGTGGCCCCTCCCTTCCAGCAATATTTGGCGACACAACACAGGTCCCAGAGGATCGGCTGGTCAATAGGAGAGCGCAGCGTGACTTGCACAGTGCGTGCTTGGCCGGAAGCTGTCACAGCCGGGTGCCCACAGTTGCTATGACAGTACCGAGAAGAGGAGGGGAAGAGGAGCGAGCCTCCGGGCGGCCGCATCGCTGGACCATGGGACAGGTAAGTGTTGGTTTATTAAAAGTCAGCAGCTATGCTTTGTATAGCTGCTGACTTTTAATAAACTAAAACATTTTACAGTAAAACCTTGGATTGCTTGTAATCCAAAGCGCTTGTATTTCAAAGCGAATTTCCATATAAGAAATAAGGTAAACTCAAATGATTAGTTCCACAACCATTTATTCATATGTCCTTCAGTTTATAGTCCATATAAAAAGATTATAGCATAAAATGTCCATCCACAAATGGAAGCCTCCACAAGGGGATTGAAGCAAAATCCAGCAGGAGCTACAGAGTATAAGGCCCCTTTCACACAGGCGGCTGTTCTGCCACAGTTAAAAGCATGTTTTGTTATGTTGAAATTCAGAGAATCCTGGCACAGCGTTCACTTGCCGTTGTACATTGCGATTAGCTGCGTTTACGTGCGGCTGTGTTTAGCTGTGTTGAAACATTCTTACCATTTCTGTTCCATTTCTTTCTGTTGTTTTTCTTTCCTTGTTGCCGCTGCTATCTGCAGGTGACATAGTACACTGCGATTACCTGCAGATAGCTGCAATAAATCCTTCCTGGACGCAGTCAAATTTATTTTTTCTATCCACACCAAACCCCATGTAATGAAACCGTTGCTAAACACAGTGTGTAAATGTGGAAAGTATTGTCTGAGTTTAGCTGCGGTATTAAATGTAACCATATTTCTATATCTAGAGGCGCCTCTCTTACCTTTTATACACAATTCTGACATGACGCTACTTGTATATCAAGATATCACTTGTTTATCAAGTAAAAATGTATTAAAAAATGTTGCTTGTCTTCCAAAACGCTCTCAAACCAAGTTACTCTCAAACCAAGGTTTTACTGTATATTAAAACATCTTATTTAATACTCTCTATTTTTTTTTTTTTTTTTTAACATTAATACTCTCTATTTAAGTACAAGAAACCAGCCGGCAGCTCATCCAGAAGGCCAGGTTGTCGCATCCGGCTCATCAATGACTCTTCAAATGCGTATTAATGACTTCATGGATGGTGTTAGCAGCAGAAAGGCTAAGGCAGGTTCTGAAGATACCCAGCAAAACGAAGCTGCAGCTACAGATTCTGATATCAGTACAACAGATTCAAAGGTTTCCTCTGCAAGGAGACTGAGCATTTCCTCTGTAAAGGAAGGCACCACCAGAAAAAAAGGTAGCATGCAAGGCCTATCTTCTGAGCTTCCCATAGATTCAGGCAATAAAACACTTCCCTCAGTGGTGAAGTCTTCAAATGAAGAGGTGCCAATAAAACCACCAGCTATCGGTCCACAGTTTTTGAGTAGGAGAAGAAGTTCGTTTTTTAAGGACAAGCCTTTATTTGATGAGGAAATCTATGCTCCTGATGGCGTACTTCGCACCCGACACACAATGCCTGACTTTATGGAATCCTTTGAAGAAGCGCAACATGCCAGATATATTCGCCATAAAGATCAACCCGAGTCAGAAAAAGAGCTGAGCTTGGCAGAAATTTTCCAAAGAAATAACAATGACACAAATAAACTTTAACAAGCATTAATCGTAATATGTGGTCATAACACATAAAGACTCAACCAAAGATGTAGCATTAATAATCTTTAAAAATATATCCTAAAGCAAGATGGTTATATAGGGGGTAATCCTCAAAAGAGATACGCAGGCTGATCTGCTGTTACGCCTGCGTATCCCTGGGCCAGATCCACAGCCGCCGAGCACAACTTAACTTTTCAGAGTTAAGTTACACTGCCGCAAATCTCCCAAGTTAGGTGCCGATCCACAAAGCACTTACCTGGAAATTTGCGGCGGTGTAACTTAACTCCGTCCGGCGCAAGGCGTTCCTAATACAAATGGGCGATTCCCATTTAAATTAGGCACGCTCCCGCGCCGGACGTATTGCGCATGCTCCGTCGGGTAACTTACCCGACGTGCATTGCGCTAACTGACGTTGCTCCGACGTCATTTGCTTAGACGTTAACGTAAATGGCGTCCAGCGCCATTCACGAACGTCTTACGCAAACGACGTAGAGTTATAAATTTCGACGCGGGAACGACGGCCATACTTAATAGGGCTTAGTCAAATAGGACTCAGCCCTATTTTTACGCGGCGTAACTCGACGTAAACAACGTAGATTTAGCGCGGGCCCGTCGGAACGTTCGTGGATCGCCGTAAGTGTTCATTTGCATATTCTAGGCCGGCCGCAATGGCCTCGCCACCTAGCGGCCGGCCTAGAATTGCATCCTTAAGATCCGACAGTGTAATTCAATTACACATGTCGGATCTTCTGTATCTCTGTCTATGGTAAACTGATTCTGTGGATCAGTTCCATAGATAGAAACAGGGATACGACGGCGTATCAGTAGATACGCCGGCGTATCCCTTTTGTGGATAACCCCCCCTGTTTCTATCTTTGGAACTGATCCACAGAATCAGTTTCCAAGAGATAGACAGAAGATCCAACATGTGTAAGGGACTTACACTGCCGGATCTTAGGATGCAGTACCGAATCCGCCGCTGGGGGCATTTTGCGTCAAAATGCCGCTTCAGGTATGCAAATTAGCACTTACGGAGATCCACAAAGCTTTTCAGCTTTGTTTTTTCTCCGTAAGTATTAGTTTGCAATCGTAAAATTAGGGCTGCTTTTACAAAGTGTAAAGTTAGTACACCATGTAAAAGCAGACCCTTCTTTCCAGCGACGCTGTCTTTTTTTTTTTTTTTTTGCCGCAACTGTTTTTTTTTCCCGACGCAACTTTTTTGACCCGGCGCGATTCACGAAGCTCGGCGTAACGTAATTTCGCGCTATGCACGTCGGGAAAATGACGTCACGAGCATGCGCAGTACGTCCGGCACGGGAGCGCGCCTAATTTAAATGGGACTCGCCCCATTTGAATTGGGAACGCCTTGCGCCGGCCGGATTTAAGTTACACAGCCGAAAATTTCTAGGTAAGTGCTTTGTGGATCGGGCACTTAGGTAGAAATTTTCCGGCAGTGTAACTTAAATGGTCAAAATTACGTTGCGCCGGGTTTTTGAGGATTACCCCCATAGTTCATTTCATTTTGGTGAAATGTAATTATTTATTATTTTTTATTTTATTTGCAATCCATTGATCTGATCTAAAGAAAAAAAAAATATTCTCCAAGAAATGTATGGGTAAAACCAATAAGGAACTTCACAAATTCATACTATCAAATATGGTAAAAATATGTTAAAAATCTACATATATTGAAAGATACAGGCTTATACCTTGCAAAATAACCCTACATTATAATATTACAAACTGACATATAAAATGAGATTCAATTTATTTTTAATGAGCAGCCTGAAGCCTTGATATTTTAAAATTTTAACTCCTAATACTTTGGTAAACAAGTTTTACTTTTTATGTCAAACTTTTGTATATGCATATTTACATGAAATTATCCCTTGTGCTAGGCTATTTGGAAACATGTTTGTATCATTTAATAACCAATGCTATTCTCCACTGTCAGTATATTTAACACAAGATAATAGTAACAAAAGCTGCTGCTATTAAAAAAAAGAAGAAGGAAAATCCTTGTTGTTTTTTTATCATTTATGCCGTGTACACACGATCGGAGATCTGATGGAATAAAATCCGATGTAATTTTTCGTCGGAATTCCGATGAAGCTGACTTTCATCAGTCTTGCATACTAGACTAAATTCCGACCGTGCCAAAACGCGGTGACGTAAAACACTACGACGAGCCGAAAAAAATGAAGTTCAATGCTTCTGAGCTCCACACAGACGATTAGAATTTACTATCGTTTTTTCTTTATCGGAAAAATTTAAAACATGTTCTATTTTTTTGAAAAAAAGTCTGATGGAAAAAAGTCAGATGGGGCCCACACACGATCGTTTTTCCGATGAAAAAAGTCCATCAGACTCTTTTCATCGGAAAAAAATTATCGTGTGTACACGGCATTAGAGTGCATGAAAGCAAAAGGATCTAACCCTCTGCCACTCTATTCAAAACTAAGGAAAATGTTGCCTTTACATGCACTTTAAGCCATTTTTGGTATATCATATACATTATTTGATTTGATTCATGATTTATCCAAAGTAATGAAAATTAAGTATTACTCTTAGGCCCCATACACACGATAGAATCCATCCGCTGAAAAATCCCAGCGAATGGGTTTCAGCGGATAGATCCTATGGTGTGTACACTCCAGCGGATCTGTTTCCGCGGATATTTATCCCCTGGGATGGATTTCCAGCGGATAAATATTTGATGACATGCTATCAAATCTATCCGCTGGAATCCATCCCAACGGATGGATCCGCTGGTCTGTACAGACTCACCGGATCCATCCGTCCGAAGGGATCCCCCGCATGCGTCGTAATGATTCGACGCATGCGTGGAATTCCTTATATGACAGCGTCGCGCACGTCGCCGCATCATAATCGCGGCGACGGTGCGACACGTCATCGCCAGAGGATTTCGGCGCGGATTTCGATTCGATGGTGAGTACACGCCATCGCATGGAAATCCGCGGAAATCCTCGAGAGGATTTATCCGTGGAAACGGTCCGCTGGACCGTATCCGCGGATAAATCCTCCCGTGTGTATGGGGCCTAATTTGTGATTATGTATTCTGTATTATTTGAGGTTCTTTGCACAGCTTCTGCATTATAAATATGTTTTGTTCTGGAATTGAATTTATGGATCTTTCAGATTAGTTGGTAGTATGTCCTTGCCATTTGTAACCTCTGTCTGGGAACTTGGCACTTAAAGGGCAAGTTCACCTTTACAGAAAAATCTGTGAAGTGGACTAACACTGGACCCCCTCCTCAACCCCCTCCCGGTGCCGCTGACCTGGATCCCAAGGACCTGCTAGGAGACCTTGTATAGCCACCTCACGGGTCCAGGGGGTTAGAAAACCCCTTGGCTTAGTCTTCTAAACGTACCTGTTAAGATGGTACACATAGGAGCATTATAATTGGTTGACACTGTCACATGAGCGGCGCCGACCAATCAGAACCCACGTAGCCCATCCTGTCATTGCAGGCGACGAGGAGAGAAAGACGCTGGGATTTCAAATCCCTGGACTGGTAAAGCGGCTACACGATCTGTAAAAACGGGTGATTGCCGGACTCCAGGTTAGCGGGATTAGGTGCGATGGGGAGGGGGTCCAATCTATGTTCACCTTACAGATTTTTTGTAAATGTGAACTTACACTTTAAGCCTCGTAGACATGAGCCGAATGTCGGGTGACATCAGCCGGTTCAATACAAACCTGCCGACATTCGGCTGTGTTTATGGCAGCCGGTCCGACAGAAGCTGTCAGTTAAAACTTTTACTGTAGTGTGTACTAGGCTTTACCATAGGGCAGGGATGGACTGGCCATTGGGACTACAGGGAGTTTCCCGGTGGGCCGATGGCTCAGTGGGCCGGCTTCAGTGACAGCGGACCACCCCCCCCCCCTTCGCTTCTCTGTCTCTCCCTTCCCGCAGCACTCACCTCCTCTCCCTCCCTGCAGCGCTCACCTGGGGGGGACAAAGAAGCAGGGGGAGGACCAGAGGAGCATGGGGGAGGGGACAGACATCTGACTCAACAGCTATGGCCTGGGAGTTTCTCACTTCTGCCTAATCTTGTCCCAAAAGGGGGGCACCAAACTGATTCTTTGCCCCGGGTGAAATAATGTCTAGCTTCCCCATTGGTAATGCCTATAAGAGTACCAGTACCAGCCATTCTACTCTAATAAAGTAGAACGGCTAGTGGCTAGTGAAGGGGGAGAGGGGGGGGCTGCGAGAGTTGTCTGGCCGCCATGGGAGAGACCTGTCAAAATGGGCCAGTCTGTATAAAGTCCAGGGCCAAATTTTTGTCCCAGTCCAGCCCTGCCATAGGGCTTTGTTTGCTTGCTTTCACAGGTCAATCTAGTGGTGGGGGAGTGAAGGGAAATATTTAGATGCTGCATGAACAAAACACAGGTTCACTTTAAACAGACAGAAAATCAGTGCCAGGTTTTTAAAGGCTAAGTTCACTTTTTCCAGACAGTAGCCCATGCAGTCATGGTCCTAGTAGTTATTAAAAACTGTGCAGCTTTGTATTATGTGCATTACTGTTTTTGTCATACCTGTAGGCCATTTGGGCCCCATCAGAAGCCTAGTCAAAAACCTCCTAGTTATAAATCAGCTTATCCTGCCTTGTTGCTAGGATGTGAAAACCCTTTCAAAGATTAGCAAACTAGAGGTATTTAAGACCAGCTCTGAGCTGGCATACAAAGGTAAGCGAGTGTTCATAGGTGAGCATGTCTGTGCTGGGAAGCTATCATGAATGTGAGGCCCCGTACACACGACCGAGGAACTCGACGTGCCAAACACATCGAGTTCCTCATCGAGTTCAGTGTGGAAGCCGCCGAGGAACTCGGCGGGCCGACTTTTCCCATTGACTAACGAGAAAATAGAGAACATGTTCTCTTTTCGGCCCGACGAGTTCCTCGACGGGTTCCTCGCTGAAAAGTGTACACACGACAGGGTTTCTCGGCAGAATCCGGCTCCGACCGAGTTTCTCGCTGAATTCTGTCGAGAAGCTCGGTCGTGTGTATGGGGCCTGACTCCTTCCTGCATAGGGCTCCGCTCCATTCAGCTGTCGGCTGGAAGATTCCCCAGCTGAACGCTAAATGTAAACAAACGGGTCGGCGATACTGGTAAAGTCAATACCAGCATATGACAATGCCCATATTTGGAAATGAATTGAGTCACTGGGTGGGCGGAGCCTGATAGAGACTTGAGAGACTAATTACTGCATCAGTTCCATCTTACTTTTAATTAACAGTGGATGGCAGTGGGTGAATTAGAAAGCTGTTATTTGACTAAATAGTAGCTATGGATCCTATCACTGCCATGATCTGTTCAACAGCAAGATTAACCTAATAGGGAACTAGTCTCTCAGTTTCTCATAAGGCCCCGCCCACCACCCTACAAAATTCCTTGCCCATGCACCTATCAGTGTGAAGGACGCAGTGGCCAGAGAGGGAGCACATTGAGTAAAGAGTGTGTAATATGGACACTCCAACCTCAATGCTAAGCTCCAAAAGATTCAAGTACCTGTCTGACACCAGCTGTGAGTTTGTCAGCAGGTCCCAGTCAATGATTCATGGGTGGGTCATCCTGATCGACTGTGTCCAGTCACAGCCCAGACTTGACAAACAACACAGGGCTTTGTACAGAGGGAACAAAGCAAAGTAGGGATAGGAAACAAAGACATCTTTAGTAAAAATCAGCACATAATACACACATAACACATTGTTAGGCACACATTTATTCCCTTGATTACCCTAGATGTTAACCCCTTCCCAGCCAGTGTCATTAATACAGTGACAGCGTATAGTATTAGCACTAATTACTGTATTAGTATCACTGATGATGTCAGTGGCAGTTAATCAGTCCCCACTCAGTGTCAGTTAGTGTCAGATTATCCGCTGCACTATCGCAGTCCCATTATAAGTCACCGATGACCACTATAAGTAGTATAACAAACAAAAAAAAATTATAGATACTATAATTTACATGCAAACCTGTCAATATAGACTTATTGTTTTTTTTGTTTTTTTTTTACCAAAAATACAGAATACATTTTGGCCTAAATTTATGAAGAAATTCGATTTTTCTTTATTGCATATGTTGTAAAGCAGAAAGTAAAAAAATATATATATTTTTTTCATAATTTTTGGTATTTTTTCGTTTATATAATAAAATATAAAACACACAGTGGTGATCAAATACCACCAAAAGACAGCTCTATTTGTGTGGAAAAAAATATATAAATTTAATTTGGGTATAGCATTGCATGACCGCACAATTACCTGTTGGAGTAGAGCAGTGCTAAAAAGCAAAAAATACCCTGGCCATGAAGGGGGTAAAACCTTCCAGAGCTGAAGGAGATACAGATTATTAAAATGTATAGTTTCACCTAAGTTGGGGGCCACATATAAAATATATTCATGATGGTACTTGGTCATAGAGTGACTGTCAAAAATGTACCCTGGATCCTTTTCCCTGTGCTTCCGGAGATGCGGTTAGGTGGGAACAGTTTTCATGTGTGGTGGACATGCCCTGAGGTTAGATGATTCTGGAGTTCATTCCCTGATATATTCAGTTACCATGGTAAACATTACAAAGAATGCTCAGGTTGCCCTTTTAAATGAGCCATTTGAAAATAACCCCACGCAAACTTAAATACTAGTTGGCAGGGCCTGGATTTTACCCCAGAACCTCTGCTATGTCAGGCAATGTCTCTACTTGCTGAGCTACCTGGAGGCTGGGTTCACATTGCAGCACGCTCCAGCTCACAGCAGGAGTCCGATGCGTTTCCATTCAGTTTCAGGTCCAATTTCAGCCCAAATATTTGGCTGAATTCGGACCTGAAACAGACCAAAAGACGCACAGGGCTCCAGTGCAATTCGCAGTGGAGCCGCTGCAGAGATGTGTTAACCGGCTCCATAGAGAGCAGGTCACAGTCTTCGGCTATGTAAATTGGATGCGGTGAAAGCCACATCCAATTTGCATAGGTGTGAATCCAGCCGAATGTTGGACAGCTCCTTGGACAATTCCTTTAATAAACCGGTCTTAAACCTTGTTTCTCTTGAACCCTGAACTCCTTGCTCCTCCCACTTCCTGATTTAAGGCAGGTTTCTGCACGTCCTGTTTGCTATATTATTGTGCTCTCTCCAGCCAGTACCTCGCACCTGTGTCTTCTCTGTTGCGTCCACTTGTTATTGACCCTTGGGTTGTTATTCGACTGCTTCTGCCAAATCCCAACCTGCAACTATTTGGCTCCAGATGGGTTTTTTTTATGTACAATACCTGGAACTTAATTTGCGCCCCATGAACACTATGCTTGATACTACTACACATTGTATGTTACTGAGCACTTTATACTTAATTCTTACTATTTTTTGTACAATTTTGACTATTGGAATGTACTATTATAATGTATTCCTTTCTAATTGTGGAAAATAAAAAAATATTGAAATAGAAAATGTATACACAGTTAAATTTTTGTTTGATAATACATTTCAAGTGAACCTTTATCCTAAAACATTTAAAGAGAATATGTAGTATTTTACCTCCTGCTCTATGAGCTCATCTTAGTGCTTTTTGCTAGTTCTCAGCTACATGCATTTTTATACTTCCAATAAAGTTTCTTGACCTTTACTATAGTTCTGCTGGATTGCAAACTACAAGTGCAAAGTGCACTTGAAATTGCACTGAAAGTGCACTTGGAAGTGTAGTCACGGTAAATCTGAGGGGTAGATCTGAAATGAGGGGAAGCTCTGCTGATTTTATTATCCAATAATGTGCAAGCTAAAATGCTGTTTTTTATTTTCCTTGCATGTCCCCCTCGGATCTACAGCAACTGCACTTCCAAGTACACTTTCAGTGCAATTTCAAGTGCACTTTGCACTTGTGGTTTTCATGTTCCCTTTTGGGAGTTTTTCCAAGTGTCTGATTCACATCTCAGTCTGTTCTTTTCACACCATGACCATCCCCCACTTTTTTGGGGGTCTTAAGATATTCTGCCAGGATTGGCTTCACCATTTCTAAAGAGGCCCCCATGTTATGGACTATTACTTAGCAAGGCTCCTTATGTTTGACCAGTCAAGCTTGGTAACTGCACCAAAATATTAAACTCCTATAGTAGAACTTTTAGGGTCACTTTAAGATACACAAGCCTCCCCAGCACAATTAAACAGCAGTCTCTAGGTAGCTGGGTTGATTTATCTTTCCCTTTGAGAGCGATCAGCCAAAGGACATAAGCTGCTATCATACAAATAAGCCAGATTTACATAAAAATAACAGATTTTGCTGTTTGTCAGATTATTACGAAGTAAAAGCCCCAAAAATACAAACTACTTTTCAATAGAAGAATTAGGAGTAATAGTGAGAAGCCCATGTTTTAAGAACATAATTTATTTTACAAGATTTTGGACATTATCAGAAAATGAATTAAGCATAAAATACATACAAATTTAATGTATGGAGATTCTTGATCAATTATGCTTTTTAACGATTTCCCGATATAACTTTGTTTCGAACGTGCTTTTCCAACTCTACAAGCTTCTTGTAAAACAAGTCACTGTTTTCTTCGTCAAGATCCATCTGAGTTAGAAAAGAAATGCAGCTGTTAAAATATAGAAAGGAGTGCTGTCAAGTAGCGTGGACAGAGTCCTGCACAGCCACTCCGAATCTGAAAACTGACAGCGGATGCGGAGAGAGGATGCCTCACCCGCTGTCACAGGGGGAGGGATGGTGAGTGATGCATGTAATGGAACATTTTACATGTACATCCTAAATACATGCAAGATGTTCCAAAGGGAAACTTATCCTTTAATTGAACAGTCATTTATTATAAATTAAAGCCATTTTTCACCTGAAATATACAGATTTCCATTTTCTACAGAATTTAAGTTTTCTTAGAGAAATGTAAAATACTAACCTTAAAAGGTTTAACATAACTGTTGCCTAATCCAGATGTGCAGCTGTGATATTTTGCCAGGGAGTTGAGAGATTCTGGTCTTTGGTTGAACAACCACAACTGAAAAAATATATACAAAACAATTATATTGAACAGGGAGCATGGCAAAATTCACATTCTTGTAGAAGTGATCATTTTTATGAGGCAGTAAAGGTGGTCCTCACCACCACAAGTGGGGGTCTGGGAGTCCAAGACATCCAAAACATTTCACGGGAGCTTCCATTCCCTGTTCTCCTCTGCAAAATGGGAACCTACAAAGCCACAGCTAAGGGCATCTCCAAGTTTAGAGCTGTCAGGTTACAATGACTGTGGTACGGTAAGAGCAGATCAGGGGATTCTCTGTCCCCCAAATTGCTTAGGGCTAAATTTAAGAAGGAATTAGGGGAATTAAAAAAAATGCTTTGAAAATATAATGAGCAATTTAAAAAAAAATTAAAATCCTCCCATCCAACAAATATACAAATGTAGGAGACACATGTGTTGTAATATTAATATATATATATATATATATATATATATATATATATATATATATATATATATATATATATATATATATATATATATATATATATATATATATATATGTGTGTGTAGGCATGTATGGCACAATATATTGTATTACATTACCATATTGACCAGGAATTCAGTTGAACTGTCCAAGCCAGCTGAATTCTAACATATCAAAGGTACAGAAGACCCTTTAATGTGTTAATCTTATCTAAGACTACCTAGGTGTGTGAGATGGCCTCGTAACCTCAAAGGGTAAATTGTTTACATACATAAGAAAGTATTTATTGATGGTAATTAGACTTAAGGGGGTATTCATTCAGGGAAACATTTGGTTGACCTGGAAGAACCCCTCCCTCCAGTGTGAGACCAGTATTTGAGACATTCAAGCTGGCATTCAGTCAGTTTTGTCACTGAGAATATTCTCTGTGTATTCTCTGGGTATGGCACAGGTCTAGAAGTGATCAGAATATTCTCTGGGTATGGCACAGGTCTAGAGCTGATCTAGTCAGATGGGACTTTGAATTACTCTGTTGGATTTGTATCATCTGTGGAATTTGGACTTTATTCTGTATTGGAAGTCAAAAAAATGCACTCTCTGGAGAGCCTGGCGTGTTGCTGCGGAACAACATAATTTATAGTCATCATACTAACACCTAAATATCAATTATCTACTCCGGACTACACTATACATTGATATCACTACAACATGCATATGTAAATATCGATTGTGCAACACATATTGGGTATCCCTGCACTAACCAGAGTGAAAGGAATAATTCTCGGGCCATCGTTTTTGATAATTTCAAAGAAAAACAACCTATGAAGGAGGACAGGCAGATCCATCTGTTTTTCATGCACGGAAGCTATAATACAGCCTTGATGAACGAAGGAGGTTGGTGGAAAGGGTGGGCATAGTCAGATAGACTTGATACAGCTCCCTCTCCTCTATTAACCCCTGTCGCACTGGAATATTATTGTGGGGGCTTATAAGTGGAGGAAGATTTCAACTAAACCAGGACACAGCAGAACAAGGGACACATTAAACCGACAGTAATGTCCATTGTGATTTTATTTTAAACTAAAACTTATGTTTTAATAAATGCACTCACTTCGAAAAAAGGGAAAAATGTGCATTTGGAAATGTTTCTGTGTTAGAGCCTGCAAAACACTGTAACAACGAACAATGGAACACGGGTGCAACGTCCAGGCTCCTGCAGACTATTTCAGCTGCACTTTCAGTTGTGGAGCTGGAGAAAGTGTCAATGGACTACGAATGTGGTGATGTCACCACACCTTTGCTCCATTGAGACTTACAAGTCCCTCTGTTCTGGTTTAAGATGGGACTTGTAGTCTCTTCATTTATAGATCTCTGTGAATGGATGACACAGCTGTGAGGGTGATGTCATGCACAGCTGTGCCAAATTCACAATTACACAGAGGGTGTTATTTACGAAAGGCAAATTCACTTTGCACTACAAGTGCAAAGTGCACTTGAAATTGCACTGAAAGTACACTTGGAAGTGCAGTCGCTGTAAATCTGAGGGGTAGATCTCAAATGAGGGGAAGCTCTGCTGATTTTATCATCCAATCATGTACAAGCTTTTTCTTGCATGTCCCCCTCGGATCTACAGTGACTGCACTTGTAGTGCAAACTGGATTTGCCTTTCGTAAATATTGGGATTCCTGCAGGATAGCACCCTGCAATTCAGGTAATTGGGGGGGGGGGGGGTGGTATAGGGTTGCGAAATGGCACCATGTTGCATATTACACCCTAAATATGGGTATAACATAACACATGCTGTGAAAGTTGGAAATAACCTTAAACTCGCAAAAGGGTGCTCATTCTTTAAACAGCTAGTTTGGAATTTTTTGTTTTTGTGTTTTTTAGTGTAAAAAGAATCATTAGTTATATGGTTAGGGGAATAACCAATGTAGAGAACATTTCTATAAACAAATGTCAATCAGTGCATTTGCAAAGTGATTTGTTTAAAGGTGTCTGCACCACAATACATGAAACCCATTCAGAAGCAGCCACAGGTTCCCTTAATTGTTAAACTTTGCCAGTCATCCCTCTGTAATAACTAATATGATTAATATTATTATAACTGATACGATATTACACCCAGAGAAAAAAGCTGAAAACGTTGTTGTCTGGGAAGATCCTAATGCTGCTTACACACGCTTGGAATTTCCGACAACAAATGTTCGATGGGAGCTTTTGGTCGGAATTTCTGACAACAAAAATGTGAGAGCTGGTTCTTAAATTTTCCACCAACAAAATTTGTTCTTGTAAATTCCGATCATGTGTAGACAATTCTGACGCACAAAATTCCACGCATGCTCTGAATCAAGTACAAGACGGTCTGCTAAAACTAGCGTTCGTAATGGAGATAGCACATTCGTCACGCTGTAACAGACAAGCATGAGGCTGAAAAGCACAAATCGTCTCTCACCAAACTTCTACTAACACGACTGGTATTGAACTTCCCTTTAATAGTGCCGTCGTACGTGACCGCGTTCTTGGCGATCAGGAATTTCCGACAACATTTGTGCGACCGTGTGTATGCAAGAGAAATTTGAGCCAACATCTGTCGGAAAAAAATCTACGGTTTTGTTGTCGGAATGTCCGATCGTCTGTATGCGGCAATACTCATTTCCCAATAACAATGTTTTTTTTTAAATAATTTATAAGAATACAAAATTAAAGAAATATTTGCTCAACTAGGAGTACATAATTACTGCTGAACCCTTTCACTGCCACCAATGTAAAGTATAGGATGGCACAGAACAGCTTCCAGCTGCCCAGGTCAGTAAACCTTATGTTGGCTGAATTCCATCTTCTGCTATAAGCTCATGAACTTCCAGCACTTTCTGTTCACTGTTCGGAGCATCTGTGGCTCTACCCCAAAAGTACAAATCCAGGTCCTAATCTGAAAGGTGTGCAGCCCCAAATGCCTGGCAAATTAGGACCTGTTGCTGTGTTCGTATGGCCACTGCACCCCCAAAGAGTAACATAGGTTGCCTGTAAGGGAAACATGATAATCTCCAGAATTTTAGAGTGAGTTGCCTATTTTTGTGTGCCTTCAATTTTAAATTCTTTCCAAAAAATGCACATTTTAAAATTGACAAATAATTGTTGTTTAATAACTCAATACAGTTTAAGCTTTAAGATTTACACAGAATTTTGTATGTTATCTTGTGATCTCATTACCATATAAAAAAGTGATCAAGTGGCTGTAGATCACTTTTACTAAACAGCTGATTGTCAGCTGCAGCCATGAGCTTTGTATAACAACTTTCTGACCATGCCAGCCCCTTTATTAGAGCCTGGCATAGCACACTATGTAAGTTGTTTTAAAAAATAAGCATGGTAAATACCGTGTTTGAGCTGTCTTCAGGCCAGTCACATGACTCGTGGTCGCTTTACAGCTCAGATTGATGGCTTCTGTGGGAGGGGCCCTGATCTCCCTCTGACGTCAGCCGCTCGTCTCCTTCTGCAGTAGCTCTGTCTCGTAGCTGTAAAGCAGCCGCGAGTCCCATGACCGGCCTGAAGACAGCTCAAAATCAGTATTTAGAACGCTTGTTTTTTAAAACAGACACAGAGAGGAAACTGACAGGCAGGAAGGAGGGGGTGAGGGGGAGAGAGGAGAGCAGAGGTGACAGCAGTGTATGATGCAGGGATGTACTCTGACAGAGTGAAGTCACCAACAGGCGGCAGAAGACTTAAAGCGGTGGTTCACCCTCAGTGACACGATTTTACCATCGAGACAGGCATTGTAGCGCGAGCTACAGTATGCCTGTCCCGATTTTTTTACCCCCGTACTCGCTGTGTACTCGTACATTATAGATTTCGGCTCCCGCGGGGAATGGGCGTGCCTATGGAGAGGGAGGATGATTGACGGCCGGCCCTGGCACGTCACTCTCCCCGAAGACAGCCGGAGTAGGTCTCGGCTCTTCACGGCGCCTGCGCACAGGCTATGCGCAGGCGCCGTGAAGAGCCAAGCCTATTTCGGCTATTTCCGGAGAAGCGTGACGCGCCAAAGCCGGCCGTCAATCATCCTCCGTCTCCATAGGCACGCCCATTCCCCGAGGGGAGTCGGTATCTTCGATGTACGAGTACACGGTGAGTACGGGGATAAAAAAATCGGGACAGGCATACTGTAGCTCGCGCTACAATGCCTGATTTTATGGTAGAAGAACATTTTTTTTTTTTTTGGGGGTTTATAGGGTGAACCCCCGCTTTAAATCACTTACTGTTCCGGGGCCACTCCGGTGTGTGCGGGTGTTTTTCTGTCTCTCCGGGGCCGCTGTGTGCTTTTACTGTGAATAGTGTGAGCCGCTGTTATAACAAAATGGCGGTGACTCTTAACAATGCAGGCTGCTGTTAGACCTCTATAGGCGGCAATGCCTCATATTTTGTATAGCATGATGATCCGCCTCTAGAGGTATAACAGCTGCCTGCGTTCTTTACGAGTCGCCGCCATTTTGATGTAGCCGCGGCTCACACCAGTCGCAGTAAAAGCACACAGCGGCCCTGGAGAGACAGAAAAACATCCACACACACTGGAGCGGCCCCGAGCACACCCACACGCACCGGAGCGGCCCCGAGCACACCCGCACGCACCGGAGCGGCCCCGAGCACACCCGCACGCACCGGAGCGGCCCAGAACAGTAAGTAGGGACACTGACTCGAGTATAAGCCGAGGGGGGGATTTTCTGCCCAAAAAAAGACTGAAAAACTCAGCTTATACTCGAGTATATACAGTAATTTGTTTTACCTTTAGAGCAGCCTAATGAACAATGTATTTATGTCCTTCTTTTACTTACCAGAGCCTCTGCTCCATTATATGGTGAAATAGTGAACGAATTTGTAAACACGCGGATCTGCATAAATAAAAATAAAGTTCTATTAGATGGTACAATGCTTCCAGTTTGATTCCCCCACACACACACACACACGAAGTTTTGCAATAATAGAAACAATTATCCTGAATGAGTCTAGGCTATGATGGGTTCTGTTACTATTGCAAGTACTCAACTACAGTGCAGAATTACAGAGGCTAATAGTAGTTCTATACAATGCAGAAACAGTCAACAGCACTTAGCCCTAATATACTGTACAGACAATACTAATTTAAATCTATTTAGAATAAGTAAATAAACAGGAGTCCAAGTATGCCAACAGGTGGAAATATATGAATTATCAAGGTAAGTGTCTCTGGAAACTTGATTGGTATGTCCTCGGACATCCTCTATTCTGTACACCTCCTCCCATCTTCAGTTAATAACCTCCCAATGCCTCCAATACCATCTCTATGCTGATGACACAAAAATCTATCTCCCTGCTCCTCAGCCCAACCCTTCAATCATCTTGCGCATTAATCGTTTACTAACTGACATATCAGTATGAATCTCACAAGACTTCCTAAAACTGAGTTCATAATATTTTCTTCCCCAGTGCCCCCTCCCCAGACTTTTCTATCAAGATCAATAGCACAACTGTAGTCCCCTCACTCATTTCAGGGTACAAGGTGTAGTTCTAATATTTGACTTCTCCTTTCAGCCTCAAAAACAATCGCTGTCCTAATCTTGCTATTTTTATCTCCGTAACATTTCCAAAATATGTCCCTTCTTAACCACTGACACCACCAATCTACTAATCCGCTTCCTCGTTATCTCTTGCCTAGACTATTGCAACTTGATTGGCCAAACAGAACTTCACTGTCAACAAAGGCTTGTCGTTTTAAAAACATATTTCAGGACAATTTCATGGAACAGAGGGTGGAATCCCCAGTGTGGAAAAATCCTCTGTTGGATTTAATAATTTTCAAACAACACAGCCCTTAAAACAAATGTGCAAGTTAAAGAAAACTTGGATAATGGTTATCATGAGGTAATAACATTTGCCATAAATTACAGGAAAGAATAGCATGTTGGTATGAAAGGAAATTAACATTTTAAAAAGAAAATGTCAATACGCGGTAAACCTTACTGCACCACGCTTAGTGGGACCAAATATTTGCAAAAAGGAGGACACATGGCAAGTTGGAGTGCTTTAAGTTGAATTAAACAAGCGCATTAGTCATTGTATTCCATTAGGATAACATAACAAAATTAAAACCTATTTGGCTAAATTCTAGCGTAAAAAAAATAAATAAATATGAAGAAACAGGCCTATAAAGCATAAGTTCCCCTTTGTAAAAAAAAATAAAAAAAATAAATGCACATTTTTTGCAGGTAAAAAAAATGAATTTTTTTTTTTTTTTTTACTCTGAGGCCACAAAGCATTACACCCCCAATCTATGCAGGGTTCTTGCAGATAGTGGGCCAGATCCACGAAGCGCAGCGCTTCTATCTGTCCGGCGTAGTGTATCTCTGATACACTACGCCGCCGTAACTTACAGCTTTTTTTTCGTATCCTGATAGAATTTCCGCCGTAAGTTACGGCGGCGTAGTGTAACTTAGGCGGCGTAAGGGCGCACAATTCAAATGTATGTGATGGAGGCGTGTTTTATGTTAATACGTCTTGACCCAACGTAAATGACGTTTTTTTTTAACGCCGCATGCGCCGTCCGTGGGGGTATCCCAGTGCGCGTGCTCGAAATTAACCCGCAACAAGCCAATGCTTACGACGTTGACGTCATTCTACGCAAAGCCCTATTCGCGAACGACTTAAAATTTGACTCGGGAATGACGGCCATACTTAACATAGGATACGCCTCATATAGCAGGGGTAACTATACGCCGAAAAAAGCCTTACGGAAACGACGTAAAAAAATGCACCGGTCGGACGTACGTTCGTGGATCGCCGTATCTAGCTAATTTGCATACTCAACGCGGAATTCGACGGAAACGCCACCTAGCGGCCAGCGTAAATATGCACCTACGATCTGACGGCGTACTAAGACGTACGCCAGTCGGATAGAGCCCAGATTCAGTCGTATCTTGTTTTGTGGATACAAAACAAAGATACAATGGGGCATTTTAAAAATTATGCGGCGTATCCATAGATACGCCGGCGTAATTCGTTTGTGGATCTGGCCCAGTGTGTGTAAGCTGTCTGCTCGTACCTTGTATGATCAGGCAGTTACACTCTGACAGGAAGAGTCAATGAACTACTAGAGCAGCGTTTCTCAACTCCAGTCCTCAAGTACCCACATGTTTTCCCTCAGATAAAATGGCTGTGGTATTTACTGAGGCAGTGAAACTGATCAAATCGCCTGTGCAAAATAATGGAAAGCCTAATAAAAATACCTGCTGGGGGTTCTTGAGAACTGGAGTTGAGAAACATTGACCTAGAGCACGCAAAGAGTGCCCTTGTAGTTCATTGAGAACTACAATTAAGGAAAACAGTAAAACAAAAACATTTAAAAATTAAAGTCCCAAAGTCACATGTAAAACTGTAGCAGCGCTACTTCCAAACTGGCGTAGGCAGCTACAAATACTGTAGCTGATGACTTTTAATATATGGACACTTACCTGTCCAGGGAGCCCGCAATGTCGGCACCCGAAGCAGATCTGTAGATCGACTCATGGATGCTGCTGCTGCCATTCCTGGTAAGGGAACCATGCAGTGAAGACTTTCGGCTTCACTCCTGGTTCCCTACTGCGCATACATGAGTCACGCTGCGCCTTCTGAATGATCCCTACTGTCTTCTGGTACCTGTGTGTCTCCCAGAACACAGTGGGTGGGTTGGAGGAGGGGCCGGACATAGCGTAGTTCGCTGCACAATGCAGCGCTCTTTCGCCGGAAGTGGGAGCAAATACCTGGATTTGACAGGTATCTGCTCCCCCCTCCCCCTGAAAGAGGGACTGTAGATATAATACAAAAGATGGTCAGACTGAGGACATAATACAAGAGATGGTCAGACTGAGGACATAATACAAGAGATGGTCAAAGACTGCAGACATGATACAAGAGATGATCAGGACCAGAACATGCTGCAGGAGACCGACAGAGGTTAAAAATAAGAGCTCAATTTCAGTGTTTACTAAGGATATCAAACTACGCAGGGAAATAGTCTTGACACAGGATATAGCATCATTACAAGAAGACCTTGACAAAATAGGAGGTTGGGCAGCTACATGACAGATGAGGTTATGCTAATGGATGCCAAAAAACACATGCAACATACACAATAGGAGAGGTTCCCTGGGAGAATCAGTGATAGAAAAGGATCTAGGGAGTGCTTGTAGAGTAGACCACAGACTTGTCAATAGCATGCAATGCCAAGCCACAGCTAACAAAATACTGTCATGCATTAAATAAAGGCAAACATTCAACAGATACTGTAAATCAATAATTCTACCCCTTAACAAAACACTGGTTCGGCCTCATCTTCAATATGCAGTTCAGTTTTAGTCACAAATCCTCAGGAAATAGGTTGTTGAATTAGAAAGAGGTTAACGAAGGAAAACACAATTAGTAAGGAGGATGGAGGACCTCAGCTATGAGGATTGGTTATACATAGATTGTGGTTATTCACTCTGGAGAAGAGTCGCATACGAGGGGATATGATTACAATTTACAGATATATTAAAAGGTGACTTCAGGAACAGTGAACTGTTTACTCTCACGTCCCTATTTAAGGTTAGAAGAAAGGAGGCTTATATTGCAGAAAGGGTTCTTTACTGTTTTAGATGTCTTCATATGAGGAAGCAGAATATACAGGACTATGGGAATTGCTAAAGAATAAAAATCACACACACTTTTTTTTAAACCTGATAAATTATGTATCTCCCTTCCTGTTGGGCTAACTTTACACGACTATCTCCTCTTTAGTCTACCATGAATAGTTCTGCCACATTCTTTCAACTAACCAACTGCTCAGCATTTACCACTCTGCTCTGCCAATCCCTCCATTGACTTTCGCTCATCCAAATAATACAATTCTAAATCATAACTACAACATAAAATGCTGCCCACAACTCTGTCACCAGGCTATATCAACAACCTTGCCTCAAAACATACGCCAAACTGTCTTTCCCAATCCTCGCAAGACCAGCTGCTCTCATCATCCCTAACAAGCTCATCTCCAGGACTTCTTCAGAGCCTCTCCCACCTTCTAGAACTCTGGGCTAGATTCACAAAAGAGATACGACGGCGTATCTCCTGATACCCCATCGTATCTCTGTGATCCGCCCATCCTAACTATGCGACTGATTCATAGAATCAGTTACGCATAGCTAGCCCTAAGATCCAACAGGTGTAATTGAATTACACTGTCGGATCTTAAGGATGCAATTCTAGGCCGGCCGCTAGGTGGCGAGGCCATTGCAGTCGGCGTAGAATATGCAAATGACTAGTTACGGCGATTCCCGAACGCCCGCGCTGCCCATCGATCTAACTTTACGTCGTTTCCGTCGAGTTACGCCACGTAAAATTAGGGCTGAGCCCTAGTTGTTCTAAGCCATGTTAAGTATGGCCGTCGTTCCCGCGTCGAAATTTAAAAAACCACGTCGTTTGCGTAAGTCGTCCGTGAATGGCGCTGGACGCCATTTACGTTAACGTCTAAACAAATGACGTCCGTGCGACGTCATTTAGCGCAATGCACGTCAGGTAATTTTCCCGACGGAGCATGCGCAGTACGTTCCGCGCGGGAACGCGCCTAATTTAAATGGTGCCCGCCCCATTTGAATTAGGCGGGCTTGCGCCGAGCGGATTTACGTTACACCGCCGCAAGTTTACAGGTAAGAGCTTTGTGAATCAGGCACTTACGCTGTAAACCTGCGGCGGTGTAACGTAAATCACATACGTTACGCTGCCATGGAGCAACGTAATTCTATCAGAATCTGGCCCTTAATCCCACAGAGCTTTTATTATACAGCTCAAAGTGCCCAATACATACATCATACAGGAACATTGCACCTTTAATACGATGCAAGGAGCGTGTGTATTGTTAGTGTGTTTCCAAGGAACAAAGTAAAATGTACAGTATACACACGGATGTTTATTTTACTCACCAGCCACATAATAGGCATGATTAAAGTCCAGAAGAATGAAGGCAAGATCCCATATGTAAGATTTGTCATAACAAGTCCAGGACACACCACACTAGAATAAATGCCCTGCAGAGAAGATTATCATGCAACACGTGCAAAAGGAAAAAAAGAAAAGTTTTAGAGTGTATGTCAAATATTTACCCATATCTTATCTATTAAAAAATCCTGCAAATACAAAAAAATTTCCTTTTAATTTACCAGAAATTTATACTCATAATTTCTGTTTTGGGCAGACAGCACACAGCATATTTGTGGTGTCAGCCCTGCCTAGTTGGCCTCTGCTAAACTACTTGATGCTTCCCCTATCTTGTTCTGTGCAACACAAAATTTTAATTTTTTCTCTAGTCCCCAGATATGAACTGGAAAGGCTAATTATGCTTCTTGAGATAACACAGGAAATTGCACAGGACAGCTCAGAATGTCTGACATGATCAACAGGCATTTCTTTCTACTTATTGAACACATATAACAAAACACCTTTAATGGTGTGTTTAACAGAGCAAAGAGGGAGCAATTAAAGCAGGGCTCCACCCAAAAGGGGAAGCCCCTGTTTGTCGTCATCCCCATCCACTGCCACATTTGGAGGGGGGAGGAGGGAGCAGGTACCTGGTTTTGACAGGTACCTGCTCCCACTTCTTCGCACGATGATCTACATCCTGTTCGGCCCCTGCTCCTTCCCCCGCTGCCTTCTGGGACCTATGTGTGTCCCTGAAGATGATGGAACCATTCAGAAAGCACAGAGCGACTCGCACATGAGTAGTAGGAAACCAGCTGTGAAGGTTTCCCTTACTTGCAATGTATGCGCCTGCAGGCATTGACTGCGGTGGACGAATCAGCTTGGGGTGCCGATATTTCGGGATCCCTGGACAGGTAAGAGTCTTTATATTATAAGTTAGCAGCTACAAAAAGAAAGCTCTATTTGTGGGGAAAAAAATCATTAATTTGGGTACAGTTTTGCACAACCGCGCAATTGTCATACAAAGTGCGACATCGCTGAAAACTAAAAACTGGCCTGGGCAGGAAGGGGGTGAAAATGCCCTGTATTGAAGTAGTTAAAGTGGTTGTAAACCTCAGACATGAAATATGAGCAAAACATATCCTTTTATAGCATGTAATTGTCTCAATTAAGAGCACTAAGTTGTATTTATGTCTTTGGCTTTGTTCTTCTGCTATTTGCATGAATCATGTCTCACAATTTTTCCTGACACAAAATGATACCAGGGGAGGGAGCTCCAGTAGATTGACAGCCTCAGCTCTGTTCCTGTGAGCTTAGTGGAGGGGGGGTGTGTTCCTTCCATCCAATCAGCTCTCAGACCTCTCCTTACTGAGCTCTGCAGAGTGTAATGTCAGCTATCCGCCCCCATTACAGTGTAATGTCAGCACTTCGAATGGATGTAGAGGAGAGAAGATTTGCTTAATCTCTGTGTATCACCTGAGAATAGTCATGTGTTAATGTAAGGGTCTACAGCCACTTTAATGGAACAACTGTTGTGGTTCACCATTGTTCACCTTTTCGGGCAAAATTTCACTTTTCATAATAAATAGAATCCTTTTGAAATATTATTTTTGGCCCAGCAATTACAATGTTCTTATCTCTCAATTACCTTATACACAAAGTTTTTGAAATTTTATGATTCTGTCCGAGTTAAAAAAAAAAATACTGGTTGCATCACTTCCTGTAAGGTCAGCTCCCATCTTTCTGTGTTTTTGCATCACAGAAAAGGGTGTGATAGGGCGTGCATTACCAGTCTAAACCACACCTCCCTCATTACTATATCACCACCTACTTCTTCCCTTAAAGTGGTTGTAAACCCTTTGCAACCACTTTTAAAGCGGAGGTTCACCCAAAAAACAAGTATATAACATTACATTCAGTATACCTCAAACATGTACAGTATGCCGTTTTTTTTGGGGGGGGGGGGGGGTGTACATACGGTATTATCTGTATTTTCCTCCCGGCTTCCGGGTACTCGTTCCGGGAGTGGGCGTTCCTGTGCAGTGCCGCAATGTCATCTGGGACTTCGCCATATGATTGACGTGCCTGAGAAAAACTCCCCCCGGCTGATAAGGCGTGTCACGACTTTTCGAAAGTAGCCGAACCGCGAGTCGGCTCTATACGGCGCCTGCGCAGTCAGCTCTACACGGCTCCTAGTCGGTGCGCAGGCGCCGTATAGAGCCGATTTAACGGTTCGGCTACTTTCGGAATGTCGTGACGCACCTTATCAGCTGGGGGGAGTTTTTCTCAGGCACGTCAATCATATGGGCAAAGTCCCAGATGGCACTGCACAGGAACGCCCACTGCCGTGGAAGCGAGTACCCGGAAGCCGGGAGGAAAATACCGATAATACCGTATGTACACCCCCCCCCCCCAAAAAAAAACGGCATACTGTACATGTTTGAGGTATACTGATGGTAATGTTATATACTTGTTTTTTGGGTGAACCTCCGCTTTAACTACAGGTAAGCCTAGATTGATTAAGGCTTACCTGTAGGTGCTCGAAATATCTCCTAAACCTCCACGGTTTAGGAGATATTTGCAAAAGAGAATGCGCCGAAGACAACGGCACAGGCGCACTGTAGAAACAGCAATCGTGCTGTTTGTGGGGAAAAAAAAAATTTGGGGTACAGTGGCGCACGACCAATTGTTGGTGGGAAGCTACACACAGAAGGTTTTTTGTCTTAATGCATTAAGATAAAAAACCTTCTGCCTTTACAACTCCTTTAATGGCCCTGTAATCTATTTTTCAAATCCTTTCTTACTGTTTTTCTGCCTCCTTGTAACGTCCTTCACAAACTCATGAACCTCTTGTTTTCCCCTTCACTTCTGCGTGTCTAGAACGAGCAGTTGTGGTCATGTGCATTGCACTATGCATGCTACAAATCCCATAGTCCAAAGTCCCTACCTAGACCATCTCAGGAGCAAGCAAGAGAAGGTGTCTACATTTCTACTCAGTGGGACCGTGGAGAACGAAAATTCGAACAGAAAGTTGGATCACAGCGGCAAAAAAAAAAAATGAATGCGCAGTAAGTGTGGCAACAGAGGAGTCGGAAGAACGGCTGCAATAGAGTTGCCACTGACAGGGAGAGAATGTATGAAAGCGGCAGGATCAACCAGGTATTTGCAAGAAACGAACTGAAGGTTGATTTAATGCCTCTGCACACAGGTATATTGCATGCTTTTAAAGAAATATACACAGATAATTGTTTTGGGTTTATTGACACTTTAGGAATACACACTGGAATATAATCTTTGAAACCAGAGTTTAGTGTTACTTTAACCTATTACAGAAATGATGGTCAACAAAATGTGTGCAGCCTGCACGAATGAATGTGTGTGCCATTCATCCAACAACTGTAGTGCAAATAGCTACTATATGTAATGATTATGTAGACACTCGAGACCCCATAGCATTTCCTTTTGGCCAGGTGTTTGTCAGAGGAGCAGTAAAGATGGCAAATGGAATAAATGTCATGCAGTGACTTGAGATCCCTTAAAGTGGTTGTAAACCCCATTCATGAAATCTGACCTGGGCACATATATCTGTAGTGTTTACTCATCTCTCTCCAAAGCTCTAAGTCACGTGTCTTTCTGCTGCTCCTTTCCTGTGTTATCAGCATGATAACTTCTGACAAGTTCTCTAACACAGGAGATAAAAGCAGCTGTAAATTTGTGTCGGGAGGGGGAGCTTAGAGATAGATAAGCAGAGAGCTTGTTTATTCACAGTACAGCTCTGTAAGTTTCTTTGTTCCTCTGACTATGTAGAGGGGGGGGGGGCATTCCTCCAATCAGCTCTCAGACAGTGTATGCCAAGACTATTGAATGAGGAAGAAAGATTTGTAACATGATCTGCATTTTCTAAAAGTCTAGAATCTAGAAAGCTGAAGACAGCAGATATCCATATAAAACGTATGTAGGGGGATTTGTTTCATCTGTGTATCATCTAAGGCTGTTCACTTCACTGGGTGTATGTGAGGGTTTACATCCAATTTAATGTAAGCCAAAATTTAATTGATTTGGACCTGGTATTGCTGCTGGTTTGTTTTTTTGGGTTTCTATAACACCAAGGTTCAAGAGCCCTGAATAATTAAAAGTGACAAGCTCTCTTGTAAGCAAAAAATCCCAGCGACTGATACTCACATTATGGGGTATCTCGGATCCAAATCATTCTAAACTGGTCATAACAATATTTCAATTTCATAGCGCATTTCATATAAACAGGTCTTTCACATGTAATAAAAGAACGACTAAAAATAACAATGCACATAGAGGGGGTTATTTACGAAAGGCAAATGCACTTTGCACTACAAGTGCAAAGTGCACCTGAAATTGCACTTAAAGTGCACTTGGAAGTGCAGTTGCTGTGAATCTGAGGGGTAGATCTGAAATGAGGGGAAGCTCTGCTGATTTTATCATCCAATCACGTGCAAGCTAAAATACTGTTTTTTTTTTCCTTGCATGTCCCCCTCGGATTTACAGCGACTGCACTTCCAAGTGTACTTTCAGTGCAATTTCAAGTACACTTTGCACTTGTAGTTTGCACTTGTAGTGCAGAGTGGATTTGCCTTTCGTAAATAACCCCCAAAGTGATAAACCTAGCAAACTTGCATGCATGTATATACTTGTCCACCTTTTTATCCTGTAGAATATGCTTGAGGAATGCTGGATTTAAATGACCTACCTTTTTGTTGTAGTTTTTATTTAAAGCAACACTCAACAAATCAGTAGCATATTTTGAAGAGCTGTAGGATTCTTTCCCTTGGCTGTGCTGATAGTCACTGAAGGAGAAGGCAGATTTTCTGGCATTGCTAGATGAAGTCCAGATAAGCTGGGAAGGATGGTCTGTGTGACATAGCAGAGACTCAAGTTCTTTAATCTAAAACAGATATATAAATTATTACAATATAGGTCTTAAGGGCCCATTTACACTTATCAGTTTTGGTGCATTGCCAGTCATTTTGAACAGCACCCCAGCGCACTAACCTAATTTACTCATGATGCACATTCATTGCAGTGCACCAAAACACACTGGGGCAGATCCACGTACAGCGGCGCATTTATCCACCGGGCGTAGCGTATCTAAGATACACTACGCCGCCGTAACTTACTTTATTTTTTTCAAATCCACAAAGAATCTGCGCCGTAAGTTAGGGCGGCGTAGTGTATCTTTGGCGGCGTAATGGCGCGCCATTCAAATCTCTATGATGGGGGCGTTTTTTATGTAAATACGTCGTGACCCGACGTAAACAACGTTTTTTTTTTAACTGCGCATGCGCCATCCGTGGGGGTATCCCAGTGCGCATGCTCGAAATTAACCCGGAACAAGCCAATGCTCACAACGGTGACGTCATTCTACGCAAATCCCTATTCGCGAACGACTTACGCAAACGACGTAAAAAATTCAAAATGCGAGGCGGGAACGACAGCCATACTTAACATTGAGTACGCCTCATAACAGTAGCTTTAACTATACGCCGGAAAAAGCCGAACGCAAACGACGTAAAAAAAAAAAAAAGAAGAATCGCCGGACGTACGTTCGTGGATCGCGGTAACTAGCTAATTTGCATACTCAATGTGGATTTCGACGGAAACGCCACCTAGCGGCCGCCGAAAAATTGCAGCTTAGATCCGACGGCGTACTAAGACTGGATACGCCTGTCGGATCTTGCCGAAATGCCGTCGTATCTTGTTTTGAAGATACAAAACAAAGATACGACGCGCAAAATTTGAAATTACTTTTGTGGATCTGCCCCATTGTACTAATTTTACAGCGCTGCTGTGCAGTCATGTGACCTCATAGATCTCTACTTTCCTGATCTGAGGACTACAGCAGGAAGGGCTGAGTTCCCCCTCTAACGTGATCTGGGAGGAGAGCGGCGAGAGGTCATGTGAGCACACAGCGGTGCTCAGGAATAAGGTATTTTGGGGCATAATTTTTAAAACACAGCCACAGTGGAATAGTGGTGGGAGGGGTGGGAGGAGATGGCTCACACACACAGACTCCCTAGCTGATAGGCAGGGAGGGAGGGAGAGAGGGAGAGACTGCGGGATGGTGGAGGCATGCAAACTGACCAAGGTATCATGGATCAGCAGTCATGATTACTGTGGTCAGCACATTAAGGCGGACACAGGAACAGGCGGGATCAACCAGGTATTTTACAACACTACATTCAGATATAAAAATTACGTATCAATGAATTATTTTTTAGTTGACACATTGGTGGAGATTTACTGTAACTGGTGCAAATATAATCAGGTGCAGCTGTGCATAGTAACCCATCACCTTCTAACTTCGGCTTGTTCAATTAAAGTGACGTTTAAGCTTTATTTAAAAAAAAAAAAAAGCAAAAATAGCAATAGCAAAAATAACACTTACCTGTTCTGTGCAATGGTTGTGCACAGAGCAGCCCCAATCCTCTTCATCTGGGGTCCCATGCTCCTCCTCTTGGCAAGCGCTCCCATATTGGGGCACCCGTGTGTGCTCACTCCCAAGTCGATGTTTCTGCATCTGTTGACACAGAGAGAGCGACTTGGCACAGCCCCCCCCCCCCACGCTTGATTGGCACAACATTTGATTGACAGCAGCGGGAGCCATTTAATCTGCCCGGGGAGGAGGGAGACAGCAGCAAGAGCCACTGCTCTTATGCACATCCCTGGATCGGATTGGGCTCAGGCAAGAATAAGGGGGGCATTCTGCAGCACAGAAGGTTTTTTACCTTAATGCATAGATTTAGGATGATAGACCTTAAGGTTTTAGAACCACTTTAAGCTTTGACAATAAAACCTAGAAGCTGCAACAGATTCTGTGTGCACCAGTTTTAGTAAATCTCCCCACCGTTTTTTTTTTTTTTTGCTAATGAATGTTACTTCTTTAGGTGATGTGTAAAAATAAACTTATTTTGCAATGTATAACAGCATCTTCAAAGCACAGAAAAATAATTGTTAAGTGACTGACTGTGTTACAATTGCCAAAAAACAGTCCGTTACCAGTATAAAATGCCCAAAAACATTGGTCTCGAAAACTTCCTGTAAACCATCCTCTGTCACCCTGTCCTCCTGGGTCAGGAGACCTTCTCCTGTTGCAAACATACTGATGACATTCCTGCAACAAAAATATATACTGTTAAAAGGTAAACAACGTTTTTTTTTAACTGCGCATGCGCCATCCGTGGGGGTATCCTTCTTATATGACCCAGTTGACATACTAAGCAAAAATGATAAATAATGGCCAACATAAAACTTACTCTACACTCTGGTTGAAAATATTATTTTTATACGGGATCCACAGAGCAGTTTCCACCAAATATCTGATTTGCCTACAGACATAGTTACATAGTGGGTGAGGTTGAAAAAAGACACAAAAACCAATGTGTGTGATTATATGTCAGTATTGCCTTGTATATCCCTGTATGTTGTGGTTGTTCAGGTGCTTATCTAATAGATTTTTGAGTCTATAGATGCTGCCCGCTGATACCACTGCCCGTGGAAGGGAATTCCACATCCTTGCCGCACAAAAGCCTCGTACACACGATCAGACTTTTCCGTGAATTTTGGTCCGAAGGGCGTTGGTCGTGAACTTGTTCTACATACACACGGCACCACATCGCGTGGTTTTTCAGCTCTTTACCGCCACCCTTTGGGCAACTTCTGCTATTTTTGTCTGATGTTTAACATTGGTTCTGAGCATGCGTGTTTGTACTTTGGATTTAGTTGGATGGACTTGTGCACACAGGATTTATTGCCAGACAGTTGGTGAGCATGAACAGCCAACATCTTTGGTACATGTTTGGCACTGCAAGCGCTGTCACAGAAGGGGCTAACACACCCAAAACAATTGTTTGCAAAAGGTGAATGTAGTACAAATGTGTGGGCATAATGAAGTTTAAAACACAATAAACCATGGCTGCTTGCTGATTCCACTAAGAAGGTTTGCATGTTCTAGTTTAGGAGGGTGACAGAGGGTGGAAAGCAACCTCGACCCAAATAATTTGCAGAGAACATTTGATTTTTCCGATTAATTTTCTAGCAGAAAATAATGATTTTTTTACTTGTAAGCAACAAAATGTCAGAAATGGTGTCTTTAAATGGTTAAACTTCCTTCATCTACACGCCAGAGTTCTTTCCTTTGATAAAAGAACGAAAAGATACTTTTGTGTGGTATTAAAACGTTTTGTTTTTCCAGCTGTGAGAACTCTCCGACATTGTTAGAAAGATCGCGACATGCTGTTTTGAAGATCGGGAAGGGAAAGCGATTGCAATTTTGATTCTTCACGATTAAAGGGGTTGTAAAGGTAAAAAAATTCCCCTAAATGGCTTCCTTTAACCTTAGTGCAGTCCTCCTTCACTTACCTCATCCTTCCATTTTGCTTTTAAATGTCCTTATTTCTTCTGAGAAATCCTCACTTCCTGTTCTTCTGTCTGTAACTCCACACAGTAATGCAAGGCTTTTTCCCTGGTGTGGAGTGTCGTGCTCAAGGGAGGGGGCGAGCAGGAGAGTCAGGACGCTCTCTATGTTGCAGATAGAGAAAGGAGCTGTGTGTTAGTGGGTGTCCTGACTCTCCTGCTTGCCCCCTCCCCCCTCAAGGGAGGGGGCGAGCACGAAACTCAACACCAGGGAGAAAGCCTCACATTACTGTGTGGAGTTACAGACAGAAGAACAGGAAATGAGGATTTCTCAGAAGAAATAAGAACATTTATAAGCAAAATCGAAGGATGAGGTCAGTGAAGGAGGACTGCACTAAGGTAAAGGAAGCTATTTAGGGAAAAAATTATTTTCCTTTACAACCCCTTTAATCGTGCAGCTCTAACTCGTACTAGTGCAAATGCTCCAATACCTGCAACTGATACCTTTGGGCCCAAAAAGAGGGGAATTGGCTTTGGAGAAATGGGCTCAAATTGCATTGCAAAGAATCACAGACAATTTGAACAGGAATGTTGTGTGATTCCTCTCCAAATCACATGCTGTATCCCCCACCGCTCCTGTGTGAACCCAGCCTCGTCATAGTGACTTCAGCCTGGGTTCACACAGTGCAGTGCTGAGAACTGCATGCGATTCAGACAGGAATCGCACCTAATTTTTTCAAGGTTGATAAATGCACATATACAGTATTTGGTAGCATTAATTATTTAATGTGTATATAGGGAAGTAAAACTGAAAAGCAGGTAAAAGCAGCAGGGGCCACAAACACAGAAAAGCAACGAGTCATGTGAAATTAACTTTTCCTTATTTTACATTTTTCATGCATTTATTTATGACCTTGGATTTGGACTCTTACTTTACCTAGAGAAGAGACCTTTGATGAAAGCTTCAAGACTTATCCGTGGATTAGGCATTATTCCAGCATTCAGATATAAGTAGTCTATATGTTGATATCTGGCAAAAATACAAAACACAACATTGTAAACTCACAATGACATACACAAGCACTGACATCATTTTGTAGAGATGACTTGTTTCTATGTAAGAGGAGATCCCTGTGTAAGAATCCATCCCTACTATGTGGTTTCCTGCTCCTAAAGCACAAGGATACTTCTGTACCATTTGTATCAGTGGCGCAGTTCTCACCTATGGGCTTTTCCTGTAGTGTGTTTGCAAGTAAGCTGATGCAAGACGGATTTTTTTAAAGACTCCAGGAAACGTACTTTTCAAAATGATGAATAGCACCATTCACGAGTTTTATGTGCGATCATATACGGTACATAAAGAAAATAACGTTCGCTTCCTGTAGCTTAACATGCAACCAGAATTCTCTCATAACTGATTTGAGAGAGACGAGGGCCAGCAAGTTAAAGCGGATGTGCCATGGGAAAAAAATATTAAAAGCCAGCAGCTACAAATACTGCAGCTGCTGACTTTTAATATTAGGACACTTACCTGTCCTGGAGTCCAGCGCCGATCGCAGCAGAGGACGAGCGATCGCTCGTCTCTCTGCTGCTCCCCCCCGCCATCCACGCTGAGGGAACCAGGAAGTGAAGCGCTGCGGCTTCACTGCCCGGTTCCCTACGGCGCATGCGCGAGTCGCGCCGCGCCCGCCGATTGGCTCCCGCTGTGTGCTGGGAGCCGAGTGTTCCCAGCACACAACGGGGGGGGCGACGGGATGTGACGGAATGCCCGTCTTTTGACAGGTATCTGCACCCCCCTCCCCCCTGAAAGGTGTCAAATGTGACACCGGAGGGGGGGAGGGTTCCGATCAGCGGGACTCCACTTTAGGGTGGAGAACCGCTTTAACTTTAATATTAACAGTATATGATTGGTGTCTGAACATCAGCAGTAATTCTCGGGGTCTAGTTTTGCAGATTTGTTCCACTTTCTTCTTTTATTTCCAGTAGCAGTAATATATACTGTATATACTCGAGTACAAGCCAAGTTTTTCAGCACATTTTTTTGTGCTGAAAATGCCCCCCTCAGCTTATACTCGAGTCACCTTTTTGTGGACTTTGGGGACCTGGCCCCACTCTTCCTCTACAAGTATGCAAAGTTTGTTGTCCGGAGGACCTACGGCTGGGGAGCACCAATTTTTCAAATCCGGTGCACCCCTTCCATAGACTCCCATGTTAAACGTCAGTCTAGTCATGGACACAGTAAAGCCTCGTACACACGACCGAGGAACTTGACGGGCGAAACACATGGTTTTCCTCGTCAAGTTCCTTGTTAGGCTGTCGAGGAACTCGACAAGGCAAGTTTCATCATTCCTGTCGAGGAAAAAGAAGACATGCTCTCTTTTTGGCTCAACGGGATCCTCGAAAGTTTCCTCGAAAAATGTATACACGACCGGTTTCCTCAACAAAAAAAAAAACCCAGCAAGTTTCTTGCTGGTTTTTGCCGAGAAACTCGGTCGTGTGTACGAGGCCTGAGGCATGCAGATGGACACCCTAGGCTTTTACTCGAGTCAATAAGTTTTCCCAGTTTTTTTTTGTGGTAAAATTAGGTGCCTCGGCTTATATTCGGGTCGGCTTATACTCGAGTATATATGGTAAGTATTTTTTTTTCTTCTTGATAAAAGTAAAAGGCAGGTAAATAATAACAAAATCATTTTAAAAGACGTGTAATGAAGATCAGGAATACTTACCTCCCTAGGGGGCTGGTGATTCAGATTTTTGCTTTTTTGAATAGCTATGGTGCTCAAAGAATCAACTGCATCTACATACTTTAAAGTGCGTGGGATACCTGGTCTGGTCCCGTATTGCGGTTCCATCTACCAGATCGCGTGACTCCTTGGCTCTCTCTCCCCTCTTTTCCCCTCCTGACTGGCTGACTTCATTAGGAGTGCTTGGCCCCGCCCGCTGGAGCTGTCAGCCAGGCAGAGGAGAGAGCCGAGGAGTCACGTGAGCGCCAGGAGACGCTCTGATATAGGTACAGATCGGCATATTTTTTTATATAACACAGGCACAGGGACACATATTGTTATGTAACAGAGGAGATGGGAGGTTTTTATATTAGTGGCTTAACAACCACTTTAAGCTTCATACCTGGAAGTACAAGGTATGTCACTTGATTTTATCAGGTGAACCATGTGGCAGGGCAGTGAACTGAAGGTAAGTATAAACATGTGTGGGGGGTCAATCTGTTTGATTGCCTTGCAGTGCTCAGTATGCTGCACCTCCATTGTGTGATTGAAAGACTGCCAGCCTATTTTGTACCAAGTACAGCTTACTTCTCCACTGAAGTGATGACCCTGAACCTGGTTATGCTGTCTAGCTTGGGTGCATGGATCAACAAATTAACAGAAAACAATTACTAATCTACTGACAAGTATGAAAATAAACTGTCCCATGTAATAGTTATCCCCTTAAACAGATTACATTTTATTACAAAAGAACCTGTATCTTGTGTTTATCACACAACAATTTCATGCAGCCATATACTTACAATTTTAAAGGATCGGACACTGATAGTGGAGTGCAAGTCAGGTTGGATGACCTTCTTGCCTATGGAAATTAGTGTTTAAAAAAAAAAAAAATGGATCCTGTTCCCTTAAAGTGTGTTATACAGCACAGTGCTTGTGGTGTGTAATTTGCCCCCCCCCCCCTGTATTACCTGAAATACCTGGCTGATCCTGCCTATCCATGCCCTCCCCTCTGTAAACTGACCACGGTATATCATGGCTGCTGAGCCCTGACACCATGGTCAGCTTACGTGACTCTCCGCAGCTCTGCTCTCCTGTGTCCTCCACCCCTCCCTGCCTGTCAGCTCCATCCACTCCACAATCCTCCCCTCCTGCTGCTATCATATCTGTAGTATAAGAATGCCATCCCCTCTGATATATAACACTATGTGTCCCTGTGCCTGGGCTGTATCTGGGTGTCTCCTGGCATTCACATGACTCTTCGGCTCTCTCTCCTCCCTACTGACATCAGCGGCAGTGCTCGGCCCCATCCACTATAGCTGTCAGCCGGGCAGAGGAGAGAGCCTAGGAGTCAGGTGAGCGGTCGGAGATAATCTGCATCATTTTTATACAGCACAGGCACAGGGACACATAGCGTTATATAACAGAGGGGGTGGCATGCTTATAACAGGGTTTGACAAATTGACTTAGAATCTAGGAGCCAGCTAAAAATGTTAGAAGCCAAAAAACGCACCCCGTCCCGCCAAGCTCGTGTGCAGAAGCGAACGCAAATGTGAGTTGCGCCCGCATATGTTAACGATATTCAAACCACACATGTGAGGTATCGCCGCAATTGGCAAAGTGAGAGCAATAACTCTAGCCATAGACCTCCTCTGTAACTCAAAACATGCAACCTGTAGAATTGTTTAAACGTCGCCTATGGAGATTTTAAAGGGTAAAAGTTTGTCGCCATTCCACGAGCGGACGCAATTTTGAAGCGTGACATGTTGGGTATCAATTTACCCTGTGCAAATACGATGTGACAGAAAGAACGACTGCCATTTTATTCTCTAGGGTGTTAGAATAAAAAAATATATATATATAATGTTTGGGGGTTCTAATTAGAGGGAAGGAGATGGCAGTGAAAAAACACATTAGAACTGCTGTTTTTTGCTACTTGTAATGTAACCTGTAATGCCAACGGCCACCACAAGATGGCTACTCCTAGATTCCTTCCGCAGGCCTCAGCTTCCTTCTGTGAAGGCCGCAAAGCCACAGCCTCAATTGAGGCCGCAGCTTTGCGGCCTTCTGCACACCTCAGCTTCCTTCTGTGAAGGCCACAAAGCCTAAGGCCTGGTACACTTGATCAGTCCATCCGATGAAGCTGACCGATGGTCCGTCGTGCCTACACACCATCGGTTAATTAACCGATCGTGTCAGAACGCGGTGACGTAAAACACAACGACGTGCTGAAAAAAACGAAGTTCAATGCTTCCAAGCATGCGTCGACTTGATTCTGAGCATGCGCGGGTTTTTAACCGATGCTTTTGCATACTAACGATCGGTTTTGACCTATCGGTTGGGCGTCCATCGGTTCAATTTTAAAGCAAGTTCCTATTTTTTTGACCGAAGGTTAACTAACCGATGGGGCCCACACACGATCGGTTTGGACCGATGAAAACGGTCCATCAGACCATTCTCATCGGATGGACCGATCGTGTGTATGTGGCATTAGTGGGTAAACACCACTTTAAAGACCTTCACCCAAAATAAGTTGTTCCGCTTTAAGTTGTCCTCCCCCACCTCTGCCATTTGGCAGGTCATTTTTTTCCGGTGACGGGGGGGGGGGTTAAGCAGTTTAAGTTTTGACAGGTACCCACTCCTACTTTTGCTCAGATCACCTAGGACTCTGGGACAATTCACAAAGCGCATTGCAGCTTGCGCAGTGGGCAGCTGGCTGTGAAGCCAAAGGCAACACAGCTGACTGCCCACAGTTAAGATGTCGGCGACGGGCACCTGAAGGCTAGTGAAGAACTAGCCCTGGTGAAGACATTGCTGGATCCCTGGACAGGTAACTTTCCTATTATTAAAAGTCAGCAGCTACAGGATTTCTAGCTACTGACTCCCCTCTCCCCCCCCCCCCCCCCCAGAGTTCAGAACCGATTATGGCCACAGCTTTTTTTTTTTTTTAACAAACACAAAACACAATCATAATAAAGTTACTTGCCTTTCTCTCAGTGTTTTTGCTCCTTGTACCACAGACTTCAGTTTGCCTACATCAACTTGCAGGATGCTTACATCAGCTGAGGGATGGGATGACAGCAGCGCGGAACGTGCAGCCTCAGCCCTCTGTATATTTCTGCACGCCAAGCATAAGCGAATCTGATCATCTTGAGAGAGGAGCCTCTCACAAAGAGCCAAACCAATACCACTGCAAAAGAACAATGGGGCAGTTAAAGTGTATCTAATCCAAGAACAGAAATGTATAGTAATGTATTGCAACATACCAGTCCTTAGATGTGATGGCTGCATTCATTTTCTAATTTCACATTTCATTTTAACCTGAAAATCCTGCCGTTAGAGGAGAAGTATTTCCAAAGCTCTTGTAGCTATACTGCTTCTATGGTGCAGTGCGATCTGCGCTCCTGTGACCCGTTTTCAGCTGACAGCGATCTAAAGCCCACAGTCAGCTGATGTCAATCAGCCGATCCAGGAAACAGCCTAACTTTAGGCTGCATTCACACCTAGGCGTTTTCACGCCCGATGCCCGCCGCTATTGCAGCTTGCAATACGCTGGAGGGGTGATTTTACATTGTCGGCTATGGAGATGATTCACATCTCCACGCCGAACGCCTGAAGCTCAAAATAAGTCCCGGACCCTTTTTTTTAGGCGGCTTCGGCGTTCTGGCATAGCCGACAATGTTAAAATCACCCCTCCAGCAAAAAACAAGGCTAAAAACGACCCGTTTTGTCGCCGCAAATCGCGGGACAAAACGCCTATTTTATGTCGCCGCAATACGCCGCATATCACCTACGCAAAGGTGTGAAAGCAGCCTTACAGTTGGGATCCACCCACATGCCTGGACCAGCAGCTGGCTCAGCCACTCAGTGAGCCACTGGGAGACTGAGGCAGACAGCCCTGCCCCCTCCTCAGCTAGGCGCTCCAGTGAGCACTGGAGGGTCAGAGCAGAGAACATGTGACTGACAGTCCCTGGCTTTCTGCTCACTGAAGCCTGAAGCTACAAAACGCTGGAGGGGAAAAAATCTATTATTCTCTATGGAGATGGTTCACATCTCCACTCCAAAACGCCTGAAGCTCAAACAAGTTCTGGGACTTTTTTTTAGGCAGATTTGGGCGTTTTTCTGCTTTTTACATTGGTGAACTTATGACCTGTACAAAATCGCAGCAAAAACATGTCAAAATTGTAGTAAAAAACGCAGCAAAAATCGCAAGACTTTCTGCCTGAAAACACTACGCTCAGGTGTGAATGGGGCCTAACTGATAACCTCTGTGCCTCTGGCTGTTCAGCCGCTTGATCGTTCTTACAGGCAGTGGGAGGGAACTTCCCCCTCCTCCTACCGCCCTCCAGTACTTCTCCGGGCTCGCCTGTATGATCGGCGAGCCAGAGAAGGAATCGAATGGCGCGGGATGCTGACCATAGAGATTTTTGACAGGCCAGATGGTTCCCAAAGTCTTAATAATCGTTAGAAGGCCTGAATTTGAAAGGCTTCCCAGCCTAGAGGCAAGATCTGGGGACTATTGACCCCAGATCTTGCTGTAAAGAGGACCTGTCATGCCCTATTCCTATTACATGGGATGCCATTGAACAGCTACAGATTGTTTTTAACCCTTGAACTGCCTGATACTCCTTTATGGTCTAATTGTGATATCCCTTACTACGTGTGTATCTATGTTTTTGCGCTTACAGTTATTATTACCTTTATTTGACACTGATCAGCACCACTGGTTGGTCACTTTGGTGGGCACTGATTGATAGCACTGATGGGCACTGTTAGGACTGCACTGATAATCAGGACACCGATAAATAGTTCCCCCGAATATTGGTGTAGATCAGGGGTGCCCAACCAGTGGCCCGGGGGCCACTTGTGGCCCGCAGAGCCCTCGGATGTGGACCGCGACCTCCTGCTCTTGGATGGAATAGAATACTGTTATTAAAGGTCAGTTTTATTACTAAAATCATGGGTATATATGGGCATATCTGTTCTGCAGTGATTACTGGGTTGCTTTCAAACTGATCTGCAGGTGCAGAGCAGTTTACCTGTGGGTTACCTGCACTGAGCCATAGACTTCTGTTATTACCTGCGAGTTTGGTGAGCTTTCTGAAAGTGCACCAAACCTGCAGAATATAATAGAAGTCTATTGCAAAGTGCAGGAAAGCCAAAGGTACACTGCGTTGCACCAGCAGTGCGGGTAAACTGCAGCTCATCAGTGTGAAAGCAGCCTTGGGCCCCTTTCACACACGGTCAGTCTGACCCAATTGGACCCTCCATTCACCTCTAAAGAGTGGCAGATGTAAACCAACTTGTGTCCTACCTCCAATCCAATCCGAGTATAGTGAGCTGTGTCAGTGTCCGCTCTGCATATACAGAGCAGACACGGACATGCCATCTGCCGGCTGGGCTCATTGTGGCCCGCGACTGGTTACCAAGTCGCTTAAGTGGCCCTCGCTCTTCAAAAGCTTGGGCACTCCTGGTGTAGAATAGATGTCCCTTTTACAAAAGCCGGTTATCGTCTCTCTTCTTCTCACACTGTCAGCGTGAAGAAAGGAATGTTGATAACCAGCTTATGTTTACATCGTGATCAACTGTCATTGAACACAGCTGATCACATAGTAAAGGACCACTGTGATTGGCTCTTTACCTCAATCTGTGATCAGCTATGTCCTAAGGACACAGCGATCAGAGCTCACCGACCGCATGCATGGGGCGATCACAGGAGGATGCCATGTGACTGGATGACCGCGCTGTAGCCATCATTTGGCAAGTGGTTAATGTAGCACAGTGCTGAATAGAAAAAGACAGCCTGGCCATGAAGGGGGTAAAAACTTCCGGAGCTGAAGTAAATATTGCAATAATCCACTAATGTGTAAACATACACTATACTCTCCTTTATAGGCTCCCCACACACATTACAATCTGACCATACAACCTCTGTACAATCTTCCTTAGATCTATGGAATGTGAGGACCTACCTAATCATTGTGTACCCAGTCAGGCTGGCCCTTGCACTACATACATGAAGAGTGTAACCTGTGTGTGTGATGACAGCTCCATGTGATAAGCACAGCAAAGTCCATAGAGCCAGGGATAAGAACAGTCCGATGATTCCCCATGTAATGTAATGCCACATGCAGAACGATGCTCTCCCATCGCTTCTATCATAACAAGCATTAGAGAGCACCCATGCCGCTCCCATCTGCACACAGCGTACCTGTTGGCTCCGGTGACTACAACAACCTTCTTCATCTCGGTGACAACACGTTCCCCACTGTCAGGTACAAATAGCAATTGTGAGCCCACCTTTATGACTAAGGGAGGGGCTAGCCGGACTATGGGCGGGATCACCCGTACGAGAAGCCGCCTCATCCAATCCCTGGCTGGGTCCCTCCCATTCCACAAGAGGTTCTTCCTTTACGATGAATGAGATCGTGGAAGCCGCTGCTTCTGAGGGGCGTGCCCCGTGCTGCACGCCAGCGTGTTTATGAGGAGAGAATCGCACGATGGGCGTGGTTTGGTATGGTAATCGGAGGTGGGAGGAGTCTGTGGATGGAGGCGGAAGAGCTGTGGCTTTACAGAGCTGCTTACTGCCTTACTGGTAGCCGCAGACAATGTGTTACGTTATAATATTCTTTCCTCCACATAGGCAGAGCTCTGACCAAACCCTGCACAAGGGAAAGAGTCACACTCTGTCACTGTAGGAGGTTGTAGAATATTCTGGAAAAGGAGAAGCATTCGCTTCCCGCTGCTGGAAATATACTGAATTGTTGGGTGCAGTGGCAGCTGGTGCTCAAATTTTTTTGGGGGGGCGCAAACAAATGAAAAAAAACCAAACAATTCCAGCCTCACTGTGCCCATCAAACGCAGCTACTGTGCCCATCAATTGCAACCACTGTGCCCATCAAAGGCAGCCACTGTGCCCATCAAATGCAGCCACTGTGCCCATCAAATGTAGCCACTGTGCCATCAATTGTCACCACTGTGCCATCAATTGTCGCCACTGAGCCATCAATTGTCGCCACTTTGCCATCAATTGTCGCCACTGTGCCATCAATTGTCGCCACTGTGCCCATCAATTAACGCCACTGTGCCATACCATCAAATGCAGCCACTGTGCCATGCCATCAAACGCAGCCACTGTGCCATCAATTGTCACCACTGTGCCATCAATTGTCACCACTGTGCCATCAATTGTCGCCACTGTGCCATCAATTGTCGCCACTGTGCCATGCCATCAAATGCAACCACTATGCCATGCCATCAAACGCAGCCACTGTGCCATCAATTGTCACCACTGTGCCATCAATTGTCGCCACTGTGCCATCAATTGTCGCCACTGTGCCATGCCATCAAATGCAGCCACTGTGCCATGCCATCAAACGCAGCCACTGTGCCATCAATTGTCACCACTGTGCCATCAATTGTCGTCACTGTGCCATCAATTGTCGCCACTGTGCCCATCAATTGTCACCACTGTGCCATGCCAAACGCAGCCACTGTGCCATCAAACGCAGCCACTGTGCCATGCTATCAAACGCAGCTACTGTGCCATCAAACGCAGCCACTGTGCCATCAATTGTTACCACTGTGCCATCAAGTGTTACCACTGTGCCATCAATTGTCACCACTGTGCCCAGCAATTGTCACCACTATGCCATTCCATCAAATGCAGCCACTGTGCCATCAATTGTCACCATTGTGCCATCAATTGTCGCCACTGTGCCCATCAATTGTCACCACTGTACCATTAATTGTCGCCACTGTGCCCAGCAATTGTCACCACTGTGCCATCAATTGTCGCCACTGTGCCCATCAATTGTCACCACTGTACCATTAATTGTCGCCACTGTGCCCATCAATTGTCACCACTGTGCCATCAATTGTCGCCACTGTGCCCATCAATTGTCACCACTGTGCCATCAATTGTCGCCACTGTGCCCAGCAATTGTCGCCACTGTGCCCAGCAATTGTAGCCCCTGTGCCCAGCAATTGTAGCCACTGTGCCCATCAATTTTCGCCACTGTGCCCAGCAATTGTCGCCACTGTGCCATCAATTGTCACCACTGTACCATTAATTGTCGCCACTGTGCCCAGCAATTGTCACCACTGTGCCATCAATTGTCGCCACTGTGCCCATCAATTGTCACCACTGTGCCATCAATTGTCGCCACTGTGCCCAGCAATTGTCGCCACTGTGCCCAGCAATTGTAGCCCCTGTGCCCAGCAATTGTAGCCACTGTGCCCATCAATTTTCGCCACTGTGCCCAGCAATTGTCGCCACTTTGCCCATCAATTTTCGCCACTGTGCCCAGCATTTGTCACCACAGTGCCCTGTAAAATGCCCCCCCCCTCGCCTGGCACTTACCTTTCTAGGGTTAGCCACCCTGCTTCTACTGTCCCTCGATGTCTTCTCCCGCCCTCGATGACGCTTCAGCCAATCAGGTTACCGGTAATCAGAACCGGTGAACCTGATTGACTGAGACGCCTGTCATTCTTATCCAAGGACTGCATCCCCCGTGCGTCCCTGGATAAGTGTTTGGAAGCCTATTACAGCCTGAGGGCTGTAATTGGAAAGCCTATCAGAGCCGCTGGCTTTGATAGGCACTTCCACAGCCAACCAGCTTCCGTTACTCAGATGACCGGCGCTCACCAGGGCCACCACTATGGACGCACCGCCACTGGTTGGGTGTGAAGTACATTCACACCTGAGCCGAGCGTTTTCAATCGTTTTTTCCAAGTGTTTTTCTTTTTTTGTACGAATGTTCAGAGGCATTTATTGTTTATAGGTGAAAGACGGTTAAAGCGCGGAGCTAATTTGCCAGGGCGGCTGTTAGAGGGACATCGTCCTGATGAAGGAGAGGAGCAGCCTGCTCATCTGTGCCACCCGCCAGTGCATAACAGTGCTGCCTATCAGTGCCACCCATCAGTGCCCACAGTGCCACCCATCAGTGCCCACAGTGCCACCCATCAGAGCTCACAGTGCCACATATCAGTGTCACCTACCAGTGCTGCCCATCAGTGTCCACTACCAGTGCTCATCAGTGTCACCTAGCAGTGCCCATCAGTGTCACCTTCCAGTGCCACCTATCAGTGGCCATCAGGGCCATTCAGTGCCCTCTTATCAGTGCCACCATATCTGTGCCCATCAGTGCTACCTTATCTGTCCCCATCAGTGCTGCCTTATCTGTGCCTATCAGTGCCGCCTATCAGTGCCCACCAGTGCAGCCTCATCAGCGCATATCAATGAAGGAGAAAAATTACCTGTTTGCAAAATGTTATAACAAACTATGAAACATGATTTTTTTTTTCAAAATGTTCCATGTTTTTTTCTTTGTTTAGCTGCGGAGAGCAGCGGGAGTCATCTCCCGCCGCCGATAAAAGTGATCTTGCGGCGAATCTACTGCAGAGACCACTTTTATTAGAAACCAGACCGCTCACTGAAGAAGAGGATATCGGGGTTATGTACACAGGGTCATTTCCAGGCAGTTGAGTTTAGAAGTTTTTTTTTTAATGCAAAAAATGCATTTATAACAGATGTTCAGAGGCATTTGAAACACCAAATGCTTGCAATGCTTGTAATAGTGTGTAAACGCACAATAGCAACTATTAGCCAGATTCAGAGAGACTTACGACGGCGTATCAGTAGATACGCCGTCGTCAGTCCGAATGAGCGGCGTCATATCTTTGCGCGCATTCTTAAAATGAGATACGCCTCACTGTTGCTAAGATACGACCGACGTAAGTCTCCTACGCCGTCGTATCTTATGTGCATATTTACGCTGGCCGTTAGGGACGTGTACGTGGATTTACACGTCAAATATGTAAATGAGCAAGATACGCGATTCACGAACGTACATACGCTCATCGCAGTAAGCTACGCCGTTTATGTAAGACATACACCGGCGTAAAGATAAACCACCAAAAAGATGGTGCAGCCCATGCAAGGTATGGACGACGGAACAGTATTTTACGTTGTTTGCGTAAGAGTACGTGAATGGGGCTGGGCGTAGGTTACGTTCACGTCGAAAGCATTGAGTATTTGCGACGTGATTCTGAGCATGCGTGAGCATGCGCCGTACCAACGGCCCTCATTTACATTGGGTTACGGTTACTTTACATGTAGCACACCCACTACCTGCCTAATTTGAATTAGGCAGGGTTACGCCGGGCCATTTGCGCTACGCCAACGTAACTTAGGGAGCAAGTGCTTTGTGAATACTGGCCTTGCCTCACTATGTTACGTTGGCGTAGTGCAAATGGGATGCGCTACGCCAAACTAAAGATGCGCCCGTCTCTCTGAATCTTGCTATATATTTTTCAATTGCAAATGGTCCGAAAAGATTTGTAAAACGCTTGTAAACTAAAACGTTCATTAACACCCCTAAACGCGGCATGTAAATGTGGCCAAATTTCATTTACTGTAATTTTATTGTCGGTTACTAGCTGTCAACTTTTAAAACGTCCCGTGTACGCAAAGCCCAAAAGGTTTGGAGTTCTGCTGAAAAAGGGAGGAGCTCTTTGAGCTGAAAAAACATCATGTTGAGCTGTACATCACGGGACACAGAGCCATAATAATAACTAAATGAGTTATATTATACCTTCAAGTGATTGAACGCTGGCACACCCAAGACAGGAAGTTCCCCTCTATATAACCCCTTCAGTTTTTTCGCCAGTGTCTAAGGTGTTGGTCACAGTTAAAGATGTGCTAAGAAGAGCTCCACTGAGGGTATCCCTGTGGGATCAAGGAGCTATGGAACCGGAATCATCCAAGGTGCCAAAAAAGGCCAAAATTTATGGTAGCCGGGCCTTGTGGAAGAACGAGGTTTTGTCTGTAATGTCTCTCTTTGTAGGACTGGACTCTGGGATCCAGCACATTGGGCACATATCTAAATGTCCAAAGGTTTTCTGGCAGGGTGCTATACAGGTGCTATACAGGTCCAGGTGAGAGGCCCCCTTAATGGGAACCCAAGTCCCTGAAGGTCTGGCACGACATGACAATTTAGGATGGGGGGGTCCCTTGCTATCTGCAGGTCCCACGACGGTCCGCTGAGTTTAATCCTTGTCCCCCCCCCCCCCCCGCTCGCCCGCCATCTGCTATTGTGCGTGGGCAGGAGACACTTCCAAATACCTACAGATAGGTTGGGATGGTGGGGAGGGGGTGTGGTTGCCGACCGACGTGCACGTGGATACTGGCTTGCACGTCTGCATACAGCAAAGGCGCAAGGCTAACTAATAAAAGCCTCATACCCTAGTGTCTCTGTTTACGAAGGGACACAGCAGCATATTAATGGGCATGTAAGCTTTGTGTGTTGGCTCCAGGCATACCTTGTAAAGACACCTACTCAGCATCAGGCTGTGCAGTGATAGCAGCATTTAGTTGCTGGACTAGAAGCTCAGCAGTGGATGCAATTGTTTTAGTACCTCTGCTTTTCTTAGGACTATGCCTTCCCAAAAAAGGGGTTCAGGGGCAGGAAAGAGGGGCGCAAAGACGTCGCCATTGGGATCTGAAGATCTTGGTCATGCCTCCCCAGTACCATCCTCCCCTGAAAGACCTGAGGTGGCCGTCTAGGATGAGCCATTATCCCTGTCAGGCATCGCAGCTTCTCCCAACTTTGCAGCCCCTGCATACGTCACTAAGGAAATTTTTGCATCAGCATTAGTGGGTTTAGAAGAGAGCTTAGCTGCTTTAATCGCAGCATCTTCACAGAGCGGTAGAAAGCGGAGTAGGTGCCCTTCCCCCGATCCGGACCCTCAATCGGAGAATCAGCAATCTGATGATTAAGAATCAACATCAGGGGACAGGGAAAAGGTGCAATCTGATGAATCAGAGGAGTCAGAAGAGCTTTTTTTCAGCCTCACAAACTCTGCAGTTGCAGGTGCAATCTTTTACAGAGGCCATTCGCGCCACGTATAAGTTGCCCTCAGAAACTCCTACCTCCTCTTTGAGGTCTTTAAGGTTCCCGCAGGCTTTATATACTTTCCTAGTCCACCCATTGCTGGAAAAGCTTATTTATGCTGATTGGGATCACCCAGATAAGTTTTTTTCTTCTCCTAAGAAGTTTTCTATACTTTATCCCATGGAGGAGAAATTCATCAAGAGATGGAGTGTACCAGCGGTAGACGCTGCTAACTCTTGCGTGAATAAGACTCTAACCTGTCCAGTAGACAATGTTCAGGTGTTTAGAGATCCAGCGGAAAAAAAAGCTGGAATCATTACTTAAAAATTATTTTGAAATGGCTGGTGCTGTAGCTCAGCCTGCAGTAGCGGCAATTGGCATGTGTCAGTCCCTAAAGGATCAAATGAAGCAGGTTATCAAAATTGTTCCTGCTCAGCAGTCCAAAGTTTTAGCAGGCCTACCCAAGGCCTTATGTGTTTTGCAGTGGATGCTATTAAAGATTCTATTCAGCAAGCATCTCGCCTTGCTCTCCTGCTAGTTCATATGCGCAGGATTCTGTTGCTGAAGCATTGATCAGCTGAAGCACCACGCAAGAAGCTTTTGGCTGGTTTTCCTTTTCATCAAGAATGCCTCAGTCAGAGACAAGAGGCAAAGCCCAAGGCCAAGCTCCGGACAGAAAAAGCCCTGGGGGCAGAAGTCTGCTAAGCAGAGTCCCAAGGCTTCCTTATGAAGAGGCGCCCCCACCTGATTGAGAGGGTGGAAGGCTTCTGCGATTCTCAAGGGCTTGGTAGGAAGAGATTCAGGACAGATGGGTCATCTCCACCGTAGCTCTGGGTTACAAGCTGGAATTTCGGGAACTTCCGCCATCTCGTTTATTAAGCGTTCCCAAGGACCCGGTAAAAAGAAGGCCCATATTTATAGCATTAGACCACTTGCTGTCCCAAGGGGTAATCATAGAGATTCCCTCAGAGAAGCAGGGTGCAGGGTTTTATTCAAACCCCTTTACGGTTCCAAAACCAAATGGAGATGTCAGACCCATTCTAGATCTCAAGGATCTAAATCAATTCCTAAACATCCGCTCCTTTTGCATGGAGTCAATACGCTCAATGGTTTCCACCCTACAAGGGGGAGAACTTCTAGCTTCAATAGACATCAAAGATGCGTTTCTGCATGTGCCTATATTTCCCGCCCACCAAAGGTTCCTGCGGCTTGCATTAGAACAACACCACTCTCAATTTGTGGCTCTACCCTTCGGTCTAGCTACCGCACTCTGGGTATTCACAAAGGTTCTGGTCCCGCTCCTGGCAAGGCTAATGGCTCAGGGCATAGCAGTAACATCTTATCTGTACGACTTGCTACTGGTGGATCAGTCGGTGGCATGCTTGAACCAGAGTGTGCTCAGCACAGTCAAACATCTAGAACACCTGGGCTGGGTTCTCAACCTAGAGAAATCATCCATTGCAGCCAGTGCAAAGGCTGGAGTACCTGGGTTTGGTCATAGACACAGCTCAAAAAACAGTATTTCTTCCCCAATCAAAGGTCAACTCTATAAGGGACCTGGTCCAGGTAGTCAAGGCAAGAAAAAATCCTTCTGTTCGCCAGAGGTGCGCCAGAGCCTCACTTGGTGGTTACTAACCAAAAATTTGCAGAAGGGAAAATCCTTCATCCCAGTTGCCTGGAAGGTTGTGACAACGTATGCCAGCCTTTTGGGCTGGGGAGCAGTCCTAGAAGAGGCTGGGTAAATGGTTCGAAACTGAAAAGACCTTGCCCATTAATATCCTAATGATCCGGGCAGTATGTTTGGCCCTGAGGGCCTGGACGCACAGGTTACAAGATTGTCCTGTCAGAATACAATCCGACAATGCCACAGCAGTGGCTTATATCAATCACCAAGGGGGCCACCAGAAGTCTTGCCACCCAGAGGGAGGTGAACCATATTCTGGTTTGGGCAGAGAGGCATGTACCCTGCCTATCGGCGGTCTTCATTCCAGGAGTGGAGAATTGGCAAGCGGATTATTTAAGCCCCCAGCAGTTGTTCACAGGGGAATGGTCCCTTCATCCAGGCATCTCTCTGGCCATATGCCAAAAATGGGGTACCCTGGATGTAGATCTATTGGCCTCCAGGTTCAACAAGAAGTTAGACAGCTTTGTGTCAAGGACAAGGGACCCACGACCCACTCACTGATCTATGTGTTCCCCCCCATTCAGCTTCTACCACAACTTCTTCACAGGATCAAGGAGGAGAGAAAACCAGTGGTCCTCATAGCCCCAGCGTGGCCCAGAAAACCCTGGTGTACAGAGATCATGAGAATTGCAGTAGGGGACCCATGAGTCCTTCCGCTGCGTCCAGACCTGCTCTTCCATCCTTCCTTACAAAATCTAAATTTTACGGTTTGGCTGTTGAAACATATGTCTTAAAGAGTTGGGGGCTCTCAGGTTCAGTCCTCTCCACTCTGGTTAATGCTAGGAAGCCGCACTCCAGGCTCATTTATTACAAAATCTGGAAGGCATGTTTCCTGGTGTGAATGCAAGGGTTGGCACCCTCGGAAACATATCATTGGTAGAATCCTTGCCTTTCTACAGTTGGGGGTGTAAATGAAGCTGGCCTTGAGTACCATCAACGGTCAGGTCTCGGCCTTATCAGTGTTTTGGCCTCACATTCCTTGATCCCTTTATTCAAAGGATGATGCGCTTGAATCCACCAGTTAAATCCTACTTGCGCCCGTGGTATTTGAATTTAGTTTTGTCTGTGTTACAGTGGCAGCCTTTTGAACCAATACGTCACATTCCCTTGGTCCTTTTGACAAGGAAATCGTTTTTTTTCTGGTTGCTATATCCTTCGCTAGAAGAGTATCAGAATTGGCAGATTTTTCTTGTAAAGAGCCATATTTCATTATCCACAGAGTCACGGGGCTAGATTCAGATACAATTGTGTATCTATGTGCCGGCGTAACGTATCTCAGATACGTTACGCTGCCGTAAATTAGGGCGCAAGTTCCGTATTCAGAAAGAACTTGCGCCCTTAGTTACGGCGGCGTAACGTATTTGGTCCGGCGTAAGCCCGCCAAATTCAAATGGGGATGATGTGGGCGTGTTTTATGTATATTAACTGTGACCCCGCGTATTTGACGTTTTTTATGAACGGCGCATGTGCTGTTCGTGAAAAAATCCCAGTGCGTACAGCCCTATTCGCGAACCACTTACGCAAACGACGTAAAGTTTTCAAAACTCGACGCGGGAACAACGTCCATACTTAACTTTAGCTACGCCTCATATAGCAGGGGTAACTTTACGCCGGAAAAAGTCTAACGTAAACTACGTAAAAAAATGCGCCGGCCGGATGTACGTTTCTGAACCGGCGTAAATACCTAATTAGCATATTCCTCGCGGAAATATACGGAAGCGCCACCTAGCAGCCAGCGTATATATGCAGCCTAAGATACGACGGTGTAAGACACTTACGCCGGTCGGATCTTAGGGAAATCTATGCGTAACTGATTCTATGAATCAGTCGCATAGATACGACGGCCCGCACTCAGACATATGACGGCGTATCCGGAGATACGCCGTCGTATCTCCTTTCTGAATCCGGGCCAGAGTGTTAGATTTTGAATTTATTACTATTTTAAGTGATAAAGGTTTCTGACATCTCTATTGAAATTTTGAGGGTTGTTGAGGAGAAGAGACAAGGTCATTTGCTGTGTATGTAACATCTATTCTTGAAGTTCTACGTCAAGACAATGGAGTTAAGTTACTTAATATACACAAGTGGGTGTTACGTTTGTGACAGTAGCCCCACCACCTTTCTTGGAGCTATTCTAAATGTAAATTATGCTTAGCTTGGCTTTAAGAACAGTATAAGAATCCATGTGGTTTGAGTAGCTAGGTAGGATTGTTGGGGGTCACCCGACCCTACAGGGAGATGGGGGAAGGAAGCCCACCCTGCGGGAAGCCTTCACTATGGAAGGATCGGGGGAAGAAGAGAAATTATTGAACTCTCTTGATGTAGTGAGAGCAATCAAGGTCTATCTGAAAGCGACGGCTCAGATACGGAAAACTGATGTTTTGTTTGTGCTGCCAGAAGGTCCCAGGAAGGGCCAGGCAGCCTCAAAATCTACTATCTCTAAGTGGATTCGACAAGTTATTGTTCAGGCTTATGGGTTGAAGAGAAAGGTTCCTCCTTTTCATGTGAAAGCGCACTCTGCCAGAGCAGTAAGTGCTTTATGGGCTGTTTATCACCAGGCCTCCATGGCTCAGACCTGTAAGGCCGAAACTTGGTCTTCGGTCCATACATTCACTAGATTATATCAGGTGGATGTGAGAGGGCACGAGGATGCCGCTTTTGGGCGCAGTGTACTGCAGGAAGCAGTATAGGTCCTCATGTCTGATGGTGGTCTGCCTTCATCTGTGTCTCCGTCCCCTCAAGTTGGCATTGCTCTGGGACATCCCATTTAGTTATTCTTAAGGCTCTGTGTCCCGTGATGTACGAAAAAGAAAATATAATTTTTATAACAGCTTACCTGTAAAATCCTTTTCTTGCAGTACATCACAGGACACAGAGGTCCCTCCCCTCTTGTTGGGATACTTATTGCTTTGCTACAAAAATGTAGGTACTCCCTGTATGGGAGGGGTTATATAGAGGGGAACTTCATGTATTGGGTGTGCCAGTGTCCAATCACCTAAAGGTGGAATATAACCCATTTATGATTATGGCTTTGTGTCCCGTGATGTACTCCAAGAAAAGGATTTTACAGGTAAGCTGTTATAAAAAATCATATTTTTTTAATGTCGGTTACTAGCTGTCAAGTTACTTCAATTAGAAGAGATTTTCAAATGTCCCGTGTACACAAAGCCCAAAAGGTGTGGAGTGCTGCTGAAAAAAGGAGGAGAGCTGCCGTTTGAGCTGAATATGCTTGAAAAACATCATGTTAAGCTGTTTAGGCGTTTCCATTGAAGTCAAAATGTTATATTCAGGTTCCAATCACAAGTCTGCCTGTGATTCCACAATCACTTCAAAACGCAGGACGCGTTTGCAATGCCATTACTTCTCAATGACATTCCCAAATGCGGTTAGATTGTTGCATGGCAAATTCACGCAAACAAAACAGTGGGTAGTGTGTCACCCCAAAAAAGTTGCAATTTTGTTTGCACGATTTTGCCACGATTTCTCACGCAACAATCGTGTCAAAATCGCTTTGTGTTTGAGGGGCCATTGAGAAATAATGGCATCACAAATACGCCCTAAGTTTTGCCATAATTGTGTTTGTGACTATTTGTATTCTGTGTATATCTCACATTACTCTGCTGTTAATTGGACTATAATTTTATACATTTTTAAACTGATACATTAGCCCAGTTTTCCCCCTTTATAATTTATTTTAAGGATGCACATTAGTGCAGAGAAGAAAACTCCTAAAATACTGTTTTTCTATTTCTAGTAACTCAGTAAACAATACACAGTTTTCACTTTGCTTTTATTAAATGTGCATTGTATATTTTCCAGTTGACTCATATTTTATTTTATTTACAATACAGAGTAACAAAATAAAAGTAGAAAAGAATGAGAAAAGGGTTCTATACATGGATAGCTATCGTTACATAATATGGTGGATTGCACAAAAATGAGTCCACGTATGATGTAAGAAGAAGCATTTCGTAACAACAGTACTGTCATTGCAACTAGAAAGGTATTTTTTTAACCCACCTTCTGTTCTTCTGTAAGGACATAAATAGAAATAGTCCAGTGCAACCCATAATTGTGTGAGGGAGAATTCCCACAATGCATGGAACAGTGAATATGCATGTTGGTGAATGAAGCATTGTGCGAGGATCTGAAAAATTGTTTTTGAATGAACAGATTTCAATGTGTATGGCTAGCTCAGCAGTAATATACACAGAAATTATTATGGCAACTAAATTAAATACACTGTAGTCTATTTTTCTTCTGCTAAACATTCAAACATACTTTTAACATTTTTGGTTTCCAATTTATTTCAAATATTTTGCATGGTTTACGAATATAAGGCAGATGTGGAACTTCTTTCTAACAATAGCAATGGGTCACTTGCCCTCTCTGCAACAGCAATATTGTAATGCAAACAAAAACCTTATATGCAGTACATCTCTGGGACACATGCACAATTATCCTTCCTTTATCCCTTTTTAAGACCCTGCCTATACAGAAAATATACCTATTGATGAGTCAGAAGTGCACTCGGACCACACTTTCCTGTCGTGAACTGACAACATGCATGTGCTTTTTCTAGACTAAAATTTATAAGGATTGGTGTCAGCACTGCCCAGTAGTCTTTTGTTAAACTACTGTTACGCATAGATTTCCCTTAGATCCGACAGGCGTAAGTCTCCTACGCCGTCGGATCGCAACTGCATATTTACGCTGGCCAATAGGGGCGTGTACACTGATTTACGCGTCGAAATATGCAAATCAGCTATATACGCAAATTCACGAACGTACGCCCGGCCGACGCAGTACAGTTACGTCGTTTACGTTAGGCTTTTCCCGGCGTAAAGTTACCCCTGCTATATGGTGGCGAAATTTGAACATTTTACGTCGTTTGCGTAACTCGTCCGTGAATGGGGCTGGATGTAATTTACGTTCACGTCAAAACCAATACGTCCTTGCGGCATATTAGGAGTAATGCACACTGGGAGATTTCCACGGACGGCGCATGCGCCGTTCGTGAAAAACTTTAATCACGTCGGGTCACAGAACATTAACATAAAAAACGCCCCCCTGTCCCACATTTGAATTAGGCGGGCTTACGCCGGGCCGATTTACGCTACGCCGCCGCAACTTTGAGAATACAGCACTTGCTCGTCTAAGTTGCGGAGGCGTAACGTAAATCGGATACGTTACGCCCGCGCAAAGATACGCGGATGTACGAGAGTCTGGCCCTAAGTTAGGTAGTGGAAACATTCTTTTTACTTGCCAAATTACTTTGTGGAAAGCAGCAATCCTTCTGTGGGAGCTCTACTGCTTGAGAAACTGCAACCACTCTGTAAAATCATATAGTACTGCTGATTTGCATGTAAAATAGGAAGGTTCTATTTTACAATTTGAACCAATTTGCTGTACTCCTTAGAAAATGTACTCATATAAAGAAGTCCATTCAGAAACATCACTGTAAAAACTAAGACTGGGACTGGCCCAAATGTGGCTAACATCAATGTCCTTTTTATCTGATATGTTGCAATAAAAGTTTAAAGATTGGATCAACTTTGGATGCTGACATTTTTGACTTGTAATATTTGCCTTTGGAGAAAATGTGCTGGAGAGCACCACCCGCTGTGCTTCAGTCCCGATATTGCACTAAGCAGGTGTGCTGACCACCGTTTTCCTATGTCAAGAAGCAATAAACATTAATGACCTATCAATAATGGTGCTGATTGGAACAGAACATCCAAAAAGCAAAAAAAAAACAAAAGGGAACAGAAATCCTGTACTTTTATTCTTTGACTGAAAGCACAACTAAGCATCCCTATATGATATTCTAAACATACTGTATAACAAATCTAGTCACTATATAATGCAGCCTCCTACAGTAAACACAACTTTCTTTATCTTCCCTGACAAAGCCAAATCATCCTTCATTTTTTCTCATGTACTACCCAGACACTGCATGTCACAGTGAGAGGGTTACATTTAGAAAGACAGTAGTGTCAATCTAGAAAGCAGATGGCAGGACTAGGTGTGGCAATATCCTTATTTGCAAGTCGACCAGCAGTGACAATGCTGACAGCCAACCCCCCATGCAACATTTTTTCATCCTATTGTAGTGCAAGCAACCTACATGAGCGTGTCAACTCTGCTCTGTATTCATTAGCAGTGCAGCATTTTTGCCACTTCGGTCATGACTCTCTTCGCTGCCCCTCCAGTGCTCACTGGAGCACTGGGCTGGGGAGGGAGCAGTTGGCTCAGCCTCCCATCCGCGCAGCCTTGCTAATTGATGACATTGATGACAGGCTAAAAACAGGTCGCAGGAGTGAAAGGAGAGAAAAACGTTGGTCCTACTTATCATTTTTTGGTTTAACCTTAAGTATAGCTTAGCGATATGATATTGGAAATAAAAAACATTGCCTTATAATTTGTCTCAACGCAATGCTTGGTCTGTTTACTTGTTTAGTTTCACTTTGAAAATAGCCTACCTATATTTGTAAATTTTAAAAAGTTTTACTCATGTGGTCCAAATCAATGCGTGGACAAGCATAAGAAAAATAGTACCTACCATCATTGGAGTTTCTATACTTGTGATAAACGTCATGGGTAGGGCAGAAAATAAGCAGATGGCATAGTAATATATTTGACAATAAGCCAAATAATAGAATAATGGGGGAAGTTATAATAAAGTCAAGAGAATTATAATATTTATTGAAAAGACTTTAAATAATTGTTATTACATAAAGAAGACACATGCTTAGGTAGATCATGATATGGGTGTAACTGTACTGAAGGCTATGGAAGAATTGTTTGATAAGAATTTTAGCACTGTTTAGAATCCCCTTTAAAGCTTAATATTGATAGCAAAACACTGTAATAGTATAATATTAATTAAAATCCACAAAACAATAAAAAGAATGGAAATGTTTTCATCTGATATAAAATCGCATAAACATTATAGCAGAGGTGAAAGCAGAAATGGGATATTAAAATTGTTGCCATTATGTACAGCAAAATAAACAAAGTACAGACAAAAGTGTAGAGGAAAAACAGCCAGTAAAAATGGCAGCACCATATACAGAAGATAAAACACAGATAGCCAGAGCAGAGGTAAAGGGGAATTTGAAATATTCACTCCTGTCAATGAACAGAAATAAATAATGAAATTAATTAAAGTTATATAAATTGATAAGGTTTGATTATTATCAAGAGAATTTGCATTGTGGTAATTATGGTTTTATTTCCAGCCAAGAAAAATGAAAGAAACATAAATAACTGAAGTTTGATATTTAAACACTTGTGCTGTGTGACCAAGTTGAGCTTATGTGGGGTAGCCTTTTCCTTTTTAAAGGATAAATACATTTGAAAGCTCCCCAAACACGACTGTACATTATTATTGACAATTGTTTATGGTCTGCATGGTAAAGGGTGTTGTGTGTGATTAACAAATATAGTACCTAAAGCTAATTATTGAGCGACTAAAAACTGCCCGAAAAAAATATATTTATTTTTAACTTAAGCCATAAAGCTAAAATATATACACACGAAACAGAACACTTAAACTTTCTTTCTATTTAGAATTATGCTGAAAAATAAAAAAATAATAAATAAAACACCACAACAGAAAACAGGTTTTAGTTCTTGCCAAAACAGCAAAAGTAAGTATTAATATACAGTTGTGCTCATAAGTTTACATACCCTGGCAGAATGTATGATTTCTTGGCCATTTTTCAGAGAAGATGAATGATAACATAAAACCTTTTCTTTCACTCATGGTTAGTGTTTGGCTGAATCCATTTACTATCAATCAACTGTGTTTACTCTTTTTAAATTATAATGGCAACAGAAACGACCCAAATGACACTGAAAAGTTTACATACCCTGGTGATTTTGGCCTGATAACATGCACACAAGTTGACACAAAGGAGTTTGAATGGCTATTAAAGGTAACCATCCTCACCTTTGATCTGTTTTCTTGTAATTAGTGTGTGTGTATAAAAGGTCAATGAGTTTCTGGACTCCTGACAGACCCTTTCATCTTTCATCCAGCACTGCACTGACGTTTCTGGATTCTGAGTCATGGGGAAAGCAAAAGAATTGTCAAAGGATCTGCGGGAAAAGGTAGTTGAACTGTATAAAACAGGAAAGGTATATAAAAAGATATTCAAGGAATTGAGAATGCCAATTAACAGTGTTCAAACTCTAATCAAGAGGTGAAAAATTAGGGGTTCTGTTGAAACCAAACCACGGTCAGGTAGACCAACTAAAATTTCAGCCACAACTGTCAGGAAAATAACCTCAGGTGAAATACAGGACTCTCTGAAAACATGTGGTGTGGCTGTTTTAAGATGCACAATAAGGAGGCACTTGAAGAAAGATGGGCTGTATGGTCGAGTCGCCAGAAGAAAGTTATTACTACGCAAATGCCACAAAGTATCCCTCTTACAAAACGCCAAACAGCACAAAGACAAGCCTCAAACCTTCTGGCACAAATTCATTTGGAGTGATGAGAAAAAAATGTAGCTTTTTGGCCACAACCATAAACGCTACATTTGGAGAGGAGTCAACAAGGCCTATGATGAAAGGTACACCATTCCTACTGTGAAACACTGAGGTGGATCTCTGATGTTTTGGGGATGTGTGAGCTACAAAGGCACAGGAAATTTGGTCAAAATGTATTGGAAGATGAATGCAGCATGTTATCAAAAAATACTGGAGGAACATTTGCAGTCATCAGCCTGGAAGCTGTGGATGGGACATACTTGGACATTCCAAGATGACAATGATCCAAAACACAAGGCCAAGTCGACCTGTCATGGGCTACAGTAGAATAAAGTGAAGGTTCTGGAGTGGCCATCTCAGTCTCCTGATCTCAATATCATTGGGCCACTCCGGGGAGATCTCAAACAAGCAGTTCATGCAAGACAGCCCAAGAATTTACAGGAACTAGAGGCTTTTTGCCAAGAGGAATGGGCAGCTTATCATCTGAGAAGATAAAGAGCCTCATCTACAAATACCACAAAAGACTTCAAAGTGTCATTGATGTTAAAGGGGGCAATACACAGTATTAAGAACTGGGGTATGTAAACTTTTGATCAGGGTCATTTGGGTAGTTTCTGTTGCCATTATGATCTAAAAAGAGTAAACACAGTTGATTGATAGTAAATGGCTTCAGCCAAACACTAACCACGAGTGAAAGAAAGGTTTTTGTGTTATCATTCATATTCTCTGAAAAATGGCTAAGAAATCATAAATTCGGCCAGGGTATGTAAACTTATGAGCACAACTGCATAGATCTATATATATAGTACATTTAAATTGAAAAGTTGCTAGTGGGAGACTAAGGCCGCGTACACACGGTCGATCCATCAGATGAGAATGGTCCGACGGACCATTTTCATCGGTTCACCGCTGAAACGGCCCGATGGTCTGATTTGCGTACACACCATCAGTTCAAAATCCGCTCGAGTCAGAACGCGGTGACGTAAAACACACGACGTGCTGAAAAAAACGAAGTTCAATGCTTCCAAGCATGCGGCGACTTGATTCTGAGCATGCGCGGGTTTTGAACCGATGCTATTGTGTACTAACCATCGGTTTGGACCTATCGGTCAGCGGTCCATCGGTTCGATTTTAAAGCAAGTTCTCTAATTTTTGTCCGAAGGTCAAAAGACCGATGGGGCGTACACACGGACGGTTTGGACCGATGAAACTGAACTTCAGTCCCTTTTCATCGGTTTGGACCGATGGTGTGTACGCAGCCTAAGTATAACTGGGGTCTGAGGAATTATATTTTTTATCATACAATCTAAGATTAGGTTTCCATTTATTTAGGAAGACGCCATTTTTGCTACTTAAAAGCAACACTACAATAATTTGCCTTGTAAAAATGTAAAATTTAACAGACACAAGTATGTTGGAAACTGTGTCTGATTGACTGAATATTCAGAATGTTGTTATTGTACCATAATATGTGTGGTGTGGCATGGAACACTGATTATGAAATATGACCTAAAGATTAAAGTGTTACTAAACCCAGGACCCTGCGTTCCCTATATCTGGTCTCCCACAGTACTCAGAACATGTGACTTTTATCAGTGTCCAGCCGAGCACTGGTTAAATCTTGTAAGCGTTTTTTTATTGTACTCTGACTGTCCTATGAGGCGGCATTACCCCTGACCCTCTGTCTGGACAGTGCTCATTGGCCCTGTGCTGATCACATGCACTCTCCCAAGGAAAAAACTCTACCAAACTCAGCATGTGCAGAGTGCTCCCAAGGCTCTATTCTATCAGGAGATAGATTGGGGTCAGTAGAAAAAGGAAAGGATAAGAGGAGACAGTATCAAACAGCCTTTTTACGCAATGAGGAGGCTTTACCCCTTGGGTTCCACAGTGAGTATAACAAGCATGCTTTACTGCATATACAGTGGGGATTGAAAGTTTGGGCACCCCAGGTAAAAATGTGTCTTAATATGCATAACGAAGCCAAGGAAAGATGGAAAAATCTTCAAAAGACATCAAATTACAGATTAGACATTCTTATAATATGTCAAAAAAAGTTAGATTTTATTTCCATCATTTACACTTTCAAAATTACAAAAAAATGGCGTCTACAAAAGTTTGGGCACCCTGCAGAGTTAATATCTTGTACTGCCCCCTTTGGCAAGTATCACAGCTTGTAAACGCTTTTTGTAGCCAGCCAAGAGTCTTTCAATTCTTGTTTGAGGTATCTTTGCCCATTCTTCCTTACAAAAGTCTTCCAGTTCTTTGAGATTTCTGGGCTGTCTGTCACGCATTGCTCTTTTAAGTTCTATCCATAGATTTTCAATTATGATGAGGTCAGGAGATTGTGAAGGCCATGGCAAAACCTTCAGTTTACGCCTCTTGATGTAATCCCCCATGGATTTTGAGGTGTGTTTAGGATCATTATCCATTTGTAGAAGCCATCCTCTCTTTAACTTCAGCTTTTTCACAGATGGCATCAAGTTACCATCCAAAATTTGCTGAAATTTTATTGAATCCATTTTTCCTTCTATTTGTGAAATGTTCCCTGTGCCACTGGCTGCAATACAACCCCAAAGCATGATTGATCCACCCCCATGCTTAACAGTTGTACAGAGGTTCTTTTCATTAAATTCTGTGCCCTTTCTTCTCCAAACGTACCTTTGCTCATTCCGGCCAAAAAGTTATATTTTAACCTCATCGGTCCTCAGAACTTGTTTCCAAAATGCATCAGGCTTGTCTATATGATCATTTGCAAAGTTCAAACGCTGATTTTTGTGGTGAGGACGTAGAAGAGGTTTTCTTCTGATGACTCTTCCATGAAGACCATATTTGTACAAGTATCTCTTTATAGTGGAATAGTGTACCACAACTCCGGTGTCTGCCAGATCTTTCTGGAGGGATTGTGCAGTGAAATGTGGGTTTTGAATTGCTTTTCTCACAATCTTGCGAGCTTTTCTGTCTGATATTTTTCTTGGTCTTCCAGATCTTGCTTTAACTTCCACTGTTCCTGATGACTGCCATTTCTTAATTACATTCCGAACAGAGGATGTTGACATCTGAAAACGCTTTGCTATATTCTTATAGCCTTCTCCAGCTTTGTGAGCGTCAACTATTTTCACTTTCAGTTTTCTAGACAACTGCTTAGAAGAACCCATGGTGTTGATTGTTGGGGCAAGGTCAGATGAGTCTGAGCATTTAAAACCTTCGAGATTGACATCACCTGGTCTTCCCAGATGATGATTGAGAACAATCCATGACACTGGCAGGTCTCAGCTTTGCAAAGGGGGCAGTGCATGCTATAAATTCTGCAGGGTACCCAAACTTTTGCAGACGCCATTTTTTTGTTTTCTGTAATTTTGAAAGTGTAAATGATGGAAATAAAATCTAACTTTTTTTGACATATTATAAGAATGTCTAATCTGTAATTTGATGCCTCTTGGAGATTTTTCCATCTTTCCTTGGCTTCGTTATGCACATTAATACAAATTTTTACCTGGGGTGCCCAAACTTTCGATCCCCACTGTATAGACAGATTTTACTGTTGCAGGTTTAGTTACACTTTAAAGTGATTTTAAAGTGTTATTTTTTTCCTTAATAACCAACAGAATTATACATACCTGCTCGGTACAATGGAATCATACAGAGTGCCCCCAAACCTCCTCTTTCAGGTCCCCCCACTGATGCTCCAGGCTCCATCATATGAGACCAGGAAGTGAGAGGAGAGAGTCGCTACAGACGGGCACTGGATCAAGCGAGGTGTTTAAGAACCACTTTGGTGGTCAAGCAGTTAAGTACACAGTTGCACATATGTACTGTATATATATATATATATATATATATATATATATATATATATATATATATATATATATATATATATATATATATATATATATATAATTTTTTTCACATACAGGTGGGGGATCAACCAAATTCTGCTTTGCCAGTCTTATGATGCAGCAAGCCAAGCCAGATCCTTGACTGCAGCAGCATACATAAGCAACAGAAGCATACTAATGGGTTATGTCCCCAGATTTTTCTGCTGCTTTCTTCTGTCGCCATGTTCCCTGTTAGCACAAATGCTCTACAGCAGAGATTGATTGGCAGCAAGTACTGGCCTTCCTTCTCCCTCACAGTCTGAGTGCTGCTTTGCAAGGGATTTCAGGTAGCTGATATCAAGACAAATGTTGGTATCTACAGCAGTTCATTTTAAAAGTACATTTAGATTGTTTAACCACTTCAGTCCCGGACCATTTTGCTGGTCAAAGACCAGGCCACTTTTTGCGATTCGGCACTGCGTTGTTTTAACTGACAATTGCGCAGTGGTGCGACGTGGCTCCCAAACAAAATTGACGTCCTTTGTTTCCCACAAATAGAGATTTATTTTGATGGTATTTGATCACCTCTGCGGTTTTTATTTTTTGCGCTATAAACAAAAATAGAGCGACAATTTAGAAATAAATTCAATATTTTTTACTTTTGCTATAATAAATATCCCCATAAAATATATCATTTTTTTTCCCCCTCAGCTTAGGCCGATATGTATTCTTCTACATATTTTTGGTAAAAAAAACAAAAACAATAAGCATCTATTGATTGGTTTGCACAAAAGTTATAGCGTCTTTAAAATAGGGGATCGTTTTATACCTGTTGGGGGCGCTGAAGGAGTTAAGTGTGACCTATTGAGTGATTCTTACTGTCAGGGGGCGTGGCTTGCCGTGTCACGTCACTGATTGCTGTTCCCGATGACAGGGAACACGATCAGTGACAGTGTCACTAGGCAAAACGTGGAAATGTTGTGTTTAAACACAACATCTCCTCGTTCTTCAGCTCTGTGACCCGATCGCGGGACATCGGCGGCAATCGGGTCCGTGGGTCCCGCGGGTGCGGTCACGGAGCTTGCGGCAAAAATCGCAAAAGCGCCACAGGCAGCAATTTAAAGGGGGCGTACCTGTACGCCCTTTTGCCTGTCCGTGCCATTTTGTCGACGTAAAAATGCGTGCGCTGGTCGGCAAGTGGTTAAAGAAGACGTAACAGAATTAATTGGTATCTTTTTACATTTTTGTAGCTTGGCTTTGAAAAACAAAGCAAAAAAAAAATACACAAAATGGGTGTCAAGAATTAGACAATTACAATATATATAGTATATTTAAAATTTACTACTAAAAAAAGTGCTGGGGATATCAAAATGAAACTGCAAAAATAATAATCACATTCAAGTCTGCATTGCATGACTCCAGATCAAATTTCTTTGCAAACATTCTGCAAGTCTGCTGCAAGTTCTAGTTCAGTTATGTTGTGCAATAGTCATCCCACCACAGGGGTCACTGTGGCTGTATTTTAATGCCGTAGACTTACAGAACTCTTGCTGTAGACTCACCACTGCAACTTTGCTCTTGCAAGAGACTTGCCACGCAAATTTGCTACAAATTGGAAAAGTGTCAACTAAAACGTATGCTTCAAGTGCTCCTCAAGTGTACAACTTGCCAGTGAAAATGTGCAGCAAGTTAACAAGACTTACAATAATACACTGCCACACATTTGTGGCAAGTTATCCTTACTATCTGGTATAAGGCAGCAGTGGGAGCCATTGGCTCCTGTTACTGTCCATCACAGCCTGTGAGGAGGGAGCAGGTGTCTGTGAGGAGGATCGGGACTGCTCTGTGCAAAACAATTGCACAGAGCAGATAAGTATGACATGTTTGTTATTTAAAGCGGTTCTCCACCCTAAAGTGGAGTCCCGCTGATCGGAACCCTCCCCCCTCCGGTGTCACAAGACAGGTATTTGCACCCACTTCCGGCCCGGCATTCACGGGCAAAAGACGGGCATTCCGTCACATCCCGTCGCCCCCCCGTTGTGTGCTGGGAACACTCGGCTCCCAGCACACAGTGGGAGCCAATCGGCGGGCGCGGCGCGACTCACGCATGCGCCATAGGGAACCGGGCAGTGAAGCCGCAGCGCTTCACTTCCTGGTTCCCTCAGCGTGGATGGCGGGGGGAGCAGCAGAGTGACGAGCGATCGCTCGTCCTCTGCTGCGATCGGCGCTGGACTCCAGGACAGGCAAGTGTCCTAATATTAAAAGTCAGCTGCAGTATTTGTAGCTGCTGGCGTTTAATATTTTTTTCCCATGGCACATCCGCTTTAAAATCCCTTTAAGCCAACAGCAGCAAAACAAGTGTTTAAACTGGAAGTTTCTTTTCAAGAAAAAAGTGATCATAGTTATTGAAGCACACAGAGGACAAGCACAAAACAGACCTTGGCTCTTCTGTGTGTGTGACAGTGGCCTTGTTATCACCTTGATCCATTAACCAAAGTGAGAAATAGTATAAAAAAAAAAATAGATACAGCTGGCTTTGCCAAATAGAAAATGCCTTTTAAGGGATTGGATTTAGTAAAGCATAAAATGTAGGGACAGCTGTTAGTAGAACATTGCAACATATAGCTGAGGATGATGATGATGAAGAAGAGTAAAAAGCACTGTGGCTAGTGGTGGAGGCTCTGATAAACATACACCCTTGAAGTGCTTTTAAATGAGGATTATGTATTATGACATAACTTCTTTTTTTGGCTTCTGGACAAGACACAAATGGACATCGGAGTCTACAAAACATTATTGGGGGGTGAAAGTTTTGGTTTGCGGCTTATTCTGGGTCAAACTTTGAACCAGGTGACTCAGTTTACTTATTTATATAGCATGTTACTATACAAACATAAGCAAATCATGTTTATTTTTAGAGGAATTATAGAACGATATTCCCAAGAGTCCATTATTATTGTCAGCCAATGTAATGACTCCCTCAAATGTCTTTTATACACAAATTGCATTAAAAATCACTTGGTGATTAATATTGGTCCACAGTGATTAATCCTCTACATCAGACTGCTGCAAAAGTTGATAGATTTCTTGGAAGCTTGGGCGATCTTTGGTTTCTCTTCTCCAACAGCTTAGCATGAGTTTGTAAACTGGATCTGGGCAAATGGCTGGCTGAGGAAGATATACCTAACAAAATACAGAATCAGAGATTTATTATAATTGGTATTAATATTGCAATTATTTTATTACTGATAAGACATGCATGGGAAGGAAGACATCTGGAGGAAGGAGTCAAACAGGGGAATAATAGAAATACCAGACTAAATGTTTCAGTTCAAATGCATAAAGGCATGTCACTTAAAGACATGGTTTGATGTGTAGGAACTTTAACAGCCTGCAAGGAACCCTGTCTTCAAAATGACTAAACACTTTTGGAAAAAAAGGTAATTACAGGCCAGGTCCTCTCAGCCAACATTTGCACCTGACCCTTGACTGAAGGGGCACAAATCCCCACAGACACGCTCCAAAATCTTGTGAAAAGCCTTCTGAGAAAAGACCGTCAGAGCCACAAATTCCATATAAAGGAAAAGGGTGCTCTTACATAAAGAAATGGGACTTTTCATCCTCATTTCAGGACCTCCACCCAGGCAGACATTGACCAGCACATTTCTATTTCTGCGAGCAACCAATAGTTTATATCAACTCTAATAGAAACTTTTGATTCTTTGTTAATTAGATCCCTCTCTAAAATTGTGGACAAGTTCCCTATCGATCTTGTGATACCGTGTGCTATTTGTGCCTTATGGATGCATCCATCGAGAGACCATTTGTCATGTAAATATACGTTACAATGCTCATTTTTTCCTTTGTATATATATAATTTTAGCAATGTAAATAACCCATTACCCTGTATCATTACAGATAACTACTTGTTCTCTGTTATACGTTACTCTACGAAATCCTTGTTATCGTCCTGAAGAAGCCCCACGGCGAAACATGCGTCGGCGACTTCTAAGGATTTTGTATACAGTGGTCATTTTTGTAATTGTATTTATTACCATGAATATTTGTTTGTAATTTAATATGATATTAAACTTTATTTTTTAATATACTTCCTTGGCCTCAAAGTCTGACCATCAATATCTACTTGTAGTTATTGTTCCCCCTTTACTATATATACAGATGTGGCCCATGTGAGTGCTATCCCCTTGTATTCCTAATCTTCTCCCCCTTTTTTCTTCTTCTCCTTTTTCTGCCTTTTCTTTCCCTTTCTCCCCTTCTTCTTTCCCACACCCCTCTCTTTAATTGACCAGCACAGTAGAGATGAGCCGAACCCCCCCCCCCGGTTAGGTTCACAACAGAACATGCGAACAGGCAAAAAATAATGCTTAAAGTGAAACAATAATAATGAAATATTCATTTAAATGTCATACCTGGGGGGTGTCTACAATATGCCTGTAAAGTAGCGCATGTTTCCCGTTGTCAGGGACCTGCCAATAGGCTCCGGCGTGCACGCATGCGCACACTTACTGATGGTCAGAATCAGCACCAATCGCCTATTCATGTGCGCAGGCGCGTCAAACATGCACACGGATATGAGCCAAATGCGCGCATCTGTGCGCCAAATGTGCGCGCTCGTATGCGCGCGCATGCGCCTACTACACGCGCACGTGCACGATGGCGGGAACGCGCGCGTGCACGTTAATGCGCGATTGGCGCCACTCAGCCTTTAAAAAGCAAGCAGCTGCAGTGACACTTTGCTGTCTGATCTGCAGCATTGTATCTGTGAAACTTGTGACCTGTTGTAACCTGTTACCTCAAACCGACCCGGCTCCGTCTGACCATCCGACCCTCTCCACTCCGACCCCTGGCTTGCTCTGACTCCGCTCTCCTGCCCATCGTTACCAGACCCTGTGCCTGAATCTGACTACGCTTGCCTAACCCACCTGATTATCTGCTAACCCGGTTTTGCTTCACCAGCTCCTGCTATCCAGTGCCTGTGCCAGCTCCAGAGACGCTGTCTCCTACAACCACCGTCCCGAAGGACCACCACTGGTGCCGGGCTGCTATCATCACCAGGCACTCCTACCTCGCCGCGCTCCCGAGCTTGCTGTCCCAACTCCAGCAGCTCCAGAGCCGGGGCTGTAAGAGAGGCCTCCTCCTGCACACTAGGCTCTGGCTACAAGGTACGTTCCAGTACATAACACCCGTGCTTAGAAAAGCCCCTGCGCAAAATTACATTTCTAAAAGAAAAGAAGTAATTTAAAACTACTCGCAGCTATAATGAATTGTCGGCTCCCGGCAATACAGATAAAAAAGTAATTGAAAAAAAACAGCATGGGTTCCCTCCTTAGTCCACTACCAGGCCCTTTGGGTCTGGTATAAATATTAAGGGGAACCCCGAACCAAAATTAAAAAAAATAAAAGCGTGGGGGTCCCCCCTAGAATCCAAGGGACTAAGGGGGGAACCCATGCTGTTTTATAGCCGCGAGTAGTTTTAAATTACTTTTTTTCCTTTAGAAAAAGGCAATTTTTAAAACTTTTTTTGCATTGATACATGTCCCCTGGAGCAGGACCCAAGTCCCCATACACTTTTTATGACAATAACTTGCATATTAACCTTTAAAATTAGCACTTTTGATTTCTCCCATAGATTTTTAAAGGGTGTTCTGCGGCTTTTCAAATTTGCTGCGAACACCCCAAATTGTTCGCTGTTCGGCGAACAGGCGAACAGCCAATGTTCGAGTCGAACTCATTTTCGACTCAAACAGATTTCCCCTCCCTAGTAGTGACATGACCAAACCTCATACTAGCAGTCAGCTAGATATTCACTGCAGATATACAGCTAGGAAGCTGTAGGCACAGGAGCTATTTTTTAGGGGAGAATTCCAGACTGAGCTTGAAATTTTCAGGGTACTGCTTAGGTACAATTAACATTTCAAACCTTGCTGCAAATCTTCAGATTTGGAAGATCCTTGTACACAGTAGCTATTAAAAGAGAGGGTGCACCAGCCTAGTGCATTACTATAAAAACGATTTATTAAATAAAAGCTATAAAAAAAAAAACTCACCAAAGTATGTATAATGTCAGGAATCAGCAGCAGGCATCAATCTATGTAGCTACACTTAGGCCCCTTTCACACGGACGGATAGAATGGTGCCTTTAGCTGCGGATTTTACCGCAGCTAGAAGCACACAATGCTTTCCTATGACACCCTTCACACACTACGGTTACCTGCGGTTTTGTTACCCTCGGTTTTGTGCGGATAGAAAAAATAGAACTGAATGCGTCCAGCTGCGATGTCCCGCATCTATCGGCACATAACCGCAGGTAACCGTAGTGCACTGTGTCAGCTGCATTTGGTATGAATCTTGAGGGGGAACTCCATGCCAAATTTCAAATAAAAAACTGGCATGGATTCCCCCTCCAAGAGCAGCCTGGCCGGTCAGGAAAGGGGGTGGGTGAGCGAGCGAGCCCCCCCTCCTTAACCATGCCAGGCCGCATGCCCTCAACATGGGGAGGTAGGTGCTTTGGGGCAGGGAGCGCCCCGCGTGCTCTGATATGCTTCTGGTATGGATTTTGGGGGGACCCCCACGCCGTTTTTTTGGCGTACGGGGTTCCCCTTAAAATCCATAGCAGACCCAAGGGCCTGGTATGCTCTTGGAGGGGGAACCCATGCCTGTTTTTTATTTGAAATTTGGCGTGGAGTTCCCCCTCAAGATTCATACCAGACACAGTGCTTGGTATTGGCTGGGATTCAAGTTGGATCCCTGTTCAATATCGTGTCGCGGCTAAACGCAACCGCAGCTAATCGCACTGTACAAATGCAGCTGACCACTGTACAAGGAGTCCTGAATTCCAGAAAAACATAAACATGCTTTTATCTGCGGCAAAACAGCCGTCCGTGTGAAAGGGGCCTTAGAAGATTGAGGTCAGACTGTGCATACTTTAAAGTGATTGTAAACCATCATCTTGTAAAACAACCCATTGAGTTTATAATATAAATGTAAGTAAGGCAAAACACTTGTGTATAGATATAAAAAAACATTATAAATACCTGTACCTTTTGCTTAGTTTTTTTATGAGTGATCACATTCCCTCTGTTCTCAGCTACATTAGAGCTGCAGGAGGGGGGGTGGAAGTAACAGTGCACTGATCAACCCAGTGAAAGGCTGTGCAGGGGAGGGCGGGCGTGTCAGGACAATCTGATCATTGGAGTTCCCAGCAGAGCTAGAGGCCTGACCACAGTGTGTTCTTCTGCTTAGTGTGGTCAGTTTTTTTAGATGAACAGCGGGACTGGCAGAAAACCAGGGATTTCACACAAATGAAGCAATACAAAGAGATCAGGATACCTTTTCATATAAGTAAATGGTGCAGCAGGTACATATCAAGAATATGCAATGTTGGGGTAACAAACACTTTAACCTCCCTGGCGGTATGATTCTGTCTGGAATTACGTACCAAAAGCGGTACAATTATTTTCCAGGAAATTTGGTGTTTTATACTGTAGGCCTGTAATTCTTAGGAATAACTCACTTATATCTGACCAAACAAGAGTTTAATAGGCATCCCGGGTATGACATTTAAAAAAAAACAAAATTATAAATTATAATATAATAAATAATTATAAATAATTATAACAAATAATAATATAATTCTAATAAAAAATATGTAATAATGTAATCAAATCAAAATCACTGAAATTTTCTCAGTTGCAGAATTGTTGCTGTCATTATTTTATTTTTTTATGACGGATTTCCCCACAAATCGCTATCGCACAATTCTGCGAGTGATTATAATTTATTATCGCTGTTTTTTAGCTGATCTAAAACCATTTTTGACATAAAGGGACACTTTTGGTTGCTATGGACAATCTACAGTTTGCAGGGAGAAAGAAAGGTTTTTATTATATAAAAGTACATGTAGGGCACTGGGCTGACCACTTGGGACAAGGGGTGTGTGTTTTTTTTTACATACAGTACTGTAATCTATAAGATTACAGTATACTGTATGTATAGTGTTTGTTTACTTTTTTGAATTTGGCGCCGTTCTCCGCTCCCGTGTGTCGTAACGTCGCAGGGAACGGAGATCGGCGGCACAGGAGGACGCTGTGTGAATCGAGCGAGGTCCCGCTCGCTCACACAGCGCGGTGACATCGCTGGATCCAGGACAAGGTAAGCCAGCGCACGCTGCAGGCTCTGCATAGCTTACCCCGAGCGTGACTCGGGGATACCGATCGCAACATAAAAAACCCACCCCGAGTCACGCTCGGGGATACCGCCAGGCAGGTTAAGTGAGATCGATTTACAGGGAAACATAACCCATCCAAGTACCAGCAAACAGAAAACACAGCAAACATAAAGATATAAGTGAGCCATACCGCATAACAAAAAATTGAGTAACCTAAAGCCTAACTAACAAACTGGTCATATACAATATAATCACAAAATGGGGAACACAGATCAACTTGGCAGACTGGAGAAGGGGGAACCAGGACTGGGATCAGGAAGAAGAGTAGCAGATAAGAGGCAGATAAGAGGCAGTAGGGTACAGGATGCAGTATAGGGGCAAGACCAGGGTCAGAAGCAGAATAAATGTCACACAGTTTCTGGCAGCAGAGCAAAACATTGGAGTGAGAGGCACTAGTAGGGAAGGACCTAAATACCCTCCCAGAAGGCGGCATCAAGAAGAATCTGATTAACAGGATCTGCTGGTGGATACTAAAACTACAATCTGCTGCTCTGGTAAGCACAGTGCCACCATTAGGTAATCTATGTTCTAACATAAAATCTGGCACATTAATAAGATCTAGTCAAATCCAATAGTAAAACTTCAAAGATGCCCACCAGCTGGGATTGAGGCTTACGCGTTACAAGGGCAGTACCCTCTTCACCAGACCTTCACATCAAAATACTACTTTATATGAATTCCAATCCTTCCCATCTTTAATCCTAAAGAGCCAACACCTTTTTTGTGCATGTTTACCTATTTTTTTATCACAGTCCAGCCCGCCCCCCCGCCTCCATTTTTACCTAGGCAAGAATGAAGTTAAAGTAAAACAAGAGAGAGTCTCTAAGTGCAGCATTGAAATAAATGTATTGGTTAAAAAGGTATAAATGTCCACTCACATTTAGTAGGAACTAAACAAGCATATCATGTAAGTTGAGTCAACATTCGTGGTCATAGGAGGCAGAGGAATGAATCCAGATGGAATGCACGGAGACGGTGGAACATGGGCAGCACAAGTAATGCTGCCAAATGGTCAGAGATCTGGCAGCGTGGCAACCTCTGTAGTAACATTTCTAAAGTCTGAGGCCCCGTACACACGACCAGTTTCCTCGGCAGAATTCAGCTTCCGACCGAGTTTCTGGCTGAATTCTGCCGAGAAACCCGGCCGTGTGTACACTTTCGGCCGAGGAAGCCGATGAGGACCTCGGCGAGGAAATAGAGAACATGGTCTCTATTTCCTCGTTGTTCTATGGGAGCTCTCGTCCCGCCGAGCTCCTCGGCGGCTTCAGGGCTGAACTGGCCGAGGAACTCGATGTGTTTGGCACGTCGAGTTCCTCGGCCGTGTGTACGAGGCCTGAGGCTTGAGAAAAAGGTGTTACTTTCTCAAAACATATAGCCATGCCCCCAGCATCATGACATAACTGCAGAGATTCCCAGATCTCTGACAGTTTGGCTCCTCTGTAGTCCAGGCTCTGCAGGGATCCCGACTATAATGTTGGGATCTGCCAAGATGCTTGACTGGCAGATGACTCAGCCTCTCAGTGCGCAGTGTGCCACTCCCACATTCTCCACAGCCCTGCACTCCAGTGAGCGATAGGAGGGAAGAGCACAGAGCGGTAACTGACAGTCACTGCTCTGTGCTCAGAGCGGACCTAAGAACTGAACGATCAGTGGTCTTTGATCGCTCAGTTCTCAGTGTAGAGCCGGCAGGGGACAGCTGCGGCAAGAGATCAGTGCTGTATCTACATAGGTAAGTAAGAATGTTTGGTATTTTTGAATCACGCACTTCTCTTTTAAATATCTTCTCTGTTACCTGTTTTCCCTGGTCTCTGAAAAATTCTCCTGTGTTCTCAATGACTTGCTCATCAGACTGTTCACTATAGGGTTGCTCCCGACAAAAAGTCAGCATCTCCCATAAAGTAACTGCAAATGCCCACACGTCGCTTGCTGTTGTAAATTTGCCCTAGGGTTAAAGTGTAAAGATTCATATTAATATTTTTTGATCCTATAATTTTTTTAAATCATACACATATACAATTTTTTTAAAATATGGTACAATGGTTTTTTATTTTGAAAAACATTATATTAATAATACGTTTTATTCAATGTTTAACAAAAGAAGCCGTAAGCAAATATTGATCATTGCCTAACACTATTGCCTTTTCAATTCTCCAAGATTCTATTGTGATTACAGATTTATCTGCACTAAGTTTGCATGTTTGTTTGTGTGTAATTTCTCTGGGTGCTAATACTTACCCAGTTCAAATGTATGCAATATGTATTTGTATAGTGCCTACATTTGCCTTAAAAGATTTGTAAAAAGAAGATTACGTTGTAAGGACTGCTAAAGAAAGTTCTTTGTAATTAAGCTGTATAATATCTTAAATAACTGCAGAGTATTTTAGGGCTGTGTAGATAAAAAACAAAAGGAAGGGAACATTAAAAAAAATAATAATAATTTATATGAAAATATGCTTGTTAGATTATTACATGATTTAGATTACATATAGTGGAGATCTACAATGCACACTGGACATTTTTAATGCTGCTCTTAAGGGTGTCTGGTGTTTTTTCTTATGCTTCTAAATGCCCCTGCATATTAGTCTATGGGGGTTATTTACTAAAGGCAAATCCACTTTGCACTACAAGTGCAGTCGCTGTAGATCTGAGCGGGACATGCAAGGAAAATAAAAAACAGCATTTTTGATTGGATGATAACATCAGCAGAGCTTCCCCTAATTTCAGAGCTTCCCCTCAGATCTACAGCGACTGCACTTACAAGTGCACTTTCAAGTGCAGAGTGTATTTCCCTATTAGAAAAATCAACGTGTCCATGCATATGTCCATAGAGGATTTTAGAGGCAGAAAAAACCCCACTGTCAGTACATCCAGGAACAGTGGCGTTATGACAAAAAAATGCCTGCCACATCTAAATGTGTGTTAATGCTAGGTGTGTTTAGTGCAAGAGTTCATAAAAACTATGAATAAATGATTATTTTGGCCAATGAAATTAATTAACGCCCAAGCACTTGATGTGCTTAAACGCGTTACATGCATTTAGAAGCGTCAAGAATTTTTCCTGCCAACACCACTGCAAGGAGGAAAGGTGTCTAGGAGATAGCAAAAACGTCCAGTGTGCTTAACCACTTAAGCCCCGGACCATATTGCTGGTCAAAGACCAGAGCACTTTTTGCGATTCGGCACTGCGTCGCTTTAACTGACAATTGCGCGGACGTGCGATGTGGCTCCCAAACAAAATTGGCGTCCTTTTTTTCCCACAAATAGAGCTTTCTTTTTGGTGGTATTTAATCACCTCTGCAGTTTTTAGTTTTTGCGCTATTAACAAAAAAAGAGCGACAAATTTGAAAAAAATGAATGTTTTTTACTTTTTACCATAATAAATATCCCCCAAAAATATATAAAAAAAACTATGTTTTTCCTCAGTTTAGGCCGATACGTATTCTTCTACATATTTTTCGTAAAAAAAATCGCAATAAGCGTTTATTGATTGGTTTTCGCAAAAGTTATAGCGTTTTCAAAATAGGGGGTAGTTTTATGGCATTTTTATTAATATTTTTTTTACTAGTAATGGCGGCGATCAGCGATTTTTTTTCGGTACTGCGACTATATGGCGACACTTCGGACACTTTTGACACATTTTTGGGACCATTGGCATTTTTAGCGATCAGTGCTATAAAAATGCATTGATTACTATAAAAATGCCACTAGGGGGCGGGGAAGGGTTAAGTATGTTCCCTGGGTGTGTTCTAACTGTAGGGGGGTGGCCTCACTAGGGAAAATGACTGATCGCTGTTCATACATTGAAAGAACAGACAATCAGGCATTTCTCCCCTGACAAGACGCTCTCTACGTTTGAGAGACTGCAAGGAGGTGTGTATTAGTGGGAGTGTCTATGAGGCCGCAGCACTGCCTCCTTTGACTTAGTTTCATTTACTAAGCTTTACTGCCCCGTCTGGACTCCGCCCCCTTTCTGTGTGAAGAACTCCTAAGCTGTGGAGGCTGGAATGGCTGGGTGGGCGTTTTTGTAAACAATGAATACAAATCTAGTGGACGGTATAGTGGGCTGTATATGTAAATCACCTTTGTATGTTCTCGTGCCTTTTTTTAACCAAAAAATGCACTGCACATGCGCAATACCGCAATGCATGCTGGGAAATGTAGTTCTATTACTACGGCGACGTCGCTTACATGAACGAGCGCCGCTAAGCAGAAGGTAAAGCACAGCAATGAGGTATTCATTTGATGTTAAAGAGAAAGAATACATTATTCTGCCTGTGTACCTAGCAGACATTGGCCCGGATTCACAAAGCACTTACGCCGACGTATCTCCAGATACGCCGTCGTAAGTACAAATGTGCGCCGTCGTATCTATGCGTCGAACCAGAAACCAAGATACGCCTAAAAATAGGCTTCCTCCATCCGACGTAACTTGCCTACGCCGGCGTATAGTGGGCGCATATTTACGCTGGAAGCATGTGGCGCTCCCATTGATTTTCGATTCAAATATGCAAATGAGGGAAATACGTCGATTAACGAACGAACTTGTGCCCGGCGCATAATATACACGGTTTGCGTAAGTCGTACGTCCAGCATAGAGTTATTCCCCATATATGAGGCACAACCCATGCAAAGGTATGGACCAGGGAACACAAGCTGTCGTATTTTACATAGTTTACGTTGGACGTGAATATGGCTGGGCGTAGGTTACGTTCACGCCATAGGCAGTGATTCAACTTATCTTAGGCAGTTGTTTCGACGTGATTCTAAGCATGCGCACTGGGATGTGGCCACGGGACGGCGCATGCGCCGTTCGTTATATGTATCTGTCTGGCACTCGGCCCATCATTTGCTTGGGGTCACGCCTCATTTGCATGTCTCACGCCCACTTCCACCTACACCGGCTTACGCCTTAGAAACCCAGCGCAGATGTCGGAGCAAGTGCTTTGTGAATTCGGTGCTTGCCTCTCTGCGCTGCGTTGGCGTAGCGTAAAAAAAAGATACGCTACGACGGCATAAATATGCGCCAATGTCTGTGAATCCGAGCCTTTAAGTTTAGCCCAATTTTTTTTTTTCCTTTACAACTCCTTTAAGGTCTAAAAAAAAATGTATGTAATATCTATGGACACTTCCTAGATCATGAATTAAGGTTTGCACTCAAAACCTTACTGTGTCAGGAAATATGAACTTCTGGATTTAAAAATGCTCATTATTACTTTGCCCGGGCATACCTTGAATACTTCATGTTATATTATTATATCATAGTATCATTGATGAGCATTACACTGTATTAGTAAATACTGACAATTGTGTCTTGCACACTGAATTACGAAAAGGAAACTTCTATTTTTACTCACCATTAAGATGCTTTCCCAAGACATCCATCGTATAGGGAGTACAGCCCTCCCCTGGATTCTATAATAATCACCACTGTACAAGTTTCGACTCATTCCAAAATCAGCAATTTTGATTGTATAATTCCTACCAACAAGACAATTCCTTGTTGCAAGGTCTCGATGTACAAAGTTAAGGGAAGAAAGGTATTTCATGCCAGAAGCAATCTGGGCAGCCATGTATCTGAGGTCTGAGTAGCTGGAAAACATGTATTTTGTAAATCAGTCAAAGATTTTGTTGCTTTCGTAGTAGAAGAGGTGCAACATCACTCTGGATAAAAAAGTTTAAACATTCCGAAAGAGTTCCTAGTCACCTAGGACATGACTTTATTGATAATACTACATATCAATGCTCTTAGAAAATGTATAGTAAAATAAAGTTAACCAGTCACCAGATCACGCCCAGAGCTAGAAAAAAGTTTTGGAGTCATATAAAAAAAATAACATTCTTACTTGATGCTCAGCTTGCTATTTGACTGTTCTCTGTCTGCTGGCTGACGAGAAAGGAACTGGTTTAAATCTCCATTTTCCATGTATTCTGTAATCATGCATAGCGGGTCCTCAGTAATACACACAGCCAGTAATCGAATTATATTGGGATCCTTTAATCTAGACATTATTTTTATCTCCTTGAGAAAATCATTTCTGTTAAAGTGAAAAAGAACAAGTCAGATCGTAATGCAAAGCTATATTAGAATTATAGTAAGTCTTTTTGAGAGCTGAATTTACCAAAAAGTGTATTTATAGTCAGCTGTTTTCTACATAAGAATTTATTGAGAATTCAACAAAGCACAGTTACTCAGTTGTTTGGCATTAGTAAGACCTATAACAAGTGAAGTAGGGGTATGGGGGTTGTTGAGCCCACTACCAACCAGTCAATGTTTAGAAACTTACCCAAACTCCATTACTCATTAGTCATTCTAAAATAATTTACCGTACTTTAAAAATATAGTATAACTTGCTCTCTCCCTGAGTTAAAGATATATATCCTCTGGGTTCCAACCTCAAACTGACATTCATTTTGTTGGCAAATTATTAGAGGGAACCTGCCATAAGCTGGTGTGACTGTCTGTGATCCTTCAGGTTCGTCGGCCACCGACGCTCCCTTGGGATTGGAGGAGCTGCACTCTGCCGCTAAATCCTTTAGGCGGGGCAGGACCCCGGCTAAGATGGTCTCCCAGTAGAGCTCTATGTAGCGCTGTGGGATCTTGTGAGCCTAGACCTGCTCGAGCTGTATGAGGATATGGTGGTGGAGGACAGAATGCCTCCATGGTTGAGGGAGGGGATGACATCAGATCTGAAAAATTGGCGTCCGATCTCTCTCTTGAACGTGGACTACAAAATCCTCACCAAGGTTTTGGGAAACAGGCTAAAGTCATTGGACAGATCATCCACCCGGATCAAACTTGTGGCATTCCTGGCCTCAGGATTGTGGGAGCCTTGCACTGGTCCAGGACATGAGTTTATGTTCAGAGTTCAGCGCAGGTTTGGTCTTGGAGAAATGTTTTGTTCATATGTGAATGTGATGTATAATGACATTTGTAGTTTGGTGTTGATGAATGGCTGGAAAACTGACCCCTTTCCGGTTCTCTGGGGTCAGACAAGGCTCCTCTCTCTCACCTTTGCTTTTTGTTTGCTGTATAGAGCTCTTCGCCCAAAGCATCAGATGGAACCCAAAGATTTGAGGGATCACCGCACCAGGACCGGACAGACAGGAGGTCAAGTGCTCACTCTACATGGACGACGTAACAGTGTTCTGTGCCGATCATCGTTCCATCGACACACTCGTCCAGACCTGTGAGGACTTCATCACTTCATTTGGAGCTCCAAAATTGACAGAGTGAAGCGGGTGGTTATGTTTAAGGAACCTCTCAAGGGCTTGCCTGACATCGCCACACTTTTGAGGGTGTTCTTTGCTTGTAGCTGCATCCGCAGGACTTTTGTTGACAGAACTTTGGACTCTGGCGGTAACTCCGACAGGTCAAATTGCATGACAAGTTGCAGCCTATTGACGGCAATGGCACTGTTCCAATCGGTGCAACACCGCACTGATTTGCAAAAGTAGTCCTGCACTACTTTTACTGATTTCGGGTGCGACTTCAATAGACATCTGTGCATGAAGCCACACAGATGTCTTTCAATTTGCACACAGACATGCTGCTTTGAAATCGTGCGGCTTCAGTTGAAGTTTCAAATCTGTGTTCAATGTGAACAATGGCTCAAAGTATATTTGACTGTACAAGTTATGATGATAAGGTACTAAAGCAACCAGAAAGCCCTCCAACCCATCAGTGCATAACACAGTAAATCATTTTTAGAACAGAATTGATTCACATGTCTCATAACATAAGAAAAATCTGTATGTAGTTTGGAATATATGGCGCTATAATATCTTGCTGTATTTGCAGTACACACCAGCTGTTCTTGTTGTGCATCTGGTTGATTTGCATGGCTGTGTCCACTGTGCTGAAATGAGAATAATCATCTTATATTTGGAAAATATGATGGAATTAGAGATGTGAATACTTTCTATTCTAAGGAGACTTTAATGTGCTAAGGAAATCTGCAAACATTAGGGTTTCTTTTATTTTCTCCTCAAATAAAACGTGCTTAACCATGGTCTGTTTCTACCAGTACCACTTTTGCTTATTACTAAAGCAGTGTCAGTAGGAACATGTGAAAAACTGATGAAAATAAAATTGTAGCCAGGACTGCTTTCTATAAATGAAGGCTTTGTTATAGCCTAGCTCAAAATTCAGTCCCAGAATTATGATTATGCTTTTAAAACAAGTCAACAAGCCAAGTGTGTTGGATGAAACAGCCTGCTTTTTGTTTGTAGTTTCCTGCCACTGAAAGGCTGGTGCTGCTGGTTCAACTTTTCCAAACTGCACCAGTTGCTTTACTGTGGGATAAGGCAACATTGAAAGGTCATTGTACCATACCAGTTTCTTGTATCTTCTTGTAAGAGCTCCAGTGATCTCCTCCCCAATGGTGGCTGTATAGTCCCACCTGTGATGTCATCCAAAGGAGTGGCATGGGACAGAGCCAGACATGAAGGTTAGTGCCAATGAACACCAATGATGTTGCATCGTTTCCCCTGACACAGGATTATCATTACCACTGACACAGGGGTACTATTGTGACTACTAACACAGGGGTATTTATTACTCCTACTGATGCAGGGGCATGCTTTACTTCCACCTTCTAACGATGCAGTGACTTTTTTTTTCCCACTGACCACTGATGAATGCCCATTTTTAAACTCTCACAACAATTTTCTTTTCTTTTATTGACCAATGATACAGGGGCATTTTTTTTACTCCCAATATGCTCAATGCCAAGGATTTTATTTTTTACTCCTATTAATCACAGTTCAGCTCCCAAACAGTGTGATGGACAGTGAACTGGACCTTTATTTAAAAAAGTTTTGCCACTGGTCCCTAAGTGCCATTATAGTAAACGCAGCTCTTAATTATGTACAATTGTTATGCAATGACAATGGTAAAGATAACAGAAATATGTTTGTGGAACCGAATGTCTGAGTAAGATACTACAAGTTTTAGAATCATGGTTCTTGTTCCCATTCTCAGATCAGTTAATTATTTAAATAAAGGAGGTCTACTGTGATTACAGTCTACCCACAATTGTTCTATTTGATGAAATTAGGTTACATCAGTTAAAGCATAGGAACTGGATTGTGGCAGCTGAGCAAGACTGAATCTCAGATTTGTTGCACTGATTGTTAATTTCATATTGTAGGTCTTGGTGCACGGTAATATTCAATGCAATACATGAAAAGATATTGAGAGATAAACATTGTATTGTCTTCTACTTACATTTTTTTTAATATTTCAAATACGGTACAAACCTGGCATTCTTATTGGCATCTGCTCTGAGCATTTTCACTGCCACAAGAGTGGGTTGCCCAACACTTTGGTCCAGAATCAAGTCCTTATCAAGAAAGTCTTCCACACCCTCAGCTTCACAAAGATGAACCTGTGAATAGTAACCACAAGGTTAAAATACATAGAATGCAAGCTACACAACATTTGTGTATTGAGATGGTTATTCTGCAAAGAAAAAAGCTAGTATCTAATATCTAAATTATACTGAAAAAATACATGTGTGAGGGTGGTAGAACACAAGACCTTTTTTATTACAGTGCTTTAGGACTTGGGTACATGTAGGTTTGTGTTTGGTTGATGAAATGTTTTTGGTCCATTTTGGCCACATTTGGAATATAGTGCTTGAATTTTTAGATATGTAATGTTTTATGCCATGCATTGTTGTCTTGTACAAAGGGGCCATGCATTGTTTTATATAGTTACATAGTTAGCCAGGTTGAAAAAAAGACACAAGTTCAAGCCAAAGAAGGGGGGGGGGGGGAAATATATACAATCCCATATACACAATCCTATACCCACTGTCGATCCAAAGGAAGGCGAAAAAACCTCAGTAAACCATGATCAAATTTTCTTAAGTAGGGAAAAATACTCCCTCCTGATCCCCCGAGAGGCAATCAGATATTCCTTGGATCAACCTTACCTATAAATCTTAGTATCCAGCTATATTATGTACATTTAGGAAAGAATCCAGACCTTTTTTAAAGCAATCTACTGAGCTGGCCTGAACCAGGTCTTGAGGGAGTCTATTCCACATTTTCACAGCTCTTACTGTGAAGAAACCTTTCTGTATTTGGCGATTAAATCTCCTTTCCTCCAGATGTAAAGAGTGCCCTTTGTCCTCTGTGATGACCTTAAAGTGAATAACTCAACACCAAGTTCACTCACTATATGGACCCCATATATATTTGTACATGTTGATCATATCCCTCTTAATCTCCTCTTCTCAAGAGAAAATTAATTCAGTTCCTCTGATCTTTCCTCATAGCAGAGCACTTCAATGCCTTTTATCAGTTTGGTTGCTCTTCTTTGTACCTTCTCTAGTTCCCCGATATCCTTTTTAGAGAACTGGTGCCCAAAACAAAACTGCATATTCCAGATGAGGTCCTACTAATGATTTGTACAGGGGCAAAATGATATCTCTCTCTGGAGTCCATACCTCTCTTAATACAAGAAAGGATTTTGCTCACTTTGGAAATTGAAGCGTGGCATTGCATGTCATTATTGAGCTTAGGATCTACCAAAACACCCAGGTTCTTCTCCACCATTAATTCCCCCGGTTGTACTCCCCCTAGTATGTATGATGCATGCATATTCTTAGCTCTTAGTGCATAACTTTACATTTATCAATATTAAACCTCATTTGCCACTTAGTCGCCCACATAAACCGTGCATTGTATTTTATGTATTTGTATGTGCAGTATGGCATTGATAGACTCAGGCCCCTTTCACACTGGAGCGGGAGGTGGTAAGCGCCGCTATTTACCGTCGGTATTGCGGTGGTATTTGGCCGCTAGCGGTGTGGTTATACCCCCGCTAGCGGCCAAAAAAGGGTTAATACCGTCCGCAATGCGCCTCTGCTTAAGCGCATTGACGGTGGTATACCTGTGGTTTCCCATTGCTTTCAATGGGAAGGAGCAGTGGAGGAGCGGTAAACACACCACTCCTTCACCACTCCAAATATGCGGCTAGCAGGACTGTTGGAGCGGTCCTGCTAGCGCACCGCTCCAGTGTGAAAGCCCTCGGGCTTTCACACTGGAGAAACAGCAGCCGCTGTTTTAGGTTGGTTTGCAGGCACTATTTTTAGCGCCTGCAAACCGCCCTAGTGTGAAAGGGGTCTAACTAGATTACCCTTAAACTAAGTTTTATACCTCTACACAAGTCAACATAAAAGCAATATGAAACAGGGAAACACACTTCAAAAGTAATTCACTTTTCTCTGAATGCATTTAGGAGCATGCTGTCTTGTGGCTGCAGTTAAGTTTCTAAATTTGATACCATGTACACAGGGTCTAATGTCGCGTACACACGATCGGATTTTCCGTCGGAATTCCGCTTGAGCTTGGCTTGCACACACATGGTCACACAAAAGTTCTCTGAACTTTCGACCGTCAAGAACGCGGTGACGTACACTATGACGAGCCGAGAAAATTAAGTTCAATGCTTTCGAGCATGCGTCTAATTGTTTCCGAGCGTGCGTCGGAATTTTGCGCGTCGGAACTGGTACAGATGAACGGAATTTCCGTAGGAATTTTTTCCGTCTGAAAATTTGAGAACCAGCTCTCAATCTTTTGTTGGCGGAAATTCCGACAGCAAAAGTCCAACGGATACACGTGGTCGGAATTTCGGACCATAAGCTCACATCAGACTTTTCTTGTTGGAATTTTCGATCATGTGTATGTGTATGTGCATTAGAGTTGTGCATGTATCCATTTTCTAGGTTTGAAATTTAAAAATGTAAACTTTTCTATTTACTCTATTTACTCTTAGGTAAAGTAGCGAAGGGTTAGATCTTATTGCAAAAAAAATGTATGGTCTGTGTCTCTGCCTGGGATATTTATTCCTTGTTTTGTCCTGCTGAACATTGAGACAGAAAAAAGGGCAAATCCTAAATTACAATTAAGTTGCTGAATCTGATGCCTTATACACAGGGCCCTAAAGTTGTGAGGGTATCCATTTTCTAGGTTTGAGATTTAAAAAGTATGCAAGGGTGAAACGGTTCTTTTATATATATATATATATATATATATATATATATATATATATATATATATATATGTGTGTGTGTGTATATATATATATATATATATATAAATAACAGGGAAAGGTTAGATCTTATTCCAAGTTGTTTGTTGTTTCTCCACCTGGGATATTCCTCCCTTGTTTTGTCCTGCTGAGTTTGATTGATTGATTGATTGTCACAGAGACAAAAAGTAAGGGCAAATCCTACATTGCAGAGTTGTCATATGACCAATAAGTGATGGATAAATCTTCTAATGGGGACATATCTTTTGATGCAAACTCTAATGCTGCGTACACACGATTGGAAATTCTGACTAGAAAACTGTGGATTTTTTCTGACGGTATGTTGGCTCAAACTTTTGTTGCATACACACGGTCACACAAATCTTGTCGGAAAATCCAACCGTCAAGAACGCGGTGATGTACAAGACATACAACAAGTCAAGATCAATGAAGTTCAATAGGCAGTTCAGCTCTTCGGCTTGATTCTGAGCATGAGTTTTTTTGCGCTTCGGAACTTCATACAGACGAGCGGATTTTCCGATAGGAACTTTTCCCGTCAGAAAAATAGAGAACCTGCTCTCAATCTTTTGTTGGCGGAAATTCCGACAGCAAAAGTCCGATGGAGCATACACACGGTCGGAATTTCCGACCAAAAGCTCATATCAGACTTTTCTTGTCGGAATTTCCGATCATGTGTATGCGGCATAAGATTGGGATTCCTGTCACTTCCTGTTGGGTCAAGACAGAAATAATGGGAACTGCCCCTAGCAGACAGAGACAACAAAAATAACCTCATAGGGGTTTTACCTTTTCCTACTCTATCCAAATCCAAAAAGAAAAATGTTGGCTATATACACTTTACTTAGACAGGGATGGTTTTGTCAAAGCAGATAGTCAATCACAAACCTCTGGAGGGTCTTTTATATTTGCAAAACGATATTAATGTCCTGACCTTGCTAAGTTTCTAAATCTTATCCACCCTATGGAAAATAAGTATTCGGAAACAGAATCCAGCATAGCAGGTGGTAAGAGCACCCAAAAACCTCAAAATTGTCCACAGCAAGTCAAGGAAAGATTAATCTCTGTTAGAATTATTTATTACTAAATAATTGATTTTAAGCCACCTCTACCTTATACAGACATTAAGGTTCAGTATCGCCAGGCTGAATTTAGGAGTGTGTTTTTGTAAGTTATGGGACCCTCAGTTTTTCCAAGAGGCTGCAAGTGGCTGCATGATGTCACCATTGATATATTGATAAGGCCAGAAGCGGGACCTGTGTCATCTTTTACTTTGAGAATAATTTTTTGGTTTTTAGCTGGTAATTTTACATAGGGGGCTGAATGGCTAGACATACATTTTAGTGAAAGGTCAGTTTTAACACATACAAAAAGGAAATACACATTCTAATAATTAAACCAAGCAGTTTAAAAGATGTGTCATTATTTTCTAATATACAAATATATATATATATATATATATATATATATATATATCTATATATATAGAGATAGATAGATAAATCTATCTATCTATCTATCTATCTATCTATCTATCTATCTATCTATCTATCTATCTATCTGGTATATTATTGTGTATTTATTTGTAATTGTTTTAGTATGTGAGCTGTATAAAATTGTAATGCTTTTTTAATCTGATTGACTGAATATAATTATTAGCATGGGCTCCTCATAACATGCAGTGAGATATATGCAGTTTAAACTATTTAAGTCTACCTATAAACATGGACATACTGACCTCACCAAACTGACCCTCGCCAAGTTTCTCTTTGAAGGTTAAATGTTTCCTTGGAAATTCCTCCACTGCTACTTCTTTACCAGACAGGAGGTCCATTGTGATTGCTGGGACTGAGTAGGTGTTGCCACCTGTCACCCCTTGTAAATTAACTATATCTGCCTCAGCGTAATGTGGGACTCCTTCTGCATTAGTGGGCAGTGGTAGTTTGCCAGCAGAACTTCCTGTTTGGTGGACAAAAAGAAAACACATTTTTTTAGGTAAAGTCATATACAAACTTTTAGATTTGCAGTGTAAACTTTAATTGTTTGTAAAGCCTATGATTCGTCATGAATAAAAATACAGTATGTCCCTTCATGTATAGTATATTTATTCTTCTTGCTTCCAGGTCAATTTGCAGCATTTCAAAGAGAAAGTGTTTGAAATGTATGATCAATTTTCCATATCATAATAATGCATAACTGGCATGAGTGTAGACATTTACAATAACGGGGCAATGCTAGAAATTCTGGAAGGCAATCAAAACTATGGTCATCCAAGGACAAATATGCTGTTTTTTTTTTACTCTTTGCAGAATTGGATAGCACTGATTTATAAAGCTGGAGGAAATGAATGCTGAAATGTGATTTTAAGTTTCATTCTTCTAGTTTAGGGTGGAATAATAAATAAATGTCAAGTTGCAATGGACTCTATAACCTGCTATAGCAGTTGTAGTCAAGGGACATTTGTAGGAAAACCCTTCTTTGTAGTCTTCCATGACATCAGCAACAGCAGTGTGGCCTTGTATTAAATGGCCTTGGATTAAAGTACTTACTTCCTAATGAACTTCATTAATTCAGTTAACTGAGCAAAACATTGCTATAGTTTCTTTACCTGAGATGTTTATTTCAGCATACAGTATTAGGAATTTTGTTTACTCAAGGAGGGGTATTGATTATCAAATTTGTAATTTATGAAGATAATGTATTGACAACTTTCATCATTTGTAGCTTAGAAGACTCATTTGAGTTTTCACTGTCTAACTCTTAAATGTAATGTTGAAACTGTATCCTATATACACTATAATATACAATACGGTTTTTCAATTGCACTAAAACCTATAGACCAGTGTTGAGCAATATAAAGTTTTCCTACTTGTTTGTTCTTGAGATGCAAAAGAAATGCTTGTATAGAGAAAAACTCAAACACCCAAATATAACAAGAACAATGCGGTATATGCAATCAAATGGAGTAAGTGCACAGACCTATTAAATGAAAACAATAGACTCAGACCAAACAAAGTATTGCTTATTCCTCATGTCAAGATTTGGCAGTGTACGTACACCTAAAGGTGTAGAGCACACTCTTTTGAGGACAGCAAGGCACACTTTTAGGACATTGAAGACTGATGGACCAAAATAAATATAAAGAAAGATATCTATGTCAAATTAGCTGTCCTTAAAGAGAGGTGGATGAGTTCAACACCCACTATCGGCACCTTACCATGCTTCTCTAATATCTTAAAAACCCAGCAGTTTTTTTTAACAGGAAACACTTGCCCCAGTGAATTGCTGTGAGTTGCCGTGTTAAAGACCAACTTCAGTCTAAAAATAATTTTTAAGTTTGGATAGATAGGAAAGGGTTGGAATCTTTGTAAGGATTTATTGCTGTCCTTGACCTGTGCTGGGGAGACTCCCCGTTCATTTTTTACTAAATGACACAAGGCCAAAGGGTATCACCTAAACAGAAAGACAGTCACAGAAAAAGAAGCAAAACAGACATTTAACCCTTTCACATATTACCTAAAAAGGGTGGTTTTTTTGCACTCTTTGATTTCATTGAAATAATTCTCATCACGTTCTGTCCCCCATGACTTCATGTTACTTTGGCAAAAAGTGAGGAAGACACAGCAATAAAAAAATCTTACTGTGGTTCGAAATCTTCCTCTCTCTTTCCAAAATGACAAAAACTTTGGAGAGAAATTAAGCTTCAACAATAATTCAAAACTTGAAATACTGCAGATAACTCATCTCATGTGCACAGGGCCAGATTGTCCCTTGGGCATAGTAGGCAAGTGCCTAGTGGTGCTATTGCTATAGTGTTTCCTGAACTCAAGGGGACCCACCATATGGTGGTAAAATAATTGTTCACAATTCAGGTATGTATCAATCAGACACCAGTCATCAATCTGAGTCCACCCTTGGTCCAACAAGTCTAAGCTGAATGCAGTCTTTTTGCTATCAGTGCCAAAATAAGGTGAATGAGGTAGCCTCAGGCCCCAAGCTCACCATAATGCACACATTATTGTTTTCAGTAATTCAAATGATTATCTTCCCCTGCTACAGATGCACAAAGAAACAATATGCTTAATAAAATATAAGTAAAGCTGATAGAGCATCATCCAGCATCAAAGAGAAAGACTAGTGAACTGAGTGCAATCAGTGATCTTTGACTCATTTGGCTCTTTGGGTCATTTAGGGGTCACTGAAGTCAAGTGCCACTGATATCCTATTACTAATTGCAGGGAACTGAGAGGTGGGTGACTATAGAAAACTGCTGGTACCTTATTTGCTGAAACAAGAAGGTGTTCAAACGTAAATGGTATTAAAGCAAGTCTATTGCAATACTGAAGTTCCTAAACAACGCCATACCTGTAAAAGAAAAGTGCAAATGACTCACCTCTAGTGCCATCAAACACTGATCCATTCATAAGAAATCATTCCTTTAAAGGGGTTGTAAAGGTAAAAGTTTTTTCACCTTAATGCATTCTATGCATTAAGGTGAAAAAACTTCCGACTATACTGGCCCCCCCCCCCCCCCAAGCCCCCCGTTATACTTGCCTGACCCCTCAAAAGTCCAGAGCTCAGCCCCGACATCCTCTTTTCCGCTCAGCCTGGACGTTTATTGGCTAGAGCGGATGTATTGATAGCAGTGCAGCCATTGGCTGATGCTGCTGTAAATCACATCCAATGACGCGGCTCGCCAATTCTGTAAATAAGTAATTTTTGTCCTTCACTGATGTGCACTGATGGGCACTGATAGACTGCACTGATGGTGTGGCACTTATGGGCACTGATGAGGCGGCACTTATTGGCACTGATTAGGAGGCACTGATGAGGAGGCACTAATATGCCGCACTTGATCGGTGTCACTAATGAGCACTGATAGGCGGCACTGATATATGGCACTGATGGGCACTGATAGGTGGCGCGGATAGGCGACACTGATGGGCGTCACTGATGGGCACTGATAGGCAGCACTGATAAGTGGCACGGATAGGCGTCACTGATGGGCACTGAAAGCCAGCACTGATTGGCATCACCAATGGGCACTGATTGGTGGTACTTGTGGGCACTGATTGCTGGCACTAGTGGACATTAATTGTTGGCACTGGAGACGCTTTAGTGTAATCAGGGCACTGATGATCAATTCCACTGATCAGCTCCCCCGCCAAACTCTCTGTCAGTGTGAGGAGATGAGAGCCGATTACCGTCACTTCCTGTATTTACATGTGACTGGCTGTGATTGGACACAGCCAATCACATGGTTAAAAAAAATGCGTTGGTGGCTCTTTACAGAGATCGGGGTTGCACCATTTCATAGCAACATGGCATGGCTGTGATCGCCACACTGCGTGCCCCTGGGGGTGTCCGGGAGCGGCTGTTCAGGTGCGCCATCATATGACGTCTACCCAGAACGAGAGCCACACCATCCCTCCGTCATTTGATAAAGGGATTCCTTAATGCCATTTTTCACTTTCTCTGTCACTTTAGCATTTCAGTGGATACTCCTATTGTAAACTCTGATTCTGCAATTTCAATAAGTGGGCAGGAGCTAGCCATAATTTCATAGCAAGGAACATTTGGGTAATTACACAATTTTCCTAATAGATAATTAACATACATTCAACGCTGTATCTTGGGCGGCACTTTCCTGGGGGGGGGGGGGTCACAAAATCTGCCCCCCTGTACAAAAAAAAACAGCCTCCCACATGAAAAAAGTGCACAAGTTTAGTCAGACCTAGGGCAGCACAAAACCTAAATACACCACTGACTACATTACAGACAGTTTTATTGCTTTATATTCATATTTAAGATCTTTAACAAAATAGTTTAATTTAGTTCATACAGCCCTACTTTAAAAGTTTGCACTAAACAAACTCTCCTTACCAGCTTCTTCCTCTACAACTGCTTGTGCTGTGAGTTCTTTATAGTCTGCGCTGAGTGGGAATATCCTGTCATAAGTGGAATTAGATTCTTGTTCACTAGCTGACACAGATTCATGCCTTCGATTTGTATTGTAAGTATTGCAATCACTTGGAATTGAGAGGCTGACAGTCAGCTCTTCATCCAACATTCGTCTTGATGCCTAGGAAAAGAGAAAAAGAGAAAAAAAATTACCAGGGCCAGTAGAGCAAGCAACTTTCCAAGTAATCTCCATTTAAATTAAAAAATTAAATAATACACAAAACATAATATCCAAGGTTTTTCAATCATGCTTACTTGCACTGGATAAAAATATGTCTGTGAGGCCTCGTACACACCACCCAACATGTCCGATGAAAACGGTCCGCGGACCGTTTTCATCGGACATGTCCGCTGGGATCATTTGGTCTGATGTGTGTACACACCATCAGACCAAATTCCCCGCGGACAGAATACGTGGTGACGTGGCGGCGACGATGACGCCGCGACGTGCGCGCACCAGGAAGTTCAATGCTTCCACGCATGCGTCTAATCACTTTGACGCATGCGTGGGATTTCGGGCCAGCGGACATGTCCGATGAGTCGTACTGACCATCGGACATGTCCGACGGACAGGCTTCCAACGGACAAGTTTCTTAGCATGCTAAGAAACTTTTGTCCGCTGGAAACCTGTCCGCTAGGCCGGGAAACTGTCCGGTCGGCCCTACACACGACCGAACATGTCCGCGGAAACTGGTCCGGCGGACCAGTTTCAGCGGACATGTTCGGTCGTGTGTACAAGGCCTCAGTGTAAGCAGTTGAAGTGGCCACACACAGATTATCAGACACAATAGATTTTAATCCTAATTCGCCAGAAGTTTACATGTGTCTGATTGGCCTACCTTACCTAGAGGAATGGATATCTAATTACGCAATGATAGTAATCATGCAAACTTTTCTTGTACAATCTAGAAATGTGTTAGTGTGCCTAATAACCAAATTGTTTAGTGTTAGCCATATGCATTGCCCAACCAATCAATGATCAGACTGCCAAATCTCATGCATTGTTTAAGTCACGTTTTACAACGTGAATAAGTCTTTAGTCTGTTTTTCCAGGCCCACCAACAAACCTATTATCACAGCATAAACAATTCAGTAAGGTGATCAATATTATCTTGTGAAGCTATGCATTCAGTATATTAGCTACGATCAAAATTATGATAAATGATTTGGTTACATTTATATAAAAAATAATGATATGTGAGAATGAGATAAAGATATATTATGTTTATAAGCTAACCTTTTCCAACATCTTTTGCCAGAACTGTCTCCATAGGATTATTACAATAATGGCTACAAGAATTAAAATAATTGCAACTAAGCAACCGATCAGCAGGCGGGTGTGGCTGTCATCTATTTTGAGAGTCGGATCTAGAAGAGAGTAAATATCTGTATAAGAACGTATTATAGAAGTTAAAAGAGTTGTAAAGGAACATTTTTTTTTTTGCTCAAATGACTGTTTACAGGGTATAGAGACATAATAGTTAACTGATTTCCTTTTAAAACGATTAAAAATAGATAAAAAACAATCATATAATGTTCCTTTAGTTTCAGTTTCGTTTTTGCATGTTATGCTGCCTCTGTGCTGTATAGAGCCATAGAGAAGTGAGGGTTTGAAAACGAAACTAGAATCTCCCAGTACTGTGGTCCAAAGGAAACAGACAACCAGGAAGTGTCCAGAACAGAGCAGAATTACAGCAACATCAGAGCAAAAACAAACAATGAGGACATGAACCCAGGACTGCAGTAAGGTAAAGGAAGCTATTTAGCTAAAAAAAAAAAATTCCTTTAGTGACCCTTTAAGCTTTAGTACAAAAAGAAAAAAAGAGACGTATAAGTAAATATATTCTGGCTTTAGGTTAAAAGTAAAATATCGTCAGGAGAGGAAGCAAATCTAGTTTTCCCAGATTAATTGCTTTTTTTTTTCCTTCAGTGGAACAATGGAGCTTCAGGAAGTGCAGGGGCGTCAAACGGCCGCTGGCTATGTCCAGATGTTGCAGAGAGCATTCCTCATGACTGAGGGCCCTCGTCTGTGTGGTAACGACTGGGTTTTTCAACAGTACAACGCTACAGTACACAATGCCCGCAGGACAAGGGACTTCTTCTAGGAGAATAACATCACTCTTTTGGCCCATCCTGCATGTTCCCCTGATCTAAATCCAATTGAGAACCTTTGGGGATGGATGGCAAGGGAAGTTTACAAAAATGGACAACAGTTCCAGACAGTAGATGGCCTTCGTGCGGCTGTCTTCACCACTTGGAGAAATGTTCCCACTCACCTCATGGAAACGCTTGCATCAAGCATGCCGAAACAAAATTTAATGGTGGAGCTACTCATTACTGAGTTCATGTTTGGAAGTTGGATTTCTGTTTTGGGGGGGTTTAGTTTTTTTTTGGAGGTGTGGTCCTAAACTTTTGATCAGCTGAAAAACAGCCTGTTTCAGTTTATTCGTTGTTTTCATTAAATTGAATGCTCAAATTTTTTTTTGTCTCACTCTAATTTCTTCTTGTTGCATGTTGAAGCTCTACTTGGAACCTTGTTAAGATCCAACAATGTAAAATATGATTTTTTGCCATTTTTCAAGTGGTCTTAAACTTTTGATCAGGACTGTATAAAGCAAAAGAACTCCAGCAAACTCAATGACCAGAAGAGAGTCCCACTAGGATGCAGGCTGTTTGTCAGCTGGGCCACTTATGCCTCATAGGGATTTTTGCCCTTGACTAATAAGTATTACTGATATATACAGCTGTTTGTCCCACTAATGCTATCTGGATTTGCAATAAGGGCTATGGCTGTTTGAATGCATCTTCAATTGGGCTACATTGATCCACATATGACCTGGGTAGAGCCTTGTCATTGTGTTCACCTGAATCTGGATAGCCTTTGTTGTGGGCAGAGCTTTTTTTCTTTGGGTCTGGCAATGCTGTGGACGTTGTGATTGACATTGAACATTGTTTTTTATTTTTTTTTAACAATTATCAAAAACTGTCTCTTGTCTTTTTTTTTTTACACTTTTTTTGGTGAATGAATAGGGGTACAATGTACCCCCAACTCATTCACATGGGGGGTGGATCTAGGCGGATCTTCCAGATTCGAATAAGCCCCCTGCCTGCAGGTCCCCACAGCCACCGCCCAGGGTTTAACATGCCTCCCTGAAAGTATTCCAAGTAGTAAATCAAATAGGAGATCCATATGGTGTCTGCTTAACTAAGCCTGTTTAACTACCTCCTGCCCAGGCACTAAACATAGATGGCCCGCTGGGAGCCTCCTTGTATACAACTTTTAGCATTTAAAAAAAAAATTGTTGCAAAAAATAAAAATAAAATTAAGTCTTTAAAAGATTGTTTCCTATCCAAAAACACATTATGGGTGTTTCTAGTGTCCTAAAGTTCCAGGACCTCCAAACAAGTGAGAGGTAGTCAGAAAAGTATATGCAATTTATGGCCCAAGAAAGCCTAGAGGTGCTCCTTGTATTTTGGACCCCTCTATAGGGTTAGGCTGTATAAAACTCTCACACATGTGGCATCGCCATGCTTGGGAGGAGTATTAGAATATGTTTTGGGGTGTTATTTTTAAGTATGCCTATACTGTGTGATAAAAATATCTTATCCATTGACAACTTTGTGTAAAAAAAATAAAATATTTTCATTTTCTTTTTGCATTTTCCAAAAATGAGTGGTTACACCAGCAGTCAAAATAATTTTATTTGCTGGGACTTAAGAAGCTGCAGGACAGATGTCAGAAGTGCATTCACTTCCTCAGGGAATATGTAGATTAGTGTGACAGTACAGCTTCCTAACTTTTTTTTCTGGGTAAAGCTCAATAATTATCAGCACTCCCTCGTATATATACGATAGTTTGTAGACTCTTTTACACAGACTAAAATTGATATACTGATTTGTCTTACTTTTACCAAAGGAATGTAGCAGAATACATTTTGGCCTCAGTTACAGAAACTAAGAAAACATTATTTTTTTGTTGGTCTTTTTTCTTTTATATCACTGTGCTGAAAACTGGAAAATGGCCTGGGCAGGAACGGGGTTGAAAGTGTCCGATCTTGAAGTGGTTAAGCTCAGTCAACATTCTTAAGTTCTGATGGAGGGGGAGTGTGTTTGGCCCCTAAAACAATTTGGCTTTTTCATGCTATAAATCAATTTTATTATTAAAAACCTTGGACTTTTGGACATTTGTTTGGTTCTCTCTTTGGACTGTATGTTTTTGGATTCTCAACTCTGGGTTCTTTCCCTGTTAATAAGGATAGTCACCATTTTGTGGGGTGCTGCCAAACTGGTGCCCAGTGACAATTTCAATGATCTTTAGAAAATCTGAATCCAGTACCCTATTTGTTCTTGTGTTTGGACACTGCAGGCAGAGACTGCAGAGCTCAATGTAACAGGCCGAACGTCTATTGCTTAACGATGTTAATGTCATTACCCCTAGACACCTGTCTGTTGTCTGTTGTAATGTTAATGAATCCAGACTTCTAAGGATCCTTTCATGGGGGCTTGGGCTTATTGACCCTGTATTGTAGGAAAGGATTCCTGTGATAATGTGTATTAAAGTTCAGGAGACAGCCAGGCTGCTAAAAGGAATTAGGTAATTAGCATGTTAATTAGGTCTGGTCACAGGTGTATTTCCAGAGTAATATGATGCACCTCCTCTTTTGACTGTGTATGAAACTTGTGTTTTTTTTTTAATAAAGATTGTCAGTCCTGCTTGAACCTCAAGACAGAGCTTAGTCTCGTTATTGGGGGAGAATTATTCTTATGGGTCTTGTTCGCCTGACTGGAGTGTCTGTAGCTGCCTTGTGTTTGGAAATGGCATGTCCTAAATGGCTTTAACAGCTTTCATACTTAGGGTGCTGTTACACTAGGCAAAACCTAATCTTTTATATTTTGCAAAAAAATTTAGTCATATGGTATGTGTGCATTAAAGGTAAATTTATGTTTTTTTTTAGGAAACTTGTGCATGCTTCTGGCATAAAAAATTTGAACTACCACCATTACATTCTCCAAAGTCTCTGCTTTCTCAACGTTCACACTGTTTGAGGGTTTTAACTAATCGTCAGGTCTAAAATTCGTTTTTAATATGTGTGCAAAAATGACATGTGAAAGGGAGATGTTGGGATCCGATGTAGTGTGAACACATTATTATGTAGTACCCCACACCGCAATTGACAGTTTTGGTAGCACAATACAGCAAAGTACTTTATAGCAATGCATATGGCACTGTATAGTACATCTATCGCTCCCTGATAACCTGATCACAGACTGTCAGCTCTCCAACACATACTGACAAAAGACTGCTGGAAATCCTAGCTTTGCAAGGGGAATATTGTATCCAAAATTATAAACAATTAGGGCCAGATTCTTAGAAGAGATACGACGGCGTATCTCCAGATACGCCGTCGTATCTCCGCGTCCGGCCGGTCGTATCTGTGCGCCTGATTCTTAGAATCAGTTACGCATAGATATCTGTTAGATCCGACAGGCGTAAGTCTCTTACGCCGTCGGATCGTAACTGCATTTTTAAGCTGACCGCTAGGAGCGTGTATGCTGATTTACACGTCGAAATATGTAAATCAGCAAGATACGCGAATTCCCGAATGTACGCCCGACCGACACAGTAAATTTGAGCCGTTTACGTTAGGCTTTTCCCAGCGTGTAGTTACCCCTGCTATATGGTGGCGTAAGTGCGGCGCACCAATGTTAAGTATGGCCGTCGTTCCCACGATGAAATTTGAAAATTTGGCGTTGTTTGCGTAACTCGTCCGTGAATGGGGCTGGATATAATTTACAGCCTTGCGGCGTATTAGAAGCAATGCACACTGGGAGATTTCCACGGATGGCGCATGCGCCGTTCGTGAAAAACATCAATCACGTCGGGTCACAGAAGATTAACATAAAACACGCCCCCCTGTCCCACATTTGAATTAGGCGGGCTTACGCCGGCCGATTTACGCTACGCCGCCGCAACTTAGTTGCGGCGGCGTAATGTAAATCGGATACGTTACGCCGCCGCAAAGATACGCGCTCCTACGAGAATCTGGCCCACAATAATTATGCTGATTGGTTAGTGGAAATGGCACAAGCACAGGGACGTTTCAGAGGGCTGTTTGTCTGTTTGTATAGAATGCCTATTAATACACCAATAATAAGCTTTTTATGCTTTACCTGGAATTCTAGATTACATCCCAATATTGGATGAATCATAATTAAAAATCTTTGAAGAAAAATATGTAATCCATAACCAATGTTAACAAACAAATTAAAAATGTATTTACATACCATAAGTGGTAGGAACACCAGCAGGCCGTGGGGGACCCAGTGAATTGTTGTACATAGTAGCATCTATAAAAACAGAGGAAATATATTGATCCCTACCGGTATATACACATGTACACACAAAAAACTAATATTCTTTCTAAAGTGGTTAAGGCAAGAATCAACCACTATTAGGTTTTATGCACACTAGAAAGCTAAAAACTGCTTTTAAGCTATGTTTAGTAATGTTAGAGTTAAGTAGCGGGGCAGCCGGTGTCCTTAGCAATCAGTAAATAGCTGGTTGTCCAGTGGGCTGGTCCTTAACAACGGATGAGTCATCAGCTGTCAGCGAGCCCTTGGGGTCTGGTATTGATTCTAAGGGGAACCCCATGCCAAAAGGTAAAAAAATAAATGTAGTGTGGTCCCCCCTAAATCCATACCAGACCTGAGCATGCAGCTTGGCAGGCCAGGAAAGGGGGGGGGGCAAGAGAGCACCCCCTTCCTAAACCATATAAAGGAAAAATACAGCGCTAACAAACATAAAAACACCTAAACTATGCAGCAGCTAGAAAGTGAAAATACACACTAATAAACAATGGCAATAAGGGTAGCCACCCTAACCCAACCTGTAAATAATATTAGAAAAACCCACATGTAGTAATGATCAATAAGATACACAATGAAGGAGGTATCATCAAAAAGTATGAGTGAACCAATCATATGAAAATACTAAAACATATTGTGCAGAATTTCAAATATGAAGTCCAATAAAAAGTCCAATATTGAAGGAAAGACAGCAAAAGTAACTCTTGAGTAAATGAGTGACATCAACAAAAAATTCCACCACCAAAAAGTGTTATCACCTTAAGGAATGCTCGCTTACCAAATAGCAAGCGAGATAAGCTTGCGGCTGCCAGGGCATTTAACCAGGTACTCGTGGTAGCGACAACTTCACAGGAGCAATTGATGGAAGACTGGATACTTGTATTAATCAAGTATCATGCAGGAAAAACGGTGGTTTACCGAAAATGAAAGAGGCTCACCATAGTCTAAATCCAATAAGTAAGAACGGTTTAATAAGGTTAAAAACACTTAGATCTATACGAAGATAATACAGCAAAATAGTATCAATTAGCCAGCCAGCTGGCGTCCGCTTGTCTGCTCTGACTTCAAACGCGATGACGTCAGCACGTCAACTCCTCCCTGAGATTTTCAGCCGCAAGCTTATCTTGCTTGCTATTTGGTAAGCGAGCATTCCTTAAGGTGATAACACTTTTTGGTGGAGGAATTTTTTGTTGATGTAACTCATTTACTCAAGAGTTACGTTTGCTGTCTTTCCTTCAATATTGGACTTTTTATTGGACTTTATATTTGAAATTCTGCACAATATGTTTCTGTATTTTAATATGATCGGTTCACTCATACTTTTTGATGATACCTACTTCATTGTGTATCTTATTGATCAATACTACATCTAGGTTATTCAAATATTATTTACAGGTTGGGTTAGCATGGCAACACTTCTTGCCTTCCTAAACCATACCAGGCCACATGCCCTCAACATGGGGGGGGGGGTGTTTGAGGCAGGGGTGGCTCTGCCCCCCACCCCAAACCACCTTGTCCCTATGTTGATGGGGACAAGGGCCTCTTACCCACAACCCTGGCCTATTGGTTGTGGGGGTGCGGGGATGACTTATCAGAATCTGGAAGCCCCCTTTAACAAAGGGGCCCCCAGATCCTGCCCCCCATGTGAATAATATGAAGTACATTTTGCCCCCACTCATTCACCAAAAAAGTGGCAAAAAGTAAACAAAATAATGCACAGACAGTTTATTTAAACTGGTGTAGATCCACCAGCAGTTATGATGAACGGCAGGCACTAACCAAAAAAAAGAAAAGAGAAAGACTGCTATCGTCTGACATCTCCGCCGCCTCCCGCCGCTAAATAAATGATGGAATGGGGCCACCCAGTGATGTCACTTGTGATGTCACCTGCCCAGCATGCCCCCCAGCTGTTGATGTCAAAAGGGGTGGGGCCACCTGGGGATGTCAGGTGACCCTGCCACTTAGTTTATTTATCGGCGGGAGGTGACGGAGTTGTCAAAGTAAGGCAACCTTCATCAGGTACAAACTTTTTTTTTCCGGGCCGGCGGATGGCGTTCATTATGATTGCCGATGGATCTACACTGGGGGAAAAAAATTTCCTGTGTTTTTTTTACACTACACTTTTTTTGGTGGTGAATAAGTAGGGATACCATCTGTAACGGAATGACCCGGGACATCCAGAGACTTTGTGAGGATGGGGGATACTCCTGTGTCAGCGTCACTGATAACTCTTGGGTCTGAGTCCACCCTGTGCCTTTTGGGCATGGGGTGGCAAGGGAATCATAATTCATGTATTACATGAGATAGGACATCAATAATAGTTCATATTGCAGGATCTTGAGAGATTGCAAGATGTTGGCCCAACCAGTCAATAGTGACTCATTTCTAGTGACATGCTAATTGCATCAGGGCTTGGAAGACATTCCATTGTCCTTGTGTAAAGGTGTTGTAACGGACAGGTGTTAATCCCAGGTCTGCTCCCAGAACTCTAATTATGCATACTAAATACTGCTTACGTGTTATAACACTGTCTACAACCTATTGATGCTCAGAGGTGTCAAGCTGTGAAATGGGATCGTGTCCTGTCGGTTGGAGTGTCGATAAGCTGTCGTGACTGGGATAGAAGGTCGTAAACGGTGGTGACCATTACACCATCTACCCCAGGCATGTCCAAAGCCCGGCCCCCCTGGGGTTTCGGATATATATTGTTTGTGGCCCCCAGGGCCACAAAAGATATACACCGTATTTATCGGCGTTGCCTTGGAGGGAACAGGGAGGGGGCAGGACGAGCGCCGTCAGATTACATGAAGAGAATCTCCCGTTTACTCAGCAGTGTCTGTATTGGAAGTCCCGTCTCCTGGGATGCCATTGGACGACTGTTCTGTCTATCATAGGAGGCGGGACTTTGTATTAAAGAGGCCATAGAGTAAACAAGAGATTCTCCTGTTTGTAATCTGTCGGCACTGGTCTTGCCCCCTCCCTCTGCCCTCCGAGGCTGCAGATGGGCATTGATCAGGCTGCACTGAGGGCACATGTGAGGCTGCACTGATGGCACGTGTGAGGCTGCACTGATGGCACGTGTGAGGCTGCACTGATGGCACGTGTGAGGCTGCACTGATGGCACGTGTGAGGCTGCACTGATTGCACGTGTGAGGCTGCACTGATGGCACATGTGAGGCTGCATTTATGGCACATGTGAGGCTGCATTTATGGCACGTGTGAGGCTGCATTCATGGCAATGGTAAGCCTGTGCGTGTCCTGTCAGTGGGGGAAATGCTGATCTTCTGTACATACAATGTATGAACAGAAGATCAGTGATTTCCCCTAGTGAGGCCACCCCCCCCCTACAGTTAGAACACACCCAGGGACCATACATAACCCCTTCCCCGCCCACTAGTGTTAACCCCTTCACTGCCAGTGGCATTTCTATAGTAATCCAATGCATTTTTATAGCACTGATCGCTATAAAAATGCCAATGGTCCCAAAAATGTGTCAAAAGTGTCCGAAGTTTTCCGCCATAATGTCGCAGTACCGGAAAAAAAACAACGCTGATCGCCGTCATTACTAGTAAAAAAAAATATTAATAAAAATGCCATAAAAATACCCCCTATTTTGTAAACGCTATAACATTTGCGCAAATCAATCAATAAACGCTTATTGCGGGGTTTTTTTTTGAAAAATATGTAGAAGAATACGTATCGGCCTAAACTGAGGACATTTTTTTTTTTTTATATATTTTTGGGGGGATATTTATTACAGCAAAAAGTAAAAAATATTATTTTTTTTCGAAATTGTCGCTCTATTTTTGTTTATAGCGCAAAAACTAAAAACCGCAGAGGTGATCAAATACCACCAAAAGAAAGCTCTATTTGTGGGGAAAAAAGGACGCCAATTTTGTTTGGGAGCCACATCGCACGACCGTGCAATTGTCAATTAAAGCGACGCAGTGCCGAATCGCAAAAAGTGCTCTGGTCTTTGGGCAGCAATATGGTCCGGGGGTTAAGTGGTTAAAGCATCTAACATGTAAGGTGGGGTACTCTTACATGTATGGTGGACTACAGCTGCTTTACAGCAGTGAGTCTAAAGCACTTGTTTGTCTCTCAGGACCTTGGCGTTCATTATGATTGCCGATGGATCTACACTGGGGGAAAAAAAATTCCTGTGTTTTTTTTACACTACACTTTTTTTGGTGGTGAATAAGTAGGGATACCATCTGTAACGGAATGACCCGGGACATCCAGAGACTTTGTGAGGATGGGGGATACTCCTGTGTCAGCGTCACTGATAACTCTTGGGTCTGAGTCCACCCTGTGCCTTTTGGGCATGGGGTGGCAAGGGAATCATAATTCATGTATTACATGAGATAGGACATCAATAATAGTTCATATTGCAGGATCTTGAGAGATTGCAAGATGTTGGCCCAACCAGTCAATAGTGACTCATTTCTAGTGACATGCTAATTGCATCAGGGCTTGGAAGACATTCCATTGTCCTTGTGTAAAGGTGTTGTAACGGACAGGTGTTAATCCCAGGTCTGCTCCCAGAACTCTAATTATGCATACTAAATACTGCTTACGTGTTATAACACTGTCTACAACCTATTGATGCTCAGAGGTGTCAAGCTGTGAAATGGGATCGTGTCCTGTCGGTTGGAGTGTCGATAAGCTGTCGTGACTGGGATAGAAGGTCGTAAACGGTGGTGACCGTTACACCATCTACCCCAGGCATGTCCAAAGCCCGGCCCCCCTGGGGTTTCGGATATATATTGTTTGTGGCCCCCAGGGCCACAAAAGATATACACCGTATTTATCGGCGTTGCCTTGGAGGGAACAGGGAGGGGGCAGGACGAGCGCCGTCAGATTACATGAAGAGAATCTCCCGTTTACTCAGCAGTGTCTGTATTGGAAGTCCCGTCTCCTGGGATGCCATTGGACGACTGTTCTGTCTATCATAGGAGGCGGGACTTTGTATTAAAGAGGCCATAGAGTAAACAAGAGATTCTCCTGTTTGTAATCTGTCGGCACTGGTCTTGCCCCCTCCCTCTGCCCTCCGAGGCTGCAGATGGGCATTGATCAGGCTGCACTGAGGGCACATGTGAGGCTGCACTGATGGCACGTGTGAGGCTGCACTGATGGCACGTGTGAGGCTGCACTGATGGCACGTGTGAGGCTGCACTGATGGCACGTGTGAGGCTGCACTGATTGCACGTGTGAGGCTGCACTGATGGCACATGTGAGGCTGCATTTATGGCACATGTGAGGCTGCATTTATGGCACGTGTGAGGCTGCATTCATGGCAATGGTAAGCCTGTGCGTGTCCTGTCAGTGGGGGAAATGCTGATCTTCTGTACATACAATGTATGAACAGAAGATCAGTGATTTCCCCTAGTGAGGCCACCCCCCCTACAGTTAGAACACACCCAGGGACCATACATAACCCCTTCCCCGCCCCCTAGTGTTAACCCCTTCACTGCCAGTGGCATTTCTATAGTAATCCAATGCATTTTTATAGCACTGATCGCTATAAAAATGCCAATGGTCCCAAAAATGTGTCAAAAGTGTCCGAAGTTTTCCGCCATAATGTCGCAGTACCGAAAAAAAAACAACGCTGATCGCCGTCATTACTAGTAAAAAAAAATATTAATAAAAATGCCATAAAAATACCCCCTATTTTGTAAACGCTATAACATTTGCGCAAATCAATCAATAAACGCTTATTGCGGGGTTTTTTTTTTGAAAAATATGTAGAAGAATACGTATCGGCCTAAACTGAGGAATTTTTTTTTTTTTTTATATATTTTTGGGGGGATATTTATTACAGCAAAAAGTAAAAAATATTATTTTTTTTCGAAATTGTCGCTCTATTTTTGTTTATAGCGCAAAAACTAAAAACCGCAGAGGTGATCAAATACCACCAAAAGAAAGCTCTATTTGTGGGAAAAAAAGGACGCCAATTTTGTTTGGGAGCCACATCGCACGACCGTGCAATTGTCAATTAAAGCGACGCAGTGCCGAATCGCAAAAAGTGCTCTGGTCTTTGGGCAGCAATATGGTCCGGGGGTTAAGTGGTTAAAGCATCTAACATGTAAGGTGGGGTACTCTTACATGTATGGTGGACTACAGCTGCTTTACAGCAGTGAGTCTAAAGCACTTGTTTGTCTCTCAGGACCTTGGTCGCTGCAACCAGGATTTCCCGAATGATGGTGCGTTTCTCAATCCTTAGGATGCAAAATCTGACGCATTTCGGCTCAAACAGCCATCAACAGGGGCCCTGTTGATGGCTGTTTGAGCTGAAACGCATCTGGTTTTGCATTATAGCACCCCATACTGCTTTTATTCATGTGATCACCTTCATTTTTATCTTTTGTCATTTATTGTGACCTTTTAAAATAAAACCTGTCACCTCATAACCCCCTGGAGTAATTCTGTTTTTTTGTGGTTATGGGATATAGGCACAAGGCATGTTGGGGCTGTGTGCGGGGTGGGGGGTGGGGAACTGTTCACTTTATGTTGGTTGGTGCCGTGTGCTGCTGTCTCTCTCTTTATCGATCCCCACAGGTTACAAGTACTGGTTCTACTTTGATGGACCAGGGAGTTCCTCAACACATATCACTGATGTGTCTACTCACTGAATGGCGGGTAAGATAAATATACTGTCCTGGAATGTACGGGGTCTGAACTCGAAGATAAAGCGCTCCCTTGTATTTGACTTTGTAAAAAGGTATAAACCCCATATTATCATGCTACAGGAGACGCATCTTCAAGGCTCTAAGGTTCTAGCGTTGAAAAAGGCTAATATTATGAGGGTTATACACGCTGAGTACTCCACCTATTCTAGAGGGGTGGCCATTTTAATCACTAAGAGGGCAGCTGCGCATGTGTTGCAGGTAAAAACTGATCCGAAGGGAAGATATGCTATCCTAGTATGTCAGATATTTGGGGTGTGTTTGACATTGGTATGTGTGTATATCCCCCCTCCTTTCTCTTTCCAGGTCCTGGAAGAGGTCCTTAGTGCTGCAGTACAGGTGGCACAGGGTCCGCTGCTCCTGCTGGGTGATTTTAATGTGGTGTCGGATGCGTCACTCGACAGGCATGGGTGTGTGGCTGGCCCTCGCCCTACTCTTTCCTCCTGGTTGGACAGCTATGCCCTCAGGGATGTGTGGCGCTGTCGTAACCCTGGGGTCAGGGCATATTCATGCCACTCGGGGACGCATCGGACACTCTCCAGGATAGACATGGTACTGTCCTCGGTTGATGCTCTCTCCATCGTTTCTGAGATTAGATACCTCCCCAGAGCTCTTTCTGATCACTCCCCCATGGAGGTCACATTGACTTTAGATGTGCCCAGCGGGAGACGGATGTGGCGTATGAAGACGCAATGGTTAGAGGAGGAGTATGTGACGATAAAATGCAAACTAGCCATGGAGCAATATTGGACTGAGAATGCTTTGGGCACCTCGGTGTCCACTCAATGGGATGCTTTTAAAGCCACTTTGAGGGGAGTGTTTGCCAGGGAGACACGGGAATTTGCAAAGGCACTAAACTCAGATGTTCAGCTAGCCGAGCAGGCTGCCGTGGCTGCTGAGCATCGTTACATACAGACCCCATCCCAGACCGCCTACAGCTCATGGCAGGACCTGACAAGAAAATATAGGCTGCTGCTGACTGACCAGACTATGAAACTACAGTTACGACAGGCCAGGTCTATTTTTGAGTTTGGTGACAAGAGCGGCAGACTTTTAGCTTTTCTGGCAAAGCCCCTGTATACACCTACTTCAGTTCTGCAGATTAAGAACCCTGATGGTGATGTAGTGAGCGACTCCCAAGGTGTTCTTGACACATTCCTGCACTTTTACGATACTCTGTACCGATCCCAGTCCTGCTGTTCGGATCAGGAATTAGCTTCCTATCTGGAGGGTATGACTTTACCATCCCTGACGGAGGGGGACAGGAATACTCTTGACCAGCCCATCACATCTGAGGAAATAGCTGCTGCAATTGCTTCCTTTAAACAGGGAAAATCGCCCGGTTTGGACGGCTTCCCGGCGGAGTGGTACAAGCTGCATAGAGAGAGCTTGACTCCCCGTCTTCAGAAGGTGTTTATCACTGCAGAAAAGGAAGGTATACTACCGGAATCCATGCGAGAGGCTTTGATAGTGGTGATACCAAAGCCCGGTAAGGATCCTCTGGAATGCGAGTCATACAGGCCGATCTCGTTGATCAACACTGATGTCAAGATATTGGCCAAAATTCTGGCAGGTAGGCTGCAATCGGTGATACTTAAGCTAATTCATTCGGATCAAACCGGGTTTATACCGGGGAGATGCACTCAAATGAATTTGAGGAGGCTACATGTCAATCTGCAAATGCCTCATGCTAATTGTGGTAAGAGGGTGGTGGCCTCACTCGACACAAAAAAAGCATTCGACTCTGTCGAATGGAACTACCTCTTTGCCTTACTTCTGAAGCTGGGCCTTGGGCCTCGTTTCGTGGGCTGGGTTAGGTTGCTCTATAGGGAACCGAAAGCAAGTGTTAGGGTCAATGGACTTATCTCGCAATCATTCAACATTGGCAGGGGAACGAGACAGGGTTGCCCCCTGTCACCACTTTTATTTGCCTTGGCCATAGAACCCCTGGCGGTTAAGCTTAGAAATCAGGCTGACATCAAAGGACTGTTAGTCGGGGACTTGGAGGAACGCGTATCATTATATGCTGATGACATGCTCCTGTATCTGGGAGACCCGGATGGGTCTCTGACGGCTGCTTTCTCCTTGATACAGGAATTCGGGGATTTCTCCGGATTCCGGATCAATTGGTCCAAATCGACGCTTTTCCCTCTAGATCCACAGCCGACCCTGACCACCCCCCTTCAATACCCGCTTAGGGTGACAACCCGTTTTAAATATCTAGGAATAAATATAGAGCTACCTATGGATAGATTCTCTGAGACAAATTTATGGCCGGTAATTAGAGACTTCAGGGACAGGATACAGAAGTGGAAGGACCTTCCGCTCACGCTGTTAGGGAGGGCCAACCTGTTTAAAATGATATACCTCCCAAAGTTTTTGTACATACTTTCTAATGCCCCCCTGTACATCCCCAGGAAGACCTTTAGATACATTGACTCCCTGCTGTCTTCCTTTTTATGGGGAAATGGAGCGGTTCGGGTGGCACTGGCTGTGTTACAGCTACCAGTAGGGAGGGGAGGTCTGGCCATCCCCGACCTCCGCCTGTACTACTTGGCGTCGCAGCTAGTTCAGGCACACTGGCGAATGTTTCCTCAGCTGAACAACGCCGCGGTTGCGGTGGAGGCAGCTGCGGTGACCTCTTATGAGACACTTTTAAATTTCTTCTATAGGGGGGAAGCTCCGACGGAGGGTGGAATGGCGATCCTCCGACCAGCCAGGAGGGTGCTTGAGATCTGTATGAAGCATGTCCAGGATAATCCCCTACACCTGTCCCCCAATGCCCCTCTGTGGTTCAACCCCAGATTGGCGGAACTTCGCCTGCTGGAGGATGGGCATAGATGGGCCAAATTTGGCCTAGTATATCTCCATCAAATCTTTGATCGGGGGGAATTTAAGACATTCACACATATAAGGGGAGAGCTGGGGGTGCCTGCAGCTTGGCTGTTTCATTACACCAGACTGAGGCACGCTGTTCGCGCTCAGTTTGGCATGGGACCCGTCGCCCTGGGAAACACTAAGCTGGAGTCCTTGCTGCTGAAACCTGAACACACTAAACTGATCTCTACTTATTATGCGGTACTAATGGGAAAGACACAACCAAGGGAGGAAAAAGCGAAACTTAGATGGACGGCTATAATTCCTGAACTGACTGATTCCCACTGGGAGGAGGTACTACTATCCTATCTCCCTACGGTGATTTCCGCTAGGGACAAACTAATACAACTGAGGTACCTGCACCAAATGTACTATACACCACACAGATTATATAGAATGGGCAGAAGAGAGGACCCTGTTTGTCATAAGTGTCTGGTGGCAGAAGGCACCTTTATTCATATGGTGTGGGAGTGTGACAGGATCCGCCCGTTATGGTCACAGGTTACACAGTTTATTGCAGATACTTTCGATCTCCCAAATATATGTAGTCCACTTTTGTGCCTTTTAGGCATTATAGAAGATGAAGTTATGAGTAATAATATGCGAATATTTTTGAGGTTGCTCTTTTACTATGTCAGAAAACTCATAGTCCTAAACTGGGTGAAGAGGGAAGGTCTTACTCTATCTGCTTGGAAGGGGCTGGTAAACACAAATGTCACGATGTATAAAATGACTTATGAAGCAAGAGGGAGTAAGAAAAAATTCTGTAATGTATGGGGGAGATGGGTGGACTCCAAGGATACCACCCCTGATGAGACGTCAAGGCCGGCTGGCTTTGACTGAACCGTATAACAATCATTGTATACTTGTTGTTGAGAGAACTGTGGGGATTGGAGGGACAGCAGCGCACGGCACATAAATGGGGTTTTATAATTTTTCTATGCTGGGATATTTTGGTTTTTTTTCCTCTCGCCATTTTAGTTTCTTTACTCTGTGTTCTAATCTAGGATGGCTACGCCACACTATGTCACTTCTCCACGATATGGACTAAAGTACTACTTGACGGGTATTAGACAGAAATGTGGAGCTTAGTTGTAGTTACAAGTTTGGAAAATATAAAAATGGCTATATGCACTTGAGGAGAACCCATGTTGGGATCTTCTTCTGTTATTTAGGTACGAAGAGACGTGCACTTGGGATATTCCATATCCTCCGCGTTCCAAGAATGCGTGCTATTATTCTTATACTTTGAATGCCTTGTGAATTTTCTATCCTCCTCACAAAAATGTACCATTGCTTTTGTACCCTGAATGCACTGTCGTTTCCTGAGAATGTGTTTTATGGCTAATAAAAACCTTTTAAAAAAAAAAAAAAAAAAACCTGTCAGGGTTTTGACCTGCACCATTGGAGCACTCTTTTTCTTTTTCCATTTCGAGTTCATTTGAACCACCTGTTTCCTGTGTCCCTGCATTTGAAACCCGATTGGTTTGGTTCCTGTCGTTTGTACCGTTCCTGATTTAATGCTAAGGATTGAGAAACGCACCATCATTCGGGAAATCCTGGTTACAGGGACCAAGGTCCTGAGAGACCAACAAGCGCTTTAGACTCACTGCTGTAATGCAGCTGGAGTCCACCATACATGGTAAGAGTACCCCACCTTACATGTTAGATGCTTAAGGATCCCTGCAGACAACCAATCATTTGTCAGTCCATACCAGCGACTGGAGAATTGGTTACAGTTGTTTTCACTGACTATTTCCACAATAGTGGATTCTTATTTTGTATCACTTTTGTGATATTCAGTTTTCACATATGGACTTTATCAAATGTTTTATCATTATTTGTTATTATTTGTATGTTATTTCCATCACTGTGTTGAGTTATATCCTATAGCGCCCTCCCCACAATCCCCCCTTCCAGTATAAAATCCTCAGTCCCATATAAATTCCAACTTACATCCCTACTCTCAGCAGAAACCTTCCCCCAATCTCCCCCTCTCAGCACAAATCGTCACCCTCTTATACCCCCTTATATTTTAAATCCCCCCTCTCAGCACAAAATGTCCCCAATTTCCCTCCTTCTAGCATAAATCCCCCAAATCCCTCCTTCTTTTACAAATTCTTTTACCCCCCAAATCCCCCTCTCAGCACAAATCATCCCCCACATCTCCCTCCTCCCAGCACAGATACCCCCTCTCTGCACAAATTATCCCCCACATCTCCCCCCACCCAGCACAGATACCCCCTCTCGGCACAAATCATCCCCCACATCTCCCCCTCCTAGCGCAGATACCCCCTCTCTGCGAAAATCATCCTCATATCCTTCCCAAACCCCTCCTTCTTTCACAAATTATCCTACCCCCCCACCCAAATCTTCCCTCTGTGGACAAATCCTTACCCCATATAATCCTTCCCGTGTAAATATCCTCTAAACCTCTCTTCTTACACAAATTATCTCATCCTCCTTCCCTCCATGCCCCCCTTAGCACAAATCTCTTATTTAACCCCTCCCCACTATATCCTCCCAACAAGCACAATCCCCCCAATACAAATGCCCTCATCTCAAATTTGCAGCACAAAAATCCCTCATTTCCTCTTCTTCCTGCCCCAAGCACAGATTTTCGTTCCTCATAATTCCTCAGCTTCGGGAGATCTCCTTCCCAGGCTCCTCCTCCTGCCCTGTCAGAACACACGTCAGAGCTGAGGAGCTGGGAAACTTCCCTCGGTGCTCTGACACTTTGGGGGTTATTTACGAAAGGAAAATCCACTTTGCACTACAAGTGCAAAGTGCACTTGAAATTACACTGAAAGTGCACTTGGAAGTACAATCGCTGTAAATCTGAGGTGTAGATCTGAAATAAGGGGGAAGCTCTGCTGATTTTATTATCCAATCATGTGAAAGCTAAAATGCTGTTTTTTATCTTCCTTGCATGTCCCACTCGGATCTACAGCGACTGCACTTCCACGTGCACTTTCAGTGCAATTTCAAGTGGATTTGCCTTTCGTAAATAACCACCTTTAGCTGATGTAAACATGCAGCCGGCTAGGAGAGATACTGGCTGCTATAGTGTCACCGATGACTGTGCTGGAGACCCGGAGACACCCCACAGGAGACGTGGGCAAATTCTCGGTGCCAGTGATCGCCCGACACTCCTGCCTTGCCTAGTCCCAGCCCTGGTGATACACACCGCGATGCAGTCTCTGCACTGCAGTCGACATCTCCCTACGGGCTGCCTATCACTGTAACTTATGGTGACAGACAGCTGGTGGGGAGATGTCAGTTGCAATAAAAATATTAGGTCACGGTGTTTAGTACCCCATGCACCTTGCACAAGCTGCTGGGCAAAGGCAACCAGTGCCCATGCTAGCGCGCCCCCTTCGGACATGTCCCTGGAACCAAGTGCTGGAACTTTTTCGCCACTTGGCTCCACTCCCGGGAATTAGCCTTGGTACACCGGGACGCTGGGCCTTGCATCAAATCTGGGACAGTTGGGAAGTATGATTACCACCACCGTTTCATCTGAGGGAAATCCTGAAAACATGACCTGTTGGGGGTACTTAAGAACTGGAGTTGAGGAACATTGCCATAGAAAACCATGTCATATGAACTGTAGTGCGTTTCTGCAAAAAGCATCAATGCATAGATGTAAACCAGGCCTTAAGACTCATTCTCCTCTTTAGCAAACATAAATACAGCCCTGCAAACTTCTATTACTTATAAAGGGCGCAAATCTGCTAAAACACGAAAACTCAAAAAGACAATATCACTCCAGACTTTGAGAAATCTTTCAGGTTTTCAACAACGGTATACAAAAATTTGTATATTATGTCCCCTTTTCAGAGTGCAGAAGTAATTGTTTTTGTACATTTTTTCCACCAACAAACCATTGATGATCATCACCAGGTCAAAACGAAGACATGATGGGGTGGGTTTACTAAATGCAAATAGACTGTGCACTTTGGAAGTACAGTTGCTGCAGAGCAATGAGGGGAAACTCTGCTGACTTCCATCATCCAATCATGTGCTATCCAAAATGCAGATTTGTTTTTATTTTCCTTGCATGTAATTGGGTGTTATTTGCAAATTGAGGGTTTACTTCATGTACTAAGCTCTGGAGTAACTGCACTTGCAACCTCCACAGTTTATTTGCTTTTAGTAAATCAACTCCTCAGTGGCCATTATTGGCTTACATTGATAAACAAAAGCATGAAGCAAGTGTACAAAAACAAAAGACACTCCAAAATGTTAAAAATGTTGTATTTTCTTTGCTTATTTGTTTTGTGTATTAGGAAAACAAAGTACAATATAGCAGTTTTTTAACAATGGGGTGTTATTTTGGCAGTTTTTTCCATATTGTGTTAAAAATACACCCAAAAATATATTTGGAGGGAGGGGTGTGGTTTGACCGTAATAACAAGCAGCTCTTGATCTAAGTAGCACCCGCCGCCCTCTTTCTTCACAGCTCAGTCAACCTTTTCAGCGCTATTCCGGCCCAACACTACCACCAATCCTTTGAGAGGAAAGAAAGGAGGAATCGCAGCCTATCTGGTGGACTGCAAATGCCTGGACTCGGCCGGCTCAAATATGGCAAATATAACTTCCTCCTCACTCCCTGTCTGGTGAGATACTGGTGCTGCTGCAGGAGGACACACTGATGGAAGCTTCTGCTATGGGTGAGTCCCCCTCCCTCCCTGTCTTCCTTTCTATCTCTATTTCTCAGCAGTGGGATCAGCATTACAGCATCCCCTGGAAACTGACCCACTATCCTAATGAACTTCCCATTAAAGCGGATCTGGCAGCATTCATTAAACAAGTTGAGGAGGCATACTGTAGAAGGCAGGCTTTCTGGAACTGAATTCAGAAACTTTACAGCTGGGAACTAGGGTGGAATCATTAGAAACTCACCGCACTGAGCCCCCGTCTGCATTACAATCTCAACAGACCCGCCTGAACCAACAAGATTGAGGACTATGAGAATAGGTGGTGCAGGGAAAAACATTTGCATAAGGCACCTTGCAGCTGGGAACTAGGGTGGAATTGTTAGAAACTCACCACACTGAGACCATGTCTGCATTACAATCGGTGTAGACCCGCCTAAACCAACAACATTGATAACTATTAGAATAGGTGCCATAGGGAAAAACATTTGCATAAGGTGCCTTGCAGCTGGGAACTAGGGTGGAATTGTTAGAAACTCACCACACTGAGACCATGTCTGCATTACAATCGGTGCAGACCCGCCTAAACCAACAACATTGATAACTATTAGAATAGGTGCCATAGGGAAAAACATTTGCATAAGGTGCCTGGTGGAGATAAATAAATTTTAACTTCGCTTATGATGTTCAATAAAGCCCTGGACAGGCCCCTCTAACAAGCTAAAGAAATCAAAAGAGTCTTGGTGCTTCCAAATCCTGATGCAAACAAGCCAAGAGATGTGATTCGTAAACTATCATGTTTTCAGACCAAAACACTATCATCAAAGGCATATGGCGAAGGTCTCATCTTGATTTTGAGGCAAAAAAATACAACTTTTTACTCTTTACTCTGATCTTTCACGTTGCACTTTGGCGATACATAATGCCGCACACTTCCTCCTGGATGCTCTCAAGCAGACAGAGGCCAATTATATGTGGGGCTTTCTATTTCGGCTCACTGCTACCAGAGGGGGATTATGGCTTCTCTCCGTGACAAGGATGACCTGCCTCATTTCCTCCAAACTATCACCCTGTCGGAAATTAACTTTCCTGATAGGAGGGGTTTAGGAGACTTTTCGTATCTTAGTTTTTACCGTGATTTTTACTGTGATTTTGTACAGGTCACCAATGTAAAAATCAGAAAAACTTCCGTAATTCAGGTGTTTTGCTTTGGGTGACAAAAAACGCTCAGATGTGAACAGGTGCCATTAAAATGAATGGGATATTACTTGTTGGGTGTTTTTCAGGCATTTTATGAGCTGAAAACGCTCAGGTGTGAATGCAGCCTGAGTTGCAGGAACCACGTGGCATCAACCTGGTTTCTCACCTGCAAGCACCAGGAAAGAATGAGTAGTGATTTTAGAGCCCTTTTCTCTGACTTTTTGAAATAGAGCTTTCTTTTTGTGATATCTAATCACCACTTCTCTCCTCACACTGTCAGCATGAGGAAAGAAAAGCAGATAACCGGCTTGTGTTTCCTTTCATGCTCATCTGTCATGGGACACAGCAAATCATATGGTTAAAGGGCAGCTGTGATTGTCCCTTTACCTCCAAAGGACTCAGCGATTACAGAGCGTGCCGCCCGCACGTTGCAGGTGGTGTGGGGCAGCGCGGATGGTGGATTTCAATGGACACCCTCCTGGAAAAGTAAGCCTGCACTGTAGCCATCTTTTGGTTATAGCGTGGGCGAGAAGTGGTTAGATGCATTCTTTATTCATGGGTGATTATTGTTCTGGTGATATAAGATATTAGTCGGCCTTGTCCTTTTTGGCTACTGTTGTTTACTGTTTTATCTTAAGCTAGGGTGTATGGTCTATGTTGGAGCTAGCTGGATAACGCAGCAGTGGTGAAGGCAGTCTGCACGGTTCTTGAACATTATTTAGTGGAGAATTGTGTGGAGGATATGATCGAAAGCTTGCTATGGGAAGCACACAAGACAATGGTGAGAGGTGCCTTCATAGTCCAGACAGCATCCTTGAAAAAGCAGCTGTAATATGATTTAACCACTTTATTGTCTCAGATTACGGACCTACCACACAGACATAAGGCAGACACAGACCCTTTGGTTGGTGCACAACTCAAAAACTTATAACTGCAGCTAAAAGACTTATTTGATAAACAGACCCGCCACAAATGGATTTTTTTTTGCCCATAAATTTTAGGTCCAGGGTAACAAATGTGGGTGTATGCTGGCGAGAACCCATAAACGCAACTATGGTGGTACACATGTACCCTATGTCATGTCTAGTGCCAGAGACAAACTTTACTATTAATTGGACATCTCGTTCCGCTGAAATCCTGCATGTGCTAAAACACCTTCAGGGAAGAGTCTGGGACCTGGATAGCCTTAGGCCCCATACACACCATAGAATCCATCCGCAGATAAATCCCATCAAATGGGTTTCTGCGGATAGATCCTATGGTGTGTACACGCCAACGGATATTTATCCGCAGAGAAATCTCCCCTGGGATGGATTTCCAGCAGATGGATATTTGCTGACATGCTCAACAAATCCATCTGCTGGAATCCATTCCAACGGATGGATCCGCTCGTCTGTACAGACTTACCGGATCCATCCGTCTAAAGGGATTCCCCGCACGCGTCGTAATGATTTGACGCATGCGTGGAATTCCTTATATGACAGCGTCGCGCCCGTCGCCGCGTCATAATAGCGGCGACGGCGCGACACGTCATCGGCAGAGGATTTCAGCGCGGATTTCAATGCGATGGTGTGTACACGCCATCGCATAGAAATCCTCTGAAATCCTCGAGAGGATTTATCCGCGGATACGGTCCGCTGGACCGTATCTGCGGATAAATCCTCTCGTGTGTATGGGGCCTTACTAGGGCCTACTTTGTGAAATTTTCCAACATGTTGCTGCCACATATGCAATCTTACTTCAACTCTTTGGCCAAGGGTGGGCAGATTCCTCTAGAGCAGAGCTGGGCAAACTACGGCCCGCGGGCCGTATACGGCCCGGCGGACCTTTTAATCTGGCCCGCGGATCGCTAGCTACAGTAGTGCCTAGGGGTGCAACGGATCGTTATTGATCCGCACGGATCAACAGCCTCGGATCGGCACACACGTGATCCGCGGGATACGCTGTAACAGCCGACATTGTAATTGCCTCTGCTCTGCTGCACTCACACAGCCCCGCCTCCTCCTAACCCCCAGCTTGTGATAGACAGAATGCTGGGATGTGTTCTGTCCATCACAGTGCAGGGTTAGGAGGAGGCGGGGCTGTGTGAGTGCGAGTGAGCCGATCCCTTCCACCCTCCAATCACACTCTCTTCTATCGCTCCTCATACGTCGCCCCGCCCCTTCTACACACACGCCGTGTCCCCATGTTATCTGCCTGTGTGTCCATCCAGGAAATGTAGAGGAGAATCACCGGGAACCGCAGAAGTGGGTGAGGGGCGGGTGTCCCTGGCATGTAGATCTGTCACAGCGCCGGTATTTGTGAATTTACCCTAAATGAAATAGCCGGCAGTTGTTTAGTGTGGATTGGAGGACTCTGCTGGTTTTCTCTCCTTCACTCCACGGGCTAAACAAGAGAAATGTATGCGTGTATGGCTAGCATTAGTAGAGGAGGGGAAAGCTATAATCTCTCATCCTTTTATCACTATTTGTGAATTTTGTTTTCTCTATCTTGTGACTGAAGATAAGAGAGTGAGGGGAAATGTCACTAATGTTGCCCTAAACCACCATAACAATTGGTCCCTACCTTTTACCATGCCGTTCAAAGCTATAAAATAAAAATTTTGCTGAAGTTAAACTTTAAGTGGACCAGGTGGGTGTCCTTTCTCAAGTATTCAAGATTGATGGATGAATGCTGCATGTACTACAAACCATTGTCACACTGTAGTTAACCGTTATGGTGCAGATAGAACCAGGATCAATTGGAAAATATATATTTCCAGTTGATTGTCAGTACTAGTAGTGTAGGGATGATCAGTTGATGATGCTGCAATTTGGGGCACGGTGAGACTACAGTGGAGGGCACAGGTCACACTGCATTGATGGGCATTTGTCTTGTCTTTTTTTTTTTGCCGATCCGAAAAATGATCCGATCCGTGACTCCCAATCCGAGGAACGATCCGAACCGTGAGTTTTTTGATCCGTTGCACCCCTAGTAGTGCCTGGGCCTAGTAACATCTCACAGCGTCTCCTCCTCCTGGCTAGTCAGTGGCTGGGCCGGCCAGCAGCTAGTGGGGGGGGCGGGAACATAGGCAGAGTACGGATTGAGCCGTACGTGCAGGCGCAGGCAGGGAGTTGGCGTCACGTCAGATGACGTCAGCTGCCTTTCCGCGCGCCTGTGAGGAACAATCCATGCGGCGTGAATGTGAGGAGTAGACGCTGTGAGTGTGAGATGTCATTCCGGTGTAATACACAGGTGAGTCCACCCATGGCATGCCATGTATATTACAACCCTAAAACCCCTTTGCTGACAGCTGAGGGACAGGGTGATAGACCCAAGAGGCAGGGTTCACCCAGCAACTGCCAACCTGTGTCTCTTCAGAGGATGGGGAACTACAAGCCCCAGCATGGATTTGATATTAGGCAAAATCAAATGTTAGGTTTCTTCAAAGAGAGGGTTTGTAATATACGGTATATATATTGTACCACTGTACACTATTGCTATGTATATATTTTTTACTTTTTAATACTGTACTTATACTTATATATACATTTTTTTTTATACTGTACCCCTGTGCCCTATTGCTATGTGTATATATAAAGTACAAGTACTCGTACCAGTTGTCCAACAATGATATTTACTGCTTTTTATAAAGAAATACAATTGATTTTATGCAGTATTGAGTTTAGCCTTTTGGCCCGGCCCTCCAAAATATTTTTAGTTTCTCATGTGGCCCCATCGAAAAAATAATTGCCCACCCCTGCTCTAGATGGTCTATTAGCACATATATCTGTCTTTATTAAGGACAGCAAAGACCTGTTAAATGTGGATAGGAAGGTCCTAGCAAAAATTTGAGCTAACCTCCTCCAGGATTATATGCGCAAGATTATACATAAAGACCAACTGGGCTTTATTTGTAGTAGGTAAGGCAGAGACAACTCCCAATGGATAGTCTCCCTTATCCATAGGATCTCCAAGACTTGTACTCCCTGCCTTGTCCTATCGATCGATGCAGAGAAAGCCCTTGACAGGTTTTATTGGGTTTTTAAGTCAATGGTGTTGCAAAGCCTTGGACTAGGTGAGCATGCTTGGATCTCTGAGATATATGATAGCCCCAAAGCTCAAGTGAAGGTGAATCATGTTTTCTCTCCACCATTCAACATCTTGAATGGCACAATGCAAGGATGCCCCTTGTCACCTCTGCTGTTTGTCCTCGTACTAGATGTACCGACCAGTGGATCCACCTGCTCAGCTGGGCATCTGTCTGGTGATCCCTGCTGAGCAGGCAGATGCAGAGCGGACACAACCCGCTTGCTCTATGGAGGGTCGGATGTAAATGGACACATGTCTGTTTACATATGGCGTTCCATAGAGGACAATGGATGATCCACCTAAAAAACTGACAGGCTGTAACAGGCGCCATTACGCCGCCTGTTCTCTCCTAATGACAGGCGTTTTCGGCGCAGTAATGCGGTCCATGCTGGAACGCATACGGCGCACGCGCGATGACCTCATCGTTTTGTCATAATGGGGTCAAAGACCCCATTGAGAACGTCTGACTTATGACGAAACGTGTCTGGGAGGACGAGCAGTGACGTCACCACGCAGAGGAGGAAGGGCTCCAATAGTTGCCGGCCGGCACTTTTGTTTTACATGCTGCTTGTTTTTATCTACGTTTGTAAGTACGCTTACGTTTTAAATAAATATACATTTTATACGGAATTACGCTATGGTGCATCCTCTTTCCATCTATATGTCTGGATGAGCCTGAGATTGTGCCTGGAGTTTTCCTCGGGAACCTGTCTCCCCCTGCATTTCTGTGGGTCCATAATGGCCACGGCTGGGTTAGAGCCGACTGCATTTCAAGCTTGCCCTCTGGTAAGCGGCCTTGCATCTTGGTGAAGGGTGTCACTTCAGTGTTGAAAAATCTGTCACTTTTGGTGGTGTGTGCTTCCAGGATTCTGCATCTGCATGAACTTTATTGCAATTTGGAATTACATACTTACAGTTTGCATCCTATGGACTTACCCTAACATCAGAAATCATTTTCCTGAATGTACTTTTCCAGTTAAGAGTTTTCTGGCGCAGCTTTATTTTTTGTGTATGTCTTGCTCTGTGGATCGCACACAAGCTGCTGCCTTTGATAATATAATTTTTTGCATGATTTTCTGTATTGTATTAGCACAGTTTTTTCCCTTTTAAGGACTGCTTAGACTCTGATATTAGCTTAGGTTAGCTGGGATGTTTGATTTTGTTGTTTTAAAAAAAAAAAAAAACATTTTTATTGTGAGTTTTTCCTTTTTTTTTGTGTAATTTATTGTTATACAGTGCCTTAAAAAAGTATTCATACTCCTTGAAATGTTACACATTTTGTCAAGTTACAACCAAAAACAAAATGTATTTTATTGGGATTGTATGTGATAGACCAACACAGGGTGGCACATACCGTATTTATCGGCATATAACACACACTTTTTCCCCCTGAAAATCGGGGGACAAAGCAGGGGTGCATGTTATACGCCGATAGCGTACCTCAGAGCTGTCATCTCCTCTCTGTGGACCAGTGTTCTGCCTATCACAGTAGCTGGTCCAATGCCAATGGTGGAGGCGGGACTGTGTGTGTAACGTGAGAGCCGAGTGCAGAGGAGATGACGGCTCAGTGATTTCCTGATTCAGGCTGTTGGTGTGGGAGATGGTGAGACTGCAAATGATATTAGTTCAAAAAGGCATTAATGACAATAATCAGGCTGCAATGAGGACTTTATTTGTGCTGCATTGAGGACTTTATTTGTGCTGCATTGAGGACTTTATTTGTGCTGCATTGAGGACTTTATTTGTGCTGCATTGACTGACCCTTAATTTGCTTCAGAGTTGTTTATTTTAAAAATATTTTTTTTCCTGAAACTTACCTCTTAAAATTGGGGTGCGTGTTATATGCTGGCGCATGTTATACACCGATAAATACGATAATTGTGAAGTGGAAGGAAAATTATAAATTGTTTTCCAAATTTTTTCAAAATAAACATCTGAAAATCGTGGCATACATTTGTATTCAGCAAAATTTGGCCTTTATGGAGTGGCAAGAAGAAAGCCATTGTTGAAAGAAATCCATAAGAAGTACCATTTTCAGTTTGTGAGAAGCCATGTGGGGGCACAGCAAGTATGTGGAAGAAGATGCTCTGGTCAGATGAGGCCAAAATGTAACTTTTTGGCCTAAAAGCAAAACGCTATGTGTGGCGGAAAACTAACACTGCACATCACCTTGAACACACCATCCCCTATGGTGAATCATGGTGGTGGCATCATAATGTTGTGTGGATGCTTTTCTTCAGCAGGGACAGGGAAGCTGGTCAGAGTTGATGGGAAGATGGATGGAGCCAAATACAGGGCAATCTTAGAAGAAAACCTGTTAGAGTCTGCAAAAAAAACTTGAAACTGGGGCATAGGTTCACCTTACAAAAAAGGAGAAAGAAAGGCGCACCAGCCTCGTGTACTACCATATGACAATTTATTAAATAAAAATGATATTAAAAACTACTCACAAACAAATGGTGATAAAAGGCTTGTCTCAAACGATAAAGTAAAAATCGTTTGAGACAAGCCTTTTATCACCATTTGTTTGTGAGTAGTTTTTAATATCATTTTTATTTAATAAATTGTCAAATGGTAGTACACAAGGTTGGTGCGCCTTTCTTTCTCCTTTTTTGTTTCCTGCCAGGATTTCCCCATCCATGAAGGGCAGCAAGGCTTGTGTTACCATGACTTTTTGACTTTTGAGGAAATCTGCACGCAGACTATAGACTAAGTGTTGAACATCCCACCCGTGCGCAGGAGTTTGTGTTCCGTTGTCTGTATATCACAGAGGTTCACCTTCCAGCAGGACAACAACCCTAAACATACAGCCAGAGCTACAATGGAATGGTTAAGATAAAAGCATATTTATGTGTTAGAATGGCCCAGTCAAAGTCCAGACATAAATCCATTTGAGAATCTGTGGCAAGACTTCAAAATTGCTGTTCACAGAGGCTCTTCGTCCAATCCAACAGAGCTTGAGCTATTTTGCAAAGAATAATGGACAAACATTTAATGTATATGTGCAAAACTGTTAGAGAAATACCCCAAAAGACTTGCAGCTGTAAGTGCACCGAAAGGTGGCTCTACAAAGTATTGACTCAGGGGGGCTGAATTCAAATGCACACCACACTTTTCAGGTATTTGTAAAAAATGTTGAAAACCATTTATAATTTTCCTTCCACTTTACAATCATGTGCCACTTTGTGTTGGTCTACACATAAAATCCCAATAAATACATTTATATTTTTGGCTCTAGCATGACAAAATGTAGAAAATTTGAAGGGGTATGAATACTTTTTCAAGGCACTGTATGTGAAAAAAAGTCAAAGTCAAAGTCAAATATCTACACAATACCCTAAAAAAAGCAAAGGATAAAAACAAAAAAAAAAAAAAATTTCAACCCAATTGCAGCCTTAAAGTGACCTTCAGTTATTTAAGCAATTTTCAGCAGTTGATTCAATCACTTACTAAATATGCAACTTTTTTATTGTTTAATCCTTGCCCAGTTCAAGCGGGTGCCATGACACTGCCCCAGGTTTCATGTTTCAGTATGGCTCCTTTCTCTTGTAGCATCCTATGGAGCCATCTTGCAGGAATTTAGAGTTGTATCTCCCTACACTATGTGCATAAATAGAAACGCCCAGCACTTTAGCATAGAATGGTAAGGCACTCCCCTGCTCCTCCCTCCTCCCTTCTCCAAGCTAACACACTGATTGCAGTCTGCAGTTTCCACTGCTAACTCTTTTTTGTGGAGACTGGAAGTTCCGAGAAGCAGCATTGGGAGAAAAGGAGCCAGCAGTAAGAATTTTAACAATAGTTTAGTGGAGAATGTTTGCTTTGTTGTGCTCAATATATTAAGCTAAAAATGCAGAGGTTTTTAATACTACCTTAACCCTCGTACTACCAGAGCCATTTTTTTTGCATTTTTTTTGCACATGTTTAAAAATTATTTTAGGCCTAAAAACCCCAAAACATTTTCTATTCTTTGAAAGCAGACACTCTGAAGAATAAAATGGTGGATAGTCCCAATTTTGTATGTTACACAATATTAGCACAATGGTTTATCATGCGTAAAATGTCAGTAAATGTATATTAAAGTTAGTTTTATAGCACACAAATGTAATATATTACCCAATTGTAGGTAAAATATAAAAGATGAAGGGGGTTATTTACTAAAGTCAAATCCACTTTGCACTACAAGTGCAAACTACAGGTACAAAGTGCACTTGAAATTGCACTGAGCGTGCACTTGGAAGTGAAGTTGCTGTAGATCCAAAGGGGGACATGCAAGGAAAATAAAAAACAGCATTTTAGCTTGCACATCATTGGATGATAAAATCTGCACAGCTTCCCCTCATTTCAGATCTACCCCTCAGATTTACAGCGACTGCACTTCCAAGTGCACTTGTAGTTTGCACTTGTAGTGCAAAGTGGATTTGCCTTTTGTAAATAACCCCCAAAGTGTCAAATATGTATATACCCACCATGTCAAGCCTTAAAATGGCAACAAACTTTGGGACCTTAAATTTTCCATAGGTGGCACTTTTCAAAGCTTCTACAGATCATCAGTATAGAGTTAATCATAAATAATGGTCCTCCAATTATTGCTCGCTCCGGCAAGATGTTACATGTGCAGTGCCAGTGATGTTTTCGTATGTAGGCACCTCTGAAGTGTGAGGCCTTGTAGGCAGCCTACACAGTCCAAAATCTAAGAATAGGATGTTGCATTGGGGTTGATTTACTAAAGGCAAATATACAGTGCACTCTGCAAGGGCATCTGCCCCAGAGCTTAGTAAATTAGCAGGAGCTCTGCTGACTTCCATCATCCAATTATGTGCAAATCATTTTTTTTCCTTGCATGTGAATAGATATTCTTTGCAAAGTGGAGCTTTACCACATTTATTAAGCTCTGGAGCAACTCTGGGATCAACCCCATTGTATGTTACCTCAAAGGGTCTACTGTTTATTTGGATGAAGAGGTCATAGAAAACAGCTTTACTGATCCATCCTAATTGGATTTGAGTGTGTGCACATTGTGAAATGCTGTACAGATCTCATTGTGGAATGAGCAGAATACTGCATGTCTAGGTGATATCTAATGTGATGAGACCTTTAGCCTAGGTTCACACTGCTGCGAATTCAAAATCGCGGTAAAATGAGCGATTTTACCGCGATTTCGAAATATACTTTTTGAAATCGCAGATGCGGCGTCACACTGATTAGGACAGTGCCATTGCCGACAATTGCCGCCGATTTGAGATGCGATTTGACATGTCAAATCGCATCTCAAATCGTTCCAAATCGTACCCAGTGTGAACCAGGGCTAACTGACATTTTTCTTAGTGTTGGACTTGGGATGCAATTGTAGCAGGTACTTCTCCAGACTGATCTAAACTATTAGGGCACAGCTGTCTGCTGCAGCAGCGTGGGCTTTTCACCCTCATTTCTCTCTTCACACACAGATTCTCAGAACTCCTTGTTTGTAAACTCCCTATTGGAGGTTGTCTGAAAACTCTGTATTATAGCAAATGACTGTGGGGGAGGAGATAAAAAGCCAGAAGAACTTTTTGCCTGCACCCCATCAGGAGAGGATCTCCTGCACTATGTGTGTGTGGAATCGCGGCCTACCAAGGGGCACACAGCCTGCAACTCCAGCCCAGAGGAACAGGTTGTTCATGCAGCTCCAGCCCAGAGGAACAGACTGTCCATGCTAAAGAAGGACACCCTGCAACAGCTCAGGGACTGAATGCTAGGGTGACCACATTTCCAAACTACTATTCAGGGACACCCTCCCTTCCCAAAAGTCGGCTTGTACTGTAACAAATCACAGCACAGTGATTGGACACATGAGGCGGGATTTATGATTTCTCCAATCACAAGCAGGGGGCAGGGATTGTGCTCCTCAAGGCTTTCCTGGCCAGCACAAGCACTGTCAGTGAGTAAAGCGTGATGTGGTGGCCTTTTTTGGAGGCATCAGATTGGCCCGGGGGGGGGGGGGGGGGGGATGTGTCAGTTTTATTCCGGGACAATGCCTGGGACAGACCTACAAAATGCGGGACAGTCCCGGGCAATCCGGGACACGTGGTCACCCTACTGAATGCCACACACCTGCATCTAAGATCAATCGATCGCCCAGGGGAGGACCGCTGACTGTGTACAGGATTTGGTGAGAGGGCTTTGCCCAGGAACCTTTAATGCTTTTCATAGAATACCACATCCAAATATTGCCACAGAGTTCCTAGATTGCCGGTGAAGATAATAAAACACAAAGCTTTGTCTCCAGGACATTACAGGGGACACACCGCGGGTATTGAGATCATTTCACTGGGTGTGTACTAGAAGCATCGTAGGCTGACCTGGGGTTCCCCTTTATTCACAGCATCCCACACACACCAAAAGTTATTGGGGAGTCTATTTAATCTCTACAGTCTGACTGTTTTCTTTAAACTGTTTCAACCAAGTCTTAGGTACTTACACAGGTCCTGGCTGACTAATGTTAACCTGAATTTTACTTTTCTTCAAGTAAACTACATGAAGAACTGTGTTGTGTATTCCTGCTAAGTTATTCCATTAATCACATTGCTAGGTGTACCAGAGGGGCTGGGACATTTTTTTAGGGTTGAAAGGCAGAGTAACGGACTGAACAAACAAAAGCAGCTCCCTCTGGGGTTTGCTACACAATAAATTGGATGACAAAGGAAATAACATTGCTTCCAATTGTGCGTTTTCTCAACAATGCAGCACAGCTGCGATACAACTTTGGAATGAGTCTTGTACTACTTTAGTGGGATTATGGCATCATTTGGCCCAAAGGAATATGTAAACTATATCCAAAATACATCCAAATCTGTAATAAAGTCGCACTACATTATCGCACTGCAAATCGAGTCAAAAATTCATCAAGGTAGTGTAAATCGAGCCTAATGCCACACAACCGTTTTTCGCGATGTAAAAAATGGGCATTAAAAATTTCGAACACGTTGTAAAAAATGGTCGTGTGTGGGCTTTAACGATGTGAAAAAAAAGCGTATGCTCAGAAGCAAGTTATGAGAAGGGAGCGCTCGTTCTGGTAAAACTAGCGTTAGTAATGGAGATAGCACATTCATCATGCTGTAACAGACTGAAAAGCGCGAAGACTGAAAAGCGCGAATCAGCAAAAGCAGCCCCAAGGGTGGGGCCATCCGAATGGAAATTTCCCTTTATAGTGCCGTCGTACATGTTGTACGTCACCTCGCTTTGCTAGAGCATTTTTTTTTCACGATCGTGTGTAGGCAAGGCCGTTTTTTCTAGACCATTAAAAACGTCATTTTTTACAACCCGAAAAACGGTCGCGTGTACGTGTAGGGTTGCCACCTCATCCCTTTAAACCCGAACACATATTAATTACACAGGTTCTGTGGCTGATTAAGGTGGTAATTAACCACTTCCCGACCGCCTCATGTAGATATATACGTCGGCAGAATGGCACGGACAGGCACATCAACGTACCTGTACGTGCCTGCTTAAACGTGGGTCGGGGGTCCGATCGGGACCCCCCCCCGCTACATGCGGCGGTCGGATCCCCTCGGGGAGCGATCCGGGACGACGGCGCGGCTATTCGTTTATAGCCGCTCCGTCGCGATCGCTCCCCGGAGCTGAAGAACGGGGAGAGCCGTATGTAAACACGGCTTCCCCGTGCTTCACTGTGGCGGCGTATCGATCGAGTGATCCCTTATATAAGGGAGACTCGATCGATGACGTCAGTCCTACAGCCACACCCCCCTACAGTTGTAAACACACACAAAGTGAACACTAACTCCTACAGCGCCCCCTGTGGTTAACTCCCAAACTGCAACTGTCATTTTCACAATAAACAATGCAATTTAAATGCATTTTTTGCTGTGAAAATGACAGTGGTCCCAAAAATGTGTCAAAATTGTCCGAAGTGTGCGCCATAATGTCGCAGTCACGAAAAAATCGCTGATCGCCGCCATTAGTAATAAAAAAAAAAATTAATAAAAATGCAATAAAACTATCCCCTATTTTGTAAACGCTATAAATTTTGCGCAAACCAATCGATAAACGCTTATTGCGATTTTTTTTACCAAAAATAGGTAAACGAAAACGTATCGGCCTAAACTGAGGAAAAATAATTTTTTAGATATGTTTTTTTGGGGGATATTTATTATAGCAAAAAGTAAAAAATATTGCATTTTTTTCAAAATTGTCGCTCTATTTTTGTTTATAGCGCAAAAAATAAAAACCGCAGAGGTGATCAAATACCACCAAAAGAAAGCTCTATTTGTGGGGAAAAAAGGACGCCAATTTTGTTTGGGAGCCACGTGGCACGACCGCGCAATTGTCTGTTAAAGCGACGCAGTGCCGAATTGTAAAAACCCCTTGGGTCATTTAGCTGCATATTGGTCCGGTCCTTAAGTGGTTAAACTCACTTGGTGCCTTTCCTGCATTAAATTAGACTCAGAACCTGTGTAATTCATGTGTGTTCGGGTTTAAAGGGATGAGGTGGCAACCCTACGTGGCATTAGAATACTATCTCCAGCTTGCCATTTCCAACTATCTAGCAACTTCTGTTCAACCACAGTGGTCATACATTGATCGAAATTTGTCCAATCCCTGCTGAACCGGCTTGAATTTCAATTCATGCATGGCCAGCTTTAGTCTATAAAACCCTGAAAAACAATAAAACTGAATAATTTCTCCCAGATGTGCTACTCTCCTGACTGGTTCATTACGAGCAAAAGACACTCAGAAAGTATGCTAATTTTGAATATTTCAAATCTACCAAAAGGTAGTTAGGCAATATCTCCCATCATGAAGGTCAGAACTGAAATACGTTCATTGAGGCTGCATTCACACCTGAACGCGGCGTATGTTACCGCGATTTGTCGCGACAAATTGCAGCGTTTTGTCCCGCGATTTGCCGCGACAAAACGCTGCGGTTTTTAAGCCTAACATACGCCGGAGGGGTGATTAACATTGTCGGCTATGCCGAATGCCAAAAACCGCCTGAAAAAAAGGTCCGGGACTTGTTTTGAGCTTCAGGCGTACTACGTTTCGGCGTTCGGCGTGGAGATGTGAACAGCTGACAATGTTAAATCACCCCTCCAGCGTATTGCAGGCTGCAATAGCGTTGCGCTACAGGCGACAATACGCCTAGGTGTGAATGGAGCCTTAGTCATGTAAGAAAATGTAACATATAATCACCACATTTGCATAGTAGAGAAAATTGGGACTGGATTTAGGTGAACTGTGACATGTTATAAAGATGGTAACATTTTAGATGTTATCATTTAGTATTTCTTACCAGACTGGAAGGTGATTTCACTAAACATCATCCAGGAATCTGCAAAATAGTACTGGCACTTAATTGCCCTTGCCATGCGATTGTGCAGTTGCACAGTGACATATCGAGCGCTAGGGTTGGCATCGTCCAGTATCAGGACAGATAAGACAGAATTGGCTTCCCACTCATTGGCCTCAGATCTGAAAAAGCACTGTACCTCCCTAAAGACCTTTACACCTTTTGAGAACATGTTGTTACAGTGGACCTGCATAGAAAGAAATTCATATTTTTATTTATTTTACATAAACATATTTAAAACAATGAAACATGCTAATTTAAAAAGAAAAGGGAATGTAAAAATTATAGTAAAGCATTTCAAACAATCTAAATTCATTTTCACTATGCCAAGTTCAATAAACTCACATTTGCCCATATGCTTAGAAATTCTGCAGTTTAGACACGCCCCAGCGGTTGATTTACTAAAGGCAAATCCACTTTGCATTACAAACAGGGCCGTCTTTACCGCAGGGCAAATGGGGCAGGTGCCCTGGGCCCTGTCACTGTTGGGGGCCCAAAGCAACCCCCTTAAAAAAAAAAAAAAAAAAATTTTTTTTTTTTTTTTTTTTTTTTTTAGGGGTCCGGAGGCCCCCAGGGGCCCGGAGGACCCCAGGGCCCCAGATGGCAACCCCCCCCCTTTTTTTTTTTTTTTAAATAATAAAAAAAATTATATATTTTTATTAAAGGGACAATTTTTTAATATATTTTTATTTTATTTTTTATTAAAGGGCCAATTTTTTTTAGAGGTCTGGGGGTCCCCAGGGGCCCATAGTTCCCCAGGGCCCCGGATGACAACCCCCTTTTTTTAATAAAAAAAAATCGTTTATATATATTTATTATTATTATTATTATTATTATTATTATAGGACCCAGAGGTCCCCAGGGCCCCGGATGGCAACCCCCCTTTTTTTTTATAAAAAATATTTTTTTTATATATTTTATTTCTATATATATATATATATATATATATATATATATATATATATATATATATATATATATATATATATATATATATATATATTTTTTTTATTTTTTTATTAAAGGGCTCAGAGGTCCCCATGTGGCAAACACCCTTTATCTTTTTTTATAAATGTTTATTTTTTTATTTTTGTTTATATATTTGTTTTATTTATTTTTAATTTAAGGGCCCAGAGGTCCCCAGGGCCCTGGATGGCAACCCCCCCTTTTTTTTTTATAAATGTTTCTTTATATATATTTTTTATTAAAGGGCCCAGAGGTCCCGGATGGCAACCCCCTTTTTTTTGTAATTTATTTTTTATTAAAAAAAAAATATTAAAGGGCCCAGAGGTCCCCAGGGCCCCAGATGGCAACCCCCTTTTTAAAATATATTTTATATATATATATTTTATTTCTTTTTTTCTTTTTATTAAAGGGCCCAGAGGTCCCCAGATGGCTACACCCCTTTTTTATATATATTTTTCTTTATTTCTTTCTTTATTTCTTTTTTTGTAAAGGACCCCCGCTTCTAAATTTGCGGCAGCCCCCCCCCCTGCTTCTCAATTTCAGGCGGCAGCACCCCCCATCCCGGTTCTCTGCTCCAGGGGGCCCATGCCTGAAGCTGTGTAAGTGGCCCCATAATTCCTGATGGCGTCCCTGCCTCCCGTTAAGCCCCTGTGCTGCCCACAAATCAGGCTGAAAATCATCAGCGGCACGCAGCCAGTGACAGTACTGCTTCCCTTCCCAGTGTTTTAAAATGTACAGCACCCCTGACTTCCCTTTAGACACGCACTTCTCCCTTCCTGCCACTGGGTGCTGCTTGTATATAAAAGTGAATTAGAATGTGATTTTATAACATCCCCAGTTTGCTCTTCCTGAGGCTGACTTCTTCATGTCCTGCTCCTCAAGGTATGTCACTGTTTGCTAATCTATATTGTAAATTGAAGTTTTCTGTAGAGTGTGCCCAAAGTCTTTATAATATTTGATGATTCACTGCAGGTCTGGTCAGTGTTTTAAAAAGTTCCTCTATTTTACACACATGGCATGGCATGGGGTCACAGCACCGTCTGTCCATTCTGCTTTAGCACCATGGGACCCCATGCCATGCCATGTGTAAAATAGAGGAACTCTTTAAATCACAGACCAGACCTGCAGTCCAGGCTGAGTAAAGCCTCAGAGTACATGACATTACTGTCTGTATTTAACTGCTTGATGGGCTTATTTTGGGCCTGGCTGGTTCACATGTATGTGTTTTGGCGGCCCACATTTGCGCAGGCACAGCAGCCCATTCGCCATGCCTGCGTTTCCTGCAAAGAAAAGCGCATGCCTCATGTAATAGGCTGCGCGCCTATGCCCATCAAGCACTGAAATACAGCACTGTCTGTCCATTCTGCTGTCTGCTGTGACTTATCTGCAGTTCCCGCACTGTCAAACTTGCTGCATTTTTAGATGTTTAGGTCACGCTTTTAAAAACACCGTGCGTTTGTGTGTGCAAGAACTGCAGGTAAGTAGCATGGTGCAAAAGCAGAATGGATTTCAAGGCAACTGTATTTTTAAAATGCTGAATGCACCTTTTTTCTGCAGGAAACAAAGGCATGGCAGCCCATTCAAATCAATGGGCTGCTGTACCTGCACAAATAAGGACCGCCAAAACATACATGTGAACCAGCCAGGCCCAAAATAAGCTGGAGGGGGGCCCAAAAAAAATGTTTGCCCTGGGCCCATACCATATTAAAGACGGCCCTGATTACAAATGCACTGAAAGTCGCTGTAGATCTGAGGGACATGCAAGGAAAATAAAAAACAGAATTTTTGCATGTACATGATTGGATGATAGAAATCAGCAAATCAGCAAATCAGCAAATCAGCAGATTTTCCCCTCAGATCTACGGCAACTGCACTTCCAATGGGAACTTGCAGTGCAAAGTCGATTTACCCTTAGGGGTTGAATTACAAAAGGCAAATAGACTGTGAATTTTGTAAATGCAGTTGCACTCTGAAAGTGCAGTTGCTCCAGAGCTTAGTAAATGAGGGAAAGCTCTGCTGACTTTTGTCATTTATTTATGTGCATGCAAAAATGCTGTTTTTTTTAATTACCTATTTTTTTTGTTTATTTGCCTTAGAGCGGAGGTTCCATTACAAAAAATAATAAAATAAAAGTCAGCAGCTACTAACACTGGAGCTGCTGACTTTTAATAAGGACACTTACCTGTCCTAGCCGCCAGCGATGTCAGTCCCCGCCGTGGCCGATCCTCGATCCTGGCAGCTCCAAGCGCCGCCATCCACAGTAAGGGAAACAGGCAGTGAAGCCGTACGGCTTCACTGCCTGTTTCCTACTGCGCATGCTCGAGCAGCGCAGCGCTTTGTGAATGGGCCGGCTGCTTTCTGGGACACATACAGTTCCCAGAATGCAGCGCGCCCCATTCACAAGAAGACACCGAGTGTAGGAGGAGGAAGAGAATCCGCCGCGGAGGATGAAGAGGCAGATTCGCCACTTTCGCATAGCAACAGCTACTAATTTAGGGTAAGTAAAACATTTTTTTTTTTTTTTTTTTAGATTATTGGTGGAATTTTTTTTTTCAGGTGGAACCTCCACTTTAACTACTTCAATACCAGGGCAGCACTTACACCCCCTTCCAGCCCAAGCCAATTTCCAGCTTTCTGCACTGTCGCTGTTTTTTTTTTTTTTTTTAAATATTTTTATTGGAGATTTTTAAACACATTAAACATCACATTTTAGACAAGACTAGACACAGACAGCTCAACATCGTACGACTCTCAAGGAGAGGCAGTTGGTACAACAGAGGGATAACATCATCTATCGTGCAAACATGTTAATAGGCTGGTACCTGCAGTGAACGGCATACACATAGGGGGGGAGGATGGGGAAAGGGAGGTGTCACATCTCAGAACCTTCAACCCGCAGTCTCGGATTCCTCCACCCAGACCCGCCATATCTTATCAAATTTCTGCTGGGCAGCCACGATTGGCATACGTGTCTTTATATAACGGAAGGCTGGCGTTCACCAGTCGCCGCCACTGCACTAAGGATGGGGGCGAGGGTTTCTTCCAATGCATAGCTATGTTCTTGCGGGCGTAAAAAAGCAGCAGGCTTACTAGGGTACGTCTGGCCGAGGTTCGGACAACATTCTCTATTATGCCCAGGAGGCATACCTCCATAGTGAAAGGTAGTGATGTTCCAGCAATCTTGTTGGTCAGTTCCAGCACAGCCTCCCAATAGTGCATCACCTCTGGGCATCGCCAGAAAATATGGGAGAAGTCACCCGGGGAGGCGCCGCAGCGCCAGCACTTCTGTGAGTGTGAAGGGTTCATCTTGTGTAACCTGTAGGGGGTGAAGTATGCCCTATGCACTATTTTGTATTGGACCAGTCTATCGCGAACAGACACCAACGTAGTGAAGGGAAGGTCCCATATGTCATCCCAGTCGTCTGTATCTAGCGTGGGAATGTCAATTTGCCACCTGGCTCGCAGCCCGTCAAGGGGAGGGAGGGACACAAAGAGTAGGTAGGAGTATAGGTGTGATGTGGGCTTCACGCAACAATCGAATCTGAGTGTCCTCTCCAGCTCCGACTGGGCCACGATACAGGAGGACAAAGGAAACTGCGCCGAAAAAGCGTGTGATAGTTGGAGGTACCTGAAATAATAGTGAGTGGGCAGGTTGAACTCAGACGAGTGCTCGGCGAAGGACTTCAACGCGTTCCGCGACACAATATGGGAGACCAGTTTCACGCCGTGCTTCGACCACGCGAGGGGATCTAACAACCTGTAAAGATGGTTCAAGGTAGGGTTTTTCCAGATCGGGGCGTTAGGTGAAATTTCAGTGGGCTTACATTTTTCGATGGCTAGGCCGGTCCGCCACGCCCTCAGGGTGGTAAGCATGGAAGGAGTGAGAGAGTATGGCGCATGGGGGCCCCGAAACAGCAAGAGCTGGAGGGCCTCCAACGAGCCAACCACCGATGCCTCGAGAGCAGTGGAAGTGTTGGTACCATCCGGCCGCAACCACCAGGCCGCCGTTACCAGCTGGGCGGCGAGGTAGTACTTGTAGCAATCAGGAAATGCCATCCCACCCTGCGTTCGCGGCCTCATTAAGGTAGATAGTTTGTACCTCGGCGGAGAGGACCCCCAGATAAAGGAAGAAAAGAGTTGATTCAGTTTAGTAAAAAAGGACCTAGGCACCCACTGCGGCGAGTGACGGAAAAGATAAAGAAGTTTGGGAACTATTTTCATTTTAAGAAGGTTCACCCTCCCCCATACCGATAGAGGGAGGTTGCCCCAGGCTTTGAACTTGGATTGGGCGTCCACCAGAACCGGAAAGAGATTAAGGGGACAAAGTCAGAAGCCGAGGTAGAGATATATACTCCCAAATATTTAAACGTGTCCACCCAGCAAAGGGGGTTATCAGGGGGGGATGTGGATCTGGCCGCCTGGTCTATCGGGAACAGGAGAGATTAGGACCAGTTCACTTTGAGTCCAGTGACCGGGGCGAAGGTGTCCAGAACAGACAAAGCGCCCTGCAGAGAGGGGCCTGCATCATTCAGGAAAAGCAACATATCGTCGGCGTATAAGGCCACCCTCTCCTCTAGCATACCCACCCTTAGCCCCTTAATGTGGAGAGATGTACGAAGAGCCTCTGCCACAGGTTCGATGGCAAGGGCAAATAGGGCCGGGGAAAGGGGGCAGCCTTGCCTAGTGCCACGAGAAAGCTGAAAGGGGACGGAAACTCCACCACCCAGACGCACCGACGAAGTGGGGGCCTTGTAAATTACCTGTAGCCAAGTTATAAAAAGCAAGGGGAATCCCATCCGACGCAGGGTCTCCCATAGGAAAGGCCACTCGACCGTGTCGAAGGCCTTTTCCACGTCTAATGAGGCCACAGTCCTCGTTCCGGTGTTAAGGTGTTGGGTGTGAATGTTTGTAAAGAGCCTCCTAAGATTAACGTCCGTAGACCTCTTGGGCATGAACCCCGTCTGGTCAGAGTCTATCACCGTGGGCAGCATGGGGTATAGTCTAAGGGCTAGTAACTTAGTAAGCACTTTAAAGTCAGTGTTCAGTAGGGCAATAGGGCGGTAAGATGCACAGGAAGTAGGGTCTTTTGGAGGTTTGTAGATCAGTGTCAAGTGGGCATGGTACATAGAAGCGGGGAGGCTGCCCTCGGCTAGACATGTAGTGTAGAGCTGTGCCAATAAAGGGGCCAGGAGGCCCGCATGAGCTTTATAAAAGTCTAAGGGGAGACCATCCGGTCCGGGCGCTTTGCCCGGTGGGAAGGACCGGATGGCATTCTGAACCTCAAGAGCTGTGAATGGTTGCACTAGGGCTTCCCTCTCCTGGTCGGAGAGCCAGCCCAACGCCAGGGGATCAAGCAGGTCACCTAGTGTCTCAGGCCGGAAGCCCGCGGGCAACCCAGAAGAGTAGAGGGTCCTGTAGAAGTCATTGAAAATCTGCAGTATGTCTCGAGGGGAGGACACAGTTCCCCCTCCCGGAGTCTGAAGGATAGATATGGTCGTGAGAGGCTGGTCGTGTTGGGCCATCATGGCCAGAAACCGGCCATTCCGGTCCCCCTGTTCAAAGGCCCTCTGTCTGCCCTTATGTAGTTCCAGACGCGTCGCTTCAGCTGTGTGCAGGTGTAAGTCACGCTGGGCCGCCATCATCAGATCAAAATGATCCGAAGAGGGGTCAGAGTTATAAGTGGCAGTGCGGTCTGTAACCAGTTTCTCTAAGTCACCCAGCTTCGCCGAATGTTGTTTTTTGACACTAGCTATAGAGGAGATGTATTGCCCCCTTGTATATGCCTTAAAGGTATCCCACACTACGTCCGGGGAGGCCGTACCAGCATTTTTCTCCCAAAATTCTGTCAGTAGGGGGGGTACAATAGTAGTCACGTCAGGGTGAGTGATCCACTGCGCGCCCAGCCTCCAAAGTGCGGCACATCGCGAGGCCGGAGAGCGGAGCACCACCAACAGCGGGCTATGGTCCGACAGACCGCTGGGAAGATAGTCCATCTCCAACACATCCGCTAACAGTGCAGGGTTGGAGAAGGCCAAATCTATCCTGGATGCGGTCTTGTAGGACGCTGAATAACAGGAATATGCGCGCACATCTGGGTGCTTCCACCTCCAGACCTCCTCCAGGCCCACCGCCTGAGCCCAGGCCAATAAATCTGAACATCGTGACTTCGGTGGGGTAGGTCTGTCTAACTCTTGGGACAAGATGGCATTGAAATCCCCCATCACCATAACCCTCCCAGGGCAGAAGGGCGTAATCTTGTCTAGGACATCATATAGTAGGGCTGAGGAGAAGGGAGGGGGGATATACACATTAACAACAATGTACCTCTGCGACCACAGTGTGAAAACAAGTATCACATATTTACCCAGGGGATCCGTACGGACTTCTTCAATGACACAGGGAAAATTCTTATGAACAAGGACTGTCACCCCCCTGGCATATGTAGAATACGTAGCATGTATCGCCCGCTGAACCCAGGGCTTTTTCAAGGTCAGGATCTTGCTGCCCATGAGGTGAGTTTCCTGGAGTAGGATGAGCTGTACAGGGCGTGACTTCAAATATTGGAAGAGGGTGGCACGCTTAAACTTGGAATTAAGTCCCCTGACATTCCAGGAGAGGATAGAGAATGAGTCAGTCGGGCGATCAGCCATTAGGCATAAAGGGTGAAGGGAAGACAGGATACTCATATGAGAACAGCTCGGGACACCTCAGGAACAGCAAGACACCGAGTACACTGCTTGACACATAGGCCAACCTTGCACATTCCATCATCCTTATAGAGTAAAAGACATTGAGCATAACACATACAGTAAACACAGAAAATAACAAATTTCCCAGGCACTGGGTGCCTATCCGACTATGTCCCATACCTCTAGCAACTGCCCGAGGGGTGGGAATAGTTTTTCCCCAAAAAACAGTCAACCGTTAAAGGTGTAAATGGGCCCCTAAACTGGGGACCCTACACAGTATCCGCAGGGCTATCCTCTCACAGCGAGGGTCTGCGGTCAATGTTCATGCCCAGGGAGCCCAAATGGGCCAGGGCGCAATAATAGATCCAAAAACAAGAAACAAAAATAAAATAAAATGAATAAGGGACAAAACAAGCACTGGGGGGGGGGGGGTAGCGGCTCCTGCTCGTCACAGTTCCGTGGAGTCTAAGTGATGCGCCGCCGTGTCCACGCGCTGGGTAACCAGCTCTAAAACATCGGAATGGGCAGATTCCAGGCCTGAGCAGGGCACGGGGGCCGAGGTGCGGGGGGTAAAGACCCCCGTTTCGGAAGGCAGCGGAAGGAGGACAGTCCAGCAAAACGGGGAGGAGAAAGTAAATAAATGAAATAATAAAAAGATGAAACGATGGGGGGAATCGTATCTCAGTTCACAATGTAGAGAGAATACCTCTTGAGGGACACATGCATATTCGCCCCCCTGTAACAGCAGGATTTGGGATCAGGGACGGCATCAGCCATCTTGCAACGGATGGCAATGGTATAGTAAAATAAAAGGAAAAACAAATGTAAAAATTAGTCAGCCCTGACAAAAAAAAAAGGGGGAAAAAACAAGGGGGGGGGGGAGAGCTGATCCCCATCTGAAACCCCGAAGCTGTAGCCCACCAACAAGGATACCATCAAGGTGGGAAGAAGAGGAAGGGGTGACCCAGGGACAATCAGAAAACTGGTCTCGATACTTGCCACGAGGTATGCTCCATCAGCGGGTCTCCAGCCAGGACATAGCCGCCTCCGGATCCGTAAAGAAGCGCGTGCGGTCCCCGTCTATCACCCGCAACTTACTGGGGTACAGCAGGCTGAACTTGAGGCCTTGGTCACGCAGGTTCCTTCTCACCTCAGTGAAAGAGCTGCGTTGGCGTTGCACCTCAGGAGAGTAATCCGGGAAAAGCATGATCCTGGCTCCCTCAAACATCAAATCCCTCTTCTCCCTGGCAGCCGCCAGGATTCGATCTCTGTCACGGTAGTTAAGTAGGCGAAGCAGGAAAGGCCGCGGAGGGGCCCCGGGGACCGGAGGCTTGGGGGGAACCCTGTGTGCCCGTTCAACCACAAACGTAGGTGGCATAGCTGGTAGGCCCAGGAGGGAGATGAGAAAGGTTTCAGTGAACTCCGCAGGCTTGGGGCCTTCCGCCCGCTCCGGGAGGCCCAGGATCCTGATATTGTTTCTCCGGAGCCTATTCTCGGTGTCGATGGACTTCTCCTGAAGGGCTCTTACTTGTAGCTGCAGGGCATGAAGGTCTCTTGAGTCTACCCTGGTAGAATCCTCAAGCTGCGAAATGCGGCCCTCCGCCTCGACGAACCGGGCCCTAAATTTGTCCATGTCATGCCTAATGAGGCTCACATCCGCCACTAGGTGATCGATCTTCACCATCACAGAATCCCGGCCCTCCTTGATGGCTGCCAGGAGTTCAGCATGTGAGGCGGCTTGCGATGCCGACGGATTAGGCAGGGCTGGGAAATCGACGGACATCTCTATAGCTGAAAGCCTCGTGGGTAAGATGGCCGCTGCTGCCCGTGCTCCAGGCGTCGAGGACAAACGGAGCTTACCCGGCGACAGCGGAGGGGCTCTCGGGGTAGCTGGTGCCTTCTTCCGCCCCAGGGTGCCTGTCAAGCGGGTATTGGAAGCAGGAATCTGCGCTGGAAGTCAGTCAGGATGAGGGTCTGCACTGTCGCTGTTTAAATGACAATTGCGCGGTCATGTTACACTGTACCCAAAGAGAATTTTTATCATTTTGTTCCCACAAATAGAGCTTTCTTTTGGTGGTATTTGATCACCTTTGCCAAACAAATAAAAAAAGACCGAAAATGTTGAAAAAATAAAGTTTTCCTTTTGTTTCTGTTATAAAATTTTGTAAATAAGTAAGTTTTCTCCTTCACTGATGGGCACTGATAAGGCGGCACTGACGGGCACTGATAAGGCGGCACCGATGAGGCGGCACCAATAAGGTGGCCCTGATGGGCACTGATATGCGGCACTGATGGGCACTGGTAGACGGGACTGATGGGTGGCACTGATATGCAGCACTGATGGGCATTGATAGGTGGCACTGATGGGCACTAATGGGTGGCACTGGTGGGCACTGATGGGCACTGATAGGTGACACTGATGGGCACTGAAAGGCTGTCAATGATGGGTACTTTTGGGAGGCACTGGGAGGCGGTACTGATGGGCACTGATAGGTGGCACTGCTGGACAATGATACATGGCACTGATTGGCACTGATATGCGGCACTGGTAGGCATTGTAAGTGGGCACTGATTGGCAGTTGCCTGGGCATTGATTGGCAGCTGCCTTGGCACAGATTGGCATTTCCCTGGTGGTCTAGGCGGCATACCTGGTGGTCCAGTGTGGATGGCCATCCCTGGTGCTCTCGGCGGCATGCTCGTGGTCCTGGGCAGGCATCCAAGGGGGGTCTCCCCCTGTCAGGAGAGCAGCCGATCGGCTCTCCTCTACTCGCGTCTATCAGACGCGAGTGAGGAAAAGCCGCTCAACGGCTCTTCCTGTTTTCATCGTGATCAGCCGTGATCGGACGGAGGCTCTTTACGGAGATTGGTGTATCGGTGTGTTAGACTGACACACCGCACCACCGATCGCCGCGATGCGTGCCCCCGCGACACTGTACCCAAATAAAATGTATGTCCTTTTTTCTCCCAAAAATAGAGCTTTCTTTTGGTGGTATTTGATCACCTCTGCGGTTTTCATTTTTTACGCTATAGACAAAAAAATACTGCCAATTTTTGGTTTACAGACCGCCATTCTGTCTCTCTCCCACCGATTGCCGGGTTTCCGCCAGACCCACCGATTGGCTCCTGCTGTGTACAATCACAACAGGAGCGGAGCTCCAGTGGCGTGTGCGTCCGGCCCCAGAGCAGAAGAAAGAAATCACGTACAGTATATGTACATGGGGCGGTCCTTAAAGTGGATGTAAACCCCACATTTTTTTTTATGTCACAATGTAGAGTATAAGATTTCCTATCATCTGTGCCCAGTCTTGCCACACAGAGTTAATCCAGCTCTGAGCAATCCTCTTTTATTGTTCAGTGAAAATGAACAGACTTTCAGATAAAAGTCTGTTCCTCTCTCCTTGCTTTGAGTGACAGGTTATTTACATATCTAGCTTGGACATGTTTATCATATGTTATGTTATGTTTATCATAATATGAGGTGATTCACAGTTCATTGTATATTACCAGGATGTGTTATGTGGGGGAGGGGTGGATTTCTCACTTTTTATACTGTGGATCACCTCATATTATGATAAACATGTCCAAGCTAGATATGTAAATAACCTGTCACTCAAAGCAAGGAGAGAGGAACAGACTTTTTATTTAGGCAGGGTTTTATCTGGAAGTCTGTTAATTTTCACTGAACAATAAAAGAGTGGCACAGATGATAGGAAATCTTATACTCTACATTGTGACATCAAAAAAAAATAAAACATTTTGGGGTTTACATCCACTTTAAGCAGTTAATGTCATGTAATCATAAAAGAAAATGTGGTGAACATTTATTAAGGTGATACAAATACATGGATATGTAAAATTCACAACTATATATCAAATGAATCAATTTTGTAAGGACTCATTTACAAGGGCAACTAAAAAACCTCAGAACAATTGGCACAGTGAATATTCAACATAAATATAACCAGTCTAAATTCAAATGTAATATATACCCTTAATTGCCGCTAAAACATCTTATATCAAATAAAGTCTATAACACATAAAGCATCCAGAACCAGTGTGTTGTGGTAATTACTGTCTTGGAGATTTTCCTATACGCTACGCGTAATCCATATCTTCTGCACTTTAAGCGCCCTTTTAGCTTAATGGTATAATGCATCTTATTATCACTCTGTTTCCTGGATATCCCCAAGTAAACAGACTTGACCACCATGCTTACGTGATTACATTCTCCACTCGACTGCCTCTCCCGAGCACAGCACTTGGTTTTTATTCATTGACAACAAAAGGAATGACAAACAGGAAGTCATGGCCCTAACAGCCAATTGCTTCCTCCATGCGAAATGACATCAGAGGAAATGGCATCACAGGATATGACATCAAAGGAAATGGCATCACAGAAAATGGCATCACAGGATATAACATTCAGCATGGAGCCAATTCAATACTGCTCAGAACCAGTATCTAGTGAGGATCATTCTATTTGTTCTTACAGGCTTGAGAAGATCTGCGGGGACCTTGCTACTGCTGTTGTCAATATACGGTATGAGTATACCAACAAGGCGGATATCAATGTCCTCTTATAAAAGCAGATATGTATCCAAAAAGGATAGCATAGCCACAACAGAGATATAATAGGTTTCTCTCGTTATGCAGACTTTGCTTCTCTAATGTGCATAGACATTTGAAGGCAAGAAATCCAGTGCATTGCGCTTGATACTTACAAACTGACAAACGTCCACAAACACAGAGAATTTGTCTCCAAACCCATGAGAAGGTTTTCATACTGACAGTTTTACCGCTGGTCCCGATTCAACCCAAGTACACTCTGCTAGTGCGCTCTTCGATTAAATCAGTCACAGGGAGACACATGACAATCTATAAAACACACATCCTAGAATAAAATGTCCACACGAGTCCACATAATAATATTTCCACAACAATTACTAATATCTTCCAATCAACTAAATGCTGCTCAAGCTCACCTCACAATGCCACTAATAAAATCATGTCTAATATAGGAAAACTCTGTTCCGCACATGTTACTCCTAGACAACCGGAAATTTGGTTTTCATACGCAAATTCAACAGACACTATCCTAATTGACCTTCTCATGAAATGGCAACTTTTCCCTGCTGTTTCTCATCTCCGCGTATGACAGTGATGGCCATATGTTTATGGAATTTCATATATCTCAGAAAAGTCAAATCTGAATTAGAACTGTGATTATTTCTGAAAATATATTTGAAGTGTGAGGGACATGCCCTCCTAGACATTTATCACAGAATATTTTTCCCCATTGGAGATTTCCACTTTACTGCTGTTCAGATAAAAAATTTAAGTTATGGTGATAATGGTCATCAGAACAGAGGATAGTAAATCTTCCTAACAAACGCAGACAGTAATAAAAACCTAAAAGGGTTGTAACCCTACCACAATAACCAAAAATCTAAATAATGAAACATTTCAAACCTTTTTGTGACTGAGGGTAAAACAAATTTCAGTGCCTGAATACAATTTAGCAACTTTGACATGCATTAGTAAAGCTGTGCATATCATCGCAAATACTTTATGTATCCAGGTGGATTGTACCTTGTTTATTTTGGAGGAAAACGGGCATTCTTTTGGTGGTAAATGGTAATTGATATCTCCTGATTTTATTTCTATTATCAAAGGAAAACTGGTCCAAAATGATAAAAAAAAGTTTTCCTTAAATGAGTCTGTATATTTCTTGCTATTACCATAACTTACCACCAAAGAACAACCCAAATAAAATTCCCCTGCTCCTGACAATCACAGCGATACCACATATGTGTCCTTAATTTGTTGTTTGTACCTGTAGTAAACTGTGGTACAGCACTTATGCCCCTTACACACGATCACTTTTTGTGATGAAATAAAATGACATTTTTAAAAAAGTAATTTAAAATGATCGTGTGTGGGTTAAACATCGTTTTACGTCTTCCGAAAAACGACCAAAAAAAAAATTAGAACATGCTTCAATTTTTTATGTCATTTTTGAAAATGTCATTTTTTGTGTTGTAAAAAATGATCGTGTGTGGGCTAAAACGACGTTTTAAACCCGCACATGCCAAGAAGCAAGTTATGAGACGGGAGGTAAAACTACCATTCATAATGGAGTAAGCACATTCATGACGCTGTAACAGACAAAAAAGTACAAATCGTCTTTTACTAACAAGTAACCAGCTAAAAGCAGCCTCAAGGCGAATAGAACTTCCCCTTTAGAGTGCTGTCGCTTTGTTCATCATTTTTCAAAAACAATGGTGTGTGGGCAACATCATTTTTAATGATGAAGTCGTTTTTTATCATGATGAAAAAATTATTATTTTTTTCAAGACAAAAAGTGATCATGTGTACGGGGCATTAGAGGTTACCAGAGCATATATGGTCTTTAATGGCACTGGAAGCATGAAATCTGTAGTGCAAGAGACTTGTTTCAGCAACACTGCTGGAAAAAAAAGCTCACATGAAATGGCATTGCCAGTGCATTAGAAAGGTGGATTGTTGTGGAAACAGCATAACAAACTAACTTTAATATTATATATTATTTTAACCAAACATTAATCCAGTTTGACTTTACAAACCTTCATTGTTGTAAAATTTCTCATTCTGTCAAATTCAAACATTATTTCCACATATCCATTGGGGAAAGTTTCATTGCTCCACCCTACGTAGTCATATCCAGGCCACATATGATATTCATGAGTCAAAGTAAAGTCATCAAGACCAGAAACGCCATCAGTCAGCTGGCCAAGTCCTTCCATCATGCTGACATAAAAACAAAAACAGAATAAATATAATCACTTACTATATAGCAAGTCTTTTATATACTATATGTTAAACCCATTACTGCAGTGATTCACAATTTTTTTTTTATCCAAGGAGATTTTTATTTACCGTATATACTTAAGTATAAGCCGAGTGTTTCAGCACATTTTTTTTCTGCTGAAAATGCCCCCCTCGACTTATACTCGAGTCACCTTTTTGCGCCTGATCTCCCGGACTTTGGGGACCCAGTACCGGCTGGCACACATGTAGCCCCACTCTTCCTCTACAAGTATGCAAAGTTTGTTGTCCGGGGGACCTACGGCCGGGGAGCATCGATTTTTCAAACCTGGGCACCCCTTCCATAGACTCCCATGTTAAACGGTCATTTCTCCGGTAAATTTGGGGACCCGGTACACGCCAGTCATAGGTCTCCTGGACCCGACACACATGTAGCCCTATTTCTCCTCTACAAGTGTGCAAAGGTTGTTTTCTGGGGGACCTACGGCTGGGGAGCACAGATTTTTCAAATCTTGGCACCCCTTCCATAGACTCCCATGTTAAACATCAGTCTAGTCATAGTGAGGCATGGAAACAGTGATGCATGGGCATAGTGAGGCATAGAAACAGTGAGGCATGAGAACAGTGAGGCATGGACACAGTGAGGCATGGACACAGTGAGGCATGGACACAGTGAGGCATGGACACAGTGAGGCATGCACATGGACACAGTGAGGCAAAGTGAGGCACAGTGAAGCATGCAGATGGACACCCTAGGCTTATACTCTAGGCAATACGTTTTGCCATTTTTTTGTGGTAAAATTAGGTGCCTCGGCTTATATTCGGGTCGGCTTATACTCGAGTATATACGGTAACCAAATCTTTTACTCTCCACCTAGGGTTATAACTATTTAATGTTTGGCATAATGAATGTTATATACGCTACTAATCTGCATGTCTGCTTCACCAAAATGTATTTGATAAATATTCAATACAATCATTAAAGAATTCATTGTAACTTATTTGTGTTTTTTTATATTTTGTATCCCCATATCAATTTATAAACAGATAGTACTTAAGTTTTTTTTTAATTTATTTATCGTCAATTTACGCAGTGCTTTTTTTCTTTTAAACTTAAAATCTCTATTTTCTCCTTCTCTAGAACATTCTAAAATTATTCAAACTCTCTTAAAGCATAACCTCACTTTCTCAATTAACATTTTAATCCTTTAGCATTAGTGAATAGATAGGAAAGCATATCATATTTACTTTTTTTTTTTATTACATTTCTATTTCTTCAGTTACTTCCTGATTTCCAGGCTTAGGCACATTATGTCATACATCCCAGGAGTTTTCGGAGGGGGGGGGGGGGGCGTAAGAGGCGTTTTCTAAGCACACCCTCCTGCATGCATGCCTGAGCTAAGGACATATGGATTCCAGGAAGTAAGTGCCACATTAATTATTTGCTCTTACTAAACATGACCACTGCCAGAAATGCTAGGGGTGTTTATTAAAGTTATTTCTCAGCAAAATAAACCATGGAGACATGAAAATATGGATGGGTGTGTTTTATTTGAGTGTTAAAAAATACTTATTATGTATGCCAATAAAAGTCTTTAAAGAAAAAAATTAATTAAATTGTGTTTTTTGTTTTATGGTGCTCAGACGTAGTCTAGTTTCATTTTAAATATTTACTTGTCTTTCTCATCCAAATTCTATTTCTCATCTTTCGTAAATCTTTCCCAATCTTTCTTATCAAAATTGTATTTATTCTTGGTTCATTCTTCTAACTAATAATTGATTTTTCCTCCATAACTAACATTACACCATTTTTCATGTATTCATGAAAAGTGAGAGTGCTCTTTTGTGCAATAAACACAAAACAAGTAATATTATTGGCCACTGACATTATAGTCCTCAATCTTTTAGAGCTTCTTTTTGACCAGCCCATTGTCATCTGTTGAGGAGATCATGTATGCCCTTTTTTGTTGAACATCAGATGACATCATCAAGTAAACATGTGTATGATGTCTATGACATCATTGAGGCAGGCTGCGTCTACATGCAAAATGGTGTTAAAAATTCCCAGTACTTCAGTTACTCAAATAATTGTTCCTTTATAGTCAATGGAGCTAATTATGGAATGGCATTATTGTGTATTTACCATCATTCCATAGTTATCGAATTGAGTTACCGCATTTATCTAAGTATAACACACACTTATTTAGAAGCTTTGATTTACAATGAGAGTGACACAGAAGGAGTGGTATATGAGAAGGGGCAGACAGTGACGTTTTCTCAACTTTAGAGTATTCGGGCAGCGCTATCCAAGGAGACAGGGCATCTCCTGGGAGTGCAGGGGGGGCTTTTTAACCTCCCTGGCGGTATGATTCTGTCAGAAAAAAGGTGCTGAAAGCGGTACCATTATTTGCAAGGAAATTTGGCGTTTTATATTGTAGGTCTGTCATTTTTAGAAATAACTCACTTAAATCTGTCCAAACAAGATTCTAATAGGCATCCCGGGTATGACATTTTTTTAAAAACAAAATTATAAATTATAATATAATAAATAATTATAAATAATTATAACAAATAATAATATAATTATAATAAAAATTATTCAATAATGTAATCAAATTAAAATCACTGAAATTTGCTCAGTTGCAGAATTGTTGCTGTCATTATTTTTTTTTTTTTTATGACGAATTTCCCCACAAATCGCTATCGCACAATTCTGCAAGTGATTATAATTTATTATCGCTGTTTTTTAGCTGATCTAAAACTATTTTTGACATAAAGGGACACTTTTGGTTGCTATGGACAATCTACAGTTTGCAGGGAGAAAGAAACGTTTTTATTATATAAAATGACATGCATGACACAGGACAGACCACTAGGGACAGGGGGGGTGTGTTTTTTTTACATACAGTACTGTAATCTATAAGATTACAGTATACTGTATGTAAGGTGTTTGTTTACTTTTTTGAATTTGGCGCCGTTCTCCGTCCCCGTGCGTCGTAACGTCGCAGGGAACGGAGATCGGCGTCACACGGAAGCACTATGTGAATCGAGCGAGGTCCCGCTCGCTCACACAGCGCGGTGGCATCGCTGGATCCAGGGACAAGGTAAGTAAAAAGTGCCTGTGGATTCAGCGAGGCGAGCCCGAGACTGACTCGGGGTGACCGATCGTAGCAGGAAAATCAAACCCCGAGTCAGTCTCGGGAAGACCGCCAGGGAGGTTAATGTAAGGGGGCTGTGTGTTGTGCAGGGGGTTGTGTACTATGCAGGGGGCTGTGTGTTGTGCAGGGGGCTGTGTGTTGTGCAGGGGGTCTGTGTATTATGCCAGGGGGCTGTGTACTATTCAGGGGGCTGTGAATTTTTTCCCCTGAAACTTCCCTCTTAAAGTTAAGGTGCATGTTATACGCCGATAAATACGGTATATCTTTTTAGGTTTATATGTTGTAAAATTATACTTCTCAATTTATTAGATATTTATAGATTCCTATATATTTTTAAGAGTTTATATATAAGGTAAACAATCAAAATAATATATAATGGCTGGGTACTTAGAACAGGGTATACACTTTCAGTTAGTGTCTCTAGAAGCCAGTCATGGATTCTTTAGTAAAGCCCTGCAGATGAGGAGGAGAAGGAGGTGGAAATGAGTGACGTCTTTAGAAGAATTCTGAAATTTTAATAACATTCAAGAATAAGATGAAAGTTAGCTAGCTTGGAGATGTATATCATATAAAAAGAAAACACAGTCAAAGATTAAAGGAAAAGCGTATGAAATAAAAAAATAAACACCTATATAAATACACACACCTATTTGGCTGTCCCCTTCCGACTCTAAGACTGAGAACTGAGTGATTGCTTGGTTCTTGGTCTTCACTGAGCACTGCCCCTCCAGCACTCACTGAAGCGTTGGGCTGTGGAGTGGGCGGGAAACGGCTGGTTCAAACTCTCATTGGCATGCCGAGAGACTGAGTCAGCTGCTGGTCATGCACCTGGATGAATCCCGACCTTAACGTAGGGATCCTTCCATAGCGTGGGACTATAGCTCTGTGATGTCAGCCAACAGTGGGCTTCAGCCCCCTGTCTGCTGAATCTGGGTCATAGGATTTCAGAAATAGGTGCACTCCTGTGACCCAAAAGAGACATATGGCCAAAAAATCTTTGGCTATACTTCTCTTTTAAGGTCTCTGATTAAACCTATTTCAAACAATAGTGATAAAAAAAATATGAAAGAATGGGGGCAGTTGCAAACAAAAAATACATTGAGAAACATGCCATACTTACTGGGACTATGAAAATAAATATTTTGAGAGAAAAATCTGAAATTTAAAAACACATGTTGATTTTGGTAAGGTGGAAGAAAGCCCTATAACTCTGGAGGAATAAGATCACACAAAAAATGTATTGGGACTGACTTTTAGAAAGATGAAGTATATAACTTGGGCATTTCAGTATGTAGTGAAACAGAAAGTTCTAGTAATGATGAGCAAGTTGAAAAGTTTAATAATATATTATTGAGGGCAGAGGGAATATAAAGGAAGACAAAGGAGCAATAAATATTTGTACCACCAAAAAAAAAATTGTGGAGATGGCTATTTATGAAACTCTGGTAATGGAGATTACACTGCTTCTGAACGTTTTCAGAAGGTCAAAAACAGCAGATGTTTTTAAGAGGAAGTTAAAAAGATCAATGGGAAAGAGGAAAAAGAGGGGGACCGGGAATAGAGAGGTAGCGGCTGATAGTACCGCAAACTCACACCAACTATCACCCAGGTCAAATGTATGAATGGACTTTCTCGGTACTGATAACACAAATCAATGTGGTAAAAAATGTATTTATTATACATAAAACTATACCGTTTTTGACCACTTAAGGACCGCCACCTGTAAATATACGTTGGCAGAATGGCACGGCTGGGCAGATGGACGTACCGGCACGTCCTGTACATCTACCCAGCAGCGCCCGCGACCCGGTCCGAAGCTCCGGGACCGCAGGACCCGCGGACCCGATCGCCGCTGGGGTCCCGTGATCGGTCCCCGGAACTGAAGAACGGGGAGAGCCGCGTGTAAACACGGCTTCCCCGTGCTTCACTGTGGCGGCTGCATCGATCGTGTCATCCCCTTTATAGGGAGACACAATTGATGACGTCACTCCTACAGCCACACCCCCCTACAGTTGTAAACACACACTAGGTGAAACATAACCCCTTCAGCGCCCCCTGTGGTTAACTCCCAAACTGCAACTGTCATTTCAACAATAAACAATGCATTTTAAATGCATTTTTTGCTGTGAAAATTACAATGGTCCCAAAAATGTGTCAAAATTGCCCGAAGTGTCCGCCATAATGTCGCAGTCACGAAAAAAATCGCTGATCGCCGCCATTAGTAGTAAAACATTTTTTTTTTATAAAAATGCAATAAAACTATCCCCTATTTTGTAAATGTTATAAATTTTGCGCAAACCAACCGATAAACGCTTATTGCGATTTTTTTTACCAAAAATATGTAGAAGAATACGTATCGGCCTAAACTGAGGAAATTTTTTTTTTTTATATATTTTTGGGGGATATTTATTATAGCAAAAAGTTAAAAATATTGAATTTTTTTCAAAATTGTCGCTCTATTTTTGTTTATAGCGCAAAAAATAAGAACCGCAGAGGTGATCAAATACCACCAAAAGAAAGCTCTATTTGTGCGAAAAAAGGACGCTAACTTTGTTTGGGAGCCACTTCGCATGACCGCGCAATTGTCAGTTAAAGCGACGCAGTGCCGAATCGCAAAAAGGGGCCTGGTCCTTTACCTACATTTTGGTCTGGGGCTTAAGTGGTTAAAAGACAAAACTAAGACCATCAACCTCACTTATGATACAAAGATAGAATTTGCAACGGAGAACCGTGGGGTATCTGAAATTGTGAGGTGGGGTCGTAGGGAAGACCTCTACCGGTTTCGCGGATGACCGCTTCTTCAGGAGGTGGTCAGGGGTCGAGGACCGTTGTGGAGCTCGCTGACCAAGGTTCCCCGTGGCGAACAAGGGTGAAGAAAAACGGGTAATGCTCAATGCTAGTAGTAGCACTAGATTAAGGGCGGCTGGGGAGAAGGCTTTAAGTCAGGTATTTGAATTCAAGAATGGCAAGGCAGCTGGAGATGATCAGCTGTGAGCCAGAAGAAACCCCCAACACACTGGGTGACAGTGGAAATTAAGGGAGCCAGAGAGATGGAATACCGCACGTCCAGGCAACCTCCCAGTGTTAAGCCCAAGGAGAGTCACAGAGGAGCTTAATCTAAGCCGCCCTAAATCTAGTGCTACTCGCATTGAGCATTACCCGTTTTTCTTTCCCCTTGTTCGCCACGGGGGACCTTGGTCAGTGAGCTTCACAACGGTCCTCGACCCCTGACCACCTCCTGAAGAAGCAGTCATCCGCGAAGCCGGTAGAGGACTTTCCTACGACCCCACCTCACAATTTCAGATACCCTACGGTTCTCCGTTGCAAATTCTATCTTTGTATCATAAGTGAGGTTGATGGTCTTAGTTTTGACTTTTAAAGCTGTATAGTTTTATGTATAATAAATGAATTTTTTACCACATTGATTTGTGTTATCAGTACCGAGAAAGTCCATTCAAACATTTGGCCTAGGTGATAGTTGGTGTGAGTTTGCGGTACTAGCAGCCGCTACCTCTCTATTCCTGGTCCCCCTCTTTTTCCTAATTAATTCCGGATGATGGTACATTTTATTTTTGTTTAATCTTCTAATCTGAGGCTACACTCAAAATTTACACATCAATGGGAAAGTGATGGAGAAGAAGAACGCACCCCCAAAAGCAAAATGCTGTCTCGGGATCACCTAAGAATTTCACTAGACATGTGCACTGCCGAAAAATTTGTTCCGTTTTCGCTTAACTTGTTTTTTGCATTTTTCGGAAAATCTAAAATTCGAAAATTTCAAAACATTCTTAAATTCATAAAATTGATTTCAGAATTCAGAAATTCGACATTTTGGAATTTAAAAATTCCTAATATTTAAAATTCGAAAATTCGGAAGTTCGAAAATTCAAAAATCGGAAAATCCAGAAATTCAAAAATCCGAAAATAAGAAAGGAAAATCCGAAAATTAGAAAGAACGTAAATTCAAAAATCCAAAAATTCTAAATAATAACTAACTAACTAATAACTAACTATTAAATTATAGGCATTGGAATTTTGGAAAAATGTGGCTGTTAGTGAACATAACAAATGCTAATTTATCTGAAGTTATGAATTATCCAAAATAAAAAATGCTGCATATAAACAAATGGAACAAAACTAAATAATAATACATAATAATTTGTTTTTATTATTATTATTGTTATTTATTATTAATAATTTGTTATAAATTTGTGTTCACTACGTTCACTATCAGCCAAATTTGAAAGGAAATTCCAATACCTATCATTTAATAGTAAGAAATAGTTAAGTTATTATTAGTTATTATTTCCGATTTTCGAGTTTTCGGGTTTTTGAATTTCCAGATTTTTGTTCTTATTTTCAGATTTTCGATCTTTTGAATTTTCGGTTTTTCATTCTTATTTTTGGATTTTCGAATTTCCAGATTTTTGGATTTTTGAATTTCTGAATTTTCGAATTTCCGAATTTTCAAATCTCGAATTTCCCAATTTTCAAATTCAGAATTTCAAATTTTCGGATTTTCAAATCTTTGGATTTTCCAATTTTCGAATTTTCCAAAATTAAGAATTTTTAGATTTTCGGATTTTCAAAAATTCTGAAATTCGGATAATCGGAATATTTAGGAATTCGGAATAAACAAATTTGTCTAAATTTGGTAAAAAACGAATTCGGAACTAAACGAATTGCACCTGTCTAAATTTCACCATCATTGATCAGTGCCAAAGATTCAAGTAAACAATATCAAATTTAGATTTTAGAAAAGAGGTTAACCTTTATTCCAATATCAAATTCCATCTTCTTTAATACGATTAAAGATCTAAAAGTATTTACAAGAAAAGCTAGCTTTGACAAAAGAAGATGCTAAGGATAGGGATGAGTGTAGCGAATAAACTTGAGAATACTTGAATCCTTAGGCCCCTTTCACACATGCGGACCGGACTGTATGTCTGCTTTTTCATCCATCCGTTTGCGGATGAAAAAGGGAAAGACATTGGTCCCTATGAGATTGCGGGTGTCAGCGGTTGAACATCCGCTGACACGCGATTTCGTCCCCCTCCGCAATGATCCGATTCTACAGACGAAAGAAAACCCTATTTTTCCATCCATCTGCGGATCGGATGAACATACGGTCCGTGTTCATCGGATCCCCCCATAGGGGAGAGCGGAGAAAAGACAGGGCGGCTCAGCGGGGGATCAACGGAGCGATCCCCACTGAGCATACGAAGGCGGATCATTACTGATCCGCCCCGTGTGAAAGGGGCCTTAGGAAGAGAAAAGGCTGAGACAGAAGTAACAAGCCCTTTTACAAACTTGAAACACAAAAACAAAAGCACTTCTTCCTTTGTCCCGTTATCCAAACATCCAACTATTTGTGAAATTAGTGGAGACTGAATCAATGCAGATCAAACACAACCTTTCAAGTAATGAAATAGCTGCTTTAGAGATCTTGAATCTAATTCCAATATAATTATGCCTATGGACAGGGGCAAAAATATAGTTCTATTCTGGATGGACAGAAACATTTGATTATATGTTTAACATTGTTACAAAATAATGCACTATAAAACAATACAGTGGAACCTTGGATTGTGAGTAACGCGGTTAACGAGCATTTTGCAATAAGAGCACTGTATTTTAAAATATCGTAAATCGGTTTGCAAGTGTTGTCTTGCAACACGAGCAGGATTCAGGCCAAAGCGGTGTGCAGTACCGCATTTGGACTGAGGTGGGGGGCGTCGGAGCCGAACGGCGCAGATTGCAGCTGATCGGCTGCAATCTGTATATAAGTAAATACGTGGATGAAATATTGAGACCATTTGTAAAAATGCTTCCATTTGAAAGATTTAGAACATTTTTAATGACTTGCCTACTGTAGAAAACACTCTTATGAAAAAGCCTAGATGTTGAGACATTATGTAACGACATTGAGCATATTCTAGGCTTAGATACCTGTGCCACTTTCCTGAGCAATCCATTTTCAGCAACATTTGGAGTTATTGTTGGATTTATTACATTATGTCCCTAAGCATAATTATTTTCTCTTTATAAATAAAAAAGAGGCACAACAATGAGAACGTAATGTGCTCTTTGCAAATGTGTTTTTTTGGGTGGTGGGAAGAGAACATTGGGGCAGATCCACGTACAGCGGCGCATATTTCCGCTGGGCGTAGCGTTTCTAAGATACACTACGCCGCCATAACTTACTTTTTTTTTTCGAATCCTCAAAGAATGCGCGCCATAAGTTACGGCGGTGTAGTGTATCTTTGGCGGCGTAAGGGCGCGCAATTCAAATCGATGTCATGGGGGCGTGTTTTATGTAAATACGTTGTGACCCGACGTAAACAACGTTTTTTTTAACGGCGCATGCGCCGTCCATGGGGGTTTCCCAGTGCGCATGCTCGAAATTAAACCGGAACAAGCCAATGCTTACGACGCTGACGTCATTCTACGCAAATCCCTATTTGCGAACGACTTACACAAACAACGTAAAAAATTAAAATTTTGACGCAGGAACGACGGCCATACTTAACATTGAGTACGCCACCATATAGCAGCTTTAACTATATGCGAGAAAAAGCCGAACACAAACGGCGTAAAAAAATGCGCCGCCCGGACGTACGTTCGTGGATCGCCGTATCTAGCTAATTTGCATACTCGACGTGGAATTCGACGAAAACGCCACCTAGCGGCCAGCGTAAATATAAACCTACGATCCGACGGCGTACTAAGACGTACGCCTGTCGGATCGATCCCTCATTCCATCTTATCTTGTTTTGTGGATACAAAACAAAGATACGACGTGGGAACTTTGAAATTACGCGGCATATCAATAGATACGCCGGCGTAATTTCTTTGTGGATCTGCCCCATTATGTTTAGTGAAGGACTGAGTTGATATTTAGTCTCAGTATTATTATGGATATGTTTTATTGATAACAATATTATGGGAAGGATCCAAGAAAAGACACAAGGAAAATGTAAGGATTCTAAATAATAATATAGGGATGTTTTTAACAAGTGAAGCACAAGTAGATACATTTAATTTCCTAGATCTAACTATATAGGAATTTTATAAATATAACTAGTTTTATATAGTTTTATTATAGTCCCTTTAAAACTAAACTCTCTAAATCAACAATAATAATTTCAATCCTTATGCTACTAGCATTAGTAAAAAGATTGGAAATTATATTTTATTTACTTGTTTTAACCACTTGCCGACCAGCGCACGCAGATATATGTCGACACAATGGCACGGGCAGGCACATTGGCATACCTGTACGTCGCTTTAAATTTTCTGCCCAGCGTGCGCTGCGTGCCTCGTGAGTGTGCTCGCGGGTCTCGGGAACTCGATTGTCCCCAATTGTGGTCGGCAAGGGCAAAACAGGGGGATACCTTTGTAAACAAGGCATTCCCCTATTCTGCCTAATGACACTGTCACTGATGGCTGTTCCCTGTGATCAGGAACGGTCATCAGTGACGTGTCACGTGTAGCCATGCCCCCTAACAGTAAGAATCACTTCCTAGTACTGACTTAACCCCTGAAGCGCCACCTAGTGGTTAACCCCATTCACTGCCAGTTTGCACCTAATGCTACGTAGTGTGTACTGCCTGTGTCCTCTGCAGTGTGCACCTAAAGCTACGTGGTGTGTGTACTGCCTTTGTCCTCTGCAGGCCATTAGTATGCCTGAAAGGACAACAAGGAGAGGCAGAGAGTCACGAGCCGATAAAAGAGGGCAAGCAGGCTCTGCGTCTAGAGGCAACAGTGCTGGTCATGGACACGGTGCATCCTCATCAGCACGTGGCCATGGGACAACGCCGTCCTTTTTTTTCGGCAGCTGGCCATGTTGAGCCACAACATGCCGAAGACTTGGTAGAGAGGATGACCAAGCCGTCCTCATCCTCCTCATCCTCTCTCACCCAGGCTCAGGGTACTTTGTCTGGCAAAGCAGCTGCCAAGGCGTCCCCTTCACTCTGCTCAATGGCATCAGTCACGCCTTCTCTAGCCCCACCATGTCCTCCTGAGGAGTCCCCCGAACTGTTTGAACACAGTGTTGGGTACATGCTGCATGAGGATGCGCAGCGTTTTGAAGGCTCCGATGATGGTACACAGCTAGAGGAAGGCAGTAACTTGAGCCCAGAGAGAGGGGGTGCCCAAGAAGGACAGCAATCTGGCAGTCATGTTCCCCCAGCTGCAGCATACTGCCAGGTTTTCTACAGTGATGAGGAGGGAGGGAATGATGAGGTCACTGACTCTACGTGGGTGCCTGATAGGAGAGAGGAGGAGGAGGCACAGGCACATCTCCAACGAGGCAGGATGCCCTCCAGGGGCCAGCTTAAGGGCAGCACACTGACTGCATCACAACGCAGAGCTACGCATGTGCAGTGTCTCAACGTTATTCCAAAAGTTCTTTGGTGTGGGCCTTTTTTGAGACAAGTGCATCAGATTGCACCGCTGCTATTTGCAACATATGTCTCAAGCATATCTCGCGTGGCCAAAACATCACCCGCTTGGGCACCACATGCTTGACCAGACATATGTCGACCTGCCATGCAGTTCGTTGGCAAGCGTACCTCAAAGACCCACACCAAAGAACAAAGCGGACCTCCCCTTGCCTTTCATCAGCTGGGATCTCCAACCCCACTATACACTCAGTCATCTCTAAAGCCTGCACTGATAGGACTGAAGGTGTAGAATTAGGTGTGTCACAGCCTAGTACATGCGGGCAATCTACTATCGGTACACCGATGGCAGATTGTACCAGGCAAATTTCCCTGCCCCAGCTGCTGCAGCGCCAAAAGAAGTTCTCTCCCAGCCATCCACATGCCCAGCGGTTGAATGCTAGCTTAGCTAAATTGCTAGAAATTCAACTGATGCCTTTTCAGTTGGTAGATTCTGCCCCCTTCCGTGAGTTTGTGGAATGTGCGGTACCTCAGTGGCAAGTTCCCAAACGCCACTATTTCTCACGGAAGGCGATTCCGGCTCTCTACCGGCATGTGGAAGGCAATGTCCATGCCTCGCTGGACAGGGTGGTCAGTGGTAAGGTGCATATTACCGCTGACTCATGGTCCAGCAGGCATGGACAGGGACGTTACCTATCTTTCACGGCCCATTGAGTGACTCTGCTGGCAGCTGGGAAGGACGCAGGACAAGGTACAGTAGTGTTACAGGTTGTTCCGCCACCACACCTCCAAAATGCTACTACTGGTTGTGACACACCTCTCTCCTCCACCCCCTCCTCTTCTTCTTCCTATGTGGCCTCTTCCTGTGCTGATGTGTCCTCGGAACCAATGGTGCTCCGTAGGCGTTCCAAGGGGCTACGCAGGAAAGCAGGCAATGAGATGCCATGCGGTGCTTGAGCTGGTGTGCTTGGGGGACAGGAGCCACACTGGGGCAGAGGTTCTGTCAGCTCTGCATGGGCAGGCTCAGAGGTGGTTGACGCCACACCAGCTTAAGCCAGGAATGGTGGTTTGCGACAATGGCACCAACCTGCTCTCCGCCCTGCGACAGGGACAACTAACCCATGTGCCCTGTTTTGCTCATGTCCTTAACTTGGTGGTGCAGCGGTTCTTGGGCAGGTACCCGGGCTTACAGGATGTCCTAAAGCAGGCCAGGAAAGTCTGTGTGTCATATAATGCCAGTGCTCGGCTGGCAGACCTCCAAAGGGAATACAACCTGCCCAAGAACCGCCTAATCTGTGACATGCCCACCAGGTGGAATTCTGCGTTGGCCATGCTGCAGTGGCTGCACATGCAGCAGAGGGCCATCAATGAGTATCTGTGCCAATATGGCAGCAGAACTGGGTCAGGGGAGTTGTTTTTTTCCCCCACGCCAGTAGGCCATGATCAGGGAAGCATGCACTGTCCTGTCAGCATTTGAGGAGGCCACGAGGATGGTGAGCAGTGACAGTGCATGCATCAGTGAGACTGTCCCTCTTATTCACATGTTGGAGCACACGCTGCATGGAATAATGGACAGGGCCCTTGAGGCAGAACAGAGGAAGGAAGAGGAGGACTTCCTTACCTCTCAAGGCCCTCTTTATCCAGACAGTGTTCCTGCTTGCCTGCCTATCACACAGGAAGAGGACAAGGAGGAGGAGGAGGATGAGGATTGTGTCAGCATGGAGGTGGAGCCTAGCACTCAGCATCAGCAGCAGTCTTCAAGGGATCATTACAGTCCCAAGAAACCCATGGACTTGTACGTGGCTGGGACGAGGGTGGCTGTGGATTCATGTCGTCCTCAGTGACCCAAAGGGACTCCGCACCGAATGCCTCAGCAAACCTACGTGTATGGCCTCCCTGATCCTGCAAAAGTCTGCGGAAGGATCCTTGTATTCGTGCTATCAAGGAGAGGGATCATTTACTGGCTGGCAACTCCTCCTTGATCCACGTTTACAAGAATAAGGTTGCGGACCTTTTCTTGGCAGGGCAGAGGGACCGGAAGATAAAACATCTTCGGGAGGCCTTGCAGAAAGGTCTGTGCAATGCCTTCCCAGAGACTGGGAGGTTACAAAATCCTGGTCCTGGACAACGTGTTGCTGAGGCTTCAGTCAGTCACAGAAGGAGCGATGGAGAACGTGGCTGTCTGACCGATGCGTTCAGACAATTTTTTAGTCCGCAGCCCCAAGGTATGACCGGTTCCAGCAACCATCGCCAGCGTCTGTTTTACATGGCGCAGGAATACCTAGGGGCAAGATCAGACTTGGACACCTTTCCCACTGAAAATCCTCTGGCTTACTGGGTCTTGAGGATGGATCACTGGCCAGAGCTTGCACAGTACGCAATTGAGCTACTGGCTTGTCCTGCATCCAGGGTTCTTTCAGAACGCACATTCAGTGCTGCTGGAGGCTTTGTAACCGATCACAGGGTGCGCCTCTCCAACGACTCCGTCGATCGACTGACTGTTACGGAACCATGAACCAGACGTACAACAAGAGATAAGTGAAAATAAGAAGGCTTTATTGAAAATCAAGCTGTAAAGCAAAAGTCCAAACGGATGGTGAAACCGAAGCAGAGTCTTGCGAAGCCAGAGGTCAGGAACCAGAAGGGTAGTCAGACGAAGCCAGGATCAGGAACCAGCAGGGAAGTCAGACGAAGCCAGGATCAGACACCAGCAGGGAAGTCAGACGAAGCCAGGATCAGGAACCAGCAGGGAAGTCAGACAAAGCCAGGATCGGAACCAGAAGCAGCAGCAGTCTTAGAAGCATGTGAACACAGGAGGACCAAGCAAGGAACTGAAGCCACAGACCTCCTATATATATGAGCCAGGCATCCAGCTCCTCCCAGTGGGAAGGAGGAGCCGCAGGGTGGGAGGCTACAAGAGACCCAGAAACCAAGATGGCCGCCAGCACATGTCAAACGAAGGAGACAGGAGAGAGGTAAGACCATGACAGTACCTCCCCCTCAAGGGCCCCTCCTCCGCGGTGCGAAAAACGGTTTCTGAGGGAAGCGTGCGTGGAAGGCTCGGAGCAAGGCAGGAGCATGGACATCTGCAATACTCCTCATGATTGCCCACTTGGACCGGACGAGGCCGAGGAACCGAGGAAGTGAAGCGATTGCACACCAGTGGCTTCAACAGAGAGACATGAAACACGTTGGAGATCCGCATGCCAGGAGGAAGCGCAAGGGCATAGGCTACCGGGTTTACCCTGCAAAGCACTCGGAAGGGACCAACAAAGCGAGGAGCCAGCTTGGGAGTGGGCATTTGAAGGTTGAGGTTGCGAGTGGACAACCATACACGGTCTCCGACCTGGTAGGAAGGAGCAGGCGCTCGTCTGCGATCAGCCTGGAGTTTCTGGCGCTGCGCAGAGACCTCAAGGGACTTCTGGATCTGTACCCAAGAGGCGCGTAGGACGGAAAGGTGATCCTCCACAGCCGGAATATCCTGGGGAGAGAATGCCTCCGGTAACACGGCAGGTTGGAACCCATAATTGGCCATGAAGGGAGACGTCCCAGAGGAAGAGTTCACCGCCGTGTTCCTGGCAAACTCAGCCCAAGGCAGGAGGTCAACCCAATTGTCCTGGTGATCGGAGACATAGCAACGAAGGAATTGCTCCAAGGCCTGATTGGATCGTTCTGCAGCCCCATTGGACTGAGGGTGGTAGGCCGAGGAGAAGGAGAGATGAATCCCCAACTGGGAGCAAAAGGCGCGCCAGAACCTGGACACAAACTGACTCCCCCCGATCCGACACTATCTCCTTGGGCAAACCGTGCAACCGGAAGACCTCCCAGGCAAAAATCGTGGCCAACTCTTGTGCAGAGGGTAACTTCTTGAGAGGAACACAGTGGCACATTTTGGAAAACCGATCCACAATCATGAGAATGACCGTATGGCCTCGGGATGCAGGGAGGTCCACAACGAAATCCATCCCCAGGTGTGACCATGGGCGCTCCCCGGTGGCTTTGGGTTGCAGCAGGCCCAACGGAAGGTGCAGAGGGGACTTACTTTGGGCACAAACGGAGCATGCCGCTACATATGCGGCGATGTCGGAACGTAGGGAAGGCCACCAGAACAGACGTGAAACAGCCCAGGACAGCTGATTCTTACCAGGATGCCCCGCGGTCTTGGAGTTATGGTAGGTTCGCAACAACCGAGTGCGCAACTCCTCAGGCACAAAACATCTGCTGTTGGGTCTCCCAGAGGGAGCACCAGATTGAGCCGCCAAAATCTGCTCACCAAGGTTAGAGGTCAGGCTGGTGCGAATGGCGGCCAGGATCTGATTCGGAGGTATGACCGAAGTCGGTATAGATTCCTCCCTGGACAGCTCGGAGTACTGCCGTGATAAGGCATCCGCCCTGATGTTCTTGGAACCGGGTAGGTAGGAGACCACGTAATTAAAACGTGACAAGAACAGAGCCCATCTGGCCTGACGTGGTGTCAATCTCTTGGCCTCAGAAAGGTAGGTCAGACTCTTGTGGTCTGTCAGGATGAGAACCGGAACCACCGAGCCCTCGAGCAAGTGCCTCCACTCTTTGAGAGCCTGCACTATGGCCAATAACTCCCTGTCACCAATCTGATAGTTGCACTCCGCGGGTGACAGTTTCTGGAAGTAAAACCCACAAGGAAGCAGCGGACCCTCTGGTGTTCTACGCTGAGACAGAAGGGCGCCTACTCCCGTCTCAGACGCGTCCACCTCGAGGACAAAGGGCAACCCAGGGTTGGGATGAGACAGAATCGGAGCCGACACAAAGGCGGAATTTAGGGCCTCAAAAGCCCGGATGGCCTCGAGCGGCCAGACCTGGGAATTACTGCCCTTCCTGGTCAGATCCGTGAGAGGCTTGGCCAGCATGGAGAAGTCCCTGATGAACTTCCGATAATAATTGGCGAAGCCCAAAAAGCGCTGCAAGGAACGAAGACCACTGGGCTGAGGCCACTGTAAGACAGCCGAAACCTTCTCAGGGTCCATGGAGAACCCCACAGCGGAAATGATGTAACCTAAGAAGGTTACCTGGGATCGGTAAAATTCGCATTTCTCAAGCTTACCGAACAGCTTGTTCTCTCGTAACCGTTGCAACACTAGCTTGACATCCAGAATGTGGGCCTCCATGGATTCAGAGTATACCAAGATGTCATCCAAATAGACCACCACACACTGCTGCAACAGGTCACGGAAAACATCGTTGATGAATTCCTGAAAGACTGCGGGCGCATTGCACAACCCAAAGGGCATAACCAAGGATTCATAATGACCGGTCCTGGTGTTAAACGCGGTCTTCCACTCATCGCCCGCCTTGATCCTTACCAGGTTATATGCCGCCCTCAGGTCGAGTTTGGTAAAGACCGTGGCCCCCTTAAGGCGATCGAACAGCTCGGAAATCAAGGGTATCGGGTAAGCGTTCTTGATTGTGATGCGATTAAGGCCCCTGTAATCGATGCAAGGCCTCAACTCACCGCCCTTCTTTTTCACAAAGAAAAATCCAGCCCCTGCCGGGGACGAGGATTTGCGAATGTGACCACGGGACAGCGCCTCCATCACGTACTCCTCCATGGCCTCATTCTCCGCAACCGACAGTGGATAGACCCTGCCGCGAGGAGGAACGGCACCAGGTTGTAACTCTATGGCACAATCGTATGGGCGGTGCGGAGGTAGGGCAACTGCGCGCACCTTATCGAATACATCCCGGTACTCCTCGTAATCAGGAGGCAACAGAGAGTCCGAGGAAGTACACAGCAACTTGACAGGCCCATGGATGCAACTAGCCCCACACTGTGGTGACCATGAGAGGATCTCGGCCGATCTCCAGTCGAAAGTCGGATTATGCTTCTGGAGCCAGGGGTACCCCAAGACCACCGAGTAGTGTGGAGACGAAATAACCTGGAAGCAGACCGACTCTCTGTGAACGGCACCAATGGCTATCCCCACTGGAAGGGTCTCATGAGTCACGTGTGACGGCTGGAGGGGTCTGCCGTCTATCGCCTCTAGAGCCAGCGGGGAACCTCGAGCCTGCAGAGGAATGGAATTGGCGGCAGCGAACTCACTATCAATGAAAAAACCACCAGCACCAGAGTCCACCAACGCCTGGGTCGTCACCAAGCCCCCGACCCAGGAGAGGACAACAGTGATCAGTGGTTTATCAACACGGGAAACCGGGGACGAGGAGACTCCACCCAAGATCTGCCCCCGACAGGATCTCAGGTGCGAGCGTTTCCCGGACGGTTCGGACATGCCAACCGAAAATGCCCACCGAGACCACAGTACATGTATCGGCCCTCGCGTCTCCGGAGTACCCTCTCCCCCTCGGACAGGCGAGCAAACCCCAGCTGCATGGGTTCACCCCCAGACAAGTCAACCCCAGGAGGCGTGGGAGGAGAGGGAGGCACGGGTGGGACAGCAAACGTAGGCGCCAAACTGTTAGGAGGCCTCCGCAGGCTCTCCTTAAAGGAAGGTCTCTCCCTGAGTCTGGTGTCAATCAAAATCAGGAAAGAAATAAGAGCCTCGAGCTCCACTGGTAGGTCCTTAGCTGCAACCTCATCCTTCAAGGCATCCGAGAGACCATGAGAGAAAGCAGCGACCAGAGCCTCATTATTCCAACCCACCTCTGCTGCCAGGGTACGAAACTCAATGGCGTATTCGACTACGGATCGTGAACCCTGTCTGACGGACATAAGGAGCCTCGCAGCAGAGGCGGCGCGAGCCGGCACATCAAATACCTTCCGAAGAGAAGCAACAAAACCGGAAAACTCGGCAACCACCGGATTGTTGTTCTTCCATAAAGGGCTGGCCAAGGCCTTGTCCGAGAGCAGCGAGATCAAGAAGCCCACCTTTGATCTCTCAGTGGGAAAGGCATGTGGCAGCAACTCGAAGTAAATGCCCACTTGGTTAAGGAAACCTCGGCACTGAGTTGGCTCTCCCCCAAATCGCTGTGGAAGGGGGGCAGAACCGGTCATACCCCGAAACACCGCAGGCGCAACAACAGGTGTCGGGGTAGACTCTGGCACAACAACCGGAGCGGCAGTAGGAGCGGGCCCAGGAGCGACAACCGACCCATCGGCAACGGGAGCGAAATGAGCCGTGCGTTCAAGCAGGGTTTGCAACGACCCAACAGGTGATCCTGCTGATCAAGTCTGGCAACCAGCGTGGGTACCGAGGATGGCCCTGTACCGTCAAAATTCATGGCTTGGTCCTAATGTTACGGAACCATGAACCAGACGTACAACAAGAGATAAGTGAAAATAAGAAGGCTTTATTGAAAATCAAGCTGTAAAGCAAAAGTCCAAACGGATGGTGAAACCGAAGCAGAGTCTTGCGAAGCCAGAGGTCAGGAACCAGAAGGGTAGTCAGACGAAGCCAGGATCAGGAACCAGCAGGGAAGTCAGACGAAGCCAGGATCAGGAACCAGCAGGGAAGTCAGACGAAGCCAGGATCAGACACCAGCAGGGAAGTCAGACGAAGCCAGGATCAGGAACCAGCAGGGAAGTCAGACAAAGCCAGGATCGGAACCAGAAGCAGCAGCAGTCTTAGAAGCATGTGAACACAGGAGGACCAAGCAAGGAACTGAAGCCACAGACCTCCTATATATATGAGCCAGGCATCCAGCTCCTCCCAGTGGGAAGGAGGAGCCGCAGGGTGGGAGGCTACAAGAGACCCAGAAACCAAGATGGCCGCCAGCACATGTCAAACGAAGGAGACAGGAGAGAGGTAAGACCATGACACTGACCTTCATAAAAATGATTTAGGCTTGGATCACCACCAGCTACCAAGCACCTGATGCTGATGTAACTGAATAATTTTTTTTGAAATGTCAGATCCCTTCAAGACTGCTTATGCTGATGCTGAGTGACTATCCTGTTATGCTGAGTGACTATCCTTTTACTCCTCAATGATCATGCTGATAGCTTGTAAGAACATTTTTGGTTCTGGGCACCGCCACCAGTGGCTAAGGCCCAATTTTTCTGCCCCTGTTTAACAGGGGCGTGTAATTACAATTTTTGATGCAATACTTTGCAGCGGGCTCATTCCTGCGCTCCAACTAGAGTATCTGTGAGGGGTTGCAGTGTTGTGGCACCAGCACCAGTGCCTAAGGCCCAATTTTTCTGCCCCTGTTTAACAGGGGCGTGTAATTACAATTTTTGATGCAATACTTTGCAGCGGGCTCATTCCTGCGCTCCAACTAGAGTATCTGTGAGGGGTTGCAGTGTTGTGGCACCAGTGGCTAAGGCACAATTTTTCGGCCCCTGTTTAACAGGGCATGTAATTATAATTTTGATGCAATACTTTGCAGCGGGCTCATTTCTGCGCTCCAACTAGAGTAACTGTGAGGGGGTTGCAGTGTTGTGGCACCAGCACCAGTGCCTAAGGCCCATTTTTTCTGCCCCTGTTTAACAGGGGCGTGTAATTAAAAAATGTTGATGCAATACTTTGCAGCGGGCTCATTCCTGCACTCTAACTATAGTATCTGTGAGGGGTTGCAGTGTTGTGGCACCAGTACCACCACCAACAAAGGCCCAATTTTTCTGCCCCTGTTCAACAGGGGCATGTAATTACATATCTTGATCTAATATTTCACAGCAGGGCCCATTCCTGTGCCCACCAAGAGTAACTGTGAGGGCTTACAGAGTTGTGGCACCAGCACCACCATCACCAACAAAGGCCCAATTTTTCTGTCCCTTTTCAACAGGGGCATGAATTACAATTCGTGATCTAATATTTTACAGCAGGGCCCATTCCTGCACCCACCAAGAGTAACTGTGAGGACTTACAGTGTAGCACCAGCACCAAAGGCCCATTTTTTCTACCACTGTTCAACAATGGCATGTAATTAGAGTTCTTGATATAATAGTTCACACAGCAGGGCGTTCCAGCGCCCGCCGCCCACCAAGACTAACTGTGAGGGCTTACAGTGTTGTGGCAACACCAACACCTAGGGCCCAAATTAATATACGGCAGGCCCCTACTTTCAAACATCCAACTTACAAACGACTCCTACTTGCAAACGGAAGGAGACAACAGGAAGTGAGAGGAAATCTACCCCTAGGAATGGAAATTCTCTTCTGTAAGAGGTGTCTCCTGTCCACTGATGCTTTATCACCAATCCTTGTTTCAGTAAAAAAAAAATTTTTTCAAAAAATCATTTGTCATTGGGACAGAAAGTGAATTGCAATCTTCTGAACAGATGCACACAGACAGCAAAACAAATGTTACTGGGGTGATAACCCTTCTCTATGCTTTCAGAAAAGCTTAAAAATACATTTTATGGCTGGAGCTACACTTTAAAAAAGTACCAGTTCACAATTACAAACAGATTCTACCTAAGAACAAACCTACAGTCCCTGTCTTGTTTGCACCGCCTGTATACTGCTGTTCAAAGTATATAGGGCCAAACGGGCTTGTAATGACGGATGGTGAAACCGAAGCAGAGTCTTGCGAAGCCAGAGGTCAGGAACCAGAAGGGTAGTCAGACGAAGCCAGGATCAGACACGAGCAGGGAAGTCAGACGAAGCCAGGATCAGGAACCAGCAGGGAAGTCAGACGAAGCCAGGATCAGGAACCAGCAGGGAAGTCAGACGAAGCCAGGATCGGAACCAGAAGCAGCAGCAGTCTTAGAAGCATGTGAACACAGGAGGACCAAGCAAGGAACTGAAGCCACAGACCTCCTATATATATGAGCCAGGCATCCAGCTCCTCCCAGTGGGAAGGAGGAGCCGCAGGGTGGGAGGCTACAAGAGACCCAGAAACCAAGATGGCCGCCAGCACATGTCAAACGAAGGAGACAGGAGAGAGGTAAGACCATGACAGTACCTCCCCCTCAAGGGCCCCTCCTCCGCGGTGCAAAAAACGGTTTCTGAGGGAAGCGTGCGTGGAAGGCTCGGAGCAAGGCAGGAGCATGGACATCTGCGGAGGGAACCCAGGAACGCTCCTCTGGACCATAACCACGCCAGTGGACCAAAAACTGCACCCGACCGCGGACCAGGCGTGAGTCCAGGATATTGCTCACCTCATACTCCTCATGATTGCCCACTTGGACCGGACGAGGCCGAGGAACCGAGGTAGTGAAGCGATTGCACACCAGTGGCTTCAACAGGGAGACATGAAACACGTTGGAGATCCGCATGCCAGGAGGAAGCGCAAGGGCATAGGCTACCGGGTTTACCCTGCGAAGCACTCGGAAGGGACCAACAAAGCGAGGAATCAGCTTGGGAGTGGGCACTCGAAGGTTGAGGTTGCGAGTGGACAACCATACACGGCCTCCGACCTGGTAGGAAGGAGCAGGCGCTCGTCTGCGATCAGCCTGGAGTTTCTGGCGCTGCGCAGAGACCTCAAGGGACTTCTGGATCTGTACCCAAGAGGCGCGTAGGACGGAAAGGTGATCCTCCACAGCCGGAATATCCTGGGGAGAGAATGCCTCCGGTAACACGGCAGGTTGGAACCCATAATTGGCCATGAAGGGAGACGTCCCAGAGGAAGAGTTCACCGCCGTGTTCCTGGCAAACTCAGCCCAAGGCAGGAGGTCACCCAATTGTCCTGGTGATCGGAGACATAGCAACGAAGGAATTGCTCCAAGGCCTGATTGGATCGTTCTGCGGCCCCATTGGACTGAGGGTGGTAGGCCGAGGAGAAGGAGAGATGAATCCCCAACTGGGAGCAAAAGGCGCGCCAGAACCTGGACACAAACTGACTCCCCCGATCCGACACTATCTCCTTGGGCAAACCGTGCAACCGGAAGACCTCCCAGGCAAAAATCGTGGCCAACTCTTGTGCAGAGGGTAACTTCTTGAGAGGAACACAGTGGCACATTTTGGAAAACCGATCCACAATCATGAGAATGACCGTATGGCCTCGGGATGCAGGGAGGTCCACAATGAAATCCATCCCCAGGTGTGACCATGGGCGCTCCCCGGTGGCTATGGGTTGCAGCAGCCCAACGGAAGGTGCCGAGGGGACTTACTTTGGGCACAAACGGAGCATGCCGCTACATATGCGGCGATGTCGGAACGTAGGGAAGGCCACCAGAACAGACGTGAAACAGCCCAGGACAGCTGATTCTTACCAGGATGCCCCGCGGTCTTGGAGTTATGGTAGGTTCGCAACAACCGAGTGCGCAACTCCTCAGGCACAAAACATCTGCCGTTGGGTCTCCCAGAGGGAGCACCAGATTGAGCCGCCAAAATCTGCTCACCAAGGGGAGAGGTCAGGCTGGTGCGAATGGCGGCCAGGATCTGATTCGGAGGTATGACCGAAGTCGGTATAGATTCCTCCCTGGACAGCTCGGAGTACTGCCGTGATAAGGCATCCGCCCTGATGTTCTTGGAACCGGGTAGGTAGGAGACCACGTAATTAAAACGTGACAAGAACAGAGCCCATCTGGCCTGACGTGGTGTCAATCTCTTGGCCTCAGAAAGGTAGGTCAGATTCTTGTGGTCCGTCAGGATGAGAACCGGAACCACCAAGCCCTCGAGCAAGTGCCTCCACTCTTTGAGAGCCTGCACTATGGCCAATAACTCCCTGTCACCAATCTGATAGTTGCACTCCGCGGGTGACAGTTTCCGGGAGTAAAACCCACAAGGAAGCAGCGGACCCTCTGGTGTTCTACGCTGAGACAGAAGGGCGCCTACTCCCGTCTTAGACGCGTCCACCTCGAGGACAAAGGGCAACCCAGGGTTGGGATGAGACAGAATCGGAGCCGACACAAAGGCGGATTTTAGGGCCTCAAAAGCCCGGATGGCCTCGAGCGGCCAGACCTGGGAATTACTGCACTTCCTGGTCAGATCCGTGAGAGGCTTGGCCAGCATGGAGAAGTCCCTGATGAACTTCCTATAATAATTGGCGAAGCCCAAAAAGCGCTGCAAGGAACGAAGACCACTGGGCTGAGGCCACTGTAAGACAGCCGAAACCTTCTCAGGGTCCATGGAGAACCCCTCAGCGGAAATGATGTAACCTAAGAAGGTTACCTGGGATCGGTGAAATTCGCATTTCTCAAGCTTACCGAACAGCTTGTTCTCTCGTAACCGTTGCAGCACTCGCTTGACATCCAGAATGTGGGCCTCCATGGATTCAGAGTATACCAAGATGTCATCCAAATAGACCACCACACACTGCTGCAACAGGTCACGGAAAACATCGTTGATGAATTCCTGAAAGAAGGCGCATTGCACAACCCAAAGGGCATAACCAAGGATTCATAATGACCGGTCCTGGTGTTAAACGCGGTCTTCCACTGATCGCCCGCCTTGATCCTTACCAGGTTATATGCCGCCCTCAGGTCGAGTTTGGTAAAGACCGTGGCCCCCTTAAGGCGATCGAACAGCTCGGAAATCAAGGGTATCGGGTAAGCGTTCTTGATCGTGATGCGATTAAGGCCCCTGTAATCGATGCAAGGCCTCAACTCACCGCCCTTCTTTTTCACAAAGAAAAATCCAGCCCCTGCGGGGGACGAGGATTTGCGAATGTGACCACGGGACAGCGCCTCCATCACGTACTCCTCCATGACCTCATTCTCCGCAACCGACAGTGGATAGACCCTGCCGCGAGGAGGAACGGCACCAGGTTGTAACTCTATGGCACAATCGTATGGGCGGTGCGGAGGTAGGGCAACTGCGCGCACCTTATCGAATACATCCCGGTACTCCTCGTATTCAGGAGGCAACAGAGAGTCCGAGGAAGTACACAGCAACTTGACAGGCCCATGGATGCAACTAGCCCCACACTGTGGTGACCATGAGAGGATCTCGGCCGATCTCCAGTCGAAAGTCGGATTATTCTTCTGGAGCCAGGGGTACCCCAAGACCACCGAGTAGCGTGGAGACGAAATAACCTGGAAGCAGACCGACTCTCTGTGAACGGCACCAATGGCTATCCCCACTGGAAGGGTCTCATGAGTCACGTGTGACGGCTGGAGGGGTCTGCCGTCTATCGCCTCTAGAGCCAGCGGGGAACCTCGAGCCTGCAGAGGAATGGAATTGGCGGCAGCGAACTCACTATCAATGAAAAAACCACCAGCACCAGAGTCCACCAACGCCTGGGTCGTCACCGAGCCCCCGACCCAGGAGAGGACAACAGTGATCAGTGGTTTATCAACACGGGAAACCGGGGACGAGGAGACTCCACCCAAGATCTGCCCCCGACAGGATCTCAGGTGCGAGCGTTTCCCGGACGGTTCGGACATGCCAACCGAAAATGCCCACCGAGACCACAGTACATGCATCGGCCCTCGCTTCTCCGGAGTACCCTCTCCCCCTCGGACAGGCGAGCAAACCCCAGATGCATGGGTTCACCCCAAGACAAGTCAACCCCAGGAGGCGTGGGAGGAGAGGGAGGCACGGGTGGGACAGCAAACGTAGGCGCCAAACTGTTAGGAGGTCTCCGCAGGTTCTCCTTAAAGGAAGGTCTCTCCCTGAGTCTGGTGTCAATCAAAATCAGGAAAGAAATAAGAGCCTCGAGCTCCACTGGTAGGTCCTTAGCTGCAACCTCATCCTTCAAGGCATCCGAGAGACCATGAGAGAAAGCAGCGACCAGAGCCTCATTATTCCAGCCCACCTCTGCTGCCAGGGTACGAAACTCAATGGCGTATTCGGCTACGGATCGTGAACCCTGTCTGACGGACATAAGGAGCTTCGCAGCAGAGGCGGCGCGAGCCGGCACATCGAATACCTTCCGAAGAGAAGCAACAAAACCGGAAAACTCGGCAACCACCGGATTGTTGTTCTCCCATAAAGGGCTGGCCCAGGCCAAAGCCTTGTCCGAGAGCAGCGAGATCAAGAAGCCCACCTTTGATCTCTCAGTGAGAAAGGCATGTGGCAGCAACTCGAAATAAATGCCCACTTGGTTAAGGAAACCTCGGCACTGAGTTGGCTCTCCCCCAAATCGCTGTGGAAGGGGGGCAGAACCGGTCATACCCCGAAACACCGCAGGCGCAACAACAGGTGTTGGGGTAGACTCTGGCGCAACAACCGGAGCGGCAGTAGGAGCGGGCCCAGGAGCGACAACCGACCCATCGGCAACGGGAGCGAAATGAGCCGTGCGTTCAAGCAGGGTTTGCAACGCCACGGCGAACTGACCAAACAGGTAATCCTGCTGATCAAGTCTGGCAACCAGCGTGGGTAGCGAGGATGGCCCTGTACCGTCAAAATTCATGGCTTGGTCCTAATGTTACGGAACCATGAACCAGACGTACAACAAGAGATAAGTGAAAATAAGAAGGCTTTATTGAAAATCAAGCTGTAAAGCAAAAGTCCAAACGGATGGTGAAACCGAAGCAGAGTCTTGCGAAGCCAGAGGTCAGGAACCAGAAGGGTAGTCAGACGAAGCCAGGATCAGACACCAGCAGGGAAGTCAGACGAAGCCAGGATCAGGAACCAGCAGGGAAGTCAGACGAAGCCAGGATCAGGAACCAGCAGGGAAGTCAGACGAAGCCAGGATCGGAACCAGAAGCAGCAGCAGTCTTAGAAGCATGTGAACACAGGAGGACCAAGCAAGGAACTGAAGCCACAGACCTCCTATATATATGAGCCAGGCATCCAGCTCCTCCCAGTGGGAAGGAGGAGCCGCAGGGTGGGAGGCTACAAGAGACCCAGAAACCAAGATGGCCGCCAGCACATGTAAAACGAAGGAGACAGGAGAGAGGTAAGACCATGACACCTTCCCCCAGGGCGTCACTATTCTGTCTGATCGCCTCCTTGCTACCAGATTGTGCCTGATACCTTTCCTGAACCTTCCTGTGTCCTGATCCGTCCTGCACCCCTCTGCCTTGCCCCTGCTCTTGTACCCAGTCGTGTTTACCTTCCTTGCATCCCTGTTACCTTTGCCCCTTATGTTGTAGATATTGTATATAGATAGTAGTTAGGTTCATTAGTTATTTTTGTTCTTGTATGTTGGAGTGGTTTATGTTTTCACTGGTTGCTGTGTATGTTTATTGCTGTGTGTTCACTGTAAAAAAACATCACTGGATAAATACATTGTTTGGTGTCAGCTACGTGTCTAGTCTCCTTAACCACTGATTCCTGACAAATAAAGTGCTTGACATATACAGTATATGTGCTCAAGTTAACAAGTAAAGTGCTTAACAGTGCAAATAATTGTGCTTCAAACTAATGTCACATTTCTTGAAAATATAAACAGTCCAATTCATTAACCATTAAGTGCTTCCTTGTATCTTTACATTTCATGCATGTGCCTAACATGCACCCAAGTGCTCCCCTATTCGGTGTGTGCTCACCTCAGACAATGTGACCTCATACTTAAAGGGGTTGTAAAGATTTGTTTTTTATTTTCTAAATAGGTTTCTTTAACCACTTAAGGACCCCTTCACGCCGATATACGTCGGCAGAATGGCACGGCTGGGCACATCAACGTATATGTACGTTGCCCTTTAAGCCTAGCTGTGGGTTCGCGGGCGCGCGCCCACGGCACGCGCCCACGGCCCGGTACGAAGTTTCGTGACCGTGACCGTGGGACCCGATCACCGCTGGAGTCCCGCGATCGGTCCCCGGAGCTGAAGAACGGGGAGAGCTGTGTGTAAACACAGCTTCCCCGTTCTTCACTGTGGCGGCGTCATCGATCGTGTGATCCCTTTTATAGGGGGACACAATCGATGACGTCACACCTACAGCCACACCCCCCTACAGTTGTAAACACATATTAGGTCACACATAACCCCTTCAGTGCCCCCTGTGGTTAACTCCCGAACTGCAACTGTAATTTTTACGGTAAACAATGCATTTTAAATGCATTTTTTTCTGTGAAAATTACAATTGTCCCAAAAATGTGTCAAAAGTGTCCGCCATAATGTCGCAGTCATGAAAAAAAATCGCTGATCGCCGGCATTAGTAGTAAAACATTTTTTTTTATAAAAATGCAATAAAACTATCCCCTATTTTGCAAACGCTATAAATTTTGCGCAGACCAACCGACAAATGCTTATTGCGATTTTTTTTACCAAAAATAGGTAGAAGAATATGTATCGGCCTAAACTGAGGAAATTTTTTTTATATACATTTTTGGGGGATATTTATTATAGCAAAAAGTAAAAAACATTGCATTTTTTTCAAAATTGACGCTTTATTTTTGTTTATAGCGCAAAAAATAAAAACCGCAGAGGTGATCTAATACCACCAAAAGAAAGCTCTATTTGTGGGAACAAAGGACGCCAATTTTGTTTGGGAGCCACGTTGCACGACCGCGCAATTGTCTGTTAAAGCGACGCAGTGCCGAATTGTAAAAACCCCTTGGGTCATTTAGCAGCATATTGGTCCGGTCCTTAAGTGGTTAACAGGGGCGTGTAATACATTTTTTTGATGCAATACTTTGCAGCGGGCTCATTCCTGCGCTCCAACTGGGATTTTGGGAGCCACGTCGCACGACTGCGCAATTGTCTGTTAAACCGACGCAGTGCCGAATCGCAAAACCTGTCCGGGTCCTTTAGCTGCATTTTGGTCCGGGTCTTAAGTGGTTAAGCTAGTGCATTGTTGGTTCACTTACCTTTTCCTTCAATTTCCCTTCTAAATGTTTTTTTTCTTTGTTTTCTTTGTCTGAATTTCTCACTTCCTGTTCCTCCTCAGTAAGGTGTTCAGGAAGCTGTTCTAAATGAGTTTCCACCGCTCGGATGATGGTGGAAAGCTTACCGAGGAGAAACAGTAAGTGAGAAATTCAAACAAAGAAAAAAAACATTTAGAAGGGAAATCAAAGGAAATGTTAGTGAACCAACAATGCACTAGCTTAAAGGAACCTATTTAGAAAATAAAAGACGAAACCTTTACAACCCCTTTAAGTTCGGTCAAACAAAGAAATAGGAATAGGAATCCCACTGAGGAAGTCTTGTGACCATGTGACATCACGCGTAGGGGAGGGGCGGATGGTGTGACGAGAGGCTAAGACACTTGATTTTAAAATACGCTGTATATAGTTGGTGCACTGCAGCACCCATCAAATGTGAGTGTGATATATATATCCTTCAATAAACATATGGTTTAAAACGATTAAAGCACTATTCTGAGCTCTTTTTCTCTTGCATATATCGAGCAAACACTGCCATTGGTGATATACACTGACAGACTGGAAGGAGGCAATAAGACTAAAAAGCTTTGTTTGACCAAACTTAAGTGTGTGGTAACATTGTCTGAGGTGAGCACACACCTAATGGGAGAGCACTTGGTTGCCTTCAAAATCCTATCAGAGGGAAACACATTTTGCTTGCAAGTGATAAATGATAGATGTTGGCACATCTTCACCATATTTACTAAGCTAAGTGAAAATCCCCTTGCAAAGGGAAAATCCACTCTGCAAAGTGATTATCCTTTACGCCTTTAAATCAGCCACATTATGCAGAATTTATAATATAGTTTCCTTGATGTATTATAGCAAATTCTGCAGACAAAAATAATAATAATAATAACAATAATTTACCTGTAGCCAACTGCTCCATCATATATAGTATCATTTAGGTTAATCATCTGGCCATCAGATAAGATAAATTGCTGACCAGCTGGGGCATTGTAAGAGACAAGTCCATCTATTTAAAAAAAAGAAAAAAAAAGTTTACATATTTTGATCTGTTACATATATTAAATATTGTGTTAGCTAGATTAAAGTGGTTCTAAAGGCAGAAGGGTTTTTATCTCAATGCATTCTGAGTACAGCAGCCCCCCTCAGCCCCCCTATTACTTACATGAGCCCCATCTCGATAAAGCGATGTTGCATGAAAGACTCGGCTGCCTCTCCCTCCTCATTGGCTGAGACATCAGCGAAGCGTCACTGGCTCCTGCTGCTGTCAATAAAGGTCAGTGAACCAATGAGGAGAGATTTTTTACATCAGTATCACTTTATTCATTTCCATACCAGGCCACAGTAAAATTACGCTGGCATGAACACTATCTCCATCCGGGCAGGTGTCATAAAACGTCCGTCTGTTATCGCCGCTCCTGCACACTGAAGCATGTCCCTCAGGACACAGCCCATCCTTGATGAGGGTAAGGAGCCAATGAAAATGTCAGTTTACCACGTGACCGGCTGTGTCCCATTAAAACCGGTCATTTTCAAGGTCTGTGTGCAAGCCGCTCGTGAGTGCGCAGCTTGGTAATCAGGGAATGTCAACAAAAGTGTGAGGAGGAGATCACGGGAACAGTGAGTTACCGTTTACTGTGTATACTACTGTGCCCTGATTGCCTCACTGAATAAAGAGTACCTGTCACCAGATCATCCGAGTACCTGTCACCAGATCATCCGAGTACCTGTCACCAGACCATCCGAGTACCTAAGTACCTGTCACCAGCCAATCAGAGTAATCGATTACCTGTCATCAGCTCATCAGAATACACGTGTACCTGTCATTAGCTCATCAGAGTACCCGAGTACCTGTCACCAGCTCATCAGAGTACCCGAGTACCTGTCACCAGCTCATCAGAGTACCCGATGCCTGTCTCCAGCTCATCAGAGTACCCGAGTACTTGTCACCAGCCCATCCGAGTACACGAGTACCTGTCACCAGCCCATCAGAGTACCCGAGTACCTGTCACCAGCTCATCAGAGTACCCGTGGCCTGTCTCCAGCTCATCAGAGTACCCGAGTACTTGTCACCAGCCCATCCGAGTACACGAGTACCTGTCACCAGCCCATCAGAGTGCTCGAGTACCTGTCACCAGCTCATCAGAGTACCCGAGTACCTGTCATTAGCTCAGCAGAGTGCCTGAGTACCTGTGACCAGCTCATTAGAGTACCCAAGTACCTGTCACCTGCTCATCAGAGTACCCAAGTACATGTCACCATCAGAGTACCTGAGTACCTGTCCCAAGCCCATCAGAGTACCCAAGTACCTGTCATCAGCTCACCAGAGTACCTGAGTACCTGATACCAGCTCATCAGAGTACCCAATACCTGTCTCCAGCTCATCAAAGTACCCGAGTACCTGTCACCAGCTCACCAGAGTACCCAATACCTGTCACCAGCTCATCAGAGTACCCGAGTGCCTGTCACCAGCTCATGAGAGTACCTGATACTTGTCACCAGCCCATTAAAGTACCAGATACCAATCACCAGCCCATCAGAGTAGCCAATACCTGTCACCTGCTCATCAGAGTACCCGATTACCTGTCACCAGCTCATCAGAGTACCTGTCACCAGCTCATCAGAGTACCCAAGTACCTGTCACCAGTTTATCAGAGTACCTGATACCTGTCACCAGCCCATTTTGAGTACCTGAGTACCTGTCACCAGCTCATCAGAGTATGGGAGTACCTATCACCTACTCATTAGAGTACCCGAGTACCTGTCACCAGCTCATCAGAGTCCCCAATACCTGTCTCCAGCTCATCAGAGTACCAGAATACCTGTCACCAGCTCACCAGAGTACCTAATACCTGTCACAGCTCATCATAGTACCCGAGTACCTGTCACCAGCTCATAAGAGTACCTGATACTTGTCACCAACCCATTAGAGTACCCGAGTACCTATCACCAGCTAATCAGAGTACCTGTTACCATCTCATCAGAGTACACAAATACCTGTCACCAGCTCAGAGTACGTGAGTACCTATCACCAGATCATCAGAGTACCTGATACCTGTCTCCAGCCCATCAGAGTACCCAAGTACCTGCCCCTAGCTCATCAGAGCACCTAGTACCTGTCACCAGCCGATCAGAGTACCTGTCTCTTGGTTGTCATGAAATTATATGTGTAATTTATGTCCCTAGAAGACCCAACAGTGCTCCCTGAATGTTGGGCCTCTGTATGTGGCCAGACTGTGTAAAAGTCTCACACGTGTGGTATCACTATACCCGGGAGGAGTAGCAGAATGTACTTTGGGGTGTAATTTTTTCCTATGTACATTCTATGTACATGCTATGTGTTAGAAACATCATATAAATTGACAACTTTGTGTAAAAAAAAATACGTTTTAATTTTCTTTGCACATTTTTCAAAAAACTTGTGGAAAAAAATGACACGTTCAAAAGACTCACTATGCCTTATATAATATACCTTGGGGTATTTATTTTCCAAAATATTGTGGGTAATTTCATAGTCCTGGTGCTCCAGGTGGTTGTCAGAAAATTATATGTGTAATTTATGTCCCTCGAACACAGTATTTATATGCCTCTATTGAGGAGACTTTAAAAGTTTAGTTAGGACTGCAGAACGCAGAGAGCCTTGTCGATGGCTCTGCAGCTTAATCATGTACTTGCAAATGCGTGCAACCAATCCTCTGCTTTTAACATATACAGTTAGACAGTTTAATTTGGCTTGCTGTTTGGGTGGTAAGTGTGAGCCTGATTAAAAACGTTTACAACTTTATTTATACTTACTGTTTGCTTAAAAAAGCATCTCATCTAAAGTCCCCAAATCTCCCCTCTTTTATTTATGCTCCTAGAACGCCTAAGAGGTGCTACTTGGATGTTCAGCTTCTGTATATGGCCAGGTGTAAAAGTCTCACACGTGGTATCACTTTACTCGCATGCTTCTGCATTACTTGGATGATGGAAGAACACGTCTCGGGGATGAAGCCTATTTTATTTTTGGTTTGAAATACTCACTCAAATAAATGTTATACTGATGTTGGACAAGGATGTCTTTTTGTAATCTGATTGCAATGTTTATGTGCAAAAGTACTAATTTTTTTTTGTTTGACTCCACAGTTTCCTTCCACGCCACAGGAATGGCAGACTGTGGCATCCCATTTTGCCCAGCGGTGGGACTTCCCTAACTGCGGAGGGGCAATTGATGGGAAACACGTGCGCATAGTGCCGCCACCCCGTTCGGGGTCCTACTTTTATAATTATAAAGGTTTTGATAGTATTGTGTTTATGGCGGTGGTGTCGGCACAGTATGATTTCATGTATGTGGACTTGGGGACGAATGGCCGGATGTCAGATGGCGGAGTATTCGCGCAAACAGAGTTTGCCCAACGTCTCCAGACTGGTGGCCTGGCACTGCCACCGGATGAAGATAATGTGGAGGGACTGGTGTTTGTGTGTGTCGCGGATGAAGCTTTCGGGCTGGGACCACACCTGATGAGGCCGTTTCCCCAGAGGACCCTCACCCCGGAGAGGAGGCTTTTTAATTACCGGCTGGCCAGAGCCTGGAGGGTTGTCGAGAATGCCTTTGGGATAATGGCCAGCCGGTTCTGCCTGTTCCTGACAGCCATCCACATGGCGGAATATAAACTTAACACCATTGTCTTTTGCTGCTGCATACTGCATAATTTTCTGCGCAGACATTCAGTTTCCTATCTTTCAAACCTTGGGCCTGAGGCCGGACATTCTGAAACCCTGACTGGCCTGGACACTGGCCGTACTGGCTTGGCCCCCCAAACTGCTCAAAATGTACGTCAAAAATACATGGAGTACTTCACGGGTAGGGGGGCCATCGCTATGCCAGAGCACATCTATTTTTTTAGATAATAAAAAATAAACACCAAATTTGATCTTTGAAAAAAGTTTTGTAATTTTTGCTTGTGTTTGTAATTTTGACTGTCCTATGATCCTGGACCACAAACCTTCCTTGCTGTGCTATATGTTTCTGCTGCACCATTGGCATGGTTATATCTCTCCATAAAATTATCAGAAACTTGTACTTAAAGTAGAACTATTGGCAACATTTTTTTTTTCATTTTGGATAGTTAGGGAGGGTTATAGCCCCTGTCAGTTTATTTTTTACCACCCCTGTCCCATTGTGGAGATTTCCCTTCACTTCCTGCCCCATTGCCAAACAGGAAGCGAGAGGAAATCTATGTAAATCAGGGGAATCCATTGCCCACCCGACCCTCGGAACTAGTGTCACCACTTGAAAATTTCAGGGCAGGTCTTAAACAGCAAGGGGTGTGGCCTTCACAGGAAGGGATGGGCCATATTTAAATTAGGTGGTGCATGAGTTTAGTCAGGCCTAGGACAGCACAAAACCTAAATACTCTACTGTATGTTACAACATAATTTATTATTTATCTATTTACTGTGAAATTACTGGTTTGAAGTTATAACTTCAAACTTCAGTAATGTGTCAGTTAAGCCACCTGCTTGAGTACAGCTTTTGAAAATATAGTAAATTACCTTAAAAACAATATATAATACTTATTTGTATATTACTTATGGTAATTAACCCCTTGCCACCCAGGCCAATTCTGACACTTCTCTCCTACATGTAATACATTTGTTTGCTAGAAAATTACTCAGAACCCCAAACATTATATATATTGTTTTAGCAGACACCCTAGGGAATAAAATGGTGGGCAATGCAACTTTTTAAGTTACACGATATTTGCACAGCAATTTTTCAAACTTTTCAAAGTTTTTTTGGGGGGAAAAAACTGTTTCATTAATATATAAAAAAAAACACTAAAGATGACCTGATTTTTTTTTGTATACTGTGAAAGATGTTGTTACACCATGTAAATAGATACCTAACATGTCACGCTTTAAAATTGCTCACACTAGTGGAATGGCGCCAAATTTTACAAATGACATATTTAGAGTTACAGAGGAGGTCTGGTGCTATAATTATGACTGACTAATAATACCTAGAATTCTAGGGGTCCCTAATAGCAGGGGGTAAGAGGGTTTTACACTTAATAACAGTAGACACAGACAATCATAAAAAATAGAAAAAGTTTATAAATACAATATAAAGTAATCTGTAGACTTTTTGGGTAGCAAGTAGATAAGGTATTTTTAACGTTTTTATTTTGGCAGCTAGCTATAAAATACATATTGAAATATATAATAATAACAACACATTTCCAAAGGTAACTGTTTGAGGCTATTTGACTCTTACCTAGCCAGACGCAGCCATATAGCTCCACTCGTAAACACACATTCATAGAATGATCAGTAACTGGGATGAAACGTAGAAATCTAGCAATAATCGGTGGTTCCAGATCCTTTAAGACTATGTCATAAGGGTTGATATTTCCTTCAAGAAGCTGTAAACATATGTGATTTAATGAGAATATGAAAATTAGAAATAAGGAAATAATAGCATACTTTCTTATTATGATAACTATATACAGTACATATGTAAAGCTAATCAATTATTACAAGCAGGGACACAATTTTACTATTAATTTTAGGACAGCATTTTTGGTAGATGTGCAATGCTAAATCCTATATTACATAATTGGAAAAGGAGGGCTTTAGAATCTTATTTTTTCACAGTAGAACATTTAGAAAAAATATTATGGTCCCCAAAGTTAGGCGTTAACAATTGTGAGGAAGTTCATGTGAAATGGAACCCCACTTACAACCCAAAGAAAAAGCTAAAAACATCTTTTATGTTTCGTTAGTATTCTTCAGTAGCTCAGAAGCACCTAGGGGAATGTGAGCTAAACAGCTTTAACCCCTTTATGAGCCTACAGCTATTAGACATGAATCAAAACTCTTGCAACTTTACACTAGGATGTTAACAGTTCCCAGGGAAATTCTTAGAAGCTCTTTGGCAGACGTTTCTACTGATTCCCAAAGTACAAAAAAACAAACAATTCACCAGTTCATGCATTGATCACAGAAACCCCAAATCCAGCTGGTAATATTGATTAAATGAAATAAGCATCTTCTATCACTAAAAGCAAGGCAAAAAAGGAAGAGAAGCACCAATCAGGATTGACCAGACACAGTGGTATGCGGCTTCTCACTCTGACAGCTCCGGAATGCTCCTACACAGTTACATAGCCAGCGGCCTCCCCAGGTCCCTCAAAGCTTCAGCTTCCCGCTGACACACATCGCTCATGGACTCTTTCAGAGGGACACCCCGGTGGCTCTTCTGTTATGCTGGATCTGGAAAGCACTTACCCCCACTAGCACTATGTAAGTGCAACTTATATTGTCAACGATTTGTATTTTAATCAAATAAAATAATACTACACTAGGATTTGCCTGGCGCTTCTCTTCCATATTTTCCTTCCTTTTCCCATAGTGATCGAGTCCCCCAGCCCATGCCGGAAGCAGACTTGCTCCCTTTGCAACATTTGTTTTAGAGACTCAGAGTTGACAGGGGCGCACCCCCTAGAACTCCATGTTCAACTCGTTTATTTCAGGACTTTGATAGGTTGATTTTTTACAAAAACTTTTGTTTTTTATTTAAAATGTATTATATTCTTACCTCTACAATATTTTTTTTGTTGTTGCTATTGGCGAATCAGCATACTTATGCATGTCCTCCCACTATTTTTCACAATCAGGCGTTTCAGCGCTGAGCGTTACACTAGTGCTTTAAAGATGTGTGTGTGTTTTTATAAAGTTCTATCACTAAAACGCTGCAGCTCCATAGTAAATCCACTGGGTGGTGGAAGTATATCTAAACAGGAAATGAGAAGAGAAAAGAGCGCATGTCCACCCTAGTGTGATGCTGTTTAATAAAACGCATAATAAAAACTTTTACAAGTTGCACTCACATTTGGAAGTGTATGTACAGGCATGAGGTATACATATTCTCCTCTCCCGGGTGGTTGCTGTAAGATGTATCATGGAATGAGGGACATCCAACCTCCCCAAAGACGAAATTGCAGCTCAATAGACGCTCAACAGCACCTCTGACATGCACGAAGACAGTACATGCGCCGGGCCAGCCAGTGCCGAGCAACAATGGTACGGCCCTCAGTACAAGGAGTACCGATGGAGACGGAGAGTAGTACGTCAGCCCACAGGGTTGCTATGACAACACATTTCAGAGACATGGCCTCTTTTATCAAGTCACACCCATACCTCTGATACACAGCTATTTATTAAGAGTTGCGTCACCCCCCCTCCAACCCATCATAAAGGGGACTTGCAAGGAGAGAAAAACTCACATTATTAACAGTAAATGGGGCTGATAGCAACCTTAAGTATTAGATTCATTTAGAAGTTACACACACAGAAGACTTGTGTGTAACGTGTGGTGACTCTTCTTGTGCAAGCCACAACTCAGCCTCATCACCCTCCAACACCGAGCCCCTGCTTGCAGATCCAGAGCGGCGTCCCAAGAGATCTAGGCTTAGATCAGCCTTTTTATATCCTCTCCCAGCAGGCTGTTCTTCTCTCCTCAGCAGTGTGGAAGTTAGAGTTCTAAAACAAGTGCAATCTCAATGTGAAATGAGTCCTGGAACTACAATTCCCTGTATGCTTTGCTTCCTGGCTTTATTCACTCTGTTGGCAGGATGTGATGTTTCTGCTGTCATGATTTAATTTTTAATAGATTTGTCATGAATTTACATAGCTTTATATGTTTTTAATTATTATATGAATTTAGTAGATGTTTTTAGCATATATTCTATTTTATATATATATATTGTAAGGGATTAGCTCGGTAGCGGGGTGTGTGACCCCCTGGATGGGTTCACTACACACTGATTTATACAGAGAAACAGCCTTAGACGGTTGAAAGCAAAGATTTTGGTTTATTCTTCCATCTTGCTGGAAACAAGTGCAAGCATCCAAACAGCATAAACAAAATCAAACATAAAATAAACCCTGGCCACTTGGGGCGTCTACCTTCACCACACAGGAACCTATATAGAGTCTCGCACAGCCTAGTGCTGGGCAGACACTGCTGGTCCTACATCAGAAAACAATAGTCTCTTTTTGATTTTTATCACACAGAAAAATCAAATCAACAGCACTTCACCTCTTCAGAAGTATTTCTGTTCACTGCTCTCCTTCACTCAGAAAGCCTCAGGATGCAGCAATCAGTAGTAATCCTCTGGATTACTTATAGAGGCCTTAATTGCCTCATTCTGAACAGCTGAAGTTTTCCAACGCCCTTAAATCTTTCTGGCTGCTTCTGCAGCCGACACCACCTGATATTAATTGGTTTATTGTCCAAACAAGGCAGAAATGTATCTTCCATCTGTGACAACACCCACAGATTTACCTGACTTCCTGTCACATAATTATATATATATATAAGTCTTCTGCATGTGTAATTTCCCAAATAATCTAGTAGTTACAGTTGCTATCAACCCCATTTACTGTTATTAATGTGAGTTTTCCCCTTCTGGCCTGACCCCTTTAACCACCCTGGCGGTAAACCCGAGCGTGACTCGGGGTTGGTTTTCAATGCTAAGATCGGTATCCCCGAGTCACGCTCGGGGTGGACGTGCAGCGGCGCAGCTTACCTTTCGCTGGATCCACAGGCAAGTAACTCACCTTGTCCCTGGATCCAGCGATGCCACCCTGCTGTGTGAGCGAGCGGGACCTCCTCGCTCGATTCACAGTCTCCCCGTGTGCCGCCGATCTCCGTTCCCTGCGACGTTACGACGCACGGGAGCGGAGAACGGCGCCAAATTCAAAAAAGTAAACAAACACTTTACATACAGCATACTGTAATCTTATAGATTACAGTACTGTATGTAAAAAATACACACACCCCTTGTCCCTAGTGGTCTGCCCAGTGCCCTACATGTACTTTTATAAAAATAAAAAATGTAATTTCTGCCTAAAAACTGTAGATTGTCCAAAAGTGTCCCTTTATGTCAAAAATGGTTTTAGATCAGCTAGAAAACAGCGATAATAAATTATAATCACTTGCAGAAATGTGCGATAGCGATTTGTGGGGAAATTCGTCATAAAAAAAAAAAATAATGACAGCGACAATTCTGCAACTGAGCACATTTCAGTGATTTTGAGTTGATTACATTATTGAATAATTTTTATTATAATTATATTATTATTTGTTATAATTATTTATAATTATGTATTATATTATAATTTATAATTTTGTTTTAAAAAAAAAATCATACCCAGGATGCCTACAAGACTCTTGCTTGGTCAGATTTAAGTGAGTTATTTCTAAAAATTACAGGCCTACAGTATAAAATGCCAAATTTCCTTGCAAAATAATTGTACCGCTTTTGGTACGTAATTCCAGACAGAATCATACCGCCAGGGAGGTTAAGATGGGTTGGAGGAGAGATGAGGCAACTCCCAATAAATAGCTGTGTATCAGAGGTTTGCGCGTGACTTGATAAAGGAGGCCACGCCTCTAAAACACATTGTCATAGCAACCCTGCGGACTAATGTACTACTCTTCGTCTCCATTGGCTCTCCCTGTGCTATGGGTCATACCATCGTTTTCCCAGTACCAGCTGGTCCGGGCGCATGCACAGTCTTTCTGTGCATGCCAGGGTGCCAACGGGGCGGTTTGTGAGCTGCCATCTGTCTTTGGGGAAGTTGGATGTCCCTAGTTCCATGATACATCTTACAGCAACCATCTGGGAGAGGAGAATATTTGTACTTTATGCCTGTACATACACTTCCAAATGTGTGTGCATATTCTCAAATATAATTTTTATTAAACTTCCAGAAAGGGCAAGGCCCAAATATTAACCTATCAAAGTCTCTATACTTTACTGTTTCCTCTTCCAGTTAAAAAAATGTATTGGAGGGAAAGATTTTCACAACTATGCCCTGAGGGTCCTGCTGCAGACCAACACGAATTCCATTGTGAATTTTGAAAAAGATTTGTTTAACCCGTAAACCTAGCTGAGTAGGTACAGAAGTTTTTGCTCCCTAAATTTGAAACTTATTTTCACAGGAGGTGGATATGGAAAGATACATAAAAGACTGAATACCTCAGATGGATTTTTATAACATCTGTTATTTCATGCATAACCATTTCATCAGTGCAAAGTTTGGAAAACTTACTTAATTTTAGCTCCACCATACAGCAAATAATGAAAGAATATACTTTATACCACAATAACTACTAGGTTTAATACTATAAAATTAATCAGATTATATACTTTTCATTTTCCAGCATCCATTTTTTATTTTTTTCCCTGGATTCTGTATATGTTGTATCTTATGTACTGTTGAATTTATAGTTATATAATAACCACTGTTCTAAACTACACATATAATTTGGCATGGTTTTAAAAGCTATGATTGGTAAGAGGCTGCCTGAAACCTCTAATAAGTTGGTCAACTTTGACTGTGTGTGGCCAGCTTTACTTGATGAAGTAACCTATCACCAAGTACCTTAACAGCAATCCATTATCCATATTTTCTTACATTATAGGTCAAGATTACTAAACTATATTTTAGGTCCGGGTAGATGTTGAGCTGATGGGGTTAAATCACCAGCCAGCACCTTCTATCTCAGTCATGCACATCTCTGCAGCTTTAATGGCCATTACTTTAAGGGAATCACTGTTACAGATGGTTGTGATTCACCCTTTAGAAAAGTTGAAATTATACAGTGTTTGTACCTGACTGCCGTGTCGATTTTTCCAGGAGATCCAACGAGTGCCATCTCTACTGTAGTTTATTTTAAACATCTGAGCAAATTCGTTGCCATGTCCTCCTGCATGTCGACCTTGAGTGCCTACCAAGGTTATGAAATGAAGGACCCGCAAATCAATCTGCAGGAATTCTGTCAGTTCTTCTGGATCTACCGGTAACTCTGGACACCATGCCCCATCTCCTTCTTCTAAATCCAACCTGTTTGACAATAAGTTTCAGACTTCATATACATTTATCCTTGCATTAAACAGATGATAGATCTCTAATTCCTTGTATTATGATTTGCACAATTTTTTTAAGCAATAACACAATTATAAATGTATGATTGAAAGTATTATAAGCTATATATAAACATGCTGGCCAGGACACCAAAGTGAAAAGGCTTCAGGGGACCAGTCACATGGAAGCATTTATAAGGTAAGTAAAAGGGGTACCCTAGGCAAAAATTTGCATTTAACGCTACCAGTGCAAAGGGATCCTCGCTGTAACTGCCAATTTTTAATTTCCCCAAGTTAAACTTTAGGATTCCCATTAACCTGCCTGGCGGTATCCCCGAGCGTGACTCGGGGTGGATTTTCGATGCTAGGATCGGTATCCCCGAGTCACGCTCGGGGTAGCTGTGCAGAGTGTGCAGCGGCTTACCTTCGCAGCATCCACAGTCAAGTTACTCACCTTGTCCCTGGATCCTGCGATGCATCCCCGCTGTGTGAGCGAGCGGGTCCTCGCTCGATTCACAGTGTCCCCGTGTGCCACGATCTCCGTTCCCTGCGACGTTACGACGCACGGGGGTGGAGAACGGCGCCAAATTCAAAAAAGTAAACAAACACAATACATACAGTATACTGTAATCTTATAGATTACAGTACTGTATGTAAAAAATACACACCCCCTTGTCCCTAGTGGTCTGCCCAGTGCCCTACATGTTATTTTATATTCTTTCTGCCTGAAAACTGTAGATTGTCCAAAAGTGTCCCTTTATGTCAAAAATGGTTTTAGAGCAGCTAGAAAACAGCGATAAATTATAATCACTTGCAGAATTGTGCGATAGCGATTTGTGGGGAAATACGAAATACGGAAATAGCGACAATTCTGCAACTGAGCAAATTTCAGTGATTTTGAGTTGATTACATTATTGAATAATTTTTATTATAATTATATTATTATTTGTTATAATTATTTATAATTATTTATTATATTATAATTTATAATTTTGTTTTAAAAAAAAATCATACCCGGGATGCCTACAAGACTCTTGTTTGGTCAGATTTAAATGAGTTATTCCTAAGAATTACAGGCCTACAGTATAAAACGCCAAATTTCCTTGCAAAATAATTGTCCCGCTTTTGGTACGTAATTCCAGACAGAATCATACCGCCAGGGAGGTTAAGTAATTTTTTACTCTTTTTTGCTGTCTCCCTCTGGGGGGGGGGGGGGGTTCTTCTACTTCTTATCTTGGAGATGCAAGGGAAAATGAAAGGACATTTCCCCAAAGTGAGGGGAATTCTCATTGTAGGCAGCTGTCCCCAAGACATTTGTCTGCTTTGGAAGATTTCCCTTCACTTCTTGATCTCATGATAAGTATAAAATGCAGGATTTTTACCTTTCTGACTCAGTAATAATGGCCATCAGGACAAACAGAGTGTGGATCTTCCCAGCAGGAACAAAGACAGCAAAAAAAAACATGAGTCACTTTTAGTAACCACTGTACATTGAATTTGGGAACATGACATGGACAGTGGGTAAATCTGGAGGACAGAAACGTAAATTTAAAGTAAAAAGCCTGAAGGAATTAATATAATGTGAACAAAAACTGCATATCCCAAACCTCTTAATTAAATTACCAAATAGAATCACTGATGCCAAGCATGGGCATAGCCAAGTTGATGTTCTCTATAGCTGGCTGTAAGTACAAGCACACTATGGCAGAAACACCTGGCTCTTTTATGCTGTAAATCCTGCCAGGCTGTGAGCAAGCAATGAAAGTACTTCTTGATGTAAATACTATATGAATTTGAGGTCTGTGGTTTTATTTAGCCTTTTTATTGAGGAAGGTGTGGGGGATTTTGACAGCTTATAAAGCAAACATAAAGTTACCATTTAATAATGGAACATTCATTTTTTTTGTGCTGAAAATTGGCTGTTGTTTTTTGGTGTGGTAGTATTGGAACTTACAGTTGTGCTCATAAGTTTACATACCCTTTGCTGAAATCACAAAAAGTAGTACAGAAACTACTTTTTGAAATTAGTGCAGCACCGCAGATGCCGCGTCACACCGATTAGGATGGTGCCATTGCTGGCAATAACCAGCACATGCTGCCGATTTGACATGCGATTTGACATGTCAAATCGCACCAGTGTGAACCAAGGCTAAAGGTAACCATCCTCACCTGTGATCTGTTTTCTTGTAATTAGTGTGTATGTATAAAAGGTCAATGCGTTTCTGGACTCCTGACAGACCCTTGCATCTTTTATCCAGTGCTGCACTGATGTTTCTGGATTCTGGGTCATGGGGAAAGCAAAATAATTGTCAAAGGATCTGAGAGAAAAGGTAGTTGAACTGTATAAAACAGGAAAGGGATATAAAAAGATATCCACGGAATTGAGAATGCCAATCAGCAGTGATCAAACTAATCAAGAAATGGAAAATGAGGTCAGGTAGACCAACTAAAATTTCAGCCACAACTGCCAGGAAAATTGTTTGAAATGCAAAGAAAAACCCACATATAACCTCAGGTGAAATACAGGACTCTCTGAAAACATGTGCTGTGGCTGTTTCAAGATGCACAAATGCACAATAAGGAGGCACTTAAAGAAAGCCATTACTATGCAAATGCCACCAATTATCCTGCTTACAATACGCCAAATAGCACAGAGACAAGCCTCGAAACTTCTGGCACAAAGTCATTTGGAGTGATGAGACCAATATTGAGCGTTTTGGCAACAACCATAAACGCTACATTTGGAGAGAAGTTAACAAGGCCTATGAGAAAATGTACAGAGGTGGATCGCTGATGTTTTGGGGATGTGTGAGCTACAAAGGCACAGGAAATCTGGTCAAAATTGATGGCAAGATGAATGCAGTATGTTATCAAAAAATACTGAAGAAACATTTGCATTCACCAGCCAGGAATATGCGTATGGGAGGTACTTGGACATTCCAACAGGACAATGATACAAAACACAAGGCCAAGTCGACCGGTCATTGGCTACAGCAGAATAAAGTGAAGGTTCTGGAGTTGCCATCTCAGTCTCCTGATCTCAATATCATTGAGCCACTCTGGGGAGATCTAAACGTGCAGTTCATGTAAGACAGCCAAAGAATTTACAGGAACCGCAGGCTTTTTGCTAAGAGGAAAGGGGAAGCTTTACATCTGAGAAGATAAAGAGCCTCATTCACAAATACCACAAAAGACTTCAAGCTGTCATTGATGTTAAAGGGGGCAATACATGGTATTAACCCCCCTGGCGGTATTCCCGAGCGTGACTCGGGGTGGGTTTTTCATGTTACGATCGGTAACCCCGAGTCACGCTCGGGGTAGATGTGCAGAGCCTACAGCGTGCGCTGGCTTACCTTGTCCTGGATCCAGCGATGTCACCACGCTGTGTGAGCGAGCGAGACCTCGCTCGATTCACACAGCGTCCTCCTGTGCCGCGGATCTCCGTTCCCTGCAACGTTATAGTGTTTGTAAACAAACACTATACATACAGTATACTGTAATCTTATAGATTACAGTACTGTATGTAAAAAAAACACACCCCCCTTGTCCCTAGTGGTCTGCCCAGTGCCCTACATGTCATTTTATATAATAACAACCTTTCTTTCTGCCTGAAAACTGTAGATTGTCCATAGCAACCAAAAGTGTCTTTTTATGTCAAAAATGGTTTTAGATCAGCTAGAAAACAGCGATAATAAATTATAATCACTTGCAGAATTGTGCGATAGCGATTTGCGGGGAAATTCGTCATAAAAAAAAAGAAATAATGACAGCAACAATTCTGCAACTGAGAAAATTTCAGTGATTTTGATTTGATTACATTATTGAATAATTTTTATTTTTATTATATTATTACTTGCTATAATTATTTATAATTATTTATTATATTATAATTTAAAATTTTGTTTTTAAAAAAATGTCATACCCGGGATGCCTATTAGATTCTTGTTTGGTCAGATTTAAGTGAGTTATTCCTAAAAATCACAGGCCTACAGTATAAAACACCAAATTTCCTTGCAAATAATTGTACCGCTTTCAGCATGTTTTTTCAGACCGAATCATACCGCCAGGGAGGTTAAGAACTGGGGTATATAAACTTTTGATCAGGGTCGTTTGGGTAGTTTCTGTTGATTTAAAAAGCGTAAATACAGATGACTGATAATAAATAGCTTCAGCCAAACACTAACTATGAGTGAAAGAAAAGTTTTTGTGTTATCATTTATATTCTCTGAAAAATGGGCAAGAAATTGTAAATTCTGCCAGGGTATGTAAACTTATGGACACAACTGTAAAGTTTTGTCACTAATTCACCATAATTGTAAATGCAATTCTTAATCCCTATTTGTATCAAAAATTTAAGACATGAACTTAAGGTTGAACTCGGCAAAAAAAAATGTATTCTAATATATTTCTCAATAGCCACAAAGGATTTAAATCCATTTGTGTGTATTAAATGCCATTACGAAACCAAATATTACTTTGTAAAAGTAGAAGTGACATTATCATTGTGCTACACAAAGCCCATCAGGAAAGCAGAGCTGTAAGTGGGACCCATCAGGTCCTCCTACTACATGCAGTCTGCAGGAAACTACAGGGGGCAGATACAACACTGATTACACTGTCAGGGAACCAATGGTAGGAGAAGGACTCTAGGACCCAGCATCTGTCAAGACACCAATGGCAGGAGAAGAAGCATCTTTACCATCAGGTCACATGGGTCTTCATAAGGAAGTCTGTTAGTGGCAAGTTGCTGATTGAGCTTCAGCTTATACCGTGTTCCTGTGATCCTTGTTCCTGAAAGTTCTCTGCTACCAACTCAGCTTGTCCTTTACTATTCTCCTGCCTGTCTCCTGACCTGACCTCAGCTTGTCCACGGATATTCTCTACTGTCTCCTATGTCTGACTTTGGCTTCCCCATTGACCCTGCCTGCTCTGTTACCCTTCTGGCTCCCAACTCTGGCTTGAACTAACTTACCATTTTCTCAGCGCTACTACAGACCTGCCATTTCTCACAGGTACCACCTGTCTGCAGCCACTACTTAGCACATCAAAAACTCATCTGAGTTCCACTGCAAACAACATCACTGGTGACCTGTGCTACTTTGAGCCTGACTCCTCCTGTTCTCTCTTTCAGGGGAGTCTGGGAACTTAGCCGCAAGGGAAGCCCTCTCTCCATTGGCCTCCAGTACATGATATACACTACACAAGGAGAGAGAGAGAGAGAGAGAGAGAGAGAGAGAGAGAGAGAGAGAGAGAGAGAGAGAGAGAGAGAGAGAGAGAGAGAGAGAGAGAGAGCAACAGTGACCGGTCTAGAATACAGTCTTAATACAGAAAGAAGTAACATAGAGGCAATGTTTCACGCTGGATTACTGTAATGATTGGGAAGAAATACACAAAGAATGTCAAGATTCAAGTAAAGAATACAAGTCTTTTGTATGTAAAGAATTTTTGCTTATCCTGGTGTTTAGCAGTAAATCTTTATCTGGAACACAAACCCTAAACTCAACCCTGCACTTAAACCTAACCACTAAAATTAAAACCTTCACCTGACCCAACTCCTAACATTAACCCTAAACCAAAAGCATTGTTTTTAAAGAAATGGACAACTTGATTGGTTACAGAGAAATACAAACACTTTTACAGTCATATACTCAATACTTGAGGCCTTTAATTAATTCAGGTTCTGGTGCTAGAATCTTGGCACTAAAGAATCCAGGAGTAAGCCACCTGGGACTAGCGGCATAGAGACTGATTCTGTTGTCCAAGGCTTTGTGACTCTTAGGCCCCGTACACACGTCCGAGGAACTCGACGGGCAAAACTCATTGTGATCTCGGCGAGCCAACTTTCCTCATTGAACAATGAGGAAATAGAGAACATGTTCTCTATTTGGCTCGACGAGGAACTCGTCGTCTTCCTCGGCCGAAAGTGTACACACGCCGGGTTTCTCGGCAGAATTCAGCTCCGATCGAGTTTCTGGCTGAATTCTGCCAAGAAACTCGGTTGTGTGTACGAGGCCTGACAGTGAGTAAACTGGTTGCCTGCATTCCTATTGCACAGCCATGTGGCAACATCACATGGCACCAAGATCCAACAACAGAAGAAAAACAGAGGTCCCTGTATTATCACAGCACTAAATAAATGGAAAATGTCATCCAATAAAATATTTTGCATCTATTAACAATATGATAGATTACTGCAGAAATAATTATATAAAGAATTATACAGCAACCAGGTACAGTATCAGCTTTTACAATATAGGGCAGCTGAATGTTGAAAGCTGCAGTCTGATTGTTTGCTGATTATTATAGTATGTAATATGAAATCACAAAAATAATATTTTACAATGTAATATCTAGCAGATACATTTTACTTAAAGGATAGGTTCACCTTTGTAAAAAAAAAACAAAACAAAAAAACATCTTTTTGCAGGTAATAAAATGTGCATTTATTACTTTTTTTACTAGGAGCCTGCAAAGCACTGTACCCACGTTCAGCAGATTGAGCGATCATCGCCCCCCTGGTAGTTTATCGAGTACTATAAGTTGACAGCCACAAAAGGCTGTCGATACATTTAGTCAATTCACAGAACTTCGTGAAGGAATGACAAGGCCGGGTGGGCGGAGCTCCGCATGGCCACGTTTTTCTAAAATTGTGACAGCGAGTGGTTGGAAAAGATCCTCGCTCACTGTCACAATGGGAGATCGATCTGGGGATTAGCAATCTGTAACATGTTACATGTTAAACCCTGAATATGGGTGTAACATGTAATATGTTATGGAGGGTGAACTTATCCTTTAAGCGCCTGTCCTTTTCTTATAAAAGTCTCTGCCCAATTAATGGACATACCTGCCATATTTTGCTGCCGTAGATTCTGACCACTGACTAGACGCAGTAATATCTTCATCCAGAATCTGTCTTCCAGTCATGCCCAATGGATAGCGGCATACAGCTGAAATGAAGAAATAGGCATGTTGTTTGTGTCATAGCTGGTAAGATTTCAGCATTAAATAACTGGGTCCCATGAGCACCTAGGATCACCCCACACACATTATAATTGGTTTGTACAATTCTTTCAGTTTATATACAATCAGAAAAACCCTGACTCTATATAGTTGTTGATATACTGTATATAAATAATCCAAATCCATTTGCAATAAGTATGGTCAGATAGATAAAATATATTCCTGTTGAAATCAATAATCATGTGTTAGTACAACGTAGCCATTCATACAAAGACTGTGCCAAAGTGTGCCATAACATGAATATTGTTGTAATATTAATTCATCTGAAAATACTGCATGCAGCTCAAATCAAGGCTGTTAAAAAAAAAAAAAAATAGGGCTTACCGGGATTGACCTGTGATTCGACAAAATCCAGAATTAGGATTAGTAGTAAAATGTGGATTATTTCTTTTTTCACCAACATCTTCCCGTGGCTGAAGTCAACACAACCTAAAAAAAATTATGAAAAGTTTCACTTTTTCAAATGAAGTATTTACCTTAATAAATATATATAAATATAAGTATATTCAAATGCTTGAAGACTATTGGGCTCCATTTACAGAACCAGATCGCTTACGGTATGTAGGTGTTTGGACACATTTTCCCTAAAGTCCGTCGGAAAATAATATAAAGTACAGACACGCATGCTCAGAAGCAATGCTAACCATAACACAACATTAGCAGAAGTTGCCCAAAGGGCTGAGAAAACACATTGTTTCGTGTTTGTTGGCCAACAATTATTTGCTGTTTGTATGCAATACAAGTTCCTGGCCAACGTATTTCGGACAAAAATCCTATGCTTTGTCCGCGGAAAATCCGATTGTGTGTACAAGGCTTTAGAGGGGAAATCTTCCAATGGGACAAAGATAACCATCCCTTCCGAAATCTAATACCCCTATACAAACTTAAAAAAAAGGTTTTGTCTATAGTTCCGCTTTAAAGAGTAACATTTCCCCTCTAGGTGATCTATGTACATTACAAGGATTTTAACAATTTTTCTGCAGGTTCCTACCTTTTGTTATTCTGAAGAAATCCCTGTGTGTTCCCATGTGTGAGTCTAATGGGAGTGATTTCATAATTATCAACCAGCTGCAGCACCTGCAAGGCTCAAATGAGGAAAATTGCAGGCTCTGCATCCCTTTAGAGGTGATTTCCTATTGGCAGTAGAACGCCCAAAATTACATTTTTGCTGCAGGGGATGCCTGAAATCTGGCTTGTATCTTAGTGCAGACTTCTGGGAAAATCAGTGAGCCAATCACACAAGCAGGAAATTACATATCTGGGGGGCGTTCTGTACACATTCTGTGTACAGAATACCTCCAGGTGGCCATTTTGGTGGCCATTTTGGACCAAAAGAAAGGTAACTTTTAATAACGTTAAATTACAATATCTTAATAACTTGTGTCGCAATTGTATATGATATATTATTTTTGTTTTTATTTTGTACCCTTTAAGACAAATAGACTGTGCATATTGCAAGTTGCTCCAGAGCTTAGTAAATGAGGCAAAGCTTCACTTTACAAAGAATACACATGCAAAGAAAATTAAAAAAATGCATTTTTACTTGCACATGACCAGATCATGAAAGTCAGCAGAGCTCCCCTCATTTACTAAGCTCTGGAGTAGCTGCAGTTGCAAAGTTTATATGCCTTTAGTAAATCCATCCCATTACATGTAGTGAAATATACACTATATTGTCAAAAGTATTGGGATGCCTGCCTTTACAGGCATGAACTTTAACCACTTCCATACAGGGCACTTATACACCTTCCCGCCCAAGCCAATTTTCAGCTTTCAGCACTGTCACACTTTGAATGGCAATTGCGCGGTCACGCTACACTGTACCCAAACAAAATTGGCGTCCTTTTTCCCCCACAAATAGAGCTTTCTTTTGGTGGTATTTGATCACCTCTGCGATTTTTTTTTCTGCGCAACAACTAAAAAAAGACTGAACATTTTGAAAAAAAATTACGTTTTTATTTTTTTCTGTTAATTATTTTGTAAATAAGTAACTTTTCTCTTTCAATTACAGGCACTGATATGGCGGCACTGATGGGCACCGATGAGATGGCACTGATGGACATCGATGAGGTAGTACTGATGGGCACAGATGAGGTGGCACTGATTGGCGGCGCTGGTATGCGGCACTGATGGGCACTCATAGGCGGCACTGATGGGCACACATAGGCGGCACTGATGGGCACACATAGGCGGCACTGATGGGCACACATAGGCGGCACTGATGGGCGGCACATGATGGGCGGCACTGGGCACTCATAGGTGGCACAGATGGGCACTCATGGGCGGCACTTATGGGTGGCACAGATGGGCACTGATAGGTGGGCACTGGGCATGGATGGGCACTGTGGGGTGGCACTGATGGACACTGTGGGGGGGCACTGATGGACACTGTGGGGTGGCACTGATGGACACTGTGGGGCGGCACTGATTTACCAATGTTGCCAGTCAGTGCCCATTTGTGGGCACTGATTGTCATCCTTTTTTTTTTTATGTTTTTTTTTTCCCCAGACTTTTTTTTTTTTTACCTTTTTTTTTTTTTTTTTGCCCTTCCCTTGTCCAGGGTGGGCTTCCCCGGGGGCGCGCAGCGGCTCAGAATCCTGAGGACGTCATATGACGTCCAGTCAGGATTCTACAACCACTTTGCCGCCGTCAATATGTCATTGGCGGGCGGCAAGTGGTTAATAGCATCTCAATCTTAGTCCGCAGGGTTCAATATTCCTATAATGGCTGCAAAGGGTGGGCCAACTTAATTTTGAACCCTACGGACTAAGGCTGCATTCACACCTAGGCGTAGGCAATAGCGTCGTTTTCCGGCGTTTTTTTTAGGCGTTTTTTCCGCGCGTATTCATGCTAATATGCGCGTTTGCATACAGCGTTGTCCGACGTTTTTGTACTTAGACGTTTTTTTTTTAGCCAATAGGAAAAACTATCATCTTTTCATCACTTGTTGCTATGTTGGTAGATTTTTTTAATCTTCTGCATGGGCGACAAGTTCTATTGACGAAACGCCTGTAGCAAACGCTTGTTGTCGCGCAATACGCGCGTATCTGGCGTTTTACATTGATTTCAATGGAAAACCAAAAACGCTCAAATACGCGCATATCGCGCGTATTGCGCGACAAAAAAGGGTCCGGAACTTCTTTTGACTACAGGCGATGCGCGTCAGGCGCATCAGCGTGCAGATGTGAACCATCCCCATTGACTTTCATTGCTTTTCGTCCCTCTGGCGTTTGTTCGCGTCGCGCTACATGCGACAAAACGCGAAGGTGTGAATGGGGTCTAAGACTGGGATGCCATTAAAGTTCATGTGCGTGTAAAGGCAGGTGTCCCAATACTTTCGACAATATAGTGTATTTTCTTCTACAGTCATTTTTCCAGCTTTTGGAGACTTTATTTGTGTATATACAAGCATATACATCATGTCATATGTACAGGGCCAGATTAAGAACAACATGAGCCTGGTGCTGAGGATTTTGGTGGGGCCTTTCAGGCTGCATTCACACCTCCGCGACAAGTAATGCCGCGTACGCGACGTATTTTGCCGCGAATAGTGTAACTTTTTTTTTACAAATCCTTCCTATTGCTTTGTATGGCCGAACGCCAATGCCGCCTGAAAAAAAGGGTCCGGGACTTTTTTTCATGCCGCAGGTGTACGGCGTCTATGAGATGTGAACCATCTCATAGACAGCAATGGGAATTCTCCCCTCCAGCGACACGAGCGGCCGGCGTCGGGCGTTTTGTCGCGGAGGTGTGAATGGGGTGTAATAAATAATAAATAAATGCGTGGGAATGACATGAACGCAGCCCAGCCAAGGCAAGTGACCAAAGGCACAGAACCCAGAAGGAAGACCGGGTGAAGATGTAAGCGCCCGGGCCCCGCCTGATTCATCGCAGCACTGGAGGGCTCAGTCTGAAAATGTAAGTGTACACTAATGTGCTAATATGCTGTGCATACTTGTACGTTGTGGCATAACCTACCCCAGGGCCTCTAAAAAGTAGTAATGTCAGGAAAGTTTACTACCGCTTTATTATCACAGGATCCCAGGAGCCTCTCATGGGGCCCCCTACTGACCCGGTGGACGGTGGCCCTTGGGCAGTGCCTAAGTGCACAGTTGCCAACATTTAAAAAATATTTTCAGGGACACTTTTTTATATAAGTGCTATATTTAGAGTAGCTGAGATCCCCGATGTTCCTCTATACATCATAGTAGTAATCACAAAATTAAAGGAGTACTAATAATGGGGCAGAACAAATATGAGAACTGATATTTCCTTTAGTTGAACTAACAAAAGTGTGTCCATTCTAGAGCTGGTAACATTGAGGATATTCAGTATAATTTTAAAGAACTGTTTTTGTGGGTAAGCGACATAGGGGAGGAGTATGGACGGTATATAAGTGGGAAGTATGTGCAGGTGAGGGAGAGGAATGTGGAGGGTCTAACAGTGGGCACTATGTACAGGAGAGGAGTACAAAGGGTACGGAAAAAAGCACTATGGGCAGTATGTACAGGAGAGGAATGTAGATAGTATGATAGTGGGCTCTATGTATAGGAGAGGAGTGTAGAGGGTATGACAGTGAACACTATGTATAGGAGAGGAGTGTGGAGGGTATGACAGTGGGCACTATGTATAGGAGAGGAGTGTGGAGGGTATGACAGTGAGCAGTATGTACAGGAGAGGAGTGTGGAGGGTGCGACAGTGGGCACTAAGTACAGGAGAGAAGTGTATGACAGCAGGCACTATGTACAGGAGAGGAGTGTGAAGGGTATGACAGTGGGCACTATGTATAGGAGAGGAGTGTGGAGGGTATGACAGTGGGCACTATGTACAGGAGAGGAGTGTGTAGGGTATGACAGTGGGTACTATGTATAGGAGAGAAGTGTGGAGAGTATGACAGTGGGCACTATGTACAGGAGAGGAGTGTGGAGAGTATGACAGTGAGCACTATGTACAGGAGTGGAAGGATATTTAGGGACTGAGTAGTGGTTAAGCGGGTCATACATGGGTTGAAATTACGCCAATTATGCAGAGACCAGCCATAGTCAATCTATGTATGGGCTAGCTGGTTTTACACAAGTCAATCTATTAATCAACTTGAGTACAACCAGCCTGTTTTTTTTTTCTTAAAACAATCAGTGCTGCCAGCTAAAGTTAGCAACACTGATCATTGTACGCACTGGCAGAACACAATAACACTGCAGGAGTGATTCCCCCATCCACAGGTCAGCAGGTGAGAGGGTGTGTGGGGACAGGCTGGGGAGAGATACTAGTCAGTGGCTGGGTAGGCACTGGTAGTATCAGAGCCAGATACACACAAGTTACATACGCCACGATCGTTAGAGCGAGAACAATAATTCTAGTACTAGACCTCCTCTGTAACTCTAAACATGTAACCTAAAAAAATGTAAAGCATCGCTTAGGATACCAAAAAAAAAATGTGCTAACTTAACTAACTAACTGTTTTTTTAATGAATGAAACATTTTTTTCCAAAAAAACATGTTTGAAAAATTGCTGCGCAAATACCGTGCTAGAATTGCACAATTAATCGTTAAAAAAATCGTGATCTCGATTCAACCCCCCTGACGATCTTCAATGCAGAGTTTGCTGATTCTTTCATATAACAAGTGGAGAGACTTTCAGCTGTCAAAAGAAAATATGTGGGCAGTCTGCCAAGTTTTTAACAGGAAACATTGTAACTGACACTTCCTTCTTAGATCAAAGGGATACACTTCTGTGTGTAAAGAACAAATCTGGGCAGTCTGCGAAGTTTGTAAACAAAATGAAACATTGTAACTAACTAACATTGTAACAAAATTTAACCACTTAAAGTCCAACACTTGTTTCTTAAGTTAGAAAGCAATATTATTTGCTAGAAAATTACTTGGAACCGCCAAACATTATATATATTTTAGCAGAGACTCTAGGGAATACAATGGCTATTGCTGCAATATGTTATGTCACACTGTATTTTCCCACTTCAATGAATAATAAAAACAAAACAGTGAAGTTAGCCCATTTTTTTTTTTTTTTATGTGAAAGATGATGTTACGCCGCAACAATCGTGAGAGAATCGTGATCTATCTTCTAAGCAAAAAAATTGCAATTCTCATTTTAGCCAGAATCGTGCAGCTCTGTACCCTGCAACATAAAAAGTGCAAAGACCACCATAGAGTAATTTTCTAGCAAAAAAACAAATGATGATTTTTACATGTAGTAGAGAAGTGTCAGAATTGGCCTGGGTGGCAAGGGGTTAATTACCATGAGTAATATACAAATAATTATTATTATAAGCACTGTGATCCTATCAGTCTGCTGTAGTGTGTCAGCTTGTATTTATATTGGCCGCTCTGAATGTAGCTTCTGACAGGCTGTGCAAGCCATCAATGCTGCCAATCTGTGCCCATAGGTGCTGCCAATCAGTGCCCATCAGTGCTGCCAATCAGTGCCCATCAGTGCCTCCTCATCAGTGTCACCTATTAGTGCCACCAACCAGTGACCATCAGTGTAGCCTATCAGTGCCCATCAGTGTAAACTATCAGTGCCCATCAGCGTCCATCAGTGCAGCCTCATCAGTGCTCCTCATCAGTGCAGCCTCATCAGTGCTCCTCATCAGTGCCCGCCAGTACCATCTCATCAGTGCAGCCTATCAGTAATCATCAATGCCCATCAATGCCACCTCATCAGTGCCCAGCAGTGCAGCCTCATCAGTGCAGCCCATCAGTGCCCATGAGTGCAGCTTATCAATGCCCATCAGTGCAGCCTCATCAGCGCACATGAGTGAAGGAGAAAAAATACCTGTTTGCAAAATTGTATTACATGTTTGTTTATTTAGTAAAAGAAAAAACCTAGTGGTGATTAAATCCACCAAAATAAAGCTCTATATGTGTGATTAAAAAATTGTCTTTCAAAGTGCAACAGCGCTGAAAGCTGAATATTGGCATGGGCAGCAAGGTGGTAAAAGTTCCCAGTAGGCAAGTGCTTAAAGAAGGGTCTCTCAACCAGGGTTCAATGGAAGCTTAGGGTGACTCCAGAGGTTACCAGGGGAAAATAGCATAAAAAATGACACACATATACATACTGGACCAGATTCAGGTAGGAGATACGATGGCGTATCTCCAGATACACCGTCGTATCTCTGAGTCTTAGGCGTCGTATCTTGGCGCCTGATTCAAAGAATCAGATACGCCAGAATTTCTCTAAGATACGACCGGCGTAAGTCTCCTACGCCGTTGTATCTTAACTGCATATTTACGCTGGCCGCTAGGGGCGTGTACGCTGATTTATGCCTAGAATATGTAAATCAGCTAGATACGCCTATTCACGAACGTACGCCCGGCCGTTGCAGTACAAATACGCCGTTTACGTAACGCTTTTTCCGGCGTAAAGTTATCCCTGCTATATGAGGCGCAGCCAATGTTAAGTATGGACGTCGGGACCGCGTCAAATTTTCGTCGTTTGCGTAAGTCGTTCGCGAATAAGGCTGTGCGTCATTTACGTTCACGTCGAAAGAATTGGCTTTTTGCGGGTTAATTTGGAGCATGCACACTGGAATACTTTCACAGACGGTGCATGCGCCGTTCGGAAAAAGCGTAATTTACGTGGGGTCACAATTCATTTAAATAAAACACGCCCACCTCTTCCAGATTTGAATTAGACGGGCTTACGCCGGCCTATTTACGCTACGCCGCCGCAACTTTGCTTTGTGAATACTGCACTTGCCTGTCAAAGTTGCGGAGGCGTGGCGTAAATAGGATACGTTACGCCCGCACACAAATACGCGCTGCCTACGTGACTCTACCCCACTGTATATATCTCTGACGGATGCTCTTTACCACAAGATCATCCAGAAAAAAATGAAAAAGTGTAACCAGAAAAAGCCGTGAACAGCTTTTCCTCTACTTGCGCTAACGGGCGTGAGTAGAGGAGATCCGATTGGCTGCTCTCCTGATAGGGGGGGGTCTATAATGATGGATTATCGGTGCAGCCCCCCCGAGAATGCCCACCCAGGACCACCAGGAGCCATCAGGGATGCCCACCCACCAGAGATGCCCACCCATGACCACCAGGTAAGCCCAATAGAGCCCACCAGGGATGGCAATCATTGCCCTTTAGGGATGGCACTCTGCGTCCATCAGTGTTGCCTGCCAGCGCCTCGGATCAGTGCTGCCTATTATTGCCATCTAGCAATGCCGCCCATCAGTGCCGCCTATATGTGCCCTCCAGTGCCACCGATCAGTGCCACCTATGAGTGCCCATCAGTGCCACCTATGAGTGCCCATCAGTGCCAGCTATCAGTTCCCATCAGTGATGTATATCAGCGCCCATCAGTGCTGCTTATCAGTGCCGCCCATCAGTGCCGAATATAAGTTCCACCTCATCAGTGCCCATCAGTTAAGGAGAAAACGTACTTATTTACAAAGTTTTGTAACAGAAACAAAGAAAAATGTATTTGTAGCGCAAAAAATGTAAACACCTGAGGTGATCAATTACCACCAAAAGAAGGCTATATTTGTAAGAAAAAAATTATAAAAATGTTGTTTGGATACAGCGTCGCATGACCGCGCAAATGCTAGAGCGCTGAAAGCTGAAAATTAGTCTGAGCAGGAAAGTATATAAGTGCCATGTGCTGAAGTGGTTAAAGCTATGAAGAGAGTGAGGTAAGCGTGTGTAGAATTAATGGAAAACTGTTTTATTTTTGCAAAATAAATACATTAATGCTATATTGGTACATAGGGGAACTGAAATTGAAAAAAAAAAGGTGAACTTTAAGTGCCAACTTTGCAGCATATCTTCCAGTTCTAGCAACATAATCAGGACGTGAACCAGCACTGACTTTACCTGGCTACTTGATCCATTGCACACTAAGGCTCGGGTCACACTGGAACCGGCTGCGGATCATACAGGAACGCTGTGCGTCCAACGAATCGGGGCTGAATCTTTGCCTAAATTTGGCCCTGAAACATGCGCGTGGGAGATTTCAATCCGGCATGGGTCGGCGGGGCCGGCCCTTCAGCCGAGGATCCCCCCTGCGCATGCGCCACTGCAATCATTGCGAGGGGAATATCTCCTAAACCAGGGGTCTCAAACTCAAATTACCTGAGGGCCACAAGACAAGTTTTCATAAGCCATGGGGGCCGCATGCAAACTTCAAAAACAACAGTACTGGTGTCAGCGAACACATTATTAACCCCCAGCACTGGTGTCAGCGAGCACATTATTACCACCTGCACTGGTGTAAGTCAGGATTTGACAAATTTGCTTGGAATCTAGGAGCCAGCTAAAAAAGTTAGGAGCCAGAAAACGCACCCCGTCCCGACGAGCTTGCGCGCAGAAGCGAACACATACGCGAGCAGCGCCCGCATATGTAAACGGTGTTCAAACCACACATGTGAGGTATCGCCGCGATTGGTAGAGCGAGAGCAATAATTCTAGCACTAGACCTCCTCTGTAACTTAAAACATGCAACCTGTAGATTTTTTTAAACGTCGCCTATGAAGATTTTAAAGGGTAAAAAAGTTTGTCGGCATTCCACAAGCGGGCGCAATTTTGAAGAGTGACATGTTGGGTATGAATTTACTCGGCGTAACATTATCTTTCATAATATTAAAAAAAATGGGGATAACTTTACTGTTGTCTTATTTTTTAATTAAAAAAAGTGTAATTTTTTCCCAAAAAAGTGCGCTTGTAAGACTGCTGCGCAAATACGGCGTAACAGAAAGTATTGCAACGATCGCCATTTTATTCTCTAGGGTGTTAGGATAAAAAACATATATAATGTTTGGGGGTTCTAATTAGAGGGAAGAAGATGGCAGTGAAAATAGTGTAAAATGACATTAGAATTGCTGTTTAACTTGTAATGCTTAACTTGTAATACCAACGTCCACCACCAGATGGCGCCAGCTCACATCTGGTGGTAATAACTTGTAATACCAACGGCTCACCACCAAATAGCGCCAGCTCACAAAAAAAAAAAATTAAAAAAAAAAATTTTTTTTTTTTTTTTGCTCCCCCCACTTCTGCCCTGCCTGCGGGCCATTTATAACTGGTCCGCGGGCCACAAATCGCCCACGGGCCGGTACTTTGAGACCACTGTCCTAAACCGTACAGGTTTAGGAGATATTCTTTATACAAAAAAAATGTAGAAGAAAAAGTAAAAAATGTGGGTTTACAACCACTTTAAATCACTATGCATCCAACCACCTGTACAAAATGCAACAAATATATACAGTACCTCAAAGGTCACATTTTCGTAAATATTTTATTGTATCTTTTCATGTGACAACACTGAAGAAATTACACTTTGCTACAATGTAAAGTAGTGAGTGTACAGCTTGTTTAACAGTGAAAATTTCCAAATTGGGCCCAAAGTGTCAATATTTTGTGTGGCCACCATTATTTTCCAGCACTGCCTTAACCCTCTCGGGCATGGAGTTCACCAGAGCTTCACAGGTTGCCACTGGAGTCCTCTTCCCCTCCTTCATGATGACATCATGGAGCTGGTGGATGTTGGAGACCTTGCGCTCCTCCACCTTCCATTTGAGGATGCCCCACAGATGTTTAAAGCGGATGTCCGCTGAAAAAAAAATATTAAAAGTCAGCAGCTACAAATACTGCAGCTGCTGACTTTTAATATTGGCACACTTACCTGTCCTGGAGTCCAGCGATCGATCGTCACTCTGCTGCCCCCCCCCCCCCCCGCCATCCTCGGTGAGGGAACCAGGAAGTGAAGCGCTCCGGCTTCACTGCCCGGTTCCCTACGGTTCATGCGCGAGTCGCGCTGCGCCTGCTGACTGGTTCCTGCTGTGCTCTGGGAGCCGAGTGTTCCCAGAACACAACGGGGGGGGGGGGGGCGCGGGTTCAGGAGGTGACGTCCTGCCCGCAGTCGACCCGCAGACTGTGTGGCCAGAAGTGGGTGCAAATACCTGTCTTTAGGGTTAGGGTTAGGCGATCAAGCAGAGAACTTCTGCTTGATCGCCTAGGGTATCAAAACTAGGTACCCGCCTTTAGACAGGTATCTGCACCCCCCTCCCCCCTGAAAGGTGTCACCGGAGGGGGGAGGGTTCCGATCAGCGGGAGTTCCACTTTAGGGTGGAGCTCCGCTTTAATTGGTTTAGGTCTGGAGACATGCTTGGCCAGTCCATCACCTTTACCCTCAGCTTCTTTAGCAAGGCAGTGGTCATCTTGAAAGTGTGTTTGGGGTTGTTATCATGCTGGAATACGGCCCAGTCTCCGAAGGGAGGGGATCATGCCCTGCTTCAGTATGTCACAGTACATGTTTTTTTTGTAAAAAAAAAAAAAGGGCTCCAGTCATATTTGTGTTTATTAAAAAGTCAGCAGCCACAAAAACTGTAGCTGCTGACTTTTAATAAACAGACACTCACCTGTCCCAGGAACCAGCAATATGCTCACCTGAGTGGTTCTTTCGATCTGTCTTCTGCCCCCTGCTGCGCTGGCATTTCAACTGTGGGCACCCGCCTGTGACAGCTTGCAGCTTCACAGCCGAGTGTCCACTGTGCTTGCACAAGCCACGTTATGCATTGTGAATGGTCCCGCAGTCTTCTGGGACATGTGATGAGTCCCAGAAGACTACAGGGTGGGAGGTGTGGAGGAGAACTTCTGCTTGATCGCCTAGGGTATCAAAACTAGGTACCCGCCACCCTCATGAAAAAAAAAGTTCCATGTTCTAAAGAGGAGGAGGGGGAGGGGAGAAGGCCTTAAAGTGGAACTTTCCCTTTTGGGTGAAGTTATGGGGACCGGGGTACTGCCCACAGGGGACATATACCAATGCAAAAAAAAACTTTTAAAAATATAATTTTTAAAGGAGTAGGGATTTTAATGATGCTAAAAGTAAAACAATAAAAATGAAAAATTATTTTAACTATAGTGCCTATAGTCTGCCTGTAAAGTGGTGCATCTGTACTGTTTATAGAACCTGCTGCAACAAAACTGATATTTATAAAGAAAAATAATTTACATTTAAATTCATCTTCCCTGCAAGATTTTGTTATTTGGACAAGCTGGAATTAGGACGATGGGCATGTGGGTGGCAGAGAGTGTATTTTTTTTCAAAGCAGCAGCTGGGGCAAAGAAATTTGCCTGCTATACAGTACTCTACAACTGGTGGTATGCTGCTGGCAGACGTGTTGCAAGGACCTGTGGCACCATTTGCTAAACCATCATCCCAGTCAATGGAAGCTGCTAAGAGATCATGAGATATAACAAGGGTAAACATGTAAGGTGAGTAGTAATTAGGTGAAGAATTGTGTCCTTTTTGTTTGTTCGTTTTGAGGTGTTCTTGCCAACAGGCTGAATGGTGGGAGCTTAAATGCCTTTGCAAGCATTTGGTACCCATGCTTGATCTGCTTGCCACAGAGATTGCAAATTGCAGCCGTGCGATCAGCTGCACATGTGCTAAAAAAGGCCCACACAGCTGTGGGAAGTGGGCCAGGAGATACAGTAACAGCCCCACAATCTGATGAAATAGGCCAGACAGCAAGCAATTGTCCTGCAAGTTTAAAAGTTTGCAAGTTTGCAAGTTGCCAGGGTTCACAAGTTTGTTGCACAATTGCAGCAAGTCCGCATTGCATGACTCCAGATCATTCTGCAAGTCTGCTGCAAGTTCTGGTTCAGTTATGTTGTGCAATAGTCATCACACCACAGGGGCTACTGTGGCTGAATTTTCATTCTGTAGACTTGCAGAGTTCTTGCTGTAAACTCCCCACCGCAACTTTGCTCTTGTTAATGCAGCCCACCGTTGGATGGGCTGCATTGCTACAAATTGGAAAAGTGTTAACTATAACTTTTGCTTCAAGTGCTTTGCCGGTGTACAACTTGCCAGTGAAAATGTGCAGCAAGTTAACTTACAACTCAACACTGTCACTAATTTGTGGCAAGTTATGCTTGCTATTTTGGAGGGTGGCTGCTCTCTACTATTTCATCTACCATCTTCCATCTTCCTCTACCTCAGAACCAACATCAGAATCAAGGAAAGCCTGTGCATCCTTAAGAAGCAAGTGGCTAACGCTGTGTTCAAATAATTCAGTAGAATTCTCCATGCCTTATGCTGGGGCTATGGCAGGAGTAGCTGTGAACAAGAAGGCAGAAAAAGACACTCTGGCAGCTGCGGTAGACTGCACACTAGTCTCTGCTTGGGTGACGGAGGATGAGGAGGATGGTTTAGTAAGCCAGTCCATCACCTCCTCTGAATTCTGTGGCTGGATAGCATGGGCAACATCACTAAACAGAGACAAATGTGCCCTGCCTGAGGACAGACCATGTCCACCTTTGCCTGTGGTCACCAGTGGCGTCGCTAGGAGGTGGCTGTTGGGGCTGTAGCCCCAAATCTGGAGCCCATAGCCCTGAGTCTCTTGCCACAGGGTTCCTGCCTAACCAGCGGATCTTGGCTGTGATGGGTGGGCTGCATTAGAAGCAGATGAGAGTAGAGAGGTGAGTGGGCGGATGAGCAGAGATGACATTATCTCTCTCCGCCCCGCTCCACTTCATCGCTCTTCTGCCCTCACAGCCGGGCCTCTTCAATGTGGGAGCGATGAGAGGCGGGGAGCAGAGAGATGACACCGTCTCTCACTACCCGCCACACATCAGCGCTTTTCTGCCCTCACAGGTGCGGGTGCTCATTTTTTCAGAACATGGTCCTCTTCAATGTCGGAGGTGCAGCGGGGAGCAGAGAGATGACAAAAAGGTTGGTGACCGATGCTATGGGCTCGAGCCCCAGATCTTTTGCAGACCTAGCAATGCCCCTGGTGGACACAATCACTGCTACTCACCTCATTGTGGCATAAGAAGGTCTGCCCCTCCTTAAAAGAAACCGGAAACTGTGTGATTGGATACACTTTATTGAATGAAAAGTGGTGTTTGAGGACTGATGCTGGCAGAAATGTAAAAACTATAAAAAAAAACAATAAATAAATGAAGAAAAAAGGGTAAACACCAGCGTCGCAGTCAAAAAAACTGTGGCTGACAATTTAAAAAGGGGGGGGGGGCAGGTAGGAGACAAAAAAAAAAAAAGACAGGTATACAGCACTAAATGTTATGTAATGCTGTGTTAAACATTACACTATACACACAATATACTCATACTATACTGACACACTACACTATAGTCACATTACTGTATACTGATGCAGTACACTATACTCACAAACTATACTATACTCATACTATACTCACACAACACTATACTGACACACTAACTCTGTAGTAGCAAACTGAGCCCTGCTCTATCTATCTCCACTCCAACAAAACACTGCAAAAGCTTCTGGTGAGAAGGAACATTTTATAGTGCGGGGTGAGACTATGAGCCATGATTGGACAAAGTCATCATCATTTTGTCAAATCAGGGCCCTGACAGTGCTCTGTGCCCTTATTGGCAAAGGTGCATGGCTTCATCCAATTAGGGCCCTAGAACGCACTGTGCAGCACACAGTGCATTGTGGGGCACTCGGTAAGCGAACATCCTGCCAACCGCCCCGTAAATTTGGGTGTTCGCCAAACTTTTGCTCGGCCCAAACCATTTGCCTAACTCTAGTTACAGCATACACTTTCATTTTATAACATCAGCAATGTAATAACAATACAAACAATAGTTATTTATGACAATTCAATATGAGCTTACTTTAAAAATCTTCTTTCATGTTGTGAGTTCTATTTACAGAGGAAATGCTGTACTATCTGGATGTTAGCATGGGTGCCTTGATGCAATGACCCTTAATAAAAAGTGTGTTGATGTGCAAACAAAGTATTTTTTACCATAGAGCGTGTGATCATAGCATCACAAACCTTATAATCCACATATGTGCTGGAATGTATAAAGTGCCTCAGTGCTGGTAAAATAAAAATAAAGTGTTGTCGTGCAAACTCCAAAAAATTCACACAAAATCAAATCAAAAACTTCATGTGTCACATAAAGTAATCAAAATACATGCAAATATATATATATATTTAAAGTGAACTAGTGATGAAAAGTGCTGAGTGCACACACAATAAATGTAAAGATTTCATATAAAAAGAAACATCATTAAATATTGAAGTCCATTCCAAAATTATTCACAGCTTGTACTGGTGATAAAACTTGTGTTCTCATGTTCACCCAAGTGCTCCCCCGTATGTGTGTAGGCTCACCTTAGAGCGGGTGACCTCACAATTAAGTTCAGTCAAATCACGCTTGTGAACCACCCCTGGGTTCTGTGTCAGTAATGGAGTCCTCTGCTGCCCAGATCTGCTACTTCCACAGTCGTGCAAAACATAAAACGACTTGATAGTGTGATACTGTTTTGTAAAATAATTGTATTAATAAACCATAACCCCTCTGACAGGGTACTCATGTTTGCTGGGTGCTTCAGTGCACCACACTATAGAAAGCCAAACAAAATGCCAAAAAGCGGAAATAGTGTGTTTCTTCAATACAGGGATAAATCGTATCTTCCTCAGGGGAAATCAGTCTCAGTGAAAACATAGAATTACTGAATTGCAAGCATTAAATCGGTTGTAAACCCTTCTATATAACCAGTGAAGTGACTGGCCACAGGTGATACACAGAGATGAAACAAATCCTTCTACGTAAGTTATACTGGTTAATCTACTGTCTTCTCTTCATCTGTTCAAAGCACAGCGTTTACAGTATAAAGCTAGTCTGAGCTGTCAGAAAACAGGGGGTGGAGAGCTAATTGGAGGGAAGAGACTTGCCCCTTTCACACAGCACAGAGGAATGGAGATGAGTTTGTCAATCAGCTAAAGCTCCCTCCCCTATCCCCTTTTTTCTCTTGGTGTCAGAAAAACCTGACGGAAGTGATTCATACTGAAAGTAAAATGAAGCAGGAGACAGAAATGACACGAGTGCTCTTAACCTCCCTGGCGGTATGATTTTTTCTGAAAAAAGGTGCTGAAAGCAGTACAATTATTTGCAAGGAAATTTGGCGTTTTATACTGTAGGCCTGTAATTCTTAGGAATAACTCACTTAAATCTGACCAAACAAGAGTCTAGTAGGCATCCCGGGTATGAATTTTTTTTAAAAACAAAATTATAAATTATAATATAATAAATAATTATAAATAATTATAACAAATAATAATATTATTATAATAAAAAGTATTCAATAATGTAATCAACTCAAAATCACTGAAATTTGCTCAGTTGCAGAATTGTCGCTGTCATTACTTTTATTTTTTTATGACGAATTTCCCCACAAATCGCTATCGCACAATTCTGCAAGTGATTATAATTTATTATCGCTGTTTTCTAGCTGCTCTAAAACCATTTTTAACATAAAGGGACACTTTTGGTTGCTATGGACAATCTACAGTTTGCAGACAGAAAGAACCGTTTTTATCATATAAAAGAACATGTAGGACACTGGGCAGACCACTAGGGACAAGGGGGGTGTGTATTTTTTACATACAGTACTGTAATCTATAAGATTACAGTATACTGTATGTAATGTGTTTGTTTACGTTTTTGAATTTTGCGCCGTTCTCTGCTCCCTTGCGTCGTAACGTCGCAGGGAACGGAGATCGGCGGCACACAGAGGCACTGTGTGAATCGAGCGAGGTCCCGCTCGCTCACACAGCGCGGTGGCATCGCTGGATCCAGGGACAAGGTAAGTAAACCAAGCCTGTGGATTCAGCGAGGCGAGCCCGAGTCTGACTCGGGGTTACCGATCGTAGCCAAAAAATCTCACCCCGAGTCAGACTCGGGAGTACCGCCAGGGGGGTTAATTGAGACATGTACACACTATAGAGGGATATGCTGTGTTTATATTACATGTCTGAAGCCTCGTACACACGACCGAGGAACTCGATGGGCGAAACACATCGTTTTCCTCGTCGAGTTCCTTGTTAGGCTGTCGAGGAACTCGACAAGGCAAGTTTCTCCATTCCCGTCGAGGAAATAGAGAACTTGCTCTCTTTTTGGCTCGTCGAGTTTCTCGACAGTTTCCTTGACGAAAATGTACACACGACCGGTTTCCTCGGCAAAAAAATATCTCCCAGCAAGTTTCTTGATTGGTATATGACTATATTTAATGGTTTATAAATTTAGAGTGAGGAAAATTTCGGTATACTGTATGTAGCAAGATGTACACATTTTGAGACCCAGTATAGCCTATGGTCCATAATTGCTCAACAAACATTCTGTAGCAAAGACAAGGCGTTTTCTACACATACAGAACAGCAAACATTCTTTGGTATCTTTCTCTACATAGACTTCACACATTCTTTTCTTAGCAAATAGTAGTGAACGTGAGAATTCAAACATACAAAATAAGGTCTAGAACAGCCTTTCTCACACGTTTTACTCCAGAGGAACCCATGAAATAATTTTCTGGTGCCAGGGAACCCTGCTAAGAAACCTTCATTGGAGGTTAGTGTAGTGAAAAAAATGCCCCTTACATTGGTGACCAATGGGAAAAATGACACCCTTACAGCGGTGGTCAAAATGCTACACTTGCAGACAGCTAAAAAGGTCACTGGTGTCATGTCCCTGGCTTTGCTAAGTGGCACTGGCCTCAGAACTAGGCAGCACCATTAAATGGGAGGCCAATAAGCCACAGCTCAATAAACCCCCAGCAACCTGGTTGAAAAGGGCTGGTCTCCTATCCTGAGATAGGAGGATTTTCTTCCATCAGGCTTAGCAACCTTGCCCTGATTGAAGTGCAAATGGATAGACAGACTGCCATTTGTAACAACTGTAATTATCTGTGCCTGTAATATTCTGCTACCGCTTCTTGTATGTTCCTTAGTGCTAGTGGTATGTTATCAGGTGTAACTATGGGTTCTTGTCTGTCAGTGCTCCCTAGTGGAGTATTATAAGGTGAAGTATTATATTCATGGATTTTGTGCTCACTAAATGTATATTATAAGATGGATTCTATGTTAATGCTCACTAATGGTATGTTATCATGTTATCATGGATTTTGTGGTAATGTTCACTAATAGGTAGATTCAGTAAGAGTTAGGCCGACTTATCAGTAGATAAGTCGACCTAACTCAGAATCTCCGCTGACCTATGTTTAAGCGTATGCTCAAACAGAGATACGCTTAAACATATCTAAGATACGACGACTTGCGCCGTCCTATCTTAGATTGCAATTTTTCAGATGGCCGCTAGATGGCCCTTTCATTGCGGTCGGCGTAGAATATGTAAATGAGTTTGTACGCCGATTCACAAACGTACGCCCAGCCGCCGCAGTCGATTTACGGCATTTCCGTAAGGCCTTAGGAGGCCTAAAGTTATTCCACCTATTAGGTGGAATAACAATGTTAAAGTATGGCCGCTGTTCCCGCCGCGAAATTCGAAAAGGCACAAAAACAGTTTATGACCTGCTGGAAGACAGCGATACAGAATCACTTGCAAAATTGAGCGATAGCGATTAGTGGGGAAATTCGTCATCAGACACAGAAAGTTATTTTAGCAACGATCCTGCGACAGAGCTCAGTGATGTGCTCAGTGATGTGCTCAGTGATGTGTGGACTTGGTGCTCTATTGACTGTGGTACGGATCACACAGCACCACCAAGATTCCCAATTACTGGAGCAACTGGTATGAAAGTGAATGTTGAAGATGACAAGCCCTTGGCACACCTACAACTTTTTTTAACCAATTAGGTTATTGAAAAAATAGATGGAGACAAACCGGTAACAAGAGCAACAAGCTGCTACGCATCAGAAGTTTTCAAGAAGTAAAAAGTGGGAACCAGTGACCAAAGATGATATTTGAAAATTTTTGGACCTAATAATAATTCAGGGAGTGGTGGGGAAATCCCTGAAAAAGTGGTATTGGACAACCACTCCATTCTTTGGCACAGTCATGCCAGAGTACAAATTTCCCATGATAATGAAGTATTTGCACTTTGAAAACAATGAAGAATTTGAAGAAACTACTCATACTCACACCAAAACTCAAGAAAATTATGAAATATATCAAATGAGTCTGAAGAATTTACAATGGGGCTATGTGCCAGATAGAGACATCAGCATAGATAAAGGTTTAATGGCCTACAAGGGAAGGCTCAGCTGGATACAATACATGGCATCAAAGAGAGCACAATTTGGCGTAAAATCCCTCATGCTATGCGAATAGACAACTGGCTACATTTGGAATTCAAAATCCAAGTGCAAACAATAAGTGACAGTCCTTTAAAGATTCCAGTGCCGAAAATATATTTGACTTTTCCGTGCTCCCCTCTCGTAAATGCACTGACCAGAGCGCCCTACCCCTGCCGGGGTGAAAGCCATGTAAGAGAATATTTGTGTTCCTGGAATTCCAAGGGCCAGAATGTATTCCTCCTCCACTGCCTGGTTGAAGTGATCAGATATCCGCCTGTAACCTTGATCTCTCTAAGGATGTGTAGAGAACTCTGCTCTGCCAGCCACTCCTTCACTAGTTGCAGTATCCTCTTTCATCCACCGCAAGGTTCAAACATTTGGGTATCCTTATGTAAATTAATTAAAATAAAGGAACCTCATAGCGTACAACTGTAAAAACTATGGGCCGGATTCAGATACATTGGCGTATCTGTCCGGCCCGCGTAACGTATCTCCAATTTAAGCGCCCTTAGTTACGGCGGCGTAACGTATGTGTTGCGGCGTAAGGCCGCGTAATTCAAACGGGGATGTAGGGGGCGTGTTTTATTAAAATTTTGTTTGACCCCTCCTTTTTGACGTATTATTTGAACAACGCATGCGCCATCCGTAAAATATCCCAGTGTGCATTGCTCTAAATGACGTCGCAAGGACGTCATTGGTTTTAAGGTGAACATAAATTACGTCCAGCCGTATTCGCAAACGACTTACGCAAATGACGTGAAATTTCAAAACTCGGTGCAGGAACGACGGCCATACTTAACATTAGCTACCCCTCATATAGCAGGGGTAACTATACGCCGGAAAAAGCCGAACGCAAACGACGTAAAAAAAAAGCAGTCGTTCGTTTCTGAATCGGCGTAAATGCTCATTTGCATATTCGTCGCGTAAAGATACGGAAGCGTCACCTAGCGGCCAGCCGGGAATTGCAGCCTAAGATCCGACGGTGTAAGACACTTAAACCTGTCGGATCTTAGGGTTATCTATGCGTAACCTGATTCTATGATTCAGGCGCATAGATACGACGGCCGGACTCAGAGATACGACGGCGTATCAGGAGATACGCCGTCGTATCTTCTTTCTGAATCCGGGCCTATGAGTATTTATTTAAAAGAAAAAAAAATCCTATTTAACAAGACCTTAAATAAATACTCATAGGGCCAAATCCACAGAAGAGATACTCCGGCGTAAGCCGTCGTATCTCTGGTTCTAACTTTGGAACTGATCCTCAGAAGCAGTTTTCCTAAGTTAGGCAGAAGATCCGACATCTGTAAGGGACTTACACTGCCGGATCTTAGGATGCAGTACCGCATCCGCCACTGGGGGCATTTCGAGTCGAAATGCCTCTGTTAGTATGCAAATTAGCACTTAGGGCGATCCTCAAAGCTTTTGTGCCTAGTTTTTTCGCCGTAAGTGTTAGTTTGCCTGGTGTAAAACTAGGGCTGCTTTTACAAAGTGTAAAGTTAGTCACACCTTGTAAAGGCCCATTCAAGCGACGGCATTTGGTATGCAGTCCCGAGGGAGAACTCCACGGCAATTTGTAAATTCCAAACCGGCATGGGTTCCCCCCCAGGAGCATACCAGGCCCGTAGGTCTGTTATGGGTTGTAAGGAGACCCCCCCTCCGCCGAAAAATTGACGTAGGGGGTCCCCCTACAATCCATACCAGACCCGTATCCAAAGCACGCTACCCGGCCGGTCAGGAATGGGAGTGGGGACGAGCGAGCGCCCCCCCTCCTGAGCCGTGCCAGGCCGCATGCCCTCAACATGGGGGGGTTGGGTGCTCTGGGGCAGGGGGGCGCACTGCGATGTTGATGAGGACAGGACCTCTTCCCGACAACCCTTGCCATTGGTTGTCGGGGTCTGCGGGCGGAGGCTTATCGGAATCTGGGAGTCCCCTTTAATAAGGGGGTCCCCAGATACCGGCCCCCCACCCTAAGTGAATGGATATGGGGTACATCGTACCCCTATCCATTCACCTGTAGGCAAAAAGTAAAAGTTAATAAACACACAACACAAGGCTTTTTAAAATATTTTATTATTCTGCTCCGGATGCCCCCCCTGTCTTCGTTATTAGCTCAATTACCAGGGGGGGCTTCTTCTTCCACTCTCCGGGGGTCTTCTTCCACTCTCCGGGGGTCTTCTCCGCTCTCCGGGGGGGCTTCTCCGCTCTCCGGTGGGCTTCTTCCATCTTCTCCCCTCTTCCGCTCTTGACTCGGCGAACCCCGGTTCTTCTGCAGCTCTCCGGTGCCTTCTTCTTCAGCGCTGGCTGCCTGCTATGTTTGTGTGTTAGCTCAATTAGTAACAGGCAGCCGGCGCGGTCTTCTGTGGCGTCAGGGTCTTCTGTTCCTTTCTTCCGATGTTGCCTCGTCGCCTGTTGTCGCTGTAATGATGGAAGCGTGCCTTGCATCCCATTTATATAGGCATCACCGTCCCATCATGCTCCGGCAGGTACCCACGTGGTGGGTGCCTACCCACGTGCACCCACCACGTGGGTACCTACCGGAGCATGATGGGACGGTGATGCCTATATAAATGTGATGCAAGGCGCGCTTCCATCATTACAGCGACAACAGGCGACGAGGCAACATCGGAAGAGGGGAGAAGAACAGAAGAGAAGATGACGTCACAGAAGACCACGCCGGCTGCCTGTTAGAAATTGAGCTAACACACAAACATAGCAGGCAGCCAGCGCTGAAGAAGAAGGCACCGGAGAGCTGCAGAAGAACCGGGGTTCGCCGAGTCAAGAGCGGAAGAGGGGAGAAGATGGAAGAAGCCCCCCGGAGTCCGGAGAAGCCCCCCCCCCGGAGAGTGGAAGAAGAAACCCCCCCCGGAGAGCGGAGAAGACCCCCGGAGAGTGGAAGAAGAAGCCCCCCCTGGTAATTGAGCTAATAACGAAGACAGGGGGGGCATCCGGAGCAGAATAATAAAATATTTTAAAAAGCCTTGTGTTGTGTGTTTATTAACTTTTACTTTTTGCCTACAGGTGAATGGATAGGGGTACGATGTACCCCATATCCATTCACTTAGGGTGGGGGGCCGGTATCTGGGGGCCCCCTTATTAAAGGGGACTCCCAGATTCCGATAAGCCTCCGCCCGCAGACCCCGACAACCAATGGCAAGGGTTGTCGGGAAGAGGTCCTGTCCTCATCAACATGGGGACAGGGTGCTCTGGGGTGGGGGGGCCCGCAGTGCGCCCCCCTGCCCCAGAGCACCCAACCCCCCCATGTTGAGGGCATGCGGCCTGGCACGGCTCAGGAGGGGGGGGGACGCTCGCTCGTCCCCACTCCCATTCCTGACCGGCCGGGTAGCGTGCTTTGGATACGGGTCTGGTATGGATTGTAGGGGGACCCCCTACGTCGATTTTGCGGCGGAGGGGGGTCTCCTTACAACCCATAACAGCCCTAAGGGCCTGGTATGCTCCTGGGGGGGGAACCCATGCCGTTTTTTTCATTGAAAATTGGCATGGAGTTCTCCCTCTCAGGAATGCATGCCGAGCGACGCTGTCATTTTTTTTTATAATTATTTGTTTTCCCGGCGCGTCTTTTTTTCACCCGTCGCAACTTTAGTGTCCCGTCGCAATCCACAAAGCCGCCCGGCGTCAATTACGTTCGCGCGATGCACGTCGGGAAAATGACGTCACACGCATGCGCAGTACGGCCGGCGCGGGAGCGCGCCTCATTTAAATTGTAAACGCCCCCCGGAGAGGAGGAACGCCTTACGACGGCGGCACTTAACTTACACGGCTTGAAATTTTTACGTAAGTGCTTTGTGGATCAGGCACTTAGGTAAAAACTTTAAGTCAGTGTAACTTAACTGCTGAAAGTTAAGTTACGCCGCCTGGCTGAGGATTTGGCCCATAGTTTTTTACAGTTGTATGCTATGAGGTTCCTTTCTTTTTTTTTTTCTTTTAAATCTCTTTATTGATTTTTCTTTTTTTTTTTCATACAAAAAGAAGTAAACATACATACACATATACAGTACATTCACATTATACATTTAACATGTATCTGCTCTCTTCTGGAGCCTCCTCAAATTTCACATTTATTTTACCTAACTCAAATACCTTTTACACCCATCTCCCTCCCTTCCTTTATTCAATGGTGTGGTTATCTTCCCCTAAGGCTGGGTTCACACTACTACACTACTTTCATCCTACTTTGCTCTGCTACATTGGTCCTACATTTATCCTACATTGGTCCTACATCCATCCTACTTTCATGAACAGGATACTACTTTGGTCCGACTTCAATGACATTCAATGGGCTGAAGTAGGATCAATGTAGGACCAAAAGTAGTACAGGGAGCATTTTCAAAGTCGGACCGACTTGTGTAGGACCAGTTAAGACAGCTCTCATAGGGAAACATTGAACACAGAGCAAAGTAGGATGAAAGTAGTGTAGTAGTGTGAACCCAGCCTTATACCTTATTTAACCTGAAGCTGTTATGGGATTTTCTATCCACCTTTCCCATACTCTCTTGTATTTCTCCCCATGAAAATGGCAGATTAGTATTTACTAGATTTTTCCAATGTACTATCGAGGGAGCTTCTGCCTTTTTCCAGTTTAAAACTATCGCCTTTCTAGCATAAAATAATAATAAAGCCACCTGTGTTCTCCTTCCCACAGAGACGATATCTTTTCCTACCAATCCTAGCAGGCAGATTTCTGCCTCCTGTTCCAGAACTATTGATGTTATTATAGCAATCACTCTCAGGACCTCTCTCCAAAATGCTACTATCTTCGGGCATGACCAAAATATGTGCATAAAATTACCTGGCATGTCTGCACATCTCCAACAATTTTGAGGATTTGATGGGGAGATCTTATATAACTTATATGGTGTGTAATGGCTTCTATGTATTATTTTAAATTGTATTAATTTATCTCGAAGTGATACCAGGATCTGAAATGGAAACCTCCATACTTCCTCCCAATCCTCCTCCACCAAATTTGGAACGTCTCTTCTCCAATTTTCACTTACTTTACTTATATCTGGAGATGTAGGGGCAGATCCACAAAAGGATTACGCCGGCGTATCTACTATCTAAATTTCCCGCGTCGTATCTTTGTTTTGTATCCACAAAACAAGATACAACGGCATCTGGGATCGATCCGACAGGCATACGTCTTAGTACGCTGTCGGATCTAAGCTGCAATTTTTCGGCGGCCGCTAGGTGGCATTCCCGGTTGAAATCGGCGCTGAGTATGCAAATTAGCTAGTTACGGCGATCCACGAACGTACGTCGGCCCGGCGCATTTTTTTACGTCGTTTTCGTATAGTTTCGTACGGCGTATAGTTAAAGGTGCTATATGGTGGCGTTCTCAATGTTAAGTATGTCCGTCGTTCCCGCGTACAATTTTGAATTTTTTACGTCGTTTGCGTAAGTCATTCGCGAATAGGAATTTGCGTAGAATGACGTCACCGTCGTAAGCATTGGCTTGTTCCGGTTAAATTTTGAGCATGCGCACTGGGATACCCCCAGGGACGGCGCATGCGCAGTTAACAAAAAACGTTGTTTACGTCGGGCCACGACGTATTTACATAAAACACGCCCCCATTACATCCATATGAATTCCGTGCCCTTACGCCGCAAGAGATACACTACGCCGCCGTAACTTACGGCACAAATTCGTTGAGGATTCAAAACAAAAAAAAGTAAGTTACAGCAGCGTAGTGTATCTTAGATACACTACGCCCGGCGCACTAATGCGCCGTTGTACGTGGATCTACCCCGTAGTCTTTATTAAATATGTGTATATGGTTGAAATTGACTTTTTTCCACTTTTTACCATTTGTTCCAAATCTAGTTCCATTAATTGTGGGGTTCCTCCCAGGAACTGGGCTAACAAAGCATGAATAAGTTGCATATATTTGAAAGCATAACTCTCAGGAAACTTCCAAAATTGCCTCATTTCTACATATGGATAGAACTTCTCCCCCTGTAGTACTTGTGACAACCTTTTTACTCCATATTTAGTCCATGCCCCTGGATCCTGAATAGAATCCAAATGTGGTAATTCAGGTTCAGGTTCCTTTCTTTTAATTACATTTTTAATTAAATTACATGAGGATACCCGAATGTTTGAAAAATAGTTACTGTCAGCTAGCTATGAAAATAAAGACATCCAAAAGAGAGAGGGTTGTCTGTAGTTGGCTTCATTATACCGCCGCTTTTATAATGTATATTTGTTGGCTGTTTGTTGTGTTTTTAGCATGGAAACTATTAGTTATTATGCTGTTATTGGCACAGGCTGACATTACAAAATGTTAAAAACAATGATGTTCACCCTGTGCCTCCTGGACCTCTCTGTGGTCATACTACCTACTCCTAGCTTTTTTTTTACTTGGTAAAAGATTACAATATTTAAGTTTTGTTTAAAGCTGCAGTGTAGGTATGACCATTTTTACAAAGGTACACTGGTCCAGCTGGGAACAAAGCAAGTAGGATCCCAGTGGAAGCTGGAAATTACTTTAATAGGCACTGCTGCTACAGTCATTTACACGAGCCCGTGCCCATGCCCATTCCCCCACCAAGTGGCTGCCCTGCTGCATTGTGAACACATGAGGTTCTATTCAGGGAGCACCTTGTATTCTCTCATTGAATGCAAAGGGCTCTCTGATTAGACAAGGTGGAGAAGCTGAAAGGTGACATCAGTATCTCCACCTCATTCAATCAGAGAACTGTTTGCATATACTAAGAAAACTAACAGTGTGCTCTGAATGGCACCCATGCTGCATAGGCAACCCCCTGTATTCACTATGTAGCAATAAAATGTATATTCTTGTAAAATTTGTAAAATGTATGTTCTTTTTTTCCCCACAGATAGAGCTTTCTTTTGGTGGTATTTGATCACCTCTGCGCTTTTATTTTTTTGCGATATAAACAAAAAAAGAAAATTTTGAAAAAAATGCAATATTTTTTACTTTTTGCTATAAAAAAAATCTCCATTAATTTAGGCCAATATGTATTCTGCTAAATATTTTTGGTAAACAAAAAAAAAACAATAAAGCCCTGTACACACGATCGGTTTGTCCGATGAAAACAGACCGATGGACTGTTTTTATCGGACAAACCAATCGTGTGTGGGCCCCATCGGTTTGTTTTCCATCGGTGAAAAAAAATAGAACATATTTTAAATTTTTCCTATGGATAAAAAAACAATAGAAAAAGCGATCGTTCATGTGGAAGTCCATCGGTCAAAAATCCACGCATGCTCAGAATCAAGTCGACACATGCTCGGAAGCATTGAACTTCATTTTTTAGCACGTCGTAGTGTTTTACGTCACCGCGTTTTGGCACAGTCGGATTTTTGATCGATGGTGTGTAGGCAAGACTGATGAAAGTCAGCTTCATCGTATATCCCCTGAAAAAATCCATCGGATTAGATTCTATCAGATATCCGATCGTGTGTACAGGGCTTAAGTGTATATTAATTGGTTTGCAAAAAAGTTATAGCGCCTATAAAATAGGTGATATAGTTACAGCATTTTTATTCATTTATTTTTGGCAGCGATCAGTGATTTTTAGCGGGACTAACTGACACTTTTGACACTTTTTTGGGGACCAGTGACACTAATACAGTGATCAGTGCTAAAAATATGCACCGTCGCTGTATTAATGGCACTGGCTGGGAAGGGGTTAACATCAGGGGCGATCAAAGGGTTAACTGTATCCCTAGGGGGTGCTTTCTAACTGTGTGGGGGATGGATTCACTAGATGAACAGAGTGATCCGTGTTCCTGGTTAGCAGGAACAAAAGATCACTCTGTTCATCTCTGACAGAGCAGCGGTCTGCTTTGCTTACATCAGCAGACCGCTGTTCTATCTCTGTGGGGAGCGATCGTGGGTGGTCGGACTATATGATAGGGGCGGTGCCTCCATAGTGGGCGCAGGAGCGCTGCCCCCTCTCTCCTGCATGCACCTGTCACTCAACAATAGATAAATTCATGCATTGCATTAAATATATATATTGTCGCCACTGCCGCCCACTATTCAGGTGTCCGCCCCATTGTTGAGCGCCGGCCATCTGAATAACAGCGGTGGGTGTGTTTTGGAAGTGCCTGATTAGAGCCAGAGCCTCTAATAGTCTTCCTGATTAGAGCCTGTGGGCTCTAATCGGCTTCCAAATGGTTAAACAGAGGGTGCACGTCTGTGCGTTTCCTGTTTAAACCATGCTTTGTTAGGGAATCGCTTCCCTAACACTGAACCGCCTCTCAGCCAATCAGGTGCACCGGGTCTAGTTACCTGTCACCTGATTGGCTGAAGTGACATCGAGGACGGGAGAAGACTTTGAGGGAGGGATGGAGCGTGGAGAAGGAAGACGCTGACCCGAGGAAGATAAGTGCCAGGCTGGAGGGAAACTGGCTGTATTTGGGGGCAAACTGGCTGAATTTGGGGGGCAAAGTGGCTGCATTTGAGAGGAAACTGGCTGCATTTGGGGGGAAACTAGCTGCATTTGGGGGGGAACTAGCTGCATTTGGTGGGAAACTAGCTGCATTTGGTGGGAAACTAGCTGCATTTGGTGGGAAACCTGGCTGCATTTGGTGGGAAACCTGGCTGCATTTGGGGACAAACTGACTGCATTTGAGGGGGCAAACTGGGGATGTTTGATGGGCACAGTGGCTGTGTTTAATGGGCACAGTGGCAGTAATTTATTTATTAATTTTTTCAGTTTGTTTGCGCCCCCCAAAAATTTTGAGCACCAGCTGCCACTGCTGTATGATACGTTAAATACAGTTTCGTAAGCAACACCTTATTTTCTAGCAGTGCCCCCCCCGAGACTAGACTCTAGATCCGCCACTGGTAGCAGGGCAGTTGCTCAGTACCTGATCCAGAAGCTAGCAGCACCAACTGTTGTGGAGTACAGTACAGTCAGTGGTGTAGCTAGCACATCTGGCACCCGGGGCTGGACATTTTTTTGCACCCCCCAAGAAAAATGGTATGTGGCAATATAGTAGCGCCACGCCTAAACTGTGGGTGTGGTCAGATTGCATCAACAGTGGTAGGGGCTTAAAATGCCATATGCCGGGCATTACTAAATGGTGGACAGCGGGCCAAATGTGGACCACAGCACTCTGCCATTTAGACCGCCGTGGTACCGCCATTTAGGAGTCTTTTCTTTCTCCTGCCGTCACTCTGTAATCCTCACAGAGCCGACAGCGGGAGGTGGGACAGTTCTGGGTGGAGAGTGGAGCTGCCCGAGGTTATCAAATAGGTGATTGGCTGCTAGGACCGTCCTTCATCCTAGAAGCCAATCACCTGTTTGTTACCTCGGCAGCTCCGCCCTCCATCCAGAACTGTCCCGCCTCTCTCCCTGCAATCCCTGCCTCTATCCAGACATGCTGTGCCTCCCTCCGATCTGTCTGTATAAGGTAGGACAGTGAGGGGGGTGAAGTTATAAGCTAACAACTGAATGTAGGGGAGGATGCAGAGGATTGCAGTGGTGTGGGGGGGTGGGGGGGGGCTAAGGACATCAAAGTAGGGGAACTAAGGACTGGAGTGTGGGGAAGCTGAGGACTGTAATGTGGGGGAGCTGAGGACTGTAATGTGGGGGAGCTGAGCACTAGAATTTTGGGGAGCTGAGCACTACAATGTGGGGGAGCTGAGCACTACAATGTGGGGGAGCTGAGGACTGGAGTGTGGGGGAACTGAAGACTAAAATGTGGGGGAGCTGAGCATCAGGATGTGGGGGAGCTGAGGACTAGAATGTGGGGGAGCTGAGGAATAGATAGTGGGGGAGCCGAGGACTAGAATGTGGGGGGAGCTGAGGACTGGAGTGTGGGGGAGCTGAGGACTGGAGTGTGGGGGAGCTGAGGACTAGAATGTGGGGGACCTGAGGACTAGAATTTGGGGGAGCTAAGCACTAGAATGTGGGGGAGCTGAGGACTAGAATGTGGGGGAGCTGAGGACTATAATGTGGGGAAGCTGAGGACTGGAGTGTGGGGGAGCTGAGGACTATAATGTGGGAGAGCTGAGGACTGGAGTGTGGGGGAGCTGAGGACTAGAATGTGGGGGAGCTGAGGACTGGAGTGTGGGGGAGCTGAGGACTGGAGTGTGGGGGAGGGGGGATGAAGACATTAAAGTGGGGGACTGAGGACTGTAATGTGAGGGGACTGAGGACTGTAATGTGGGGGGCTGAGGATTGTAATGTGGGGGGGCTGAAGAAGTTAAATTGTGGGGACCAAGGACTGTCATATAAGGTGGGGCTGAGGACATTAAAGTGGAGAGGGGAGGAAGTCTGAGAACTGTGATGTGGGGGACTGAGGACAGTGATGTGGAGGGGCTGAGGACTGTAACATGTGGGGGGGGGGGACTGAGGACAGTAATGTGGGGTTATGATGTAAATAGGGGCAGAAGACAGTACTGTTAATGGGGGTTGATGTTAAGGAAGTGTGAGGACACTACTGTGGAAGGAATAGAGGGGGATGATGTAAAGGGAGAGCTGAGGACACTCATCAAGAGGGGATCTTGATGTGAAGGGGAAGGGGACTGTGATGTGCACTGGGGTCTAAGGGTCATGATATAAGAATGGGTTAGGATCTGTGCATGTTCATTAGGTGTACACGTCGTGGGTGGATCAGCCCATTTTAATGGGCTGTATTACCCACAAGAAACTGAGAGAAAGGAGTCCTTGACCTTTTTTTAAAAAGAATAGCGCCGCACCAAGCCGCATGGTGTTGCAGCAACATGTAGTTTGGCTCACGTGAAAAATGCATGACAGGGAACCGACATGATATTCGGACCTCTGCTAGAAGAAAATTTTACTGACCGAACCTTGGCGAATTGTAATTCAATACCCCTGCCATATGCTTTAATGACTGTGCCACAAGCGAGTATGTAACAGTATGTATGTAACATTTTAATAAAACAAAACTGTTCAATTGCATATCCTTTACTACAATGGTTCTCAACCCTGTCCTCAAGTACCCCTAACAGGCCATGTTTTGGGAATTTCTCTTAGCTCGGATTCTCCTCTTCTTGGGTCCCTCACAGGCACCTCTGGCCCCTCCATCTTTGTGGATGCCCCAACAGCAAGCAGCTTGCAGGCACACTCCCGTGTCCATTCACACACAGAGCCATGGCTCGACTCCGATCTCTCTGTCTTCTGATTGGCTCACTGCCTGTGATTGACAGCAGTGTGAGCCAATGGCTCCTGCTGCTGCCAAAAGCCAATCAGGAGTGCGAGTCCCCAGACAGCCAAGGCTCTTGTGGACATCGAGAAGTGGGAGGGCTGGGTGGGGCTGCTGCACAAAGAAGGTTTTTTACCTTCTTGCAGAGAATGCATGAAGATTAAAAACTTTGTGCCTTTACAATCACTTTAACAAAGAATGTTCTGTACTTAGAATGCAGTAGTCAGGAGTAAGAAATGTAAAACGCAGTGAGGGGAATTTATCAAAACTGGTGCAGTCAGAATTTGGAACAGCTGTACATGGCAACCTAATGGCAGTCAGGGTGCCATTGTCTAGTCTGTAGAGGTCTGTGTGTCCCTCCATAGATATGCCTTTCCCAGACCATCACAACCCACCACCAAACGTTGTGCAGAAAGATGTGCTCAGGGTGCTTATGCTCTCATCTGTGAAAAGCATAGACCTGCCAATTCTGGTGTTCAATAGCAAATGCCAATCAAGGTCCACAGTGCCGAACATTAGGCACAGGGCCCACCAGAGGACGTCGGGCCCTCAGGCCACCCTCACGGAGTCCGTTTCTGAATGGTCAGAGTCTGTTGCTTAAGGTCATTTTGTACGACTCTGGCAGTGCTCATCCTGTTCCTCCTTGCACAAAGGAGAGGATACCAGTCCTGCTGATGGGTTAAAGTGATACTAAAGGTTTGTTTAAAAAAAAAGTAACAAACATGGGTTTTGCACAAAGCGGCACCCATCCTCCTCTTCTGGGGTCCCTCAGCGGTGCTCATGGCTCCTCCTCTTCTTGAGTGCTTTCCAAGGGGGCCCTCATTTGGACAGCAGGCCCTGTCCCCAGCTCCTGTGTCACTGGATTTGATTGACAGCAGTTTGAGCCAATGGCTCCTGCTGCTATCAATCTAGCCAATGAGGAGCCGAGACTGCCGAGGCTGTGCTTATTCTTGTCGCTGTAATGATCAGGTTCAGGTAAGTAAAAAGGGGCTCTGGGGGGCTGCTGCAGCATGGAAGGTTTTCACCTCAATGCGTCTCCTGGAATCTCTTCCATGCTCTTGAGACCTTCTAGCAATGGTACATATTGACGTGCCATTATGGACAAGTACAACTACCTATGCAACCTCTATAGGGTCCAGGTATCGCCTCATGCTACCAGCAGTGACATTGACCCTAGCCAAATGCAAAACAGTCAGAAAAGATGAGTAGGAAAAAAATTCAGTGGCCTCCACCTGTAAAACCATTCTTATTTTGGAGGTTGTCTCATTGTTGCCCATCTTTGTCAGACAGCTTCTATTTATGTGATTTCTTGATTCAACAGGTCTGGCAGTAATCAGGCCTGGGTGTGGCAAGTGAAATTTAACTAGGCTTTCCAAAAAGTTGTGGTTATTCACAGTTCATTCATGATTCAGCATGGGAGGGGGCAATTACTTTTTCACCTAGGGCCAGACAGGTTTGAACAGCTTTTTTCCCTTAATAAATGAAATAATGATTTAAAAACTGCATCTTGTATTTACTCTGGTTATCTTTGTGTAATACTAAAATTTGTTTGATGATCTGAATCATTTAAGTGTGAGAAATATGCAAAAAAAAAAATCAGGAAGGGGTAAATACTTTTTCACACAACTGTAGGACACCCAACATTAGAGGTGATTTATTCTTACAATGCATGCTGGTACTGACTAGTGTTCCAGCGTTTCTCATTCCTCTCATTTTCTCTTCTTTCTTTGGCTAACGTGACCCCAGTGCTGATGGAGAGGGTCAAACAAGGAAGTCCTCAGGCATTAAACATCCACCTTATCAACCTGTAACATCATTGGTTGTTAGGACACCGGCAGATGACATGCATGGTGCCCAAGGTTGTAATGTTGCACAATAAAAATCTGTAGCCTTGTGTAACAAAAAAGCATCATGTTTGAAAAAGGCTGACATAGTGCAACACGCAAAATTCATTTACCTCTAAATAGACATAGCCTTGCATGGAATGTGGCGATTCTCCTGGAGAACAGAGTTTCTCTTTCTTCGTAAAATAAATAGTTCTATCAGCGCAAAAATATACTAATCAAATAACTAATTCAGCTAGCACAAAAAGATCATTGCATAATCCCAATAGAGTATTACAAAATTTCTCTATGACCTTGCTCACTTTTCACCAATTTTTTTGGACAATTTGGGGCAATTTTTAGGCATTTTGCCAAGGCACCTCTGAAGGACCCAGAAGGCACCCCAGGGTGCCACAGCACCCTGGTTAAAAATGTTGCTCTAGTCATCCTGCTCATTTCTGGACAAATTGTTCACTGGTTGTCTTGGCAGCCGTCAGCTGTTGTTCTTGTAAAGCGTGATGGATACTCTTCCTGCGTTTTAGAAAGTCTAGGAGGACACAACAAGTCTGTAGCAGGAGCCTGTGATGTCATCACGCTCAATATCGCTGTGAGTCAATGGAGTCTGTGTCTGGTAACAATTGTGGACTGGATAATTTTGCTGTTATGCTCAAGTTTATTATTTATATGTGAGTGCAATTTAAGAAGTTTAATTTGAATAAATATACAGTGAGCACTATGCAGTTTTTCCTTATGTGTATATGGGACACTGAATGGTGTTTACAAGCGGACCCAGATTCCGAGGGAGACCTGTGGAGGGTAACAATCTATATGACCTTCTATTAACACTAAGGTAAATCGAAATAGGTGAGGGCACATCTGATAATGCACTTAGGTGGAAGGAATTGTCACTCTGGGAAATTGTGGATATTTGACACGGGATAATCTTTGTGAAACACTGAATTTTTTTGGTGATTCATAGCATCATGCTGGTAAATGTTTGAACTTGTACTACTTTGGTTTGTTTTTTTGGTTTAAGAGTACTTACTGGTTTATGTATGAACATTTGAATTTATGAGGAAAAATTTGATGTATTTATATTCACAACGTCTTTTATGATCATATATATCTGTGTTTTTTTTTTTCATTCTTTAATGTGTGTGTTTTTCCATATAAAGCAATAAATACTGTTATTTGCAAAAGAAAACCTGCTTAAGGAGTGCTGCACTATTTTTTAGAGATTACTGCTACGAAAGCTTGCCATACATTTTATGTTTTGTTTTAGGACCATTCATTTAGTTTTCTAATAATTAGTGGGGTCAAATCAACATTTGTTTTTCAACCACAGTGACGAGAAAATTCAAAAGAGCAGGATTAATTTTTTTTCTTAAAGCGGATGTCCGCTGAAAAAAAAAATACTAAAAGCCAGCAGCTACAAATACTGCAGCTACTGACTTTTAATATAAGGACACTTACCTGTCCTGGAGTCCAGCGCCATCCACAGCAGAGGACGAGCGATCGCTCGTCACTCTTCTGCCCCCCGCCATCATCGGTGAGGGAACCAGGAAGTGAAGCGATCCAGCTTCACTGCCCGGTTCCCTATGGCGCATGCGTGAGTCGTGCTACGCCTGCCGATTGGCTCCCGCTGTGTACTGGGAGCCGAGTGTTCCCAGAACACAACGGGGGGGGGGAAGAGATGACGTCATGCCTGCAGTCTGCCCGAGACTGTGTGGCCGGAAGTGGGTGCAAATACCACTTTAGGGTGGAGCTCCGCTTTAAACTAATACATTTCTAACATTGTATGTGATTTTTATTTGGAAAGTTACATTCATTCCGAAACAAATGTAAAAAACAAATGAAATGTTAAAATATTTTCAAATGACATTAATCCACTCATCAAATATACAAAGAATCATTGTATAAATCCACTGTTCCTCCTCCTACCTCGCCCTTCTTCTGCAATAATTGGCACATTTTTGTTGGGGGGGGGTGGGGGGGAGTGGGTACGTGTTTTTGTGGAAGTTCTCCTTCCTCCTACCTCCCCACAATCATCACAGGTCCCAGAAGACTCCAGGACCTTTCACAAATCGCAGAACAGTTCATGCATGTGCAGCGGGCAGGGCTTTGAAGCCACAAGCTGTCAGAGCTGAGTGCCCACAGTTAAGGAGCCTGGTGAGCGGTGGAAAAATCAGCTCGGGTAAACACAGCTCTAAGTCTTGGAAAGGCGAGTGTCTGTTTATTAAAGTCAGCACATACAGTTTTTGTAGCTTATGACCTTTAATTTTTCCTCTTTAAGCTAAAGACATAGTAATGCCCCATACACACGATCTGAATTTACGATGGAAAAGGTCCGACTGATTTTCTCCATTGGAAATTCCGACCGTGTGTATGCCCCATCGGAGTAATTCCATCGGAGTTTACATAGAGAACATGTTCTCTTTTCCTCCGGTGGAATTCCGTCGGAATTCCGATGTGAATTTGGTTGGACAAAGGTCCGATCGTGTGTACGGGGCATTAGTGTACTTATACGTTTTATATGTTCAGAATTGTTAAGAGTTAAATCTCCCATCTTCCAAAACTTCCACTTCTGCATTACCAGTGCTGAGATCCCAGGTAAAGCTGTTAGGACATTATATTCTCCCAGTCTTTGTTTGTATTTCATCTGTATGCTCTAGTTTCCACTCAAAGTCCCAAAACACACTTGCCACTTTAACTGCTTCCTGGCTAAACTAGCTATGTCTAAATTTCATATACTGCCATGACCAATTCCAAGTCTGTTCCAAGAAAAGAGGACAGCAGGGTAATCGGCCAAGAACCAAGGGCCTGATCCACAAAAGGGATACGCCGGCGTATCTACTGATACGCCGTCATATCCCTGTTTCTACCCTCCCTGGGGAGGAGCCTAAGTGACGCGATTGATGGGAGATTCGTCCCAGTGAGGAGATGGCAAAGCACTGAGCGGCGTTTGACTCTACAGCTGAGCCTGTTTGATCTGAAGTGTATCGTGAGTGCAATTTTTCTCCTTTTATGAGCGGTATTGTCCTGAAGGAAGATGAAATCTAGGGGGTGAAGTTTACATACATTGAATTGTCTGCTACAGGATTCCTCATCACAGGATCGTTTTGTCCTTTCTCCATAGTGATTGTGCAGTGTGTTTTTTCCATGGAAGTTTTATGCTGACCTTTAACGGGACTGGTATATTTTTGGCACTAGCACTTCATCATTTATTTCTTCAATTATATTAATTTTAATTAATGTTTATTTGCACCTTGATGCCCCTTATTTGATTTATTTGGGGATCTCTTATGCACTATTGTATGTTTACAACAAGTTAATATTAGCGCAGCACCTATTTTTCTTCATAAGTGAAATATTACTTTAAATTTCGTACCTAGGGGGGGTGTACAGTTGGCATGTGAAATAGCGCATGTTTCCCGTACATAGAACTGTCCCTGCACAGTGTCATTTCTGAAAGAAAAAAAATACATTTAAAACTGACTTGCGGCTATAATGAATTGTCGGCTCTGGCAATTCAGAGAGAATTCATTCATAAAAAAAAAAAAAAAATAGCGTGGGGGTCCCCCCCAAATTCCATTACCACGCCCTTCCGGTCTGTAATTGATACTAAGGGAAACCCCGCCGTCAATTAAAAAAAAAAATACGTGTGGTTCCCCCCAAATATCCATTTCAGACCCTTCAGGTCTGGTGTGGATTTTAAGGGGAACTCCACCCCAAATTTTAAAAAAAATGGCGTGGAGTTCCCCCAAAAATTCACACCAGACCCCTTATCCGAGCATGTTAACCTGCCCGGCCGCAGAAAAGAGGGGGGACAGAGTGCGCCCCGCCCTCTCCTGAACCGTACCAGGCCAAATAACAAAGGGGACCCCCAGATCCTGGCCCCCCCCATGTGAATTGGTAATGGGGTACATTGTACCCCTACCATTTCACGAAGGAAGTGTAAATAGTTGGAAAAAACACACACACACCGTAGAAAAAAGTCCTTTATTAATAGGAAAAAAATCCAGCGGTGGTAATCTACTCGGTCCCAGCTCTCTGCTCCAACGTTGTCTGTATCCAGCGACAGGTGATCTCCGGTCCAGCGATGAGAAGATCTATCCATCCAGAGCGCAGCCACACCGACCTCCTCTCTCCGCTGGACACAGCCCAGCGAATAACGCGGCTGAAGCTGTGACATTTCTTATATAGGGAATGCCCCCTCTGACGCACCCTCTGCTACGTCACTGGGGAAGCCCAGTCTTCCCCCTTGCGTCAGAGGGGGTGGGGTCACCTGGCGGGTGGCCCCGCCCCCTATACAAGAAATGTCACAGCTTCAGCCGCGTCATTCGCTGGGATGTGTCCAGCGGAGAGAGGAGGTCGGCGTGGCTGCGCTCTGGATGGATGGATCTTCTCATCGCTGGACCGGAGATCACCCGTCACTGGATACAGAGAGCTGGGACCGAGTAGATTACCACCGCTGTATTTTTTTTATTTATTTTTTATTAATAAAGGACTTTTTTCTACGGTGTGTGTGTGTGTGTGTTTTTTTTCCAACTATTTACACTTCCTTCGTGAAATGGTAGGGGTACAATGTACCCCATTTCCAATTCACATAGGGGGGGCCAGAATCTGGGGGGTCCCCTTTGTTAAAGGGGTCTTCCAGATTCTGATAAGCCCCCCGCTCGCAGACCCCCACAACCACCGGGCAAGGGTTGTGGGGATGAGGCCCTTGTCCCCTTCAACATGGGGACATCCTCCCCATGTTGAGGGCATGTAACCTGGTACGGTTCAGGAGAGGGGGGCCACACTCTGTCCCCCCCTCTTTTCTGCGGCCGGCCAGGTTAACGTGCTCGGGTAAGGGTCTGGTGTGAATTTTTGGGGAACTCCACTCCATTTTTTTTTATTTGGGGTGGAGTTCCCCTTAAAATCCACACCAGACCTGAAGGGTCTGGAATGGATATTTGAGGGGAACCCCACGTAATTTTTTTTTAAATTGACGACGGGGTTCCCCTTAATATCCATTCCAGACCTGAAGGGCCTGGTAATAGAATTTGGGGGGACCCCCACGCTATTTTTTTATTTTTATGAATGAATTTGCTCTGAATTGCCAGAGCCGACAATTCATTATAGCCGCAAGTCAGTTTTAAATGTCTTTTTTTCTTTCAGAAATGACACTTTGTGCAGGGACAGTTCTATGTACTGGAAACATGCGCTATTTCACATGCTAACTTTACCCCCCCCAGGTACGAAATTTAAAGGAATATTTCACTTTTATTGTTTCACTTTTTAGCATTATTAAAATCACTGCTCCTGAAAAAACGTCTGTTTTTAAAACTTTTTTTTGCATTGATACATGTCCCCTGGGGCAGGACCCGGGTCCCCAAACACTTTTTAGGACAATAACTTGCATATTAGCCTTTAAAATTATCACTTTAGATTTCAAATGTTCGAGTCCCATAGACTTTAACGGGGTTCTAAAGTTCACATGAACATTTGGTGTGTTTGCAAGTTCTGGTGCGAACCGAACAGGGGGGTGTTGCCTACAGACAAGACACACTTGGTGGCAGGAGTGTCATGGTCTGGGTCTGCATGAGTGCTGTTCCCCACTGGGGAGCTACAGTTCATTGAGGGAACCATGAATGCCAACATGTACTTGACTGTCACGGTCTGGAGTCAGGCTCAGAGGCCAGTAGCTATAGCAGCAAAGCAGGTATTCACACAGGTCACCCTGGCTGATGACACGAATGGTAGCAAAGATAAAGTCGGCAGCAGGAGACAGGAGCAATATATTGGCTGGTAAAGGCACAATATTCTGGCAACCAGGAAGTGCAGGGACATGGCTTAAATGCATTTTTATAAAAAAAAAATTTGTACTACTAATGGCGGCGATTAGCGATTTTTTTTCATGACTGCGACATTATGGCGGACACATCAGACAATTTTGACACATTTTTGGGTCCATTGTCATTTTCACAGCAAAAAATGCTATACAAATGCATTGTTTACTGTGAATATAACAGTGCAGTTTAGAAGTTAACCACTAGGGGGCGCTGTAGGGGTTATGTGTGACCTCATATGTTTTTCTAACTGTAGGGGGGTGGGGCTGGACATGTGATGTCATTGATCGTGTTTCCCTATATTAGGGAAACACACGATCAATGAAGCTGCCACTGTGAAGAACGGGGAAGCTGTGTTTACACACAGCTCTCCCTGTTCTTCAGCTCCGGGGACCGATCGCGGGACTCCAGCGGCAAACGGGTCTGCGGGTCCCGCGGTCACGGAGCTTCGGACTGGGTCGCGACCCACGGCTGGGCACTTAAAGAGGACGTACAGGTACATGATTGTGCCCAGCCGTGCCATTCTGACGACGTATATCTGCAGGAGGCGGTCCTTAAGTGGTTAATGGCTGTGTGTTGAGTTATTTCAGGGGATGGCAAACTTACACTGTTATGCAAGCTGTACACTCACTACTTTATATTGTAGCATAGTGTCATTTCTTCAGTGTTGTCAAATGAAAGGTATAATGAAATATTTACAAAAATGTGAGGGTGTACTCACTTTTGTGAGATACTGTATGTATTTTGTAAAAAGGCAGTTGGTTCCCTGCCTCATAATAGCCTGCTACAGGGTGTGAGTATGCAAGGACTTTAGGAAAATACATGTACAAGGGTAAAAAGAAAATAAAGTGTAAACTCATAGAGACAGAAAGAGAATATGGTCTTTCCAAAGAGGACACTGAAAGCTGTTTTTTTCTTCATAAAAGTGGAGACCTGTTAAAACCTTTCTCAGATTTCCATTGATATTTGTTCTTGGAAGTGGAAAATTCCCATTACTTGTCATCCAAAGAGAAGTGAAAAGAAACATTTCCATCTGGAACAGCAATAAAAAATCTCACAGACTTTTTAAGCTTAGTAAACAAATTAAATATGTCCAAAATAGGCTACGATAAGCAGTGGTGTTTTAAGGGATTGGTATTGGAAACATTATCTCCATGTTTTAATTGATTACATAGTGGATGAAATGTAAAGTAATGATGATATTTTGCTTATTACCAAAATTATGTTGAATTATTAAGACTTAGCAGGAAGTGTCATATTTGTGAACAAATCAAGAAGCAAACACACCGCCCTGAAGTCATACTGTATTGCAACCAATAAAATCATAACTATATAACAAGATGAAAAATTAGCACAGAATTCAGCTACAGACCTGATAGGAAAAATACCAGCCCTCTAATAAAGTCGTTTCAACTATTTTTATATATTTAAATATATCTCATATTTATAGTAGATGTAAACCCAAATGAAAAAACTCATATAACTTTTAATGCTAATTGTGATTTCAAACATTCTTTCAGCTTTTAAAAAAAAAAAGTTTTCTGCAATAAAGGCACTTCATGGAATAGGGTGACAGCGCTCTGCTTCTGGTGGCTTTTTCCTGATTAAATATAAGCCACATATTTTCCCCCTATTATCAATAGAATGATAGTCATCCCATATATATTTTTTTTACACATGGCCACTATATCTGTGACCACTAAAAGAAAGAAATACTTAGGCCTCGTACACAAGACCGAGTTTCTCGGCAAAAACCAGCAAGAAGCTTGCTGGGTTTTTATTTGCCGAGGAAACCGGTCGTGTGTACACTTTTCGACGAGGAAACCGTCGAGGATCTCGTTGGGCCAAAAAGAAAGCATGTCCTTCTTTTTCCTCGACGGGAATGGGAAATTTGGCTTGTTTTGCCCATCGAGTTTCCTCGGACGTGTGTACGAGGCTTCAAAGTAGATCTCCAATCAAAAAATCAAAGGTCCACTACAATTACAGCCCCCTTCTATCCTTAAAGCGACGCTAAAGTTAAAAGTTTTTTTTTTTTTTTTTAAATAACAAACATGTTATACTTACCTCCACTGTGTGGCTCGTTTTGCACACAGTGGCCCTGATCCACATCTTCTGGGGTCCCTTGGCGGCTGTCATGGCTCCCCCTCCGCAAGAGCTTTCCACCTTCATGCGAGCAAGCTCGCATGGTGGAAAGCTCTTGCGGACGCGCTCCCGTGATACAGTGGCGGGCATATCCGCGACTGTATCATTCGGCCCCGCCCCCCGGCGCGCCGCATCATTGAATGTGATTGTCAGCAGCGCAAAGCCAATGGTTGCGCTGCTATCAATCCATCCAACCTAGCCAATCAACGGCCAGGCTGGGAACCGAAGAGGATGACCGGGATGAGCGAGGGTAAGGTAAGTAGAACGGGGGCTTGGGGGGCTGGTGCTGTCGAATGTTTTTTTCAACAGGATGCATTAAGGTGAAAAAACATTTACCTATTACAACCCCATTAAATAACAAATGGCTTAAAAAGGGCAGGCATACAAAAATACAGCGTTACCAAAGAATAAATAAATTAATACTTATATGCATAAATAAATTTACAATTCTTACCTTTGACCGGGCATCCAAAGCTTTCTGGAGGCGGGCGTGACATTACCGAGTTTCACAGTTACCTCCTGGGAAAGTTAGGTGCTTTAAATCCATGGGAATGTGCTTCAACCTAACGTAAGAGTAAATTCTTGTGGGATTTTGAGGTCAGCCGTGTCTCCCAAAAGCTTTAGGAGCTGGGCTGAGTTACGTTTAACCACTTTGCTTACTGGGCACATTTACCCCCCTCCTGCCCAGGTGAAATTTCAGCTTTCGGCACTGCGTCGCTTTAACTTACAATTGCGCGGTCGTGCGACGTGGCTCCCAAACAAAATTGACGTCCTTTTTTCCCCACAAGTAGAGCTTTCTTTTGGTGGTATTTGATCGCCTGTGCGGTTTTTATTTTTTGCGCTATAAACAAAAAAGTGCGACAATTTTGAAAAAAATACAATATTTTTTACTTCTTGCTATAATAAATATCCCAATTTAAAAAAAAAAAACACATTTTTTTTCTCAGTTTAGGCCGATACGTATTCTTCTACATATTTTTGGTAAAAAAAAAAAAATCGCAATAAGCGACTGGTTTGCGCAAAAGTTATAGCGCTTACAAAATAGGGGACAGAATTATTATTTTTTATTATTTATTTTTTTACTAGAAATGGCGGCGATCTGCGATTTTTATTGGGACTGCGATGTTATGGCGGACACATCGGACACATTTTTGGCGCCATTCACATTTATACTGCGATCAGTGCTATAAATATGCACTAATTACAGTATAAATGTGACTGGCATTGAAGGGGTTAACACTAGGGGGTGAGGAAGGGGTTAAATATGTTTCCTATATAGTGTTCTAACTGGGCGTGGAGGGGGGGTGACTGGGTGGGGTGACCGATCTGTGTCTCTATGTACAAGAGACACAGATCGGTCTCCTCTCCAGAGACAGCACCGCTGTCTCTGTGTAAAACGGCAATGAGAGATGATCTCATATGTTTACATATGAGATCATCTCTCATTGGCCGCACAGATCGCATCGCAAACGGCCACTCTGATTGGCCGTTCGCGGCGATCTGTAATTGGCTGTGTCGAAGGGACACGGCCAACACAGATTTTCCCCGCTGCGCGCTCTGGAGCGCGCGCGGGGACCGTCCAAAGGGGCGGACGTCAATTGACGTCCACTTGGATTTTGGGATCCGCGCTGTAGCCGTCAATTGACGGCTAGCGGATCCCAAGTAGTTAAAGGGGTTGTAAAGTAATTTTTTTTTTTTCATAATAAGCATCCTTTACCTGCAGACATTCCTCTTTTCACTTCATCATTGTTCGTTTTTGCTCAGAAGTTGCTCTATTTCTTCTCTGTTCTGTTCACTTCCTGCTTGTCTGATTTTACTGACCCCCGTGACGGGAGGCTTTACTGCGGTGGTCAGTAACGTGCTCACCCCCTCCTGGGAACTACATCTGTGTGGCAGGACGCTCTCTTCGTGTTAGAGACCTCAAGGAGGTGTGAATTACTGGGCGTGCCACAATCCATACTGGGAAATGTAGTTCTTACATGAACGAACAATGAAAACCAGGAAGTGAATGAGAGAACAGAAACTAGAATGCCGGAGGTGATATAGATGAAGGAATTTAATAGGTATTTACTCGTTTTTTAACAGAATCATTACACTATTCTGTCTGTCTACCTTGCAGACATTAATTTTAGGCAAAAAAAATAATTCCTTTACAACTCCTTTTTAATTTTTGGTCAAACGTAATCTTTGCATTGTTCTGTCCACCAGATGTCTATGCTGATTATCTGTATATGTGTTGTTAAAATTACATGTAAGGTTTGTAATTTACATAAGACAATCATATGTGGAGTGCAGGCTCCATCTAGTGTTCTTTTTTCGTATTGCTGCAGTTGTTCTGTTTATTTGATTTACTGTATATGTAGTTAAGGAAGTTGTTAGTAAGCAGAGAATTCTGGGAAGAATCTTCACAAGAAGTGAAGCAGCCACCATTCTTTGAGAAGATACTGCAGGAAGCAAGACATGTATTTCTCAATCTAACGCCATCACCCCTTAGAGAACTTAAAAAGTATGTTTTACTGTCTCATCTTATATTGTAGATCTTTGTTTCTGTAATGTGTGCTGTAATGTATGCAATATTGTACTTATTGCGGTCCATTTCTGTTATTTTGTAGTTTCACCTGGCTTGTTCTAATAAAATTGAGATCAAAGAAATATGGTATCTGAAGTTTATGGGACAAGAAGGTTTAGCTATATGTCCTTGAGACAGAACATGCATACCTATAAAATTTCATTTGCGTACAGTGTTGCATGACCATGCAATTGCATGTAAAAGTAGCACAGTGCTGAAAGCAAAAATTGCTCTGGCCATGAAGGGAGTAAAACCTTTTGGTGTTCAAGTGGTTAAGCTGCTGGCTAAAAAGCTTGTGATTAATGATAGGTGAAAATTAAAAAATGAATGTGATATTTATGTATTTTAAATATGATTCCAGTCCATTTTTCAGATAATAAATCTGTTTAAAGCTTGGGGGCTCAATATTTAAGAAAGAGGTAGCACCAAATAGCACTGATCACAGCCACTGCAATAGAGCATATACTGTATATTTTTATGCACACATGGACCTAATATATACTAGCAATGAGTGCCAATTCCTTGCCTTGACTGGATGATTCAGTGTATTCAGTCTTGTATAAGATAAGTGTCATAGTTTGTGAATTATGTGGTGTCTTGTAAACAATATTTAGCTTTAGGTACATCAAGAACAACATTGCAACAACATGGCTGAACAAGTCATAGAGACATCTTTTGATGTCTTTGGTGGGTTTCGCAAACATAAAGGATGTTTGCTGATACCAACATGATTATTTATTATGGTCATTTCAATAGTAATGTACAGGTGAAACTCAAAAAATTTGAATATCGTGGAAAAGTTCATTTATTTCACTAATGCAACTTAAAAAGGTGAAACTAATATATGAGATAGACTCATTACATTCAAAGCAAGATAGTTCAAGCCGTGGTTTGTCATATTTGTGATGATTATGGCTTACAGCTCATGAAAACCCCAAATCCACAATCTGAGAAAATTTGAATATTGTGAAAAGGTGCAATATTCTAGGCTCAATGTGTCCCTCTCAAATCAGCTAATTAAGCCATAACACAAAGAGTTCCTGAGCCTTTAAATGGTCTCTCAGTCTGGTTCAGTAGGAATCACAATCATGGGAAAGACTGCTGACCTGACAGTTGTGCAAAAAACCTCATTGACACTCTCCATAAGGAGGGAAAGCCTCAAAAGGCAATTGCAAAAGAAGTTGGATGTTCCCAAAGTGCTGTATCAAAGCACATTAATAGAAAGTTATGTGGAAGGGAAAGGTGTGGAAGAAAAAAGTGCATAAGCAGCAGGGATGACCGCAGCCTGGAGAGGATTGGCAGGAAAAGGCCATTCAAAAGTGTTGGGGACTTTCACAAGGAGTGGACTGAGGCTGGAGTCAGTGCATCAAGTGCCACCACACACAGACAAATCCTGGACATGGGCTTCAAATGTCGTATTCCTCTTGTCAAGCCCCTCCTGAACAACAAACAACGTCAGAAGCGTCTTACCTGGGCTAAAGAAAAACAGACCTGGTCTGTTGCTTAGTGGTCCAAAGTCCTCTTTTCTGATGAGAGCTAATTTTGCATCCCATTTGGAAACCAATGAGCCAGAGTATGGAGGAAGAATGGAGAGGCACACACTGCAAGATGTTTGAAGTCCAGTGTGAAGTTTCCACAGTCTGTGTTTATTTGGGGAGACATGTCATCTACTGGTGTTGGTCCACTGTGCTTCATTAAGTCCGGGGGAAACGCATCCGTCTACCAGGAGATTTTGGAGCACTTCATGCTTCCTTCCGCAAACGAGCTCTATGGGGATGCTGACTTCATTTTCCAGCAGGACTTGGCACCTGACCACACTGCCAAAAGCACCAAAACCTGGTTCAATGACTGTGGGATTACTGTACTTGATTGGCAGCAAACTCGCCTGACCTGAAACCCCATAGAGAATCTATGGGGCATTGCCAAGAGAAAGATGAGAGACATAAAAATTAACAATACAGAAGAGCTAAAGGCCGCTATTGAAGAATCCTGGTCTTCCATAACACCTCAGCAGTGCCACAGTCTGATAGCTTCCATGCCACGCCGCATTGAGGCAGTAATTGCTGCAAAAGGGGCCCAAACCAAGTACTGAGTACATATGCATGCTTATACTTTTCAGAGGTCCGATATTGTTCTATGTACAATCCTTGTGTTATTGATTGCATGTAATATTCAAATTTTCTGAGATTGTGGATTTGGGGTTTTCATGAGCTGTAAGCCATAATAATCACAATTATGACAAATCACAGCTTGAACTATCTTGCTTTGCATGTAATGAGTCTATCTCATATATTAGTTTAACCTTTTAAGTTGCATTAGTGAAATAAATTAACTTTGACCGATATTCAAATTTTTCAAGTTCCACCTGTATATGCTCTCTTATCATGGCAACATTAAGAATGTCACAGCCACAGTCTCACACTGTCTCTCCCCTAAATTGCTTAGCATATGTTTCACCCTTTTTTTTTACCACTGGTCTACATCATATTTCAAATTATAAGTTTACAAAGTATTCAAAATGATCTGCAAATAAAACATTTCTTGAGTGCATAATCGTGGTAAACTCCTGAACAAGCTCTGGTCAACGAAAAACGCCTTTGGAGGTTTCATAATTAGTTCAATAGACTCTGCTCCACTGAAATTAAGGTGTCACATAATAAGAATTTAAGGACATTTTTTATGGAAGACCTACATTTAAAAAATGAAAATAAAATATGGAGATCAATGAGAAATGGTATAATGTTCTCAAGAAGCACCAATTAGGGTTGGGCTTTAAAACAATATCCCATTTTTAAAAATGGAAAGAACATGAAACAACCAAACTCATGACAGTGGTGATAGCTCTTAAGATGTTGAAGAGATACAGAGCCAGGAGAAAGGGTCCATGGGCCAATTATGACCCAGATTCTCCAGAAAGCTAGGATGTGTGCAATAATTACAAGGAAAAACTCACCTGTGGAAAAAAAAAGATCAAATCCCTTTTGATGTTTGTAAAATAAATACATAAGCATACCCAACAAAACTGTAGAACACTATTCTTGTGTTCAAAGAGATCAAAATCAAATGTTTTTGCCCTACAACAACATTTTTTTTTTAGAAGAAAGCATCAATGCTCACCAACCTGAGGACCCCATTAGCATGTTATAGCAAAGGGGTGATCACACCTTTTTTTGGAATTGTTCTCTTGCGCACAGGAGCCGTTGTGTGATGTCACTCCGGCTCATGTGCACCATTAACGGCACAGGCTAGGGAAGAAACGGCACAGAGTTGATTTCTTCCCCGCTCATGCGCTGTTAACATTTTTGGCGGTCTACAACAAGTGAAATATCTCCTAAACTGCACACGTTTAGGAGATATTTCCACTACCTATAGGTAAGCCTTATTCTAGGCTTAACTATAGGTAGAAGTCCAAAAAAAAGGGTTTACAACCACTTTAAAGGTGTAATTCTGAATAAATATATGAAAACCACCTTGGCTCACCCAAATTCAACTTGTTTTATACTCATTAGCCATTCTTCTATTAGTTAACGTTCAATTTGACTCGAGCCAAATTATATAAATCTTAAAATATGACACCTTGACAGCCATACATTTCAATGAAAAATTCCCCAAAAAAAGCCAAGCTATTCCTATATGAAAACCACCTTGGCTCACCCAAATTCCACTTGTTTTATTCTCATTGGGCATCCTACCATATAGGAAAGTTCAATTTGGCCGGAGCCAAATGATGGAAATCCTAAAATATGGCACCTTGACAGCCATGCATTTCAATGGGAAATTCCAAATAAGAAACCAAGCTGTTCCTTCATGAAATCCCATCATGGCTCACCCAAATTTAATTTGTTTTATACTCATTGGGTACCCTTCTATTAGTTAAAGTTCAATTTGGCCTGAGCCAAGTGATATAAATGTAACGGCTCTGGGGAACGGGAGTGAACCACAACTGCGGATGCAAGGATTTCAATGCTCTTCTCTATGTGAGAATTCAGTATTAGACCCCAGGCGTCACTCCACACAAACAGGAGTTTGGGGGTTCTCTACATCATCTCTCTCTCACATAAAGATAGGCGTTGAGCTACTAAGCTTGGACGCATTACAGCATGTGACCAGAGCTTAGTGTTTAAATTATACTATGCACTAAAAATTCCAATGCACAACTGTATGCAAGTGATTATCAGTATTACATAGCGTCGTGCATAAGGCCACTAAGGGAGAAGGTATGAAATACGTCAACCCTTAGCATAGAAAAGTTTAGGCGAACATGTTCCGCAACTTAGGGCATAGGCCCATAAACAAGTAGCACTTATGTCAGGCACGTAGTAAATAGACATTGTAGAAACAACTAATAACTGCTTATGAGAGGCAAATATAGCTCAGGAAATTTGAGAGTACCCATAGTAAAGAGGAGTTGTAGAGACAACTAAAAGTTTCATATGAGAGGCAAATATCGCTCAGGTAATTTGAGAGTACACGTTAGCAATAGCAACTAGTAAGTGCATATGAAGGGCATCCATAGCACGGGTATTTTGAGAGTGTATGTCCCTTTAAGATATTCCTTAGCAAACAGTCATAGGCACAACAGTCTATCCCAAGTAGTATGTTAATAGCCACAAGCCATAATAAATAACAACAATTGTTTTAGATGGAAGTATGCAGCAGATCTGTCTATAGAACTACAAGTGAAACAATTGCTACTTATCCATTTGCAGGGCTTCAGTGTAGAAACAAGGGATTCCATAGTGTAGGTGTCAGCAAGGAAGGTGATCTTTCATTCAGGGTCTCCTGGTGGGGCGTATTTTGGGCTGTCCTGTAGAACCTGCAGTAAGGTTTGCAGCGCTGATACAGGAGTGGGATGGTTGCTGGGGATGCCTTCAGGTCCAGGGAAGGATGGCTGGTCTCTGCAGTTCTTCTGTAGCCATGCCAGTTACGGCCGACAATAATAGAACAGGGCTTGTATGGCTTGTAAATGCCTTTATAGGCAGGAGACAGCTGTAGTGCATAGCACTAATTTAAGAGAACCGCCAAATCGCAGTGCACTTACGCGTTCCACAGTGGAACGCACGCGGCGCCGGGCAATGATGTAATCACGCGGTCACCGCAATGCGCTCCAGCGTGGAACGCATTATGACGCTGGAAGCTCCTGTTACAATAAATCATAAAATATGTTACCAAACGTTGCACCATGACTGCCATGCATTTATATGGGATATTCCGAATAAGAAACCAAGCTATTCCTATATGAAAACCATCGTGGCTCACCAAAATTCCACTTGTTTTATACTCATTGGGCATCCTACTATATAGGAAAGTTCAATTTGGCCCAAACCAAGTGATAGACATCATAAAATATGGCACCATGCATTTCAATGGGAAAATACTGAAAAGGTAGCCAAGCTATTCTAATATGAAAAGCATCTTGGCTCACCTAAATTCCAATTGTTTTATACTCATTAGGCATCCTACTATATAGAAAAGTTCAATTTGGCCTGAGTCAAATGATAGAAATCCTAAAATAGGGCACCAAACATGGCACCATGACAGCCATGCATTTCAATGGGAAATTCCGAATAAGAAGCTAAGATATTCCTATATGAAATACATCTTGGTTCACCCAAATTCCACTTGATTTATACTCATTGGGCATCCTACTATATAGGAAAGTTCAATTTGGCCCAAGCCAAATGATATAAATCTTGAAATATGGCAACATGACAGTTGTGCATTTCAAATGGGAAATTCTGAATAAGGAACCAAGATATTCCTATATAAAAACCACCTTGGCTCACCCAAATTTCACTTGTTTTATACTCACTGGGCATCCTACAATACAGTAAAGTTCAATTTGGCACAAGCCAAATGATAGAAATCCTAAAATATGGCACCAAACCTGGCACCATGACAGCAATGCATTTCTAAGGCCGCGTACACACGGTCTGTCCAACCGATGACAACGGTGAAGCTGACTGAGGGTCTGATGTGCCTACACACCATAGGTTAAAAAAACGATCGTGTCAGAACACGGTGACGTAAAACACAACGATGTGCTGAAAAAAAAATGAAGTTCAATGCTTCCAAGCATGAGTCGACTTGATTCTGAGCATGCGTGCATTTTTAACCAATGCTTTTGCATACTAACCATCGGTTTTGACCGATCGGTTAGGCGTCCATCGGTTTAATTTTAAAGCAAGTTCTACATTTTTTGACCGAAAGATAACTGACCGATGGGGCCCACACACGATCGGTTTGGATCGATGAAAAGGTCCTTCAGTCCGTTTTCATCGGTTTTGACCGACCGTGTGTGTACGCGGCCTAAGGGAAATTACGAATAAGAAGCCAAGCTATTCCTATATGAAAACATATATTTTAGGATTTCTATCATTTGGCTCGGGCCAAATTGAGCTTTACTATATAGTAAGATGCCCAATAAGTATAAAATAAGTGGAATTTGGGTGAACCAAGTTGGTTTTCATATAGGAATGTCTTGGTTCCTTATTCAGAATTTCCCATTTGAAATGCATGGCTGTCATGGTGTCACATTTGGTGCCATATGTTAGGATTTCTATCATTTGGCTAGGGCCAAATTTAACTTTCCTATAAAGTAGGATTCCCAATGAGTATAAAACAAGTGTAATTTGGGTGAGCCAAGATGGTTTTTTATGTAGGAATAGCTTGGATTCGGAAAATCCCATAGAAATGCATGGCAGTCATGGTGCAACGTTTGGTGCCATATTTTATGATTTATATCACTTGTTTCGGGACAAATTGAAATTTAACTAATAGAAGGGTACCCAATGAGTATAAAACAAGTGAAATTTGGGTGAGCCAAGATTGTTTTCATATTGGAATATCTTGGCTACTGGCCCCATGGCACCATGACAGCCATGTATTTCAATGGGAAAATTATGAATAAGAAGCCAAGCTTTTCCTATATGAAAACCATCTTGGCTCACACAAATTCCACTTGTTTTATACTCATTGGGTATCCTTCTATTAGTTAAAGTTCAATTTGGCCTGAGTCAAGTGATATAAATCTTAAAATATGGCACCTTAACAGTCATGCATTTCAATGGGAAATTCTGAATAAGAAAGCAAACTATTCCTATATGAAAAACAACTTGGCTCACCCAAATTCCACTTGTTTTATACTTGTTTTAACAAGTGGAATTTGGGTGAGCCAAGATGGTTTTCATATAGGAATAGTTTGGCTTCTTATTCAAAATTTCCTATTGCATGGCTGTCATGGTGCCACGTTTGGTGCCATATTTTAGGATTTAGATCACTTGGCTTGGACCAAATTAAATTTTAACTAATAGAAGGATACCCAATGAGTATAAAACAAGTGGAATTTGGGTGAGCCAAGATGGTTTTCATATATTTATTCAGAATTACCCCTTTAAATACCTGGCATTTAGGGATATATTATTATAAACATTGCAGATGATTGTTTAGTAAATAATCACTTTTGTGAATAAAGATCCAACCTGAATAAGAAGCTGGCCGAATAAGGAGCCAACTTCTGCATTCGAATAAGAAGCTGGCTGAATAAGGAGCTAACTTCAACTTCATTATGTATATTCTTTCTGTTATTGCTTTGGTTGTATGTAATGCAATCACTTTATCATATATAAAGTTACACTAATCACCTGCTGGTATGTCTGCATATATTTACTCTTAGAAATCTATGCTGGGTGTGTTAGTACTATTGCTTTCAGTTATTTTGGGTGTGTTACTAGTTATTGTCCTAAAAAGGGATAGGCCCGGATTCACAAAGCACTTGCGCCGACGTATCTCAAGATACGCCGCGTAAGTGCAAATATGCGCCGTCGTATCTGTGCGCCAGGCCCACAAAACTAGATACGCCTGAAAATAGGCTTCATCCGACCGACGTAACTTGCCTACGCCAGCGTATCGTGGGCGCATATTTACGCTGGACGCATGTGGCACTCCCATTGATTTTCTATTCAAATATGCAAATGAGGGAGATACGCCGATTCACGATCGTACTTGCGCCCGACGCAGGCTACGACTTGTGCGCGTAAGTTGTACGTACGGTGTAAAGTTATGCCCCATAAAGGAGGTGTAACTCAGCAGCATCCATGCAAAGGGCTGCACCAGGGAACACAAGCCGGCGTATTTTACGTAGTTTATGTTGTACGTGAATAGGGCTGGGCGTAGGTTACGTTCACGCCGTAGGCAGTGATCCGGCGTATCTTAGGCATGTTCCGACGTGATTGTGAGCATGCGCACTGAGACGCGCCCACGGGACGGTGCATGCGCAGTTGGCAATACGTATCTGTCTGGCGCTCGGCCCATCATTTGCATGGGGTCACGCCTCATTAACATGGCTCACGCCCACTTGCACTTACGCCGACTTACGCCTAAGAAACCCAGCGCAGATTTGGGAGCAAGTGCTTTGTGAATTCAGTGCTTGCCTCTCTGTGCTGTGTCGGCGTAGCGTAAAGAAGATACGCTAAGGCGGCATAAATATGCGCCGATGTATGTGAATCCGGGCCATAATCTCTACATAAACTGGAGCCCTGTTCTAGGTGGAGGCACTGCCAATTACATACAGTATTCATAGTCCACTCTTCCTTTAGCTAAGGCTCTGACTCATTTGGTTACTTGTAGGTTAGCGCCATAGCCTGTGTGGAGAGGGCAACTTCCTATGACCCGCAGTATAATAGGGCTACTCTTATGTACATGTGATTTTCTTTTCGTTTTTAATACATTTGCAAACATTTCCAACAAACTTCTTTCACAGTGTCGTTATGGGGTAGCGTTTGTAGAATTTTGAGGAACATAATGAATTTAATCCATTTTGGAATAATGCTATAACATAACAAAATGTGGAAAAAGTGAAGCGCTGTGAATACTTTCTGGATGCACTGTATGCGTGCAGAGATCTTCAAACTGTAGAGGATTATACAGTTTATGAATCATAGATTCATGATTCCTGAATTATGGGAAGCTTTGTAGATTAGACAGTTCTGCATGGAAATACTCAGGCAAATACAAATTAGCCCAGTAGCTTGTTAATGACAATCGTCTGGTATTCAAGCATATACGTGGTAATGTCTTAACATCAGTTACTGAAGTTTTAGATGTGACAAAAATGTATTTAATATGTTGATGTTTATTAGTCATTAAATGTGGTGGCTGCATTCGTTTTTATTTATCAGGCTGGGTACATTTTGTGCAGGTAAAGAATACCTATAAATCTTGCTAGAAGTTTTGGGTGGATGTAAAGTCCTGTTCACTGAATTGAATTGTTATCAGCCTTTCCAGCTATTATCTGGGAACTACAAAAACAACAAAGTATAGTGGAGAAAAAGATAGGGGAAGGTTTTTGTAGCCCCAATCAGGATTACAGCCAAGGGTAACAATGTTCATAGAGTGCAGTGAATGTCATCACTCTAATACAGGGAATGTATTGCTAGCAGCAGGGCCGGACTTACCATTGTGCTTGACTTGGCTCAAGCCCATGGGCCCCGTCCAATAGGGGGCCCCTGCCTGTTAAGTCTCCTTACTTTTTTATTTGATTATTCCTCCAGCACATGCGCTTCCCGTCCACTGAGTCAAGGCACACTCTGTGTGTGCTGTTCCCAGGGCCGATCCGCCCTATATGATTGCTACGCAAGATGCGTAGGGCCCCCGCAATGTACTCGGGTCCCCCGCCTCCCCTTCCTGTCCTTCTCCATACACGTGACGTAAATAGGTAGCGCCGCCCTGAGCTATTGACTGTCTGACGCTGACTGTGTGTCCTGCCAAAAAAGTTCCCCGGTGTCCTACCAAAAAAGTTCCCTCGGCAGATAAGCACCCCCCCTGTACTGCGTAGGCGTAGCGCGGCGCTTGCCCAGTATGAACCTGAACTGAGCCTCCAAAAATAGCCAAACGTGTAGAGCTGAGACGGAGGCAGCACTAGACGGCAAGTCACGTGACGCGTCTGCGCAGTACAGGGGGGTTCTTATCCTCCGGGGAACTTATTCGGCAGAACACCGGAGGCTGTTGAAAGGTAAACCAGTTTCAAGGCTCTGTCTGCACAATCACAATGTTATTATTGTATAATATATAATATATTATTGTTGCTGCTAGTTGACCTTCGTTTTGTCGCAGTTTTTATTAGGCTGGTCAGATGGTAATTACTAGGACATGAATCATAGGGAAAAGGGAATATTTCTGTACTGACTAATGAATGATTTTTATTATTTAGCTCTTGTTTTCCCAAAGACTCCGGTGAGTGCACAAGTGGGCCTTTTGTTTCTTTTCGGACCAAGAAATATTGGTTGTGGATATTTTAGCGGCGGGAGAGTCATTGGTATACAGGGGGTAGCAAATAGGCATTAAAGAGCTTGTTATATGTTTAAGATGAATAGCTGAATTGATAGATAGATAGATAGATAGATAGATAGATAGATAGATAGATAGATAGATAGATAGATAGATAGATACACATATTTTTATTGTGGTGTAGGATCTGGGCCTGCTGTACCTCCATCTCTCTCTCTCTCTCTCTCCCTCTTTCTCTCCTTTCTTTCTCTCTTTCTCTCTTTCTCTCCCTCTTTCTTTCTTTCTTTCTTTCTTTCTTTCTTTCTTTCTTTCTTTCTTTCTTTCTTTCTTTCTTTCTTTCTTTCTTTCTCCCTCCATCCCTTATTCCTCTCATACTCTAACCACACCCCTTACGGGCCACGCCCATTTGAGTCATGCCCACTATTTAACGTGAACCACGCCCATTTTTCGTAATGTATAGAAGGTAGGGCCTGAAAGTGACTCATGCCCAGGGGCCCCCACCACCCTAAGTCCTGCCCTGGCTAGCAAGATTACCAAGTGGAAATAATGGGGGGGGGGGGGACTAAATAAACACAAATACAATCATCACAACTAACAACTGGTAAGCTGAAAAATATGACATTTTTTGTTTTAGATTTAGATAAACTTTAAAGCTGCTTGCAACAATTTACTGGTAATCTTGTGCACACTGCAATGCTATAACATGAATTAAGCACGTTTTGAAGATGGTGATGAGCAGTTTGCCATCTGCCGCACTCTTAAATTTAGATACAGTTTATAGAAAGATTTTTGTCTTGAGTCTTTCACAAATCACATACATCACTGGCCAATGCTCTGCAGAGTAAATAGTAAAATAGAGAAAGACATATGTGACTGCCTTATTTTGTATGTTTAAGTATTTCTATGTTAAAGCATTGTCTATGTGGAACAGCTGTCTGCAACACACAGGAAAAAGTCAGTTGGCAAAAACCGATGGCTAGTAGTGTACAGTGACACATAATGCAGCAGCAGTAACTGCAGAAAATCATGTCACTGGATTTGTGTGGAGATACAAAATAAGTTGGCTTGTTTTAAAAGTCATTGGGGGAAATATTTTTAGTGGTGTCTTATTATTGCGTTTACTTGGGAGTTTACATTTTTTTTTTTTTTATATATAAAACTCTTTTTTACTTAACCATTGAGGATGATTTACTAAAGTTAAATAGACTGTGCACTTTGCAAGTGCAGTTGCACTCATGTTCCCCAGAGCCTAATGAATGCAGTGAATCTTCACTTTGTAAAGAACACCAAACTAGGTGCATGGGGGAAAAAAACAGGATTTTTTTACTTGCACAAGATTGGATGATGGAAATCAGCAGAGCTTTACTGCATTCACTTACAGTAGCTCTGGGGAATGTGGGTAATGCATAATTTTATATTCATACTATTATGAGTCATTTTACACACTTTTTCCTGGGCTTGTGGAAAACTAAAAACATTAGTCTTCAAACGCCTAAACCTGCTTCTGTTTAATTTGTCAGCTCCTATGTGTATGCTTCAAAGTGTCCCTGCAAGCCCTGCTGCCCTCACCTCTGCAGAGCTCTGCCAGAGAGTATGTAATTTTCCAGCTCTGTATAGGCCCTCATGTACATGGACATGTAATGCAAAAAAAGATCTCCTGCACTATAACTGTGAATGTGTGCAATCCTATTGGCAGACAAGGTGCCCTAGACACCCTAGGAATATAGTTCTAAAACCCCAAAAAATAGGCTACAGCGCTGATATAAGAATATATAATAAAATGAATCCCATGCAACGTGATCAAATTGGTATGTGGGTCTTGACCATATTATTTTTGTTATTTGGTTTAAGTGATTAATTTTGTTATATATTCACCGCTTGCAAACCGGCTCACGCCGAAGAACGAAGATTTGCAGTCCAAGGACCACGGCTATTGAACGCTCTACCAACAGACATCCGCATGGAAGAAAACCATCAGGCCTTCAGAAAAAAACTTAAAGGATCACTAAAGGAATTTTTTTTTTTTTAGCTAAATAGCTTCCTTTACCTTACTACAGTACTGGTTTCATGTCCTCATTGTTCGTTTTTGCTTTGAAGTTGCTGTAATTCTGCTGTGATCTCCACACTTCCTGCTTGTCTGGCTCCTTATGAAAAATCTCATGGCAGCTTTTCACTGTGGTCCAAGCTGTGTGTCTAAAACTCCTCAGAACCAGATTCATTTAAAAACAAAACAATGCCCTAGATTTGTTTGTTTTTGTTCTGTGGGTCTCTTTACTACACAGAAACATGAAACCAGTTTAAAAACGAAAGTGAAACTGCAGGTACGTTATATGATTGAATTTAATCTATTTTTAATAATTTTTAAAAGGAATCAGTTAACTTTTATGTCTCTATACCCTGTAAACAGTCATTTCAGAAAAAGCGACTTGAGGCGATTTAGTTTGCATGTGTAGCGCTATACAAGTTATTCACTCACTCTCTCAGCAGCTCTAGCTGACAAGCAGGAAATGAAGACCAGGTGAGTCAATGTGGAAGAAAGAGTCTTTGGCAATTACCAGCAGCTGAGCACAGAGCTCTGAGAAGGAAGGGCTGAGCCCAGCCCTGACAGTACCCTCTCCTCAATGACCCCTCCGACTCGGAGGACCACCATAATTCACCATGAATGTCGTGTAATGGATTTCTTGAAAGTCAGACCAAAGTAGTGCATGAACTTTTTTGAAGTTGCTGTGACTTTAAGCCACACATATATGAATGGTTATCATTGGAAAACCTGGGATATGATTGTCATGCAACTTTGATGTCCAAAGTCCTATGACAAGTCACACAAGTGTGAATGGGGTGTAAAGCCTGTCTATGACTGTGTTAAAACAGTGAGATCAAGGTACACGTCCCATAGTTGTAAAGTGTGGTATGGATCATTTATAGTCTGAACTCCCTGAAAAGGGGATAACATTTGGAAACCATCAGTAGTGACGCCAGTTGTACAATGGTCATGTACCCTTCTGAATCAGGAATCTCTGATCCCTTTTCATTGTTGCTCCTATTTTTGGTCTAAGCCAAAGTGTATGTCCAGGCATTACCTAAATGCACCTCTAAACCTTCAACGTCCCAAAATATGAACCAGCATTTATTTTACCTTGTTCCTGTAGCGTGAAACAAATTTTATTACTCCCTGGGATTTGATCAAGATGTTTGTAACATTCTTGCAGGGGTAGCTCAGTTTCCATCAATGTAGACCTGCTCCCAGAAATACATCTCCCAAGAGTCTTTTCGTTGTTTAGGCAGGCTCTTAAACATCAAAGTAGCGGAATTATTTTACTGGCAAATAAGTCGATATATATGATTGTGGAGTGGACTAGAGAGTGCTGGGACCAGGTTGTCTGGTGTTTTTTTTTGTGTATGTTTTTCTGTTTGTTGGTTTGCCTAAAACATAATAAAAATATCTTTTAAAAAAAAAAGAGGGCTGGGGATTTGGGGAGTTCTGTAGTCTAGCACATGGGGTTCACAACACTGTTGTGGATTTCAATGCTGCAAAAGCACTTTGCTGTCAGCCAAAAATAGTTAGGAGCACCAAACTTTTGGTGAATCAACAGATGCTCTGTACTTGCATTGTTTTTAAAGAAATAACACATGGGGAAATGTGCATGCATTGGCAGAGATGCACTGAATATTTTTTATTTTAATTTCTCTTTAAAACATTATCAGGTATTCATGTTATACCGAAACCGGGTAAGGATCACGGGGACTGCGCAAACTATCGTCCGATTTCGCTAATTAATACTGATTTAAAAATCCTGACTAGAATCCTAGCTCTTAGATTGAATACCTTCCTCCCCCGCTATATTCCACTGGACTAGGCAGGTTTTGTCCCTAATAGACAGGCATCGGACCAAACCCGCAGAATTTTGAATTTGATTTTGGCCGTCCAATCTGATTGGGACGGCGGAGCACCTAGAAGGGGTATGATACTTTCATCAGATATTCAGAAGGCGTTCGACTCCCTTTCTTGGGATTATCTGTTCGATGTATTGCATCGTTATGGATTTGGCGAACGCTTTCTGGCCCTTCTCCGAACGTTATTTGATGCTCCGATAGCCTCCTTGGTGCTCCGGGGGTATTCTTTCCAACCTTTCGCTATTAAGAGAGGAACTAGGCAGGGGTGTCCGTTGTCTCCGCTCCTGTTTGTCCTGGCAATAGAGCCGCTGGCTTAAAAAAAATTGGGATTGCCAGGATATACGGGGGATAGTGGGCGGTGGACATGAACACAAATGTTTTTGCTTTTTGCTGACGATTTGTTAACTTTAACTTCACCGATCACGTCTCTTCCCAATTTGTATGCAACACTTAATCCATTTTCGGTAATATCGGGGTTACGAATCAATCATAGTAAATCTAGGGCACTTAATATTTCACTGCCAAACTCCACCCAGAAAGCACTTGAACAATCGCACCGGTTTTAGTGGGAACCCGAAGCACTTCCCTACTTAGGTATCAACTTAACTTCATCTCTACAAACGCTATATAGGAGGAATTACCCAGCTCTTTTTAGGAGGTTAACTGAGCATCTGGCCAAGTGGCAAATTCATCCCCCATCGTGGTTTGGCAGACTTCACTCTATTAAAATGAACGTCCTACCAAGGATATTGTATCTGTTTCGTACGATACTGGTACCATTGGTACACAGTGATTAGAAAATTTTGCAAAAGAAAATCTTACAGTTTGTTTGGGGGGATAAGAGGCCTAGGGTAAATAAGCACACTATGTTTACTCTTAAACGTAAAGGGGGCTTAGGTCTACCTGACCTGCAGAAATATTTGTATGCGGCCCAGCTAGCTCACTTTTCCAAGTTTTAATTCTAAGCGACCACAAGCGATATGGATGATCATGAAATCCTACTCCTGTCGTCCGCATCAAATATCCCATATTATGTGGCTTCCGCTTAAGGATAGACCCACTATATTATGTTTATCTTTCTCCTGGGATCATTTGGGATAGAGTCTCTAGATCCCAGAATTTTAAATCACCACACTCCCCATTGGCACCTATAGTGCGGAATAGTGCCTTTACCCTGGGTCTCGATCCTCTTGCTTTCAAATAGTGGACAAATAAGGGTTTGCTGCATAAAGCAGACGTTTGTGATGGAGGGGGTGTACTTACTGAGCAAACTATGAGGGAAAAATATCATATGCCATTGGTGGAATGTTATAGATATGCCCAATTGCGTCATTATGTGCAGACCTTGGCTCGTCGGGGGATCTTGCGACCTCTACTCCCATGGAGCACTTCTGTATTCAATATGATAGACTTAATAGCCATATTTCTGAGATATATGCAATGTTGATGAGTTCATCGACTAAACTGAACTATATGCTCCAATGGGAGGGAGATTTGCAGGAGACCCTAGGTTTGGAAGAGTGGCACAGGTTGTCAGACACAGCGTCCAGATCGCTTATCAATACGTCTATAATAGAAGCTAATTATAAAGTGTTACTTAGATGGTATATGGTGCCGGCTAGGCTTGCTACCTTTGTACACGGAGCTACCCCCAAGTGTTTTAGAGGCTGTGGTCAGACTGGAACCACCTATCATATATGGTGGACTTGTCCTAAAGTTAGGAGGTTCTGGATCAGGGTCTATAATTTTATATACTCTTTGACTCGGTTGAATTTGGTTAAATCAGCGAAACAGGCTCTTTTGGATGACAGGGTTGTGGAGGCTTCTAAGGCCCAAAGGCGGTTGCTTGCTTTCATTTTTATATCGGCTAAAATTACAATTGCTAGAAATTGGCAGTCCGCAGCCCTGCCATTTGATCAGCTTAAGAGGAAAATGTCCTGGCTAATGCTGAATGAACGCTTGACGGCACTGGTACAGGACAAAATTAAGTTTTTCCATAAAGTTTGGGACCCATGGCTTGGGTATCTTACCAATGACCTGAGGACACTGGCGATGTAGGTATGATCCTATCTGATGGATTTTGGGGTACTGGACGGTAGCTCTCACCTCTTTCTTCCTTCTCTCTTCTTTACTTCTCTTCTTTTCTCTCTCAATTTCTCATTCAGGAGCTCTCCAACACGGGCCCTTATTGCTTAGATGTTGGTATTAGCAGTAAGATGGGCTTACAATTTTGTGCCCGAGAACTTTTGCCCTGCGGGACTTGAGGTCCCTGGGATACACACTGTTCGTTATGCTGTTCCTGAAGGGTTATTCTTAGGGTGGTATCCTGGAGGGGTTCCTCAGAGTCTGTGTATATTTGTACTTTTATTTTTCATGACTTACTGCACTATTTGTATGGTATATGTATGGGTCCTTGACTGCGCTTGCTAACTCCGGTGGATGTGTTGAAATGCTTTTGTACTGTTGTATATATCTTTTCAATAAATACCATTGAATATAAAACATTATTAGGAGCAGCCAATCTAATTTTTTAAATATACATTTTTTTATTAAAAATTGTGAAAACATTTGTCTAAAGTTATCACATACTAAGGCTTCGGTGTTACAAACATCACCATCAGCATTGGATGAGCAAAATGTCTAATGCCGCGTACACACCATCACTTTATGTGATGAAAAAAAATGACGTTTTTAAAAACGTCACTTTAAATGACCGTGTGTGGGGGAAAATGTTGTTTTATGTCTTGTAAAAAACGACAAAAAAAAAATTGAAGCATGCTTCAATTTTATGTGTCGTTTTTCAAAACGTCGTTTTTTACTTCACAGAAATTGACCGTGTGTAGCAAAAAACGACGTTTAAAATGACGTTTTTAAACCCGCGCATGCCCAGAAGCTAGTTATGAAGCGAGCTTCAATGGAAAAACGTGGTGAACGTAACCTCGCTTTGCTAGAGCATTGTGAAAAAACGATGGTGTGTAGGCAACTTCGTCTTTGAAAATCGAAGTTACAAAAACGGCGTTTTTTACTTCACAGAAAATGTCGTTTTTTTTCATCACATAAAGTGATGGTGTGTATGCGGCATGACATTAAGCAGCATTAGGTAGAGGTAACAATTCATCCATGGGAAAGTGCAATAGAGGGACCTGGTAGCTATACATAAATGGAAAACTACTGTATTTATTGGCGTATAACACGCACTTTTCCCCCTTAAAATCAGGGGGAAATCGTGGATGCGTGTTATATGCCGAATCGCTGCCTCGGAGGGGAAGGAGGGAACGAGCGCCATTGAAATAGACAGAGACGAGTGTACTGTCTACACGGCTCCGCTCTCAGTTACGCCTCCTAACATTTACGTCCAGCCATTAGACTGGCGTTATGTGCGATAAATATGGTATCTGTTAATTTTAATATTAACAAAATCAGTTCTTTAACCACATAGCGACCAGCCATAGGCATGCACACAGGGTTTGCCGGATGTGCCTGGGCACACCCTAATCACCCGTGCAGTGTTTGTGTAGCCCCATGCTCTCCCGAGATCTGCCCGCTGGACTGCTGTGAAATGCTGCTGTGAATTGCCGTGCTAAAACAGTATCACATTGAGCGGATATTGGGGCTTGTAAGATCCGCTTAGTGTGTGACACTGTCCTGTATTGTAACTGCTTGCAGGGAGAAAGATAATCTGTCAGATTTCATTGTTGACGTCGGGGGTGGGTGGGGCCTAGCAGCTATCGAACACCAGCCAATAGGAAGAGGAATGGCCGGACCGCTACGTATGTGGCCCTGCCATTTTTCTTAAACAGCCCAATAATTGGCTGGTGTTCGATAGCTGCTCAGTCCCGCCCACCCCCATATCACTGCAGAATTATGACAGCTCCTCCTCTCTCCCTACAAGCAGTTACATCAGATGACAGTGTCACACACTGAGCGGATCTTACAAGCAGCAATATCTGCTCAATGTGATATGTCAGTGCTTGCAATCCGTGCCAGCAGTCAGTGCCAATCAGTGCCAGTGCTGCTTGTCAGTGCCAACCAGTGCCATCTGTCAGTGCCAATCAATGCTAGCAGTCAGTGCCAATCAGTTCCAGTGCCGCTTGTCAGTGCCATCTGTCAGTACCAGTGTCGATTGTCAGTGCCAATCAGTGCCAGTGCCGCTTGTCAGTGCCAATCAGTGCCATCTGTCAGTACCAGTGCCACTTGTCAGTGTCAGTGCAGCCTGTCAGTGCCAATCAGTGCCACCAGTCAGTGCAAATTAGTGCCAGTGCCGCTTGTCAGTGCCAATCAGTGCCACCTGTCAGTACCAGTGCCGCTTCTCGGTGCCACCAGACAGTGCCAATCGGTTCCATCTGTCAGTGCCAATCAGTGCCAATGCTGCTTGTCAGTGCCAATCAATGCCACCTGTCAGTGCCAGTCAGTGCTTCCAATCAGTGCCACCTGTCAATGTCACATGTCAGTGACAGTCAGTGCTACCTGTCAGTACCAGTCAGTGAAAATTAGTGCCACCTGTTAGTGCCAATCAGTGCCACCTGTCAGTACCACGTGTCAGTGCCAGTCAGTGACAATCAGTGCCACCTGTCAGTGCCAATCAATGCTGCCTTTTAATGCCAACCAATGCCCCCTATCAGTTCTCATCAGTGATTCCTATCAGTGCCACCTGTCACTGCCAAACAGTGCCTCCTATCAGTGACAATCAGTGACAATCAGTCAGTGCCCATAAGTGTCAATCAGTGCTGCCTACCATTGCCAGTCAGTGCCCATAAGTGCCAATTAGTGATGCCAATCAGTTCCCATCATTGCTGCCAATCAGTGCCCATCAGTGCTCCCAATCAGTGCCCATCAGTGCCACATATCAGTGCCCACCAGTGCCGCCAATCAGTGCCGCCAATCAGTGAAAGAGAGCAGGTATGGGGAGATGAGCTCAGCAAACAGGCACATAGTCCATGGGCTGCCGGCATGGTGGGGCACAACTGAAACCTGTTGATGTAGTATAATAGGCAATCACCACACTACTATTTACAATAATCTACTGGAGGTAAAATAAAAAAGTGTCAGTAAAAGGCCTGCCACTAAGCACTGTTATATGTTCCCACACCACAAAAAAAACAAAGTGCAACACTAACCCACTAATCAATAACTTAACAATAATGGTGAAACCCTCTAATGTATGAAAATCTCAATAAACTTCAAAATTACCACAATACCGGTCTCTGTGATATGTAACAACACATATAATACACATCACACTGAAAATAAGACTGTATAAGGCCCCTTCCACACGGGCAGACCGTTGAGGTCCGCCTGTCAGTTATTACGGTGGACCTGAACGGGCGCTCCATACAACTCTATGGAGCGTCAGATGTCAGCGGTGACTGGGATTTCAATTAAAGTTCATGTGTGTAAAGGCAGGCGTCCCAATACTTTTGACAATATAGTTTGTGTGTGTATATATATATATATATATATATATATATATATATATATATATTGTAAGGGGTTAGCTCGGTAACGGGGTGTGTGACCCCTTGGATGGGTTCCCCACACACTGAATTTATACAGACTGGCAGTCGAAGACGGTGGAAAACAAAGTTTTTGGTTTATTTTTCCATCTTGCTGGAAAACAATTGCAAGCATCCAAACAGCATAAACAAAATCAAACATAAAATAAACCCTAGCCACTCTGGACATCTACCTTCCACACAGGAACCTATCTATGGAGTCTGGCTCAGCCTAGCGCTGGGCAGACAGTGCTGGTCGTACAGCACAAAACAATAGTCTTTTGATTTTTATCACACAGAAAAATCACTCCTCTCCACACCTCCTCAGAAGACTTTGAGTGCTGCTCTCCTACTCACAAAGCCTTAGGAATTATGCAGCCCATTAGTGGTAATCCTTTGGACTACTTATAGAGGCCTTAATTGCCTCATTCTGAACAGCTGAAGTTTTTCAACGGCCTCAAACCTTTCCTGGCTACATTTTTCAGCCGACGCCTAATAACAATTAGTGTATTGTCTAACAAGGCAGAAACGTATGTCCCGTCTGTGACAACACCCACAGATTTACCTGACTTCCTGTCACAATATATATACACACACACAAACACACACAAACTGTTTGAGCTTTGGGTGCACACCCTAATGCAGTAGGCTGCACACGCCAATGCGAACAGCGCACACACATTTACTTCTACACAATGTCACGGGCAGGCAAACAGGCGTACCTGTGCGTCCCTTTAAATTTGCCGTCCAACGGGGGCGTGCGCGCCACCAGAAGCGTGCACCCGCCGTGTGCCTTGTGAGTGCGCTCGCGGGTCATGGGAACTAGATGTTCCTGGGTGGCCCGCGATTGTGGTCGGCAAAGGCAGAACAGGGGGATGCAAAACAAGGCATTCCCCTGTTCTGCCTAGTGACATGTCACTGATCTACTGTTCCCTGTGATCGGGAACAGTGATCAGTGACATGTCACTGGTAGCTCCTTCCTCTAACAGTTAGAATCACTCCCTAGGACACACTTAACCCCTTCAGCACCACCTAGTGGTTAACCCCCTTCACTGCCAGTGTAATTTTTACAGTTAGTGCATTTTTATAGCACTGATCACTGTAAAAATGACAATGATCCCAAAAATGTGTCAAAAGTGTCCGATGTGTCCGCCATAAAGCCGCAGTCACAATAAAAATCGCAGATCGCTGCCATTACTAGTAAAAAAAAATATAATAAAAATGCCATAAAACTATCCCTTATTTTGTAGACACTATGGGCCAGATCCACGTACATCGGCGCATATATAGGCCGTCGTAGCGCATCTCATTTCCGCTACGCCGGCTCAACTTAGAGAGGAAAGTACCGTATCCTTAGAGTATTTCCGTCCAACGTTGCGCCAGCGCGACGTAAATTCCTAGGCGTAAGCCAGCGTAATTCAAAGTAGGAAGGAAGTGGGCGTGTTCCATTGAAATGAACCGTGACCCCATGCAAATGAATGGCCGAACGAACGGCGCATGCACCGTGACGCTGACTATGTCCCGCGCCTCTCTGCCCATGCTCAGAACTAGGCCCGGCGTAATCCCTGAGATACGCCCAGGGCATAAATACGCCCAGACATGCGCCCGTCGAGTGCAAAAGTACATCCGCTTGTTTCCCCCCCTGAAGCAAGGTACTTTTGCTGGTTGGTTTGGTGCAGGAGAAGGAGGTGATTATCAGGGCCATGGCCCAGTTTGATGTCTTCCTCCATGGTGCAGAGAGTGCCAACACCACCAAGGCCAGGAGGACGGAGATCCTGTCGCAGATTGCGGCTGATGTGAATGCATTGGGCTACGAGGTCAGGACCACCAATGACATTCAAAACAAATTAATGATCTGCATCGCCTGGTCAAAGGTAAGATGGCGAGGATGAGGGCTCATGCCAGGGGCACTGGAGGGGGACCAGCAACTACCTTGACACTCACTCCTGAGGAGCAGGTGGTTGCCCAGTGCCTCCACAGGCATCAAGTGGAGGGAGTTGAGGACTTTGAGGACAGGTAAGTGTGTTTTATCTCCTATCTGGTGTGTAGCATGTGTGGCGGTGGAAGGGAACATGTGACAAGTGTGTGGATCCTGCAAAATGTGAATGTTTTGTGTCATCCACAGATGTGCAGGAGGGTGCTGGGCCATCTGCTGCTGGTGGCTCTTCAACACCATCCCCCGGACATCAGTCCGATTTAGACCCCCTGGCAAGCCAGGAGTCATCAGTGGAGGGGAGAGGCCACACCTCTCCTCGGGAGGTGGTTGAGGAGGAGGTGACCAGTGGAAACGAGGTCAGCCTCTATTTGGAGGAGTCTCCATCTCCCCCTTTGGCTGGGACCAGTAAGCCCTCCATCAGGGGTAGCCCCTCCGGGTCCTCCCCCAACAGGGCTTCCCCCTCAAGGGTCTCCCCTTCTCCACGGCCCCAAGCCTCTTCTGGCCACAGGAAGGTGTCCAGGAAGACTAGGGGGGTGTCTGATGTTCTCCCAGACCCGCCATCTGGGTGAGGTTGCCATGCAGATGGAGCGCATGGCAGACAGCATGGCCTCCTATGTCACCATGACGGAAGCTGTCCAGGACGTTGGCGCAAATTTTGCTGCTGTGGTCATCTGCCTGGGGGATCTGCAGGCCACCACAGCAGGCCTTGTGGGTGAGGTCTACGCCCTGGCAGAGGCTGTCAGGGAAAATACAGCTGCCATCCAGGCGGAGGGGAGGCAGTCAAGGCTGCTGCAGGCCGACACAGATGCGGTCCTCACCCGCATCGCCCTGGCGTTGGAGGGCAGGCTGCCAGGCGTGGAGAGACCAGGGGATGCTCCTCCTCCTCCTGATTCCCCCCCCATGAGTCTCCCATGAGGAGTCGGGGCCGGGGCCGTGGCCGTGGCAGGCGTGGGCCACGTCAGCGTAGCTGATGGTTTTTTTTGTGTTTTTTTTTTATACTCAGCTTATGAGTTGTTTTTTTGTAGCCCCCAAGCACACGGTCAGTAGTGCAGGCTACAGTGTGACTGGTGTTTGAATGTGGGGGTGACATTCCTGCCGGAAAAGGGGTGTCACCATCGGTCGACGGGGAAAAGTGATCCCCAGGACCGTGTGAATGTGGTATGAATGGACAGCAACATAACTGGAGCCTTGACGGGGCGTTGCTGCTCCCAAGTCCTGCATTGTGGACTTGGGCTAATCCAATGTGATGAGGATGTGGGGTGTGTGTGCTAGGGACCACAGTGGTGTGTATGCGTGCATTCTGCTTGTGCCATGATGAATGTGTGTGTTTAACATGCAAAGATGCCTACTGTGAGGCATCTCCTGACTGCTCTTCCCTCAGCAGACGGGGTAGCCTCGGTTAGGGGGGGAATGTCTGGTTCGGGGGTCAGGTCATTACGTATGTCAATCTCTAGGCCCTTTCTCACGGCGAAGTTGTGCAGCATGCAACATGCAACATGCACCGATGATCTGGCACACAAAGTTTGGGGAATACAACAGGGTACCCCCCGACTTATCCAGGCATCGGAAACGGGACTTGAGAAGGCCAAAGGTGCGTTCCACCACTGCACGGGTACGTGTGTGTGCATCATTGTATCTTCTCTTTCCTGTGGTTTCAGGATTCCGGAATGGAGTCATGATATGGGGCCCAAGTGCATATGCCGCGTCACCTGGAAGGGAAAAGACAGGAGGATGTTAGTCGTGCATGTGCCCCTCGTGATGTCTGCATCATGGGGTCGGACAGTCATGCCTGACTCCCATGTCACTCACCAACCAGCCAGCTGTCCCCATACACGTTCTGTTCAAATTCTGTTGGGATGGTGCTTTGACGGTATATGTAGCTGTCGTGGCTGGACCCTGGGTGTTTGGCACGGACGTGCCATATGAGGCATTGGGCATCGGCTATCACCTGTACGTTGATGGAATGCCAATGCTTACGATTGCGGTATATGTGCTTTGTGTCACGGGGGGGCCGTAGTGCCACATGTGTGCAATCAATGGCCCCCACGGTGCGTGGGAATCTTGCAATACTGTAGAAATTACGCATTGCCTTCTGCCGCAGATGCTCCTGGGTGGGTCTGACGATGTGGTGGGCCATGCGTCTGAGGATTGCGGGGACAACCTGGTGCACACATCTGCTAATGGAGGATTGTGCCATACCAGCCACAACTCCACTTGTACGCTGGAACGAGCCACTGTGGCAAGGAAATGGAGTGTTGCCAGTACCTTGACCAGTGGCTCCACTGCATGTGAGCGCTGTGTCTGGCTGGTGATGTCATCTTTCAGGGTTGTGGCTAATTCCAGGATGGCAGCAGGGCTGAATCTGAAGATGCGATACACCTCCGAATCCCCCATGCCAAAGACGTTTAGGTGCGGTCGGTATATCCGCTCCCGTGCCCTCCTCCTACGCGCCTCTGAAGCCAGTAGTATAGCTATGACCATGGATGACCCTGGCATGTTGGCATACAGATTGTTGTCCTGCAAGTGTGGATGCTCAGCTCGTCCGTAACGGTGCTGCTGAAGCTGCTCTCCAGCTGACCTGTGCATGTCTGCTGCTGACTTACCCCTGCTTTATGAGGGGTAACTTTAGGCCGGACTTACAACCTACGCGTGGTGCCCGTAGCCCACGTCGGCCACACGTACGTTCGTGGATCGCTGTATCTCCCTCATTTGCATATTTGAATAGCAAATCAATGGTGCGTCCAGCGTATATATGCGCCCACGATGCGCCGATGCAGAAAAGTTACGTCGGTCGGAAAAAGCAGATTTTCAGGCGTATCTAGTTTTGTGGATACGGCGCATAGTATATATACACTTACGCCGCGCATCTCAAGATACGCCGGCGTAAGTGCTTTGTGGATCTGGCCCTATAATACTTGCCAACCAATCAATATACGCTTATTGCGATTTGCTTATTGCACAACCACCCAATTGTCAGTTAAAGCAACGCAGAATTTGGTGTCCCAAGCACTTCCGGGCAATCTGATAGCGGTACACTAACATCGGATTGTAGCAGGAAAATTTCCCTACCCCAGTTGCTAAACCAGCGAAACACATTCGGTCCCAGCCATCCACATGCTCATCGGCTGAATGATAGTTTGGCTAAATTGCTAACACTCCAACTGCTGCCTTTTCAGCTGGTAGACTCTGCCCCCTTTCGAGAATTTGTGGAATGTGCGGTACCTCAGTGGCAGGTTCCCAAATGCCATTTTTTTGCTCGCAAGGCCATTCCGGTGGTATGGTGACTGGTAGTGGTGATTCTGCCACACCTCTCTCCTCTACCCTCTTCTCTTCTTCTTCCTCTATGGCCTCTTCCTGTGCAGATTTGCGGTGCTCCGTAGGCATTTTTAGGGGCTACGCAAGCACTCAGGCAAAAAGATGCCATGCAGTGCTGGAGTTGGTCTGCAGGAGCCACACTGGGGCAGAGATTCTGTCAGCTCTGCAGGGGCAGGCTCAGAGGTGGTTAACGCCACGCCAGCTTCAGCCAGGAACGGTGGTTTGCGACAATGGCACCAACCTCCTCTCCGCCTTCTGACAGGGACAGTTGACCCATGTTCCCTGTTTGGCTCACGTCCTTAATTTAGTGGTGCAGTGGTTCTTGTGCAGGTACCCGTTCTTACAGGATCTCCTGAGGCAGGACAGAAAAGTCTGTGGGCATTTCCACCGGTCATTTAATGCCAGTGCTCAGCTCCTTCAAAAGGAATGAAATCTGCCCAAGAACCGCCTCATCTGTGACATGCCCACCAGGTGGAACTCAATGTTGGCAATGCTGTACATGCAGCAGAGGGCCATCAATGAGTACCTGTGCGAGGATGGCACCAGGACAGGGTCAGGAGAGCTTGGCTTTTTTTCACTACGCCAGTGGCTACTGATCAAGGCTGCATGCATTGTCCTGTCACCATTTGAGGAGGCCACGAGGATGGTGAGACGTGACAGTCATGCATAAGTGATACTGTCCCTCTTGTCTTCCTGTTGGAGCACATGCTGCATGGAATAATGGACAGGGAACTTGAGGCAGAACAGAGGGAGGAAGAGGAGGACTTCCTTATCTCTCAAGGCCCCCTTTATCCAGACAGTATTCCTGCGGGCCTGCTGCTCACACAGGAAGAGGAGGATGAGGATTGTGTCAGCATGGAGGTGGAGCCTAGCACTCAGCATCAGCAGCAGTCTTCAAGAAATTGTTTTACAGTCCCTAAAAACCCTTAGTGACCCAGAGGACTCTGGATGGAATACCTCAGCAAATCTACACTGCATGGCCTCCCTGATCCTGCAAAGCAAGAAGAGGGGTCACAACTGGTTGGCAACCCTTCTTGATCCAAGTTACAAGGGTAAGGTTGCGGAACTTATCCAGCCTTTGCAGAGGGAGCAGAGGATTAAACATCTTCGGAAGGCCTTGCAGAAAGGTTTGTGCAATGCTTTTCCAGAGCTACAGGCTACAATTTCCTGGTCCTCCTGGATAACGTGTTGCTGAGGCTTCAGTCAGTCACAGAAGGAGCGGTGGAAAAGGTGGCCGTCTGACCGATGCGTTCAGACAATTTTTTAGTCCACAGCCCCAAGGTCTGATCAGTTCCAGTAACCATCGCCAGAGTCTAATTTACATCTAGTGCAGGAATACCTAGGGGCAAGATCATACTTGGAGACCTTTTCAACCGAAAATCCACTGGCTTACTGGGTCTTGAGGATGGATCAATGGCTAGAGCTTGCACACTATGCAATTGAGCTACTTGCTTTTCCTGCATCCAGCGTTCTATCTGAACGCATATTCAGTGCTGCTGGAGTCTTTGTAACTGATCACAGAGTGCGCCTGTTCACAGACTCAGTTGATCGGCTCACCTTCAGAAAAATGAATCAGTCCTGGATCACCAGCTACCAAGCACCTGATGCTGATGTAACCAAATAATTTGACTATGAATGTGAGATCCCTTAAAGACTGCCTATGCTGATGCTGAGTGACTATCCTGTTATGCTGAGTGACTATTCTATTCCTCCTCAATGTTCACGTTGAGATCATTTCTGTCCCAATTTTTCTGCCCCTGTTTAACAGGGGCATGTAATTAAAATGTTGCTGTAATATTTTGCAGCAGGGCTCATTCCTGGGCACAACTAGAGTATCTGTGAGGGGTTGCAGTGTTGTGGCACCACCACCACTGCCTAAGGCCCAATTTTTCTGCCCCTGTTTAACAGGGGCGTGTAATTACAATTTTTGCTGTAATATTTTGCAGCGGGGCTCGTTCCTGCGCACAACTAGAGTATCTGTGAAGGGTTGCAGTGTTGTGGCACCACCACTACCACCTAAGGCCCAATTTTTCTGACCCTGTTTAACAGGGGCTCGTAATTCCAATTTTTTATCTAATATTTCTCAGCAGGGCCCGTTCTTGCGCTCAACAAGAGTATCTGTGAGGCTTTACAGTGTTGTGCTACCACCACCACTGCCTAAGGCCCAATTTTCTGCAGAGTATATAGGGCAGGCCGTATATTTTTTTTATGTATTTCAAACATCTGACTTACAAACGACTACTACTTGCAAACAAGGGGAGACAATAGGTAGTAAGAGAAAATCTACCCCTAGGAAGGGAAATTCTCTCCTGTAAGAGTTAATATGAGAAAAACGTGTTTCCCCACTGATGCTTTATCACCAATCCTTGCTTCCCTAATAGCCCCAATTTTCTAAATCCAATTGTTATTGGGACAGAAAGTGAGATGAAATCTTCTGAACAGGGGCACAGACAGCAAAACAAATGTTACAGGGGTGATAACCCTTCCCTATGCTATCCAAAAAGCTTAAACATTTATTTTTTGGCTGGAGCTACACCTAAAAAATGTACCTGTTCCACATTAGAAACAGATTCAACTTAAGAAAAAACCTACAGTCCCTGTCTTGTTTTGACCACCTGTATACTGCTGTTCAGAGTATATAGAGCCTGGGGGCCCCACACCTTTTCGTTTTTTTATTTGGGTGCAGGGTTCCCCTTAATATCCATACAAGGCCCAAAGGGCCTGGTAATGGGCTGGGGAAACCCATGCTGTATTTCTCAATAATTTTCATCTATATTGCCAGGACCCAACATTACATTACAGCCGCAAGCAGTTTTAAATGATTTTTTTCCTTCAGAAATGTTGTTTTGTGCAGGGACTGTTCTAAAAACAGGAAACACGCGCCACTTAACAGGCATACTATACCCCCCAGGTAAGATATTTAAAGGAATACTTCACTTTTATTTTTTCACTTTAAGAATTATTAAAATCACTGCTCCCGAAAAAACATCAGTTTTGAAAAAAAAATTGTCCCATGTGGCAGGACCCAGTCCCCAAACACTTTTTAGGACAATAACATGCATATTAGCTTTTGAAATTTGCACTTTTGATTTTTGAGTCCCATAGACTTTAAAGGGGAGGTTCACCCTAAAAACGACTTTCTAGTATTACAATGGCCCCCCACATTACAATACAATTATGCCTATTATGTTTTTTTTTATGCTGTACATACCTTGGTACAGCTAATTCACCCGTGGCTTCCGGGTTGCGAGTCCCGCGGGAGTGGGCGTTCCAAACTTGCTGGTGATTGACGTGATGACCAAAAACTAGCTCCCCCCTGTCGCGTAAGCTGCGTCACGATTGCCGAAAGGAGCCGAACGGCGGTGCGCAGGCGCAGTATAGCGCTGACTCGCCGTTCGGCTCCTTTCGCCAATTGTGACGCAGCTTACGCGACGGGGGGGAAAACAGTATGCATTGCATACTACAGTACAGTAGAAAAGTAATATTCTAATAGAGACATACGCAAAAATCGTGAATTCCAAAAATAGGCATGCTCTGAAATGAGTATCTCCAAGTATCAACAAGCAGATATAGACTATCAGCCTAAAATATTTCTAAGGTAACAATAGTGCTAAAGTGCAGTCAGTCACACACCTCTCATCTTCATATCAATCCCCATGTCTCTATGAAGCTTCTTGGATCCAAAGTAGGGTTGTCCCGATACCACTTTTTTAGGGCAGAGTACAAGTACCGATACTTTTTTTCAAGTAGTCGCCGATACCGAATACCGATACTTTTTTTAAATGTCATGTGACCGTTTTCAAACCACAATACAGACTAAGGATATTTTCTTTAGAATTATGAAGAACTGGTACATCATGGTGTGGGGATGTTTTTTAGCATACGGTACTGGAAAACTACATATTGAAGGAGTGATCACTGCCAGTGCCACCTATCAGTGCAGCTCATCGGTGCCAGTGCCCAAAAGTGCAGCTAGCCAGTGCCACCTATTAGTGCAGATCAGTGCCCATTAGTGCATCAGTGCAGGGAGGCAGCTTATTAGTGCATCTCATCAGTGCCACCCAATCAATGCCAGTGCCACCTATCAGTGCCATCCATTTATGAGTGCCATTCATTCAATGCCAGTGCCACCTATCAGTGCCATCCAATGGCACTGCAGCTGCCTGGACGTGTGGATTTATTATATAGCGGTCGTTGGCCGGCCGCCGGGCCCTGGTGAAAGAATTAAGTTTGGGCCTATATTATGATGGGGGCCTGGAGCTGCAGCTCCATCAGCCCCACGGTTAATCCAGCCCTGCCTCTATGCACCGCTCGATGTCAAAAAAAAAAAAAAAAGTATTCTATTTTGGTATCGGGAGTATTTGCGCGAGTACGAGTACTAGCGCAAATACTCGGTATCGGTCCCGATACCGATACTGGTATCGGTATCGGGACAACCCTAATCCAAAGTATAAAAAGCACATGGGGCATCAAATTCAGCTCAAGTAGAACTAAGTCCTGTCCCCTGATTTTCAACTCTCAAATGCTAGCACCTCAGTGGGCAGGACTTAACATGAGTATAGGGCTTAATAACTTAAAGAAGACTTTCAGAAGGGGGTATGGCGGTTCCACACCCAAAGTTATATTTTATTGCGTCACAATTGCAACATCTGGTAGGGGGTGGAACCACTGAGGGAGACGGCTTTATTAGTCGCTTGATGTTAACGGGTAATCCCCATAAATTGTTGGTGGAAGCCCTAGAGGCAGATTATTTCCCCCATAAATTCCCAACTATAAAATTGGCTATTAAAGTATGGCATACAATAAAGACCTTATTGGGATATAGTGGCCAAACAGAATTCTCCCCCCTATGGAAAAACAATAATCTACAGGAAATAACAAGCATAGAAGAATCAAGAGAATGGAAGAGTCAAGGTATAACTCGTTTAAAGCACCTGTTTGAGGGTAACACACTAAAATCATTCTCAGATTTAACAAGAGAATTTAACATTCCCAACAAAACATTCTACAAATATCTGCAGGTACGCCATGCTATTCAAGCACAATTTAGTTCTAAAACAATTGTATGGACCCAGATCCCCGTCCTTCTCAAAGTAATCAGGGCAAGTACTGCCAAGGGCTTAATAACAGCAACATATAACAGCTTGAGTGCTAGAGCGATAAGCAGAGCGGGCCCGGTCAAGAGTAAAGAAGCGTGGGAAAGAGACCTGGGAACAATATCATCTGAACAGTGGGAGAGAATTCTGCATCAATGCGCCTGTGTTTCAATCGCCCCAGCGCAAAGACTGTCCCATTTGTTTTTATTGCATAGGGTATATCATACTCCGCATAAAATGTTTAAATTGGGGTGGAGACAAAATAATGAATGCCTGAGATGCAAAGATAAAGGGGATCTAATTCACATGGTCTGGAAGTGCCCCAAACTTTACGACTATTGGGTAGAAATAATAGAGAGGATAAACAAGATATTTCGCACATCCCTCAATCCAGTGGCCAGAACCTGTCTTCTGGGGTGTATAGAAGATATAAGGGCACCTCAGGGTAGCTTGGAAGCTATATTGAGGTGCCTTTTCCAGGCACGTAAAACGATAGCCCAAAAATGGCAGGCGCAGATGCCCCCGTCGGTAGATAACTGGTTAGCGACTATGAACCTAACAATTTCAAATGAGAGAGTATATTTTACTAGACAGGGGAACCATGGGAAATTCACTAGCATATGGGGGCCGTGGCAGAGGGCGGTGTGGAACAAATGAGGATGGCACTTGAGGAAGTGACCCCAGGGTAACACGTCCCCTCCCTCCCCCTCCCGACAGAAGTGGCTGTCACCTATTGCGGCGGGAGCAGGGTTGAGGGGTGCTCTAATGGGGATTGGCGATATAGGGCATGTGACCACTGTTATCGACACAAGAGACAAGGGTAAAATACGGCCACCTCCTCTCTTCTGTTCTCGCCTGTCCGCTCAGTGGATTAACTAATGGGGTAGTACGCTCCCTTAGGTAGTTGGGGGGAGGGTGGGGGAGGGGGGGGAGTGGATATAGGGTTAGAAGACCTAGAAGATATCAGGTACATCTGATTATACAGGCTAATGCCGCGTACACACCATCACTTTCTGCGATGGAAAAAAACGTCATTTTCAAAAACGTCAATTTAATTGACCGTGTGTGGGCAAAAACGTCGTTTTATGTCTTCTAAAAAACGACAGAAAAAAATTGAAGCATGCTTCAATTTTATGTGTCGTTTTTCAAAAGTGCACTTTTTACCTCACAGAAATTGACCGTGTGTAGCAAAAAACGTCGTTTTCTAAGACGTTTTTTCATCCACGCATGCCCAGAAGCTAGCTTCAATGGTAAAACGTGGTGGAACGTAACCTGACTTTGCAAGATCATTGTGAGAAAACGATGGTGTGTAGGCAACTTCGTCTTTGAAAATTGAAGTTTCAAAAACGTCATTTTTTACTTCACAGAAAGTGTCGTTTTTTTTCATCACATAAAGTGATGGTGTGTACGCGGCATAAGAATATGCTTAGTATCGATTTGTAGTATGTTGCTTTCCTTTTCTTTTTCCTGTTTGTACAACGCTAGATGGTTACCTGTTAAAATAATTGTCTGATGTATAAGTCATCTTAAAATCAAATAAAAAGAAATTAATAAAAAAAAAAGAAGACTTTCAGGTGTTTCATTTCATACATTGGTCTTGGACCATTAGTCCAGCTTGGAAAAATGTAACTATGCATATACCATACCCATGGAATCCCTCTAGAAGTTGGAAGTTATTGTAGTAGACACCATTACCACAATAATCCCCACTAGCTCCTGGCTCCCATCGTGAGCAGCTGCCCTGCTGCATTTGGAACACAGAAGGATGGTTGCTTGGCATGGGCACCACTCTGAGAATGTATGCATTTTCTCTTTGAATGAAAAGCATTTTGTGATTGGATTAGGTGTCTAGGTGGGGCGGTCCCACACCTGGGATTCTTTTAACAGGAAGGATAGGGCTGAATATTATACTGAAAATGTGCAGCGGTTTGTAATAAAAATTGCAAAGCCCTACACGTTATTGGTATACTATGTGTTTAGTTGTGGTAGAAAGTGATTAGTGTTGCTCACGAATATTCGCATTGCGAATATTCGACTCGAATATAGCATATTCGAGAAATCGCGCTATATTTCGAAATTCGCGGTGAATATTCGCAATTCCGAATATTCGATTTTTTACAATTTTTTTTTTTAATCAGATCACATCCTAGATATCTCCATCGACGTCTAAAAGCATTGCTGGTATCATTAGAGACCCTGGGCCGAGTAGCTGAAGCGTTCATTGAATTTTCCAGAAAGATCGCAATGCGATTATTCGGCAAACGCAATATCGCGCGATTATTTTCCTCGCCCCGATCTTCCGCATCAGAGCGATTTTTACAGTTTCATTTTTAAAACAGATCACATCCTAGTGATCTCCATAGACGTCTGAAAGCATTGCTGGTATGATTAGAGCCATTGGGCCGAGTAGCTGAAGCGATCATTTTATATTGCCGAATATTCGCAATGCGAATATTCGGCAATAGGAATATTGCGCGATTATTTGCTCCGCCCTTTTGCATCAGAGCCAATCAGAGTTCTCCTTCCACACTCGTCACAGGTTAGCAACCAATAGGAACCTGCCTGCATGGACATTATATAAGCTCACTCCCAGCACCATTTCATTGCAGATTCAGAAGCTGGCTATAGAGTGTGGAGGCTGTTTCTGTGTTCCTGGTTTCCTGTGTCTTTGTTCTTGATTGATTTAGATCATCACCAGCATTGCTATTTAGTGATTCCAGTGGATCTTTTCCAGTATATCAACTGCTTTTTTCAAAGCAATAGACCCAAGAGCTTTTTTCAAAGCTACGTTTTGTGCTGTTTTGTGCTGTTTTTTTCATTTGTGTTACTGTTTGATCCTGCAATCCTCCCTGTTCAGTGATATTTGCAAGAGATTTCAGAACACATTTTGCTGAGCTTTATAAAAGAGCTTTTCTAAAAGCTAAGTTTTGTTCATCTTGTGTTACTGTTAGATCTTGCAGGTTCGCTGTTCAGTGATATTTGATAGGCATCTCAGTTCACATTTTGTTTAGTTTTCCCTAAAGAGCTTTTATAAAAGCTAAGTTTTGTGTTCAGTTTAGTTAAATTTTGTGTAGTAAGTGTACACACTGTTAGTGTACATTTATTTCATCTAGCTTAGCTTAGTGTGTGTTTAGTGTCTGTGTTTTGTGTTTAAAAAAAAAAAAAAAAAAAAAAAAGTTAGTGTTTGTTTAGTGCTTTTTTTTTTTTCTTTAATTTTGTAGTCCTTGTCTGGTGTACTACTTTTCTTATAGTTTAGTAGCTGTCTGTGTACGTCTTTGTCTGCGTGCCTGTCTTGTAAAAAAAACACAAAAACACATTTTGTTCACATTTTCCCCCCCCAATAAAGTTTACCCCCCCACACACATATCAGCAATAATGAGCGGCATCCGTGGCCGTGGCAGCAGGGGTAGGGGAGTTACTCCCAGTGCTGGATCGCTGCCAGCACGGGGTACCTCTCGTGCCCCTACTAGTGGTAGAGGATCGGGTGCAAGGGGAGTACGCCTGATCCGGGAGTTCTTCCCATCGGGCAGCCGCCCGATATTGCCATCTCAGGCTCAAGTAGTGGTGGACTACATGGGGCACAGCAGTGCCACTGAGTCGTCGGTCCCGACTCACAGTAGTACCACCATTACACCGTTGCCTGTACTACCCCCCCCCAGCCCCCAAGAGTCCAGCATCTTACTGTTCGACAGCGACAGTGAGAGGGATCTCTTGGGGGAGGCCATGCATCAGGCAGACCTCCAGCTCTGTCCTGATGGTCAGGACCTTTTTGAAGGGATGGATGAGGAGGATGGGATACCTGCTGGCAGTATCCCAGAGACATCCCTTCAAACTGGTGCTGCTGTTTTGGTGCAGGAAACAGCAGCACCTAGTCAGACCCAGGCGTGGGTGAGGGGACAGCGGAGCCAGGCTAGAGGCTCCATGTCACGTGGTTCCCTCAGACCAACACATCTCAGCCCTTGGTCTGACATCTCTGGGGGCGAAGAGGGTGACCCATCATGGTTGCCATCTGACGCGTCGGCTCACTACGTCAGTGACGACGGGGAAGGTAGGCACCCTGGTGAAACGGTGCGCCAGGTCACCACCAGGGAGACCATCGTCAGGGTCTCCACTGGTGATGGCAGCAGGAGGTGTCAGGAGGAGGAGCAGCAGCAGCAGCAGCAGCAGGCAGCTCCACCTGTGCGCACCGAGTCCCAGCAGGTGCAAGTAAGCGTCACCCCATCTGACAGGAGGGCGGTGCTGAAGTCACCTGTCTGGAATTTCTTTACCCTGGTGGCAGACAACCCTACCGTGGCCATCTGCCGGATTTGTAAAGTGAGGGTGAAGAGAGGGAAGTGTTTGGCTCGGGTGGGTACCACAGCCCTGAACCAGCACCTGAGGATAAACCACTGGGCGTTGTATGACGAGATGAAGCGTGGTGGTGGTAGCAGCGCCACCACCACAAGTGAGCAGGGTACAGCAGCCCCTGCCACATCTTCATCTGTTTCCAGCAGGTCATGCCCCCCCGCTCCCTCTAGTAGAGGTACTGGTACCGGCAGCCAGACCTCTACTTCCACAGCACCCTCCACGTCTGTGTCCCGCACTGCCGTCCGGCGACAGGCGTCGATTTCAGACGCCTTTGACCGCACCACTCCCTTCCCCCCTGGAGACCGACGTGTGCGTTCCCTCAATGGGCTCCTGGCAAGGGTTATTGCCCAACATCTGCTGCCCTTCAACATAGTTGACAGCAACCCCTTCAGGCAGATGTTGGAGCAGGCCCAACCCCAATGGCGTGTCCCCAGCCGCCATTTCTTTGCCAGGACTGGTGTCCCTGCCCTACACCAGCACATTGTGCAGAATGTAACCCTGTCGCTGGATCACGCTGTCAGCGACAGGGTTCATCTGACAATGGATGGCTGGACCAGCAGGCATGGGCAGGGACGCTACATCAGCTTCACGGCCCATTGGGTTTCCCTCCGAGGCGTCGGTGAGGGATCGTCGGCAACCGATCTTGTGGTGCCGCCCCGGGGTGTCCAGGGGAGAACTGCTGGTCTCCCTCAAGCCACTGTCTCCGCAGCTGCTGAGCCTCCCAGCAAGCGCCCCCGTAGCTACTCAAGTGTGGGGCACGTGCGCTGTCAGGCCGTGCTCCAGCTTGTTAGTTTAGGGGACCTGAGACACACTGGAGAAGAAGTGCTGAAAGCACTTCAAGCTCAGGTCCAGAAGTGGCTGACACCCCGAAGGCTCCAGCCAGGTATGGTTGTCTGCGATAACGGCAGCAACCTACTCGCCGCCCTCCATGCTGGCAGTCTGACGCACGTGCCCTGTCTGGCACATGTCCTCAACCTGGTGGTGCAGAAGTTCCTGCGCACTTATCCAGGGTTGAGTGACATTGTGGCAAAGGCGCGTAGGATTGCCAGCCACTTCAGGCGCTCCCCAACCGCTACCGCGTCCCTGTCCAAATTGCAGCGGAAGTACAATCTGCCCCTTCACAGGCTGATTGTGGACAGTGTGACGCGGTGGAACTCCACCCTCCACATGCTGAAGAGGTTGTGGGAGCAGCAAAGGGCGGTGAGGGAGTACCTGATGGAACTAGGCACTGAGAGGGCTTCACCACAACTCCCTTTCATCGCCTGTGCGCAGTGGGGGCAGATAAACCAGGTCTGCCAAGTGTTGTCCTCCTTCGAGCAGGCGACCAAGATGGTCAGCAGTGAGCAAATTGGCCTCAATAGCGTGCTGCCAATACTGTTCATGCTGGAGAGGACACTAGATCGCCTGCTCGAGGCTGGGGAGAGTGCCTTGGTGGAGCAGGAGGAGTCAGCAATGCTCCACCGAGACCAGGGCCAGGACGAGGAGGAGGAGGAGGAGGATGATGATGAAGAGGAGGAGGAGGTGGTTGCTGGTGTCGTCCCGGAGTCAGGGCCTGGTCAGGAGGGAGAGCCGGTGTTGGGGGCACCGATAGTCCGGGGGTTGGGCATGTCTGAGTTTGACCAGCAGCGCCTCAGGGATGAAGAGTCGCACCTCATTCACCTGGCCAGCATTGAGGAGTCACAGCGGGCTGTGCTCTTCCCCATGGCTGCCCACATGCTGAGATGCCTCAGGAGGGACCCCCGGGTTAAGACCATCAAGACGAGGGATGATTTCTGGATGGCCACCCTTTTGGATCCCAGGTGCAAGGGGAAACTGGAGCAGTTCATCCCAGCCAGCCGGAGGCAGCACCGGATGGAGGAACTGCAGGCAGCCATTGTCAGACGGTTGGAGCAGGCAACTCCCCGGCCTCCAGTTGTCCCCCCTCATCTCACCCAGCAGGTGGCTGCACCCAGCTGCAGCCGAGCAGGGGACCTAATGGAAGAGATGAGGATGTTCTTCCAAACCGAGCGACCCAGTACCACCACCAGCAGCAGCAGCAGCAGTCACCACCAGCGGCTGGCCCACATGGTGGCAGACTACATGGCGTCCGTCGGTGCTTCTGACAGTATGAGCACCGACGACCCCATGGAGTACTGGGTTGCCAGATTGGACACCTGCCGCGAGCTCGCTCAGTATGCGCTGGAGTTATTGTCTTGCCCCCCCTCCAGCGTACTATCTGAGCGGACATTCAGCGCGGCAGGTGGGGTGGTCACGGACAAGAGGACCCGTCTGTCCACAGACTCCGTGGACAGACTCACATTCATAAAGATGAATGAGTCCTGGATCGGCGGTGACTTTCTGGCACCCGTCGTCGGTTCAGGGCGCTGAAGGGTCCCTTGCCATGCATTCCCTGATGAAGCCCCGGACCTGATGTATTTACAGTGCTGAATATAACTATTTCAACATCAGAGAAAATCAATGTTAATATTTGGTACAGTAGGCTTTCTTTGCAATTACAGCGGTCAAACATTTCTTGTAGTTTTAAACCAGCTTTGCACACACTGGAGGAGGGATTTTGGCCCACTCCTCCACACAGATCTTCTCTACATCAGTCATGTTTCTGGGCTATCGCTGAGAAACACGGAGTTTGAGCTCCCTCCAAAGATTCTCTATTGGGTTTAGGTCTGGAGACTGGCTAGGCCACGCCAGAACCTTGATATGCTCCTTACAGAGCCAATCCTTGGTTATCCTGGCTGTGTGCTTTGGGTCATTCTCATGTTGGAAGACCCAGCCTCGACCCATCTTCAAAGCTCTAACTCAGGGAAGGAGGTTGTTGCCCAAAATCTTGCAATACATGGCCCCGGTCATCCTCTCCTTAATACAGTGCAGTCACCCTGTCCCATGTGCAGAAAAACACCACCAAAGCATGATGCTACCACCCCCATGCTTCACATTAGGGATGGCGTTCTTGGCATGGTACTCATCATTATTCTTCCTCCGAACACGGTTAGTGAAATTATGATCAAAAAATTATATTATAGTCTCATCTGACCACATGATTTTCTCCCATGACTCCTTTGGATCAGTCAAGACAATTATGACAGCAGTTATTTCACACCCTATATACTCTTATTAAGACTGCTGTACATCATGGCAACTCCTGCCCATGTGATATGACTCTGTATCAACTACTACTGTTAATACTACTACTGCTGCTTCAGCTGCTGCTGCCGCACAGTCAATACACCTATGTCAGCAGTTGTTTAACACTCTATATACTCTTATTCCTACTGCTGTTCATCATGGCACCTCCTGCCCATGTGATATGACTCTGTATCAAGTACTACTGTTAATACTACTACTACTGCTGCTTCTGCTGCTGCTGCCGCCCAGTCAATACACCTATGTCAGCAGTTGTTTCACACTCTATATACTCTTATTAAGACTGCTGTACATCATGGCAACTCCTGCCCATGTGATATGACTCTGTATCAACTACTACTGTTAATACTACTACTGCTGCTTCAGCTGCTGCTGCCGCCCAGTCAATACACCTATGTCAGCAGTTGTTTAACACTCTATATACTCTTATTCCTACTGCTGTTCATCATGGCACCTCCTGCCCATGTGATATGACTCTGTATCAAGTACTACTGTTAATACTACTACTGCTGCTTCTGCTGCTGCTGCCGCCCAGTCAATACACCTATGTCAGCAGTTGTTTCACACTCTATATACTCTTATTAAGACTGCTGTACATCATGGCAACTCCTGCCCATGTGATATGACTCTGTATCAACTACTACTGTTAATACTACTACTGCTGCTTCAGCTGCTGCTGCCGCCCAGTCAATACACCTATGTCAGCAGTTGTTTAACACTCTATATACTCTTATTCCTACTGCTGTTCATCATGGCACCTCCTGCTCATGTGATATGACTCTGTATCAAGTACTACTGTTAATACTACTACTGCTGCTTCTGCTGCTGCTGCCGCCCAGTCAATACACCTATGTCAGCAGTTATTTCACACTCTATATACTCTTATTAAGACTGCTGTACATCATGGCAACTCCTGCCCATGTGATATGACTCTGTATCAACTACTACTGTTAATACTACTACTGCTGCTTCTGCTGCTGCTGCCGCCCAGTCAATACACCTATGTCAGCAGTTATTTCACACTCTATATACTCTTATTAAGACTGCTGTACATCATGGCAACTCCTGCCCATGTGATATGACTCTGTATCAACTACTACTGTTAATACTACTACTGATGCTTCTGCTGCTGCTGCCGCCCAGTCAATACACCTATGTCAGCAGTTATTTCACACTCTATATACTCTTATTAAGACTGCTGTACATCATGGCAACTCCTGCCCATGTGATATGACTCTGTATCAACTACTACTGTTAATACTACTACTGCTGCTTCTGCTGCTGCTGCCGCCCAGTCAATACACCTATGTCAGCAGTTATTTCACACTCTATATACTCTTATTAAGACTGCTGTACATCATGGCAACTCCTGCCCATGTGATATGACTCTGTATCAACTACTACTGTTAATACTACTACTGCTGCTTCTGCTGCTGCTGCCGCCCAGTCAATACACCTATGTCAGCAGTTATTTCACACTCTATATACTCTTATTAAGACTGCTGTACATCATGGCAACTCCTACCCATGTGATATGACTCTGTATCAACTACTACTGTTAATACTACTACTGCTGCTTCTGCTGCTGCTGCCGCCCAGTCAATACACCTATGTCAGCAGTTATTTCACACTCTATATACTCTTATTAAGACTGCTGTACATCATGGCAACTCCTGCCCATGTGATATGACTCTGTATCAACTACTACTGTTAATACTACTACTGATGCTTCTGCTGCTGCTGCCGCCCAGTCAATACACCTATGTCAGCAGTTATTTCACACTCTATATACTCTTATTAAGACTGCTGTACATCATGGCAACTCCTGCCCATGTGATATGACTCTGTATCAACTACTACTGTTAATACTACTACTGATGCTTCTGCTGCTGCTGCCGCCCAGTCAATACACCTATGTCAGCAGTTATTTCACACTCTATATACTCTTATTAAGACTGCTGTACATCATGGCAACTCCTGCCCATGTGATATGACTCTGTATCAACTACTACTGTTAATACTACTACTGATGCTTCTGCTGCTGCTGCCGCCCAGTCAATACACCTATGTCAGCAGTTATTTCACACTCTATATACTCTTATTAAGACTGCTGTACATCATGGCAACTCCTGCCCATGTGATATGACTCTGTATCAACTACTACTGTTAATACTACTACTGCTGCTTCTGCTGTTGCTGCTGCCGCCCAGTCAATACACCTATGTCAGCAGTTGTTTCACACTCTATATACTCTTATTCCTACTGCTGTTCATCATGGCAACTCCTGCCCAAGTGATATGACTCTGTATCAACTACTACTGCTAATACTACTACTGCTGCTGCTGCTGCTGCTGCTGCTCAGTCAAGACAACTATGTCAAAAGTAATTTCCCACTCTATATACTCCTATTACCACTGCTGTTCATCATGGCACCTCCTGCCCAAGTGATATGACTCTGTATCTACTACTACTACTACTACTGCTGCTGCTGCTCTGTCAAGACACCTATGTAAAAAGTTAATTCCCACTCTATATATACTCCTATTACCACTGCTGTTCACTGATACCACTGATAGTTAATTTATCCCTTAACTACCCCCATTTGTGAGGGTCGGGGTTTTCCTTTAAAGTCCCATGCAAATCAATGGAAAATGTATGTTCCCACATAACTTCTGTACGCCTGGAGATATTTCAATAATACCCGCTATACATATTACTTATATGCCAAATAAAAATATATAACAGTTAAATTAACCCTTACCAACACCCTTATATAAAAGATGGGTATATTTATATTACTATGATTTTCCTCCCCAAAAGGTTAAGATAGGAAGACCGGGCAACGCCGGGTATTCAGCTAGTAATAGTATAAAATGTTTTCGGTTATTATTAAGCTAGATGTGTTGATGTTGATGTTGATGTTGATGTGTTAGATGTGAAGTTAGATGTGTTTAAAAAACTAACAATTTCAATAAGAAATGAAACCTTTGCAAAATATAACATTTTTTATTAAAAAAAAAAAAAAAAAAAATTAGGACATTAACTTCTGAAGCTCTGTCACCTCATCCATGTTTTTCGCCAGTTGTTGCACCAGTTGTTGATTTTGGCGCATCAAAAACAGTATCTGCTGCTCATTTGCCATTACTCTCTTCGTCAGGTTTTTCATGGCAGCTTGTTTCACCTCTAGCTTTTTTAGAACTGTTAGGATATAAGAAAAAAACATTTGGATTTCAAAGACCGTTACGAAAGATTATTTTCAGCCATAAAAATAATAAAGTCTGACTTAAGAGACTCTATGAAAGAGGATCTGGCAGAGGCAATTCTCTTCCTTAGAACTCTACATTGCATTTATTTGCATTTGCTAAGCCTAGAACTACATTTCAAGATTAATATAAACCATTTCTAGGTTTTTCATATTTTTTTTTTGGGTTCATTATAGATAAGCTTTGTTTTGGTTCTAAAACAGCCAAATAATGTGGTCTGTATTTTTGAACTGTTAAAGATCATGTTCCTGATGTTTAAGCCTGCTGCTACTATCCAGTCACTTGATTGTTTTCATTGTGTTTGTCTTTTGCTTAAACTGTGCAATACAGTAGACTGTTGGCTTCCCAGCCAGTAGTCCTGTGGTAGTTTGCGTTTCTTTCCCTCAAGGAATCTATAAAATACATTCGCATATTAATACAGAGGAGTCGGAGTCGGGGAGTCGGGGAGTCGGGGAGTCGGAGTCTGAAGTACATAAAACTGAGGAGTCGGAGTCGAAAAATTTATCTACCGACTCCACAGCCCTGCTTTAAATGCTGTCCATTTTTAGAGCTACATTTTATTGTTGAAATTTTATTAATATATGTGCACATATTTACCCTCCTGATTGATGGTATAATTAACCGTCTCATCCTGCTCCTCTTCCTCGTCACCCACTACTCCACCAGAAGTTTCGGGGGGGGGGGTGCAGCTCCTCCTCTTGCTCCTCCACAGGAACTGGGGGTGGTGATGTGGATGGCCCTGGCTGCTCCTCCTCATCCCTCTCCTCCTCTTCCACATCCTCCTCCTGCTCCTCCTCTGCGGCCTGTCGCCTTGTGCGCTTGGGGCGCACAGTTGGTAGCGGAGCTCCTATAATAACACAATGTTCATATATTATAAAAATGTTTTCTAATGACGTATGCAAATTCTGTGTACTCTACTGTATTGTATATGAATACAAATTAATTTATATAGACAGTTAACCAATGGGACAATGTTATATTAAAGGGTCTTGTGGGCACTACAGGGGACTGAGCGTGAGCTGGGCTGCCACCATGGTAAAATGAGCTGTTTTTGTCTCCTTTGTTTTGTTCAGACGATCTCATGTTAAAAAAAAGTACTTGATGGAGTACACAGGATTACTATAACAACCCCACGCCTAACACAGGAATTTAGTGGGAATCTATATATATAAAACTCAACGTGTGTGTGCATGTATGTATGTATGTTCCACCATCACGTCCAAACGGCTAAAGATATTTACATGAAACTTGGCACACAGGTTACTTATATGTCAGCCACAAATATAGGATTGGTGGTTTAACCCATACCCACCCCCATTTGCCTTGGTCAGGGTTTTTCTTTAAAGTCCCATTCAACTCTATGGGAAATACATGTTATTTCATAACAGCTGTAGATATTTCGATAACACTTGGTCACATGTTATCTATACGTCCACTTAAAGTATAGGATCGTTAATTTATCCCTTAACTAACCCCATTGGTGAGGGTCGGGCTTTTTGTTTAAAGTCCCATGCAAAGCAATGGGAAAAGTATGTTCCCACATAACTTCTGTGTTCCTGTCTGCTGTCCCATGTTTTTTTCCAACAGTACTATGAATACCTTGGCTGGTGGTGATATATGTTACAACAACATGGCGTCTTGGTTAACAACATCTGACCTTACATTAATTACATATGACCTTACATAACTGTCCCCAAGGGACCCGGGCTGGCTCAACGCGATTGCCACTGCGCTGACAAGCCATTCACCTCTGCAGCTAGGGGTTCGGATCCCGCTCTCGGCTACATGTGAATTGAGTTTGGTGGTCTCAGCTCGGCCCCCGGTGGGTGTGCTATGCGAGGTAAGCCTGCGCTTAGTATGCCCACCTCCCTCCCACAAAAACCACCACACTTACACACGCACTCGCAATTGGGTTAACATGCACGCACTCTGACCATGCGGTCTCTAAAAAGAGAGGCGAAGGACTAACGGGGCTGGTTGAGCGGGCAAATCCTCTCACTCCCTTATAGGGAGTCCCTCTGCCCCGTGGGGCTTCGAAGCGGAGCAGGTAGGACGGTCTGTGTGGGAGGACCCCCTCACACCCGCCATTGCCACCCGGGGCATGGAGAAAGGTGGCAGATTACCTCTGGGGGAGGCCTGCCTACTCCCAACTCCTGCAGTCCGGCTCCTCTCTCGAGTACACGCACAAAATACACTTTAGGGGAAAAAAAACATAACTGTGACCAATAACTTACCAGGATGATATTTATTCCGGATACGCCTGACCCGGTTCATCTGGCGCCTCTTCAGGTCGGACCACTTTTTGAGGATCGCCATGCGAGTGTGTTCTTCGCCTAGTTCCTCAATCAGGGAGCTTATAACTCCCTGTTTTTCTTGCTGCCTCCGCAGCTCATCGTATCCTGTTTCCAGGAACTTCTGCAAGATGAAGAACAAAGTATATTGTAATACTTTTGTTGACAGCCTTATGGATATATGACATAAATGTATGCTATTCAACAATTGGAAGCATTCTCGCCTTATTAATCAATGACAGGGGTAACATGACAGATTTTATATACTGCCATTTCCGTCGCCACCTTTTTTACATAAATATAGCAGCCATTATCATTTGCATAATTATGAATATATACTAACTTTTAAACTAGACTAAAATGCAGTTGAAGATAATGAAATAACAGTGGTCAAAATACTTACACAAATCAGCAACTTTTCCTCAGATACAGTGAAATTACTTCCAACCATCTTGCTCTGCGATTGCGTTGCGATCATAAAGTTGGAAACTGGCAAGGGTCCAGGAAATGGTCGCGTGTTGTTCGCGTGTTGATTGCGCTGCTTGGACCGAGATGGGTCCATATGGCTTCGGCTGTATGGACCACAGTAACTCTTTTCCCTGTCAGGAGCCTAACGCCCCGGGGGGTCAGAGACGGGACCTTTTCGGAGGACCACTGACGTATGCAACCGTCGCAGTTTTTTGTGATGTCACTCTTTAGGTGTGTGCAAATTTTTCCTTGCACCGGGTGGAGTTTTTGGGTTGTGTTTTGCACGCCACAGGCTTTTCAACAGAAAATAACCAGCTGGAGGCAGAATGGTTGCAAAACACTACGGGTTTGTTACCTAACTCTGGGTTTCAAGACCAGTCCACCTCCAGCTGTTGCAAAACTACTACTCCCATCAGCCACGGTCTGTCAGTGCATGCTAAGAATTTTACTTTTGCTGCATCTAGGGTGCCACAGTTTAGAGACCCGTGCATAAAGGCCTGAAAAATGGGGGCCTGCAGAACTTACAATACTAGAAGTGCCAGCATTCCCAGGCATGCTGGAAGTTGTAGTTCTGCAACATCTAAAGGGCAATATGTATTCGAACGTCCTTGGGCCTTGAGGACACTGAAGTCAGGACGTTCGCATACGTCCTATGTCCAAAAAATTTTTAAATTCATTATGCTAAATAACAAGGAAAAGTGCCTAAATACACATTTGCCAACCAGGGTGTCTGCAGCTGTCCAGGCATGCTGGGACTTGTAGTTTTGTAAAAGCAGGAGACACATTTTTTGTGAAATACTAATATCTGATCATATATACTAACTTTTAAACTAGACTTAAATGCAGTTGAAGATGATGAAATAACAGTGGTCAAAATACTTACACAAATCAGCAACTTTTCCTCAGACTTAGTGAAATTGCTTCCAACCATGTTGCTGTGTGATTGCGCTGCGATCATAAGTTGGAAACTGGCAAGGCTCCAGGAAATGGTCGCGTGTTGTTCGCGCAATTGCGCATGCGCGATCGAAAAATCGCAATCGCAATATGTATTTTGGTTAAAATATCATACATATTCGATTTCAGAGTGCTGCTACAGCAGTTTTCGAAATATCTGCAATCAATTTCGCATTCGCATGTTGCGATATTTCGATAAAATATCAGGAATATTCTGAGCCAATCAGAGCGCTCCTCCAGCATATCTCGAAATTGCGCAATAAATATCGCATTCGCATGTTGCGATATTTCGATAAAATATCACGAATATTCTGAGCCAATCAGAGCGCTCCTCCAGCATATCTCGAAATTCCGCAATAAATATCGCATTCGCATGTTGCGATATTTCGATAAAATATCACGAATATTCTGAGCCAATCAGAGCGCTCCTCCAGCATATCTCGAAATTCCGCAATTAATATCGCATTCGCATGTTGCGATATTTCGATAAAATATCACGAATATTCTGAGCCAATCAGAGCGCTCCTCCAGCATATCTCGAAATTCCGCAATTAATATCGCATTCGCATGTTGCGATATTTCGATAAAATATCACGAATATTCTAAGCCAATCAGAGCGCTCCTACCGCAGTTATTAAAAAAATCGCAATTATTTTCGCATTCGCAATAGCGAAAAATCGCAATCAATTAATTTCGATAAAATATCACGAATATTCGAATTTAGCGAATATATCTCGAATATTCGAATATATATTCGAGATATATCGCGAAATCGAATATGGCATATTCTGCTCAACACTAAAAGTGATACACAACAGGTGTTTAGTAGCTTTTTACACTTTGATTTTTTTATCACGGAGTGTGGGTTTTAAAGGCAGAGCGGGAATATTATAAAGATTTTTATTGGTCTATAAGCGCAAGAAGGTTTTAGAATCTGATGCCGCGTACACACAACCGTTTTTCGGGTTCTAAAAAATGAAGTTTTTAAGGGTCTAGAAAAAACAAAGTTTTTTTCAACCCAATCATTAAAACAGCCTTGCCTACACACGATCGTGAATAAAAATGCTCTAGCAAAGTGTGGTGACGTACAACACGTACGACGACACTATAAAGGGGAAGTTCCATTTGGATGACGCCACCCTTTAGGCTGCTTTAGCTGATTTTGTGTTAGTAAAAGATGATTTGCGCTTTTCTGTCTGTTACAGCGTGATGAATGTGCTTACTCCATTACGAACAGTAGTTTTACCAGAATGAGCGCTCCTGTCTCATAAGTTGCTTCTGAGCATGCGCGGATTTTTCACATCGTTAAAGCCCACACACGACCATTTTTTACAACCTTAAAAACGACAAAGTTAAAAACGTCGTGAAAAAAAGCATGTTAAAAAAAAAATTGCCATTTTTTAGAACCCAAAAAATGCTCTGAAGCCCACACACGATCGTTTTTAATGACATAAAAAAAACATAATTTTTTAGAACCCGAAAAACGGTCGTGTGTATGCGGCATAATCCTTTGGAAGTCTTACCCAGGTACTTGCATAAAGGCTAAGGCCTGGATTCTCAGAGGACTTAGGACGGCGCAGCGCCATGTACGCCGTCGTAAGTCCTAATCCGAGCCGTCTTATCTATGCGCCTGATTCTTAAAATCAGTTACGCATAGATATCCATTAGATCCGACAGGCGTAAGTCTCTTAAGCCGTCGGATCGTAACTGCAATTTTACGCTGGCCGCTAGGAGCGTGTAAGCTGATTTACGCGTCAAAATATGTAAATTAGCTCGATACGCGAATTCCCGAACGTACGCGCGGTCGACGCAGTAAATTTACGCAGTTTACGTTAGGCTTTTCCCGGCGTAATGTTGCCCCTGCTATATGGTGGCATAAGTGCGGCGCAACAATGTTAAGTATGGACGTCGTTCCCGCGTCGAAATTTGAAAAAGTTACGTCGTTTGCGTAAGTCGTCCTTGAATGGGGCTGGACGTCATTTACGTTCACGTCGAAACCAATGACGTCCTTGCAGCGTACTTTGGAGCAATGCACACTGGGAAATTCCACGGACGGCGCATGCGCCGTTCGGGAAAAACGTCAATCACGTCGGGTCACAGTAGATTTACATAAAACACGCCCCGCTGATCCAAATTTGAATTAGGCGGGCTTACGCCAGCCGATTTACACTACGCAGCCGCAACTTACGGAGCAAGTGCTTTGAGAATACAGCACTTGCCCGTCTAAGTTGCAGAGTCGTAACGGAAATCGGATACGTTACGCCCGGGCAAAGATACGCAAATGTACCTGAATCTGGCCCTCACCTGAATAAAAGAATAGAATAAATGCACATATTTTTTTCCAGCAGGAGCAGAGAAAGCATTGTACCCATGATCAGTTTCTCTTTATGGTTTTGAAACTACATGTCCATCTGCCATAGTGGCAGACAGTTTTTGTAGTTTGTTCATTCACTGGAAACTGTAAACGAATGATACTGCTTTGTGGGCATAGCCCCACACAACCGCGTTCTTCTTTTCAAAAAATGACAGCGAGTGCAGGGAGAAGAGCCCCCACCCACTGTAATGGGGAAGGGGGATCAGGGAACAAGGCAGCAGGAGCCGGTTCCAAAGATGAACTTATCCTTTAAAAGGTACCTGCATGTCAGCACTGTTGTAACCTTTGATGTGGTTTAGGCCAGATCAATACTTCTTTAGCATGTTGCATTTTATGAAATACGGCCCAGGGCTCTGCCACGTGATTACATACCTAGGCATATTTGGCCCAAAGAACTTAGGATCGGAATTGGATAAATCCACTGATTAGCTAGCTTTTCCTCAAAGTCCATTTTCACGCCACTTGGTGAAATGATGTAACCAAATTTATAGACATATGTCCATGTGACCAAACACTGTGGCAACTCAGATAAGCTTTTTCCTCACACAGGTAAGTGTTATAAGTTTGTTTTTAATGTATTATTTTGAGGGGCAGGATAATTAAAATTACAGGGGCTTGCATTTCTACTCCATGTTTACTTTGACTTCCTGCTTAGTAATACTATATAATAATATTTCCTGTTTTTATTTGTGGCCTCATTTAACCTAAAACAAAAAGGAGCTACACAATACAATTTAACACAACTGCCAGTAACGTTCTCTATAGTTGACAGAAAATTTTGATACATATTTACATTCGTAGCAATTTCACATAAGATAGCAGTTTAGTATTACCGTCCTTTTAAATCACAGTTCAACAAGACAGCATGTAATACGCAGAAGTTATTCTTTTATATCAAAGTACACATATATATTCTTCCACAAACATTACAACCGCATTTTGATATATGGATACAACAGACCTAATAAAACGCAAGAATTTAAATCAAAAATATTTTTTTTTGATTCACTACCACAAACCACTTCTAAGTGTATTCTGGTTTAATCTCCATTTCTACAAGAGGAGCCAGCAACACCATGCCAGGCTGTTAACATTATCGTGCCAGACTAAGATGTAAAATACACATTTAAACAGAGGCGCTTTTCCCCTAATGATGGTAAAGCAATACTTGTGTTGTATACAAGTCGGTCTACAATAAAATACAAACATGTATACATGCTAATACACATCCTTGCACCAGATAATAACACTATGTGAAATAAATTGTACGGTAAATGTACGACTTACATATTAGTTGAAGAAATTCCATATGTCGTTCTCAGAAGACTTTGGCAGAATTTCAAGATTTATTAACTGTGACAACTCTTTAGCATCTTCGTATAGTGCTTTTTTCCTAAGAACATTTCTTCTTTACAAATTCTTTGTTTATCTGGAGTAGTGCCATAATTCCGAATAACTATAATTTTTAACTAAGCGATTACACATTATTTTACTGAAATACGTTTCTGCGTATGTGTCAGCGAAGACGGCAAACAGAAAATCCCGAGCTGTGGAAGCCGAAGAAAAAGGAGAGAGAAACGTCTGTTTCCAAAGGAAATGTCTGCAGGGAGGTTCAGTAATGTGCCTGATATAAGATGCCTTTCAGAAAGTTTCAGTGTATGGCAGAGAGGCTGCCAGAGTTCCCAGCATGCAACCTGTGCAACATTTGGCTTCAATTAAGGAAAGAAAATTTAGCTCACATCAATAACACTGGCCTCAGTTGGAGATTTTCTTTTCCTCTGGATTCAGTATTGTGTATGTGTGTATATGTACAGTATATATACAGTATATATATATATATACAGTGTGTATACATATATATACAGTGTGTATATATATATATATACAGTGTGTATATATATATATATATATATATATATATATAATCTCCTCCTCTTTTTTGTCTACAATTTAAAATAAAATATATTGTATATTTTTTTACTAGAAAACAAATGAGGCGTATAATCAGAACAGTATTTAATTGTTGTGAGTGGCAGAGCTTTTTTTCTCAGAAAATAGGTGCAGAAACTCAACCACGACCCCGTTCAGATTTCAAAAACAATAGAAGGGTCTTAAAGGGGCATTAAATACCAGGATTGCATTACATACAGAGTGCAGAGTTCAGGTGGTTACACACAGAGTGCAGAGATGTCACTTGTAAACACAGAAACCAGACTTCTGTGTTTACAAGTGATTGTGGTGAGCAGGCACCAAAGGGTCTGAGCCAGAGGTGGTGGAACTGAGTTCCTCCAAGTTCCCGCTGAAAAAAAGCCCTGGTGAGTGGCTCTATTGGGGGGATTTCATGGACTTGTAGCACCTTAGTCACTCCAGTAAGGTCCTTAGTAAGGACCAGGGTTGCCAACCGCCAGTAAATTTACTGACAGATTGTAAAAATCTGTGATTTTTTTTTACAACTGCCAGTAAATATCAGGGGCTGATAATTTCATGCTGTGTTGACTTTTTACGTGTAAATCAAGTTACCTTGTTATAGGTATTGTCAGTGTTTCCATATCATGTCTATACTGTTCCAATATTCACTGTGATAGTTTTCAATAGAAGTTATGTACTTTCTAAGGTTGCCAGTAAAAAATGTGCTCCACCAGTAAATTTCCCAGGTTTTGTCAGTAAAAAATGCTGCGGGAGGCTGGCAACCCTGGTAAGGACACCCTTTGTGTAGTAGGGAGGTGGCTATCATACCTGCAGTATTAGAAGACTCTCTGCAACATTGTTGCAGTAAGACTGTTTTCCTCTAGTGCCAGCTAAGATTCTGTGTCATCACATCCTGCCAGCAAAGTGTTTATCACCAGGGAGCAAAGCATTCAGGGAATTGTAGTCCCAGGGCTCAAGTGGCACATTCGTTTGAACTGCTGGGGAGCTACAACTACCAGCCAGCTGGGAGTAAATAACAGGCTGCTGGGAGAGGATATAAAAAGGCTTGTCTAGGCCTAGATTTCTCTCTTGAGACGCTGGCCTGGATCTGCAAGCAGGGGCTCTGTGTTGGAGAGTGTGGAGACTGAGTTGCAGCCTGCACAAGAAGAGTTAACACAAGGCATGAGAACAAAGTAAACTTAGGGAAGAGGTGCTGGCTCCCAGGTCCATCGACAGCATTGATCCAGGTATCGACAGCTCCCAGGTTCATCGACAGCATTGATCCAGGTATCCACAGCCGAGAGGGGATCCCAGGTGCATATTCAGATGCACCCGCAACGACGGTGTGGAACATTGCGATGTGAGGTGACCAGTCAGGTCACTAGCGGAGCCTGCCTGTTCCAGGATGTTTGTTTGGGCCTTGATCGCAGGATTGGGTGAGGGGGCATTTGCCCATTTGCAGGAAACAAGGACACTGCACACAGATAGAGTTGTATGGACACTGTATACAGACATCAATGCTCTTAGTCACCTTGCTGACACTTGTAGTGCTACTGGACATAAGGTCATTTAGATACAGAGACACTGTATACAGACATAATTGTCCTTGCACCCTGCTGAGGAGGATCTTGTATTCTTTACTTGATAATCCAGGGCAATTGTGTTGTTTGGCCCTGCTATTCACAAGTTTAAGTGCACCGACTAGAGTTTCTGAAGAATCCAAAGCCTCATCTTACTTCCAAGAGACTAAAGTTTTTGGTGCCATACGGGCATGCAAACACATGTCCAGGGCTCTGTCCATGTAGTGGGTGTGTGGGATAGTTTATTTGGGAAGTTAAGCCACTGAATATTGTACATTGTTTGTAGTTGGGCCTGTGGTGTCAGGGGACAGAAGAGAGAGGGCTGACATAAAGAGGATCAGTCTTCTGCTCTCCTCCTGCCTGGACTCATAGAGCCAAATTTGAGTAGAGGTAACCAATCCGATATAAAGTGTCATATTGTAATTTATTTGCCATTTAAGTGTGCCTCTGCTCTTGGGGACATTCTTAGGTTTGGAATCCCCTGAAAGTAGCCTGAATACAATATTGAGCTATATTGCTCTTGATCTCAGTTATTGCTCTCTAGTTGCATTACTTGAATATATACTGTTATTGTCTGTTACCCTTTTCACAGAAATATTGCAGTAAAGATTATTTCTGTGTTTTTTTATAACGTGTGTGTTTCTCATTCGTCATTGCACTTACACTATTGCCAGGTGTGCCAAGAGGGGCAGAGACTGTTATTGGGGTTGAGAGGCAAAGTATGCAACAACAAACTTAAACGGCTCCTGCGGGGATAGCGCTACATTTGTATACACTCAACCCTTTGGATAATACAATTACCGCCTGCCGTGTATTGAAAGCCTCTACAGTACTGGATTTTTTGACTCCTTATTAAAGCCCCTATATGTGTATGTAGCACCCGCTACCTTAGGTAGTGGCTAGGTATAAAGGTTTTTGTGTAAGCTGCCAGTGCAGTTAAATTTGAGCAGGTCTATTCTGCGAGCTAGGCCTGAAAGCTGGAGTGACATGGGGTACATGTGAGGAGCTCTGACCAATCTCCAACTAGGATTGGCAGGGGGCAGGCCTCTTACATATACCCATGGTCAGCCTGCTGGGGTAGGTTGTCGGCTGGGTGAACTGGATGATGGAGTGTTAGGTCAGGAATTAGCGAGGCTGATGTGCTTGTGGTCCCAGTGCAGCAACGATCGGGTGGCCATCCGTTGTCAAAACTGCTCATCGTAACGCAGCCACGCCATACGTCCGGTGAGCCTCGCTAATGGCTTTCAAGTAAACGAACAATGCAGAACAATGCTCAGGGGTCCTCTCTCCTATGACACTCGCCAGAATGGCAAAAGCCTGCAACCAATTAGCGAAAGTTCGAGTAATTAGACAATATTAGTGTTTTTCCTCGTCTTCCTTCTTGTTCTCCTCCGGCTTCAACCTATCCAGATTGAACTTTTCAAGTGGCAGTAATGTGAAGATCTCCACATACTTCTACTTCCTATTTTATTTTACATTTCCGCCTTGAGATGAGCACCCAATGGGCCCTCAAAACAAACGTAGACCTTGCACTTAGCAGAGTCAGGCAGCCTATCTGAATCTGAGATTTCACATGAAATTCGACGGCAGTCCGACGTCCATACTTAACATTGGCTGCGCCATCTTTTTGGTAGTTTATCTTTACGCCTGAAAACGCCTTACGTAAATGGCGTATGTTACATGCGATGGCCGTGCATACGTTCGTGAATAGGCGTATCTTGATCATTTGCATATTCTCGGCGTAAATCGACGTACACGTCCCTAGCGGCCATCGTAAATATGCAGCTAAGATACGACAGCGTAGGAGACTTACGCCGGTTGTACCTTAGCAACAGATAAGCGTATCTCAATTTGAGCATACCGCTTAAAGATACGACAGCGCGGATTCGGACTTACGACGGCGTATCTACTGATACGCCGTCGTAAGTCTTTATGAATCTAGCTAATAGAGCCCAAAGCTGACCCTGAAATCAGATCGGAAATTACGAGTTTCAGTACCAAAGCTTCTGAAGCCACACTTCACTCACATTGCTTTGATAGATTTTCTTGCTGGAAGATATTAGTTAAGACCCTAGCCAGACTCATCCATGTCGCTAAGACCTTCCGGAGAGAAACCAATAGCGATCTGATCAGAAGGTGGAAAGGTTTCCATGAACAGGTCAATCTAGTAGAACTTGCTCAGGCAAAGTCTGTTATAATTTCTTCTGTTCAAAACAAACATTTCCAGAAGGTAATTGACTGCATCAAAAAACAAAAGACATTCCCAAAACAAAGCCGTCTTAGGAGACTTAGCCCCTTTTTAGACAAGAATGGGTTGTTGAGAGTAGGTGGATGTTTGTCTCTTGCTGAACTTTCAGAGGAAGAGAAACAGCGTGTCATTATACCTTATGATTAGGGTTGAGCGAACCCGAACTGTAAAGTTTGGGTTCGTACCGGACTTTTGGGTTTTTGGTACCTGGACCCGAACCCGAACAATTTACTGTAAGTTCAGGTTCGAGTTCGGGTTAGGCAATGTAATGGCGCGCTGCAGGGCAGCCAATCAACATTTGTTTAACTTGTGTGACCTAGAAGCCATCACAGCCATGCCTACTAATGGCAAGGCTGTGATTGGCCAGTGCAGCATGTGACCCAGCATGTGACCCAGCCTCTATATAAGCTAGAGGCACATAGCACAACATGTCACTCTGCTTTAGATAGGGTAGGCAAAGGCTGCTGCTGCTGCTGCTCTGAGGGAGAGAATTAGATAGGAGTCAGACTGTCCTGCTTCAAAAACTCAGCGATCTACATATGTGCAAGTCACTCTGCATTAGATACTTTAGGGAAAGGTTCCTGGTTCAGTCCTGCTTCAGAAATCAAATTACACCTGCACTGCATATTTTACTGTGAGATACTCTGCATTAGATACTTTAGGGAAATGTTCCTGGTTTTGCTTGTAGAGGGAGAAATAGATAGGAGTCAGTCCTGCTTCAGAAATCAAATTACACCAGCACTGCATATGTTACTGTAAGATACACCCTTTAGATACTTTTCTTCTATTGTGCTATTCAAAAAACACCCATTTAGGGAAAAAAAATATTTTGCAGTGTTTCCTCCAGTGTTTGCAGTGTTTCCTTCATATCTGTACGTGTGAGATAAACACTTTAGCTAGTGTTCTTCTATTCTATTAAAAAAACACCCATTTAGGGCAAAAAAATATATTTTGCAGTGTTTCCTCCAGTGTTTGCAGTGTTTCCTTCATATCTGTACGTGTGAGATAAACACTTTAGCTAGTGTTCTTCTATTGTTCTATTCAAAAAACACCCATTTAGGGCGAAAAAATATATTTTGCAGTGTTTCCCCCAGTGTTTGCAGTGTTTCCTCCATATCTGTACGTGTGAGATAAACACTTTAGCTAGTGTTCTTCTATTGTGCTATTCAAAAAACACCCATTTAGGGCAAAAAATAATATTTTTCAGTTTTTCCTCCAGTGTTTGCAGCGTTTCCTGCATATCTGTACGTGTGAGATACACACTTTAGATACTGTTTTTCTATTGTGCTATTAACAAAAAAAATATTTAGGGCAAATAATTATTTTTTTGGTGCGTTTCCTGCATATATGTACGTGTGAGATACACACTTTAGATACTGTTCTTCTATTGTGCAATTAAAAAAAAAAACATTTAGGGAAAGATCCTACATTTGAGAAATATGAGGAGAAAATAAGGGACTTGGCCCTGGTCGTGGTGCTGCTGGTGGAGCTCCTGTTGCAGGGAGAGGATGTGGTCGATCTGTGCCAGCTACACGCACAAGTGAAACACCTTCCTCAGCTGCAAGTAGGCGACAGAGCCTGCAGCGGTATTTGGTCGGGCCTAATCCGGCTCTACGAATGTTGAGGCCAGGAGCAGAACAGGCGATAGTAGATTGGGTTACTGACAGTGCTTCCAGTTCCTTCACATTGTCTCCCAACCAGTCTTGTGCTGAAAGGTCAGAGTTGTCAGCCGATGTCCATCAGTCTTTCACCTCACCCCCTTGCAAATCAGCCAAGCAGTCTGAGCCCCAAATCATGCAGCAGTCTCTTCTGCTTTTTGATCACTCTGTTAGCATGGTTTCCCAGGGCCATCCACCTAGCCCTGCCACAGAAGTGGAAGAGATTGAGTGCACCTATGCCCAACCACATATGTTTCAAGATGAGTACATGGGGGGACCATCACAGCACGTCTCGGATGATGAAGAAACACGGTTGCCAACTGCTGCTGCTTTCTCAATTGTGCAGACCGACAAGGAGGGCAGTGGTGAAGACTGGGTGGAAGATGAGGTGGAGGACGATGAGGTCCTCGACCCCACATGGAATCAACGTCATGCAGGTGACCTGTGTAGTTCGGAGGAAGAGGCGGTGGTCGCACAGAGCCACCAGCACAGCAGAAGAGGGAGCAGGGTGCAAAAGCGGAGCGTCTGTCCCCTAGACAGTACGCCTGCTACTGCCCAACGCAGCAAAGGACTGAGCACACCAAAGCCAGGTCCAAGGAGTTCCCTAGCGTGGCAGTTCTTCACACAATGTGCTGATGACAAGACACAAGAAGTTTGCACGCTGTGCAATCAGAGCCTGAAGCGAGGCATAAACTTTCTCAACCTGAGCACAACCTGCATGACCAGGCATCTAAGTGCAAAGCACGAGCTGCAGTGGAGTAGACACCTCAAAAACCAAGAAAGGTCTCTGGCTCCTCCTGCTTCCTCTTCTGCTTCAATCTTGGCCTCTTCATCCACCTCTGTAGTGACAGTGGCACCTGCCACCCTGCAATCAGAGGATCGGCAAGCAACACTACCACCTGGGTCACCAAACATCTCCACAATGTCCCATTGAAGCGTTCAGCTCTCTATCTCCCAAACACTGGAGCGGAAGAGGAAGTACCCCCTACCCACCCGCAATCCCTGGCCCTGAATGCCAGCATTTCAAAATTCCTGGCCTTTGAAATGCTGTCATTCCGTCTGGTGGAGACGCAGAGTTTTAAAAGCCTGATGGCATTGGCTGTCCCACAGTACGTTGTGCCCAGCCGCCACTACTTTTCCCTGCACAACCAAGTGGGGGACAAAATCAGGTGTGCACTGCGCAACGCCATCTGTGGCTGGGCCTGAGGCGGATAGCAGTTTGGCGCATTTCCTTCTACCACCGAGGATTGCAGGGCGCTTCAGTTTGCCTCCTGTTGCTAACTCCTCCTACTCCACTTCCTCATCCTTTACCGCCTCCTCATCCGGTCAGCGTAACACATTCACCACCAACTTCAGCACAGCCATGGGTTAACGACAGCAGGCAGTTTTAAAACGTTCTTGTTTGGGGGAAAAACCCCACACCGCGCAGGAGTTGTGGAGGGACATGGAACAACAGACCGATGAGTGGTTGGCATCAGTGAGCCTCAAGCCGGGCCTGGTGGTGTGCAATAATGGGCAAAATCTCGTAGCAGCTCTGGGCCTAGCCGGTTTGACGCACATCCCTTGCCTGGCTCATGTGCTGAATTTGGTGGTGCAGAGTTTCCTTAAAACTTACCTGGATATGCCACAGCTGCTGCAGAAAGTGCGGGCCATCTGTGCGCACTTTCGGCGTTCTCACTCTGCTGCTGCTCGCTTTTCAGTGCTGCAGCGTAACTTCGGCCTTCCCGCTCACCGCCTCATAGGTGACGTGCCCACAAGGTGGAACTCAACCTTGCACATGCTGGTTTCAGCTGCAGCACGCACGCGTGAATCGCTCTGTGGAACAGAACCACTTCACCACTAATAATTGGGCCTCCATGAGAGACCTGTGTGCCTTGTTGCGCTGTTTTGAGTACTCCACCAACATGGTCCGTGCCGATGACGGCGTTCTCAGCGTTACTATCCCAGTTCTATGCCTCCTTAAAAAAAAACGCTTCGGGTGATGATGGAAGAGGATGTGGCACAGGAGGAGGAGGAGGAGGAATCGGGATCCTTTCCAAGGCTTTCAGGGCAGTCATTCACAAGTGGCTCCGAGGGTGGGTTCCTGCACCAACAAACGGAAGGTACACAATTGTCCAGCAAGGGCACAGTTCTGGAGGATGACGAGGTGGAGGAGGAGGAACCATGTTCACAGCAGGGTGGCACCCAGACCAGCTGATGGCCATCACTGGTGCCTGGCTGGGGGGATACAGAGGACACAGACGATACACCTCCCACAGAGGACAGCTTTTTGTTGCCTCTGGGCAGCCTGGCACACATGAGCGATTACATGCTGCAGTGTCTCCGCAACGACCGCCGTGTTTCCCACATTTAAACAGGTGCTGATTACTGGGTGGCCACATTGCTGGATCCCCGTTACAAGGACAATGTACGGTCCTTAATTCCCTCACTGGAGCGTGATCACAAGATGCGCGAGTACAAGCGCACGCTGGTAGACGCGCTGCTGGTGGAATTCCCACCTGACATCAGGGGCACAGTGGAAGCACAAGGCAAAGGCAGAGGAGGAAGGAAAAGGGCGCCAGCACCTCAGAAGGCAGGGTTAGCATGGCCGAAATGTCGAAAAGCTTTGTCAGCACGCCACAACAACCAGCACCACCAGCTGATATGGAACGTTTTAGCAGGAGGCAGCATTTCACCAACATGGTGGAGCAGTATCTGTGCACACGCCTACACGTACTGAATGACGGGTCTGCCCCCTTAAACTTCTGGGTCTCCAAATTGGGTACATGGCCTAAGATTGCCCTTTACGCCTTGGAGGTGCTGGCCTGCCCTGCAACCAGTGTATTATCTGAACGTGTATTTAGCACGGCAGGGGGCGTTATCACAGACAAGCGCAGCCGCCTGTCCAGAGCCAATGTGGACAAGCTCACGTTCATTAAAATGAACCAGGCATGGATCCCACAGGACTTATCTGTACCTTGTGCAGAATAGACATGTATACTGGCCTTACCCAGCCATTCTGTATTTCTGATCTTTCTCACTCTTTTGGGGTGTACCCTAATTAAAAAAAATAATTAATTAAAAACAAAAACCTGCTGTGTTGGCTACCTCGTCCTCCTCCACCGCCGCTTCCACCTACACCGCCACATCCACCGCCACCTCAACCTCCTATACTCCATATGGACCTCGTCCTTCTAGGTCAAGATTATCATTATTATTTTTTTTAATGTATTTTATGTTATTTTAAGTTATTTCCCTATCCATATTTATGGTCGTTACCCTCTGACCGAGAGAGATGTGGATCACATAAACACGCAACAAGACTTACAACATAAATAGACCTGAAGTGTGCCTTGGTGGTCTGGTCAGTATGCCAAGAAAAGGGGGCATACCCAAGGTAAGTAATGGGTAGTTAATTGAAGAAGGATATGCTGAGAAGTGCCCTGAAAAAGGGAAGGGCGGGAGGGTGTCGAATGCGATTGAATGCGCAGACTCACGGACATGAGGTGAGCTGGGAAGAGTCGGCCCAGTGACGTGTAGTACCGCACACTTAACTGACAAAGAGCATGTGTGAGTGGGCTGCTTAAATACCCTCCGGGCTCCTCCCATAAACTCAGGCCACCATACTGGCCTTCTTATTTATGGTCGTTACCCTCTGACCGAGAGAGATGTGGATCACATAAACACGCAACAAGACTTACAACATAAATAGACCTGAAGTGTGCCTTGGTGGTCTGGTCAGTATGCCAAGAAAAGGGGGCAAAAGACTCAGATAGGGAAATCGTTTATATTGATTTCTTGTAATTATTGAGCCAGCTTGGTAAAGGCTTGTGCCATTCCTTCATGAGGATTTGGGATGTATGTGGCAAAACAAAGAGACTTCCCTCAGCCTGGTATCTTGATTACGTGGTCTGGTACTCCCTGTTGGGAGGCAACTGAGGCTGCTCTAATTCGGAAAGAATGTCCAGAGAACTGACTGGGGTTTGAAGCCCAAGTTACTTAGGAGGATTCTGACATGCATGACACACTGGCTGACACTCAGGGAGCTGGTTTAGAAAGGGTAGCAACAAGCTACCATCAGATTGGCTGGGTAGATGGAGCAGTAGTGGGTCGAGCACCGTCACTGGGCGTCAGGCGTTGTTAGTCTGAAACAGGTTGATGTCAACCCCAGGGGCTGGTTTGTTGCGTTTGCAGACTGTGAGAGTGTAGTGGTTCGAAAGCGAGTCGGGTGGCGTCGGAGCAGTGTCTGACTGCCGGAGCCGCTGACTAAATTCACTAGGTTGTAGGGAACCGTAGAAGGCCTGGTAGATGGCTGTTTGGGCGACTAGTCTGGGCAAAGCCCTAAACAGGGAACGAGTAAGGATTTTAGACATGTCCCTAAGAGGGGACTCTTGAAAGGTAGGTGCTTGCCACTGACTACAGGTTGGTGCTTCTGTATGCCCTGTAGGAGGGACTTGACTGCATGGGCTCGAGAATACTGACAGTTTACTGGGGTCCTGCAGGGACAGGAAATGCTGGATGCCATCTAGATATGGCGTCATAGTATTGTGAGAAATGGTCAGCTGCATGTGGCAATACCATATGAAGGCTAGGATGTGTCCAACGTTGCCTATTGCTGCTCCGGGGCAAGGGGCCAAAAATTTGCGATTAGTGTTCCAAGCAGTGCGATATGCCTTCAGTGTGTTGCGTGCCAAGGAGTGGTTAATAAGTTGGATTGCGTGCGTTGCGTTGGTGGGATGCGACTTCAGTCCATCGTCAGCAATGTCCATGGTGGGACAGGGATAGTTGTTGGGTCGGCTCCAGGCTCTTGCTGGAAAAAACATCCATTCCAAGGTTGGAATAGGAAAGCACATCAGCTGCTTTTTGCATTTGCCTGGAAAAGGTCTACATAAGATATTAACTGGTGACGGAGTGACAGCTGCGCGAGCCTGCGCAGGAAGTGATGGGGAGTGACTTAGATCTACCTTAATTGATGATGTCGGCTGTGGCCTAATTGTCTGTGGTGAAGAACAGTGTCTGTCCTGTTCAAGTGTGGTCCCAGACCTGGGCAGCTGCCACGATGGGGTGCAGCACGAGGCGTGATGAAGACTGGGTGAAGCAAAAATGTAATAGAATTTCTGGGTGCAAGGTTTGGAGAACCAGTGGCGGCCTAAAAATGGCTGCAAAAGCCTTTGGTGGCTCGGCTGACACTGCCAGGATGAAGATTGAAATGGTGTTCTATCAGGTGGGGAAGTTGTCCCACATAGCTAAGTCTGCTACTGATGCTTGGTCTAGTTTGAGAACTTGGACTGGATCTTGCGTTGGTGTGAGAAAATCAAGACAATACACAGGTGCTCAACAAGATGATATACATGCACTCGCAGGCCAACGTGCACTCGCAGGCCAACGTGCACTCGCTGGTGCTGGATGAAAACCTGAACTAACCGCAGGGAAAGAACACAGAGAAAAGATGAGTGGCCCGCGTGCCACTGAAGATAAATGGCCAACTGGGTGCCACTGTGTGTTTGTGTGGCTGATTGTTTGTCACTGAGGTGTGTTTGCAAGTTTAGTTTGTATTCGGGTTTGCACGTAGGTGTGTGCCGCAAAGTGTTTTATACTACTTCAGACACAACAAAATAATAGTCAATTGCCTGACCTTACGGGCCAACAAAGTACAGATGGAAGGACTGATGCAATGACTAATATTGACTCACGTAATTCAGTGAGACCAATACCAATCCCCCAGAATCAAAGGGGGAGAGGTAATAAACAAGGGGTAATAATAGGGGTAACCCAAGAGGAGGCCAAGGACAATCATATGTGGAACATGAGACATCAAATCCAAGATATGATGAACATTACACGACCTATACCCAAAATAGATATGGCCCCCTACAGGATAGTAGGGAGAATGCACACTATACACCCTCACCCAGACCAGTGCCTTTTTTAGGGAGAGGTATGAGGGGGGACTCACGAGGACGGGGCAGAGGCAACAGACCCTGGAGGGGACGGGGACAGCAAACCCACAATGCCAACCCCAACCAGGAATGGTGGTATCCCCCACAATGAGAAGTAACATACAGCCCTATCAGGAACAACAGAAACCACAACGGAGAGGATGCCGAGCAGGGCAACGAATCCAGCAGAAAAAGGCCAAGACAGGTAGATTAAGTGGGATATATAATCTATCATCTGCCACATTGACACAAAAAGAGACCAACATATTAAATGCTGGATTAAAATGCACATCTACAAAACCCCTAAACAAATTTAATGTCTATATTGACATTCAAAAATACATCAGAAAGGTCAATATTAAAAAGTATTTTTTGTCGAATAACTTCAATCTAAGGAACAATAAACAGAAAGAAGTAATAGGTTTGGATAGTGGACTCAAAAACAAATCGCTGTTTAATCCACCCCAGCCTAGTAACCATCATGTGGAGGTGTTTAAGCAGTTGGTACTAAATGATTTAGAAACAATGCCGATAAAAAAGAGTCTTAATCCTAAACACATACAAGAAGGTATAAAAGCTCTTGAAGAAAGAAAAGATATCATAATCCGACCAGCGGATAAGGGAGGAGGGGTGGTGGTAATGGACAAGACATACTACCACACCCAACTTCAGGAGATGCTGGATGACCAAAGTACGTATCGACTTCTAAATAACGATCCTACTAAACAATATAGAGTGGATTTGCATAATTTGGTGGATTACGGGTACTACATGAGGGTTATTACCAAAAAAGAAAAAATGTACCTGTGCCCAAGCTTCAGCAGGACACCCACTATATATACAGTTCCCAAAATTCACAAGGATCCAATTGCACCTCCGGCTAGACCTATTGTGAATGGAATAGGTTCTGTTACAGCTAGGATTGGCCAATACCTAGACCATTTTATGCAAAGTAGTGTTGTCACCACAAAAGCCTTCTTGAAAGATACCACCAGCTTTATTCAAAAAGTAAAGGAAGTTACATTCCCTATAGGATCAGAAGTGTTTTTAGTCACCGCTGACGTTTCAGCATTGTATACTAATATTCAACACGATGACGCCCTCCTAGCTCTTAATTGGGCACTAAGCAAGAGAGAAGAGCTACCATTCATCCAGAAAAAATTCCTCAAAATGGCATTAGACTACTGTCTTACCCATAACTATTTTTGGTATGGGGGACAGTACTACACTCAGAAGACTGGTGTAGCTATGGGCGCAAAGTTTGCGCCAAGCTTAGCCAATCTATTCATGAGTGAATGGGAGGACAAGTGGATCTATAACAACAAGAAGAAGGAGCTTATTTTTTACCAACGCTATATAGACGATATGTTTATGATATGGCAGGGCCCGGAGGAATCTCTCAGAGCATTTTCTGTCTGGCTTAACAGCAATAAGAACAGCATCAAATTAGATTTTAACTGGGATCAATTACAAATCCACTTCCTCGACGTCACAGTGATCAAGGGTTCTGGACAACTGTACACTAAAGCTTATTTCAAGGATACAGATAGGAACAGTTACATACCAATACAAAGTGGGCACCACCCACTATGGCTCAAGAATATACCTAAGGGCCAATTTACACGTATTAGGCGTAACTGTACTAAAGATGATGACTATTGGGCCCAAGCCTCCATTATTAAACAACGATTCGTGGAGAAAGGATATAATTTGGAGCATTTAGATAATTGGATGAAAGAGGTGGGACAAATCACACAACAAAATATGTTGAAACCAAAAGATCGTGCACCAAATCAAGCCCACAAATGGGGCTTTATCTCTACCTATCATGAACAATATCGAGAAATAGAAGCCATATTCAGAAATCACTGGAATATTCTGACTATGGATAGAGTACTAAAGATGTCATTACCCGAAAATCCACGCTTCATATACAGAAGAACGTCTTCTTTTGGAGACCAAATAGTAAAAAAGGTACTGGATCCCCCCAAAAAAGTTAAGATGTTTTGGGACAGAGCAGGATTTACAGCATGTAGGAGATGTAAGTCATGCCGACAAGTATCCACTCATCTGAGAGGACTTACCAGATTTACATCTACTGCAAACGGAAAAGAATTTGAGATCAAGGAATGTATCACATGCAAAACTACACATGTGGTATATGCTCTGGAATGCCCTTGTGGCCTAATGTATATTGGGCGCACAAAAAGAACATTAACTAAAAGGGTATCGGAGCATATCTACAACATCACTATAGGTTACAAAGATCACAGTGTCTCGCTCCATTTCAGGGATAAACATGAAAAAAATCCCATTGGACTCAAATTTTGGGGTATAGACCGTATAGATCGTAACTGGAGGGGGGCTAATATGGTCCGTGAGATATCCAAACGTGAAACCCAGTGGCTATATTGGACTAACACTTTAAGCCCTAATGGCCTCAATATAGATGTAGATCTTAATTGTTTCATCAGTGACCACTAGGGGAGTATGGGGAGCTCTTCTGATTTAAAATTCTTTTTTGATATATAATTATTCTTGTTGTTTGTGTGATATGATATCCAATCAATATTCCACCACTTGAGGTGCATATCACATGTCCACACAATAGGATGTGCATAATAAATATAAATTGAACACACTGGTCATGTTTTGACCTTTCAGACCATTGTGATCATTTTCAAATGTCTAAACTCATCTAATTGTGGTGACAATAAATAAGTTTAGGTATATTTACTATATATATTTGTCACCGTTAAGGCAAATGACATTATATATAATTTCACCTTTTTTAATAATTTATGAGGAGGTTAATTAATTTGTATGTGGTTTCCATTGTGCATATTTATATAATACAGTAATCGTTTTCCAATGAAGATCTTATTTTATACTGTTTTAATTAATATAAGGTACATAGTGACTTTTAACAATACATATGTTAGTTTTTAAATGTATACATTGTTATTGTCAAATTAAGACATCTAAATAAGGAATATAAGCTAAATAACATGGATTATATGACACATCATTTTGGCTGTAAATATGTACTACTGAGGCTTTGTACAAAAGGATGTCAGCCATGACTATGTATTAGCGTTATACTAGATGCGATTTCCTCTTTAGTGTTTTTTAGTTCATTCCCCCTTTTTTTCCTTATGGTACAATGGTGCCAGCGGATCTGTATTAAAGTACGGACCCGCTATAGCATTGGATGTTACCATCTGTTATAAAGGAATTTCACGTCCCAGCTGATCGAGATTTCCAAGCATTGAAAACATATGCAAATATCTTGTTGCCCGCGATTGGCCGACCGAGCCCATGACGAGTGTATAAGTAGGTGGAGCGGAGTGGCCGGGACGCATGCTGTTGCTTACGATCCTGAGACGCTCGGGATTGGCAGCGGCAGCCTGTGACGAGTCCAACAGGGGCGGAGCTGACTACGCTGGGACGTATCACACATAGGGAAGGGCGGGCAATTAGTCTGTCCATTCCCTTAAATAATGAGCAGTCGGATCGTGTAGCCACGCCCTCTGAAGACGTGAGCCAATCACGAAACGCGTCAGGGCGTGACTACACGACAAGCTCTCTTGCACCAAGGCTGATATTTACCCGGGACTTACAAAACAGGGGATAGTGATTTGCGAACATCCTCCCTGTGTGAGCTGATACCATAGTTTTGAGTGACAAGCCTTTTATGATTTTAAAACGTGTAAGCATATGTGGGCAGCAGGGGTTTATTATTAAAAATAAAAGGGTTTTACACTATCTAGTCTCCCTTTCTCTCCCTGCATGACCGTTGTGCTGCACCAATACTCCAAGGAAACATCTCTTTACAACTATAGAGAGACAAGCAGTAGGAGAGTGATCCAACACCAGGATCCCATCACAGCTGACATCCATCCAGTCCTTTGAGGAGACGAGCTGAGATCCAGTACTTACTATGCTGTCTTTCACCTAATATCTGGTGAGTACATTACCTATAGGGGGAGGATAGCAGTGTGAAGCATACAGTCCTGTAGTGCTTGGAGAAGATTTTATCTACATTTTCTGCTTCAGCAGTGATATGTGAATTGACACTTCATCACACACACAGCTTTGTTTTTTGACTGAGCTGTTCATTCAAAGAGACTGATAGGAGTTGCCAAACAAGTGTTTTGACCCTGAGAGCTTCTTTATCAGCTTATTTAGGTTATGAGATTTTTGAACTCATGAGTCACGGTAGTGACCAAAAAGCGCTGTTAATGTTTTATTCAGTTTTCCTCTGATAACACATATATTTTTTAGTAATTGTTGATTTTATAATAGCTGCTATATACCTTATAAATATTGTTACATTTGATTACACCATTGAGCGCTGGGATTAGAGTGATTTTAGGATTATATCTGATATTTTTTGCATTGTTTTATACTACTGCAGACAATATTGTGTGGTTGCAAGGGTGTCAGTGAGTGTCAGGTTGCTGGGACGATATTGTGTGGTTGCAGGGGGCTTGAGTATGAAGATTTGTTTTGAGACGGCATTGCGTGGTTGCAAGGGTCTCAGTCTGGTTTGCCGAGATGGTATTGCGTGGTTGCAAGGGTCTCAGTCTGGTTTGCTGAGACGATATTGCGTGGTTGCAAAGGTCTCGATGATTATGAGGTTTGTTTTGAGATGGCATTGTGTGGTTGCACGGGTCTCAACAAGTGAGGGGTTGCTGAGACGATGTTGCATTTTGCAATGGTCTCAAATGAGTGTCCGCCGCTGAGACAACTTTGTATGGCTGCAAGGGTCTGAATGGGTGTCAGGTTGCTGAGACGATATTGCATTTGCAATGGTCTCAAATGAGTGTCTGGTTGCTAAGACGACTTTGTATGGCTGCAAAGGTCTGAACGGGTGTCAGGTTGCTGAGATGAGATTGTGTGGTTGCAAAGGTCTAGACGGGTGTCAGGTAGCTGAGATGATATTACATTTAGCAAGGGTCTTAAATGAGTGTCAAGTTGCTGAGCCAATATTCCCCTTTATTTTTTTTTTTTTTTTTTTATGAAAACGACTGTGAATGAAACGCTGGTAAACATGAGTTACCGCATCTGGCAGTGTTTACAAGCTGTTACAGGCATTGGCGTTTCGAATGCCTCTGAACATCCGTCTGAACCCATTTTTTTTTTTTTTTTTCGGGAAGGTTTCTAAACTCAACTGCCTAGAAACGACTATAAATGATCCTGTGTACATGTACTGATAAGATAACATAGAGGAGAAATCAGGGGCGTCTGAAAAACACCCAACTGTTCCTAAACGTCTGTTTACCAACAGCAGTGTACATGAGGCCAAAGATGATTTGTCTGGCTGCAAGGCTCTCAATGAATGCCAGGTTGCTGGGGCGAGACTGCATGGTCACAAAGGTCTTTGACGAGTGGGAGGTTGCTCAAGACGGTATTGCGTGGTTACAAGGGTCTCGATGAGTGTGGAGCTGCTGAGACAGTATTGTGTTTGCAAGGGACTCAACAATGGTGTGAGGCTGCTGAGACGGTATTGCGTGGTTGCAAGAGTCTTGATGAGTGTGGGGTTGCTGAGACGGTATTGCGTTTGCAAGGGTCTGAACTATGGTGTGAGGCTGCTGAGACGGTATTCCGTGGTTGCAAGGGCCTTGATGAGTGTGGGGCTGCTGAGACGGTATTGCGTTTGCAAGGGTCTGAACTATGGTGTGAGGCTGCTGAGACGGTATTGCAAGGTTTCAAGGGTCTTGATGAGTGTGGGGCTGCTGAGACGGTATTGTGTTTGTATGGGTCTCAACAATGGTGTGGGGCTGCTGAGACGGTATTGTGTGGTTGCAAGGGTCTTGATGAGTGTGGGGCTGCTGAGACGGTATTGTGTTTGCGAGGGTCTCAACAATGGTGTGAGGCTGCTGAGACGGTATTGCGTGGTTGCAAGGGTCTTCATGAGTGTAGGGCTGCTGAGACGGTATTGCGTTTGTATGGGTCCTAACAATGGTGTGAGGCTGCTGAGATGGTATTGTGTGGTTGCAAGGGTCTTGATGAGTGTGAGGCTGCTGAGGCGGTATTGCGTCTGCAAGGGTCTCAACAAGGGTGTCAGGCTGCTGAGACGATTTTGCATGGTTGCAATGGTCTCAACAGGTGTCAGGTTGCTGGGCCGAGATTGTGTGGTGGCAATTTTTTTTTTTTGCACTTTTATATTTCTTTTTGGTTTTTTTTTTTTACGTTTTTTTCTTTGGGGTTTTTTTTTTTTGTTGTTTTTTTTTTGCGTTTTGTAAGAGTCATGTGTTGCAAGGGTCTTAACAAGGGTGTCAGGCTGCTGAGACGATTTTGTGTGCTTGCAAGAGTCTCGATGAGTGTGGGGCTGCTGAGACGGTATTGTGTTTGCAAAGGTCTCAACAAGGGTGTCAGGCTGCTGAGACAATTTTGCATGGTTGCAATGGTCTCAACAGGTGTCAGGTTGCAGGGCCGAGATTGTGAGCTGGCAATTTTTTTTTTCTGCACATTTATATATTTTTTTCTTTTTGGTTTTTTTTTTGCATTTTTTTTTCTTTTGCGTTTTTTATATATATATATATATATATATATATATATATATATATATATATATATATATATATATATATATATTTTTTTTTTCGTCTTGTAAGGGTCATGTGTTGCAAGGGTCTTGACAAGAGTGTCAGGCTGCTGAGACAATTTTGTGTGGTTGGAAGAGTCTCAATGGGTGTGGGGCTGCTGAGACGGTATTGCGTTTGCAAGGGTCTCAACAAGGGTGTCAGGCTGCGGAGATGAATTTTGCGTGGTTGCAATGGTCTCAACAGGTGTCAGGTTGCTGGGCTGAGATTACGTCGTGGCAATTTTTTTATTTTTTTTGCGTTTTTATATATATATATATATATATTTTTTTTTTGCGTTTTTTTTTTGCATTTTGTAAGGGTCATGTGTTGCAAGGGTCTCAACAAGGGTATCAGACTGCTGAGATGATTTGCATGGTTGCAAGGTCTCAATCAATAAGAATTGGGTTACTGAGAAAGGATAGAAACACCTGGTTTGTTTGTACCTTAAGCAAGCAGTACAAGGTAGAAGGACAACGCCTGTTTGAATCGTAGGTTCCGTAGGGGCCACTAATGAACGATATGGAAGACAACGAATGGTAGCAAATTGATAGGACATAAAGAATGTAATAACAAATCTTACTTGCGACAGTGGGCCATGCAAGTGTGTTTGCGGCGGACTGTGGCTGGAGTGAAACATGTCGGGAATGTGTAGCGTGATGCCGTGCATGGGGCAAAACAAAGAGGTTTGGTGTAGAAAATAGAACACGAGAAGTGCGTATCAATGCTTTGTAAGCTCCACTGCGGGAACCAAACATATGGTACAGTTACACCACAAGTGGCCACGAATTTGACATGACAAATAAGCTAACGAATCCTACCTGGGACAGTGAACGTGCGACTGGGTTTGCTTTGGACAGGAGTGGATGTGCAACACATCCGAAGAGTGTCATGTGGCGCCATGCATAACGCACAGGCAATAACTTTGGTAAATAAATGAGAGAGAAGAACTGTGTACAAGCAATTTGTAAGTTCCGCTGCGGGAACTAAAACACACGACATGGGGGAAACAATGAATGACAACGGTAGACAGTATGCAATGTATCTGATACAAAACGGTTGTAAAAAGCATGAAATGAATCCGATACAAATTAATAGTAAGGAGTATTGAACAAATCTGATATGAATTGGTTGTAGAGTGTATGCTACCCCTTGCTTTGAAACCAAACACCTACCAACCACCCATCCCCCCAGGCTAATCAAGTGCAGACAAGGCACCATGTGAGTCCAATTACCACCTCAATCTGCCAAAGAACCCATACAAACACATGTTAATCTCCAAATGGATTTACAAATGAATCGTATGTTTGGCAGAAGGAAGTTACAAATGTACTACACCTGAGCCGAATGATGTTGGAACATGAGCAACAGTAACTCAGAGGCAGATTTTTTTCCAAAAGGGATGCAGGATAGGAAGCATAACGAATTGCAAGATTGCACAAGATACAAAAAGGTTTGAATCCTACCTGCGACAGTAAGCGGGTACCGCCGGCGAAGACCATGAAGGGAGAAGCTGCAAAGCGCTTGCGATGTCGAATGCGATTGAATGCGCAGACTCACGGACATGAGGTGAGCTGGGAGTAGTCAGCCCAGTGACGTGTAGTACCGCACACTGAACCGACAAAGAGCATGTGTGAGTGGGCTGCTTAAATACCCTCCGGGCTCCTCCCATAAACTCAGGCCACCATACTGGCCTTCTTATTTGTTTGCAGAGTACTTGTCATGCTCTTACCAACATTTTGCTGCCATTTGCAGTCCTCTAGCCCTTTCCATTATTTTTTTAGAGACATTTTAGTACTGAAAAGTTCGGGTCCCCATTGACTTCAATAGGGTTCGGGTTCGGGGTCAAGTTCGGGTCAAGTTCGGGTCCCGAACCCAGACTTTTTTCTGAAGTTCGGCCGAACCTGTCGAACCCGAACATCCAGGTGTCCGCTCAACTCTACTTATGATCACCACATTGCGACACTGCTTGTTAGGTACTATCATGAACAAGTAGTTCACCAAGGGCGACACATCACAGAAGGTGCAATTAGATCCGCAGGTTTCTGGATTCTTGGTGGCAAATGCTTGGTATCAGCTGTTATACACAAATGTGTCATCTGTCGCAAACTGCGAGGAAGATTACAAACTCAAAAGATGGCAGAGCTACCAGAGGACAGAGTAATTGCTCAACCACCTTTCACCAATGTGGGCTTAGATGTATTTGGTCCGTGGTCTGTTTTAACCCGTCGCACTAGAGGAGGCAGCGCAGACAGTAAACGATGGGCAGTCCTTTTCACTTGTTTGTCCACCCGAGCTGTACACACTACTTGAAGCCATGTCAACGTCAAGCTTTAATGCCTTGAGGAGATTCTTTTCAATTCGTTGTCCAGCAAAACTGCTCCGTTCTGACAGAGGAACAAACGTTGTGGGAGCCTGCAAAGAGCTTAACATTTGTGACAGCGAATCACAATTGCAAGACTTTCTCCAAGACAGAGGATGTACATGGGTCTTTAATCCTCCACACTCCTCACACATGGGTGGTGTCTGGGAGAGACTTATAGGTATTGCCAGGCGAATCTTGGACGCTATGTTGCTACAAGCCAAACCTGCCCACTTGACCCATGAGACTTTAAGCACCTTTATGGCAGAGGTTGCAGCTATTATGAATGCCAGGCCTATAGTTCCTGTGTCCTCAGACCCAGATACACCTATGGTCCTTACCCCAGCAATGTTGTTGACTCAAAAGGTGAACTCTTTGTCTGCTCCATCTGGAACCATAAGTACAACACAAGTTCATGCGAAACAATGGAAGCAAGTACAATGCTTGGCAGACACCTTTTGGAAAAGATGGAAGAGAGAGTATCTGTCAAATCTGCAACGCCGTAGGAAATGTACTGAGGATCGCCCAAATGTAAAAGCGGGTGATGTTGTTCTGTTGAAGGACAGCCAAGAGGGCAGAAACCAGTGGCCCGTAGGACTTATGGTCAATGCTCTACCAAGCAGGGATGGCAAGGTAAGAAAGGTGGAGGTCAAGATTTTAAAAAATGAGACCGCCAGAATTGATCTCAGACCTATAACTGACATTATAGTTTTGATCTCAGATTAGCTAGGATTCCATTTTCCTGTTTATATGTTTTTTCTGCATAGCAGTAGTTATTTAGGTAGTGACATAATAAATTATGCCAGACGGGGAGTGTTCTGCCCATATTATTCATAGCAAATATGTGCAATGTTAGTTTGACGTTGCTGCCATCTAGTGGTCAGAGTTAGTTATTATTTTGCCAGCGCTTACGGGAAGTTTTATTTTCCTCAGAGAAGCAGTAACCTTTAACCTGGAACTGTATTTTCTCCATTTCATGCCTGCTCCTGGATCTAAGCAGACTCATGCAGACAAGCTCTCAATACATTCCTGGACTAGTGATGGAATTGTCTGTGAGTACTCTTACTGATGGACTGAGGCTGCTGTGTAATGTTTAATGTACTGACACATATGTTTTGGCAACCTAAGTCACCGGTGCCAAGGTGGACACGCAATGTAATTTTCGCTGGCACCAAGTAGATGGTCACTGGCTATAAGCTCAGGCCCAGACTGACCTGCTGGACTATCAGATAATTCTCTGGTGGGCCCATTCTCCCTATACAACACAGCTGCCATAGGCTAAAATTGACCACCTATTATTATTACAGGTATTCACATAGCACTGGTGATTTATTTAAGCAGCACTTTGCAGACATACACATATATATGGGATATTGATCTGGTCAGTTAAGTAGCAGAGGGGGTGGGGTGTATACAGAGGGGGTTGTTAATCAGTTTCAGCTGTTTTGCTGTTAAGGAGGAACAGGGTGAGCACTGCCAGAGCCCTACAAAATGACCTCCAGCAGGCCACTGCTGTGAATGTCTCTAACCGAACAATTAGAAACAGACTTCATGGGGGTGGCCTGAGGGCCCGACGTCCTCTAGTGTGCTCTGTGCTCACTGCCGGACACTGTGGAGCTTGATTGGCATTTTCCATTGTACACCAGAATTGGCAGGTCCGCCACTGGTGCCCCATGCTTTTCACACATGAGAGCAGGTTCACCCTGAGCATATATGACAGACGTGAAAGGGTCTGGAGAAGCCGCAGAGAACTTTATGCTGCCTGTAATATCGTTCAGCATGACCGGTTTGGTGGTGGGTCAGTAATGGTCTGGGGAGGCATATCCATGGAGGGACGCACAGACATCTACAGGCTACACAATGGCACCCTGACTGACATTAGTCCTTGGACCCATTGTCAGACCCTACGCTGGTTCAGTGGGTCCTGGGTTCCTCCTGGTGCACGACAATGCCTGACCTCATGTGGCGAGAGCATGCAGCTTGTTCCTGGAGGATGAAGAAATTGATACCATTGAATGCCCCCACGCTTACCTGACCTAAATCCAAAAGAACACCTCTGGGACATTATGTTTTGGTCCATCCGGTGCCGCCAGGTTGCACCTCAGTCTGTTCAGGAGCTCAATGATGCTCTGGTCCAGATCTGGGATGAAATACCCCAGGACACCATCCGTCATCTCATTAGGAGCATGCCCTGATGTTGTCAGGCATGCATACAAGCACTTGGGGGGCCATACAAACTACTGAGGACCATTTTGAGTGGCTGCAATGAAATCTCTGCAAAATGGACTAGCTTGCTGCATAATTTTTTCACTTTGATCTTCGGGGTGTCTTTGAATTCAGCCCTCTGTAGGTGGATAATTTTCATTTCCATCAAATGATGTGCCATCCTTTCATTCCTAACACATTACCCAGTCCATATCAGTATAAATATCCAGCATGAGATTTTTGCCAGTTGAGATCTGATATGTTTTCAAAGTGTTCCTTTTAATCAGTACCGCTTATCAGTGCCGCCTGTCAGTGCCCATCACAGCTGCCTGTCAGTGCCCATCACAGCTGCCTGTCAGTGCCCATCACAGCTGCCTGTCAGTGCCCATCACAGCCGCCTGCTAGTGCCCATTAGTGCCGCCTGTCAGTGCCACCTATCAGTGCCCATCAGTGCTGCATATCAGTGCAGCCTATTGGTGCCCATCAGTGCTGCATATCAGTGCCACCTATCAGTGCCCATCAATTCTACATATCATCGCCCCCTCATCAGTGCTGCCTCATCAGTGTCCTTCATTGAAAGGGAAAACAACATTTTATGACAGAAACTAATGCCGCGTACACACGACCGTTTCTCGGGTTCTAAAAAATGACTTTTTTTTTATGTCATTAAAACGATCATGTGTGGGCTTCAGAGCATTTTTCGGGTTCTAAAAAATGGCCAATTTTTTTTCCGAACATGCTCTATTTTTTCACGATGTTTTTAACCACTTAAGGACCGCCTCCTGCACATATAGGTCGGCAGAATGGCACGGCTGGGCACAAGCACGTACAGGTACATCCTGTTTAAGTGCCCAGCCGTAGGTCACGGACAGGCGCCCGCGGCGCACTCGCGAGACCTGGTCCGAAGCTCCGTGATCGCGGGACCTGCGGACCTGATCGCCGCTGGAGTCCCGCGATCGGTCCCCGGAGCTGAAGAACGGGGAGAGCTGTGTGTAAACACAGCTTCCATGTTCTTCACTGTGGCGCCGTCATCGATCGTGTGTTCCCTTATATAGGGAATCACAATCAATGACCTCACACCTATAGCCACACCCCCCTACAGTTAGAAACACAAATTAGGTCATACATAACCCCTTCAGCGCCCCCTTGTGGTTAACTCCCAAACTGCAATTGGCATTTTCACAGTAAACAATGCATTTTAAATGCATTTTTTGCAGTGAAAATGACAATGGTCCCAAAAATGTGTCAAAATTGTCCGAAGTGTCCGCCATAATGTCGCAGTCACGAAAAAAATCGCTGATTGCCGCCATTAGTAGTAAAAAAAAAAAAAATTAATAAAAATGCAATAAAACTATCCCCTATTTTGTAAACGCTATAAATTTTGCGCAAACCAACCGATAAACGATTATTGCGATATTTTTTTACCAAAAATAGGTAGAAGAATACGTATCAGCCTAAACTGAGGAAAACATTTTTTTTTATATATTTTTGGGGGATATTTATTATAGCAAAAAGTAAAAAATATAGAATTTTTTTCTAAATTGTCGCTCTATTTATGTTTATAGCGCAAAAAATAAAAACCGCAGAGGTGATCAAATACCACCAAAAGAAAGCTCTATTTGTGGGAAGAAAAAAACCCGCCAATTTTGTTTGGGAGCCACGTCGCACGACCGCGCAATTGTCAGTTAAAACGACGCAGTGCCGAACCGCAAAAACTGGCCGGGTCCTTTAGCTGCCTAAAGGTCCGGGTCTTAAGTGGTTAACGTTGTCGTTTTTAAGGTTGTCAAAAATGGTCATGTGTGGGCTTTAACGACGTGAAAAATCTGCGCATGGCGTAAGCACATTCATCCTGCTGTAACAGACAGAAAAGCGCAAATCGTCTTTTACTAACACTAAATCAGCTAAAGCAGCCCAAAGGGTGGCGTCATCCGAATGTAACTTCCCCTTTATAGTGCCGTCGTACGTGTTGTAAGTCACCGCGCTTTGCTAGAACACTTTTTTTTCACGATCATGTGTAGGCAAGGCCGTTTTAATGATCGGGTTGAAAAAAACTTTGTTTTTTCTAGACCCTTAAAAACTTAATTTTTTTGGAACCCCAAAAACGTGTGTACGCGGCATAAGAAAAAAAAATTATTTTATAAATTTTGGTCTTTTTTAGTTTGTTTAGCAAAAAATAAAAACCGCATAGGTAATCAAATACCACCAAAAGAAAGCTCTATTTGTGGGAAGAAAATTATAAAAATTTAGTTTGGGTACCGCGCAATTGTCATTCAAAGTGTGACAGTGCTGAAAGCTGAAAATCTTCCTGGGAAGGAAGGGGCGAAAGTGCCTGGTATTGAAGTGGTTAATGAGGTTGATACGACCTAGTACCCCGAGAGGTAGACGTGTCCATATTTGTGTTTTAGATTTAATCAGGGTAAATAATGGTTCCACATTGAGAGAGACATAGTTGGACGGTGACCTAGTGACGTTCACTCCTAGGTATTTGATACTGTTTACTTGCTGTAGGGGTAATTGGAACAGTAATTCAGTTTGGGGAGCCAAATCAAGTGGGAGAATTTGTGACTTCTCCCAATTGATTTTGAGTCCGAAAATGGAACCCCGAGGGCTAGATTTAGGTAGAATCGTGCATTGTTACGGCGGCGTAGCGTATCGTATTTCCGCTACGCCGCCGTAAGTAAGTGAGGCAAGTGCTGTATTCACAAAGCACTTGCCTCCTAAGTTACGGCGGCGTAGCGTAAATGGGGCCAGCGTAAGCGCGCCTAATTCAAATGAGGATCAGGGGGGCGTGTTTTATGTAAATGGGTGGTGACCCGACGTGATTGACGTTTTTTATGAACGGGGATGCGCCGTCCGTGTACATATCCCAGTGTGCATTGCTCCAAAGTACGCCGCAAGGACGTATTGGTTTCGACGTGAACGTAAATTACGTCCAGCCCTATTCGCGAACGACTTACGCAAACAACGTAAAAAATTCAAAATTCGACGCGGGAACAACGTCCATACTTAACATTGCGTACGCCTCATAGAAGCAGGAGCAACGTTACGCCGGAAAAGCCTTACGCAAACGACGTAAAAAAATTCCGCCGGGCGTTTGTGAATCGGCGTATTTAGGTCATTTGCATATTCTACGCCGAAAACGACGGAAGCGCCACCTAGCGGCCAGCGTAAATATGCACCCTAAGATACGACGGCGTAAGAGACTTACGCCAGTCGGATCTTAGCCTAATTTCGGCGTATCTTGCTTTCTGAATACAGAAAGAAGATACGCCAGCGCAGCTTTGAATTTACACGGCGTATCTATAGATACACCGGCGTAAATTCTTGCTGAATCCGGCCCCTAGTGTTTAATTGTTCATAGGGCTTCAGCAGAGCCGGTACAAGGCAGGGGCGGGAGGGGCGAGTGCCCTTGGCGCTACCATTTTGTACAAGAGGGGGGCGCAATCAGCCGCGGCCGACACACTAGTTGGATCAGTGTGTCAGTGGCAGTGCGTTTCATAGACAGCGCAGTGGCACTTTAGAAATTTTGTGCCGACCGACTGCGCTCCTGGCTCGGGCTCCCTTTCCTCCTCTGCGTTTCCTCGCCCCCCCCCATGGAGGATTAATTTGGTTGATTCCGGCTGCGCCGTGTGACGTCACGCGGCTCACGCCGGAGGCGAGGTGAGAGAGGGAGGAGGACTCGCGCAGCCTACAGGGACTCGCTGTGTCGGCGCGTGAAGAACAAGCCACGAGGAGCTTGCTGCAGAGCTGCGCCTGCCTTCACTAGCTGCGCCTGCTACTACTGACTGTAAAAAGTAAGAAAATTGTGTAATACAAATAACAAGCTCATTTTCTTATTAAAAAAATTATGGTCATCTCAGTCCAATCCCCCCCCCTGGGGGGGGGGGGGGGATTGGACTGAGATGACCATAATTTTTTTAATGAAAAAAATTAGAATTTTTTTAATATAAAAATGCAGTTTAAAAAAATGATTTTGTGTTATTTTGAGCTTGCCTTTTCTGTAAAAAAAAAAAAAAAAAACAATAATTGCAGCCTCACTGTGCCATCACATGCAGCCACTCTGTGCCCACCAACCGTAGCCATTGTGCCATCAATTGTCCCCACTGTGCCATCACATGCAGCCACTGTGCAATCACATGCAGACACTGTGCCATCACACGCAGCCACTGTGCCACTCGTCAATTGTCGCCACTGTGCCCATCAAACGCAGCCACTGTGCCCATCACACGCAGCCCCTGTGCCATCACGCGCAGCCCCTGTGCCATCATGCGCAGCCACTGTGCCAACACACACAGCCACTGTGCCACTCGTCAATTCTCGCCACTTTGCCGATCAAGTGCAGCCACTGTGCCCATCAAACGCAGCCACTGTGCCCATCAAACGCAGCCACTGTGCCCATCAAACGCAGCCACTGTGCCAATCACACGCAGCCACTGTGCCAATCACACGCAGCCACTGTGCCCATCAAACACAGCCACTGTGCCCATCAAACACAGCCACTGTGCCCATCAAACACAGCCACTGTAACCATCAATTGTTGCCAGTTTGCCACACTGTGCCCCTCAATTGCCGCCAGCGTGCTGCCAGTTTGCCCGACCAATTGCCACCAGTATGCTGGTGGAGGAGGCTGACTGAGGTGACCAGCACTTTGTTAATAAAAAATGGCAAATAAAAAAAAAGTGTTTGTGTTATTTTGAGCCATGCTTGCCTTCTCTGACTAGCAAAAAAAAAAAAAGAACATCAATTGCAGCCTCACTATGCCATCACATGCAGCCACTGTGCCATCACATGCAGCCACTGTGCCAACACACGCAGCCACTGTGCCATCAATTGTCGCCAATGTGCCCATCAAATGCAGCCACTGTGCCCATCACACGCAGCCACTGTGCCCATCAAACGCAGCCATTGTGCCCATCACACGCAGCCACTCAGCTGTGACCATCACACGCAGCCACTGTGCCCATCACACAGAGCCACTGTGCCCATCACATGCAGCCACCGTGCCCATCAAACGCAGACACTCAGCTGTGCCCATCAAACGCAGCCACTGTGCCATCAAACACAGCCACTAGGTGGCTGTGTTTGATGGCACAGTGGCTGCGTTTGATGGTCACACTGGCGGCAATTGATGGGACAAACTGGCAGCACACTGGCGGCAATTGATGGGCACACAGGCAGAACACACGGGCGGCAATTGATGGGGCAAACTGGCAACAATGGTAACCATCACTTGTTGTCAGTTTGCCCCATCAATTGCCGCCAGTTTTGAAACAACATTGATTCTTTCTTAAAAAACGGGGGGGGGGGGGCGCAGTTTGCCATCTTCGCCCTGGGCACCAAATGGCCTTGTCCCAGCCCTGGGCTTCAGCCAGGGAGAGGCCTGAATCTGCTAGATAGATATAGTAGTGTGTCGTCTGCGTACATGCTAATTTTTTCTTCTAGGTCGCCTATACGTAAGCCCTGTATTAATAGGTTATGTCTGATGGATATTGCTAGAGGTTCTGTGGCCAAGGCATACAATAGGGGGGAAAGAGGATAATGTCTCTGGATAATTCGAAAGTATCCGACTGCCATCCGTTGGCTGTTACTCTGGCCACCGGGGCCTGGTACGGCAAGCGGATCCATCTAAGGAATTTAGGGCCAAAACCTTACTGTGCCAGGCATTTCCACAAGTAGTTCCACTCCACCGATTCGAATGCCTTGGCCGTATCGAGTGTAACCACCACTATCTCGGCTACATTGTCGTGGTGGGCTCGTATATATATGAACAATTTCCTAAGATTAAATGAGGTGTTCCTTTCTGGCATGAATCCGGCCTGATCCTCATGCACTAGGGTTAGGATAACTTGATTTAGGCGCAGTGCCAAGATTTTTGCTAGTATTTTGATGTCTACCTGAAGCCGGGAGATGGGTCTATACGACTCGGGAAGGCCCAAGTCCTTGCCCAGTTTGGGAATGACTACTATGATTGCATGGATTTTGGTAGGGTGAGAGTCTTAAATAGGTGAGTGTAGAGCAGGGGTGCCCAACCGTTTGAAGAGTCAGGGCCATCAAAGCGACTTGGTAACCCGTTGCGGGCCAAAATAAGTGTAATGGGAGGATGACAGGTCTGTGTCCACGCTACATATGCATTTACATATACGGACACAGCCCACGCTACTTTATGGGCCCTCCAATTAAATCTGCCCAGACGGAAGGGGACAGATAAGCGGGGGTAATGGGTGGGTTCGATTGGGTCCTAAGGCTGCTTTCATACTGATGCGCCACGTGCACCTGTAGCTTTCCTGCAGGTTAGCTGCACTTTGCCATAGACTTCTATTATATCCTGATGGTATAGTGCACTTTCGGAAAGCGCACCAAACCCACAGGTAATAACAGAAGTCTATGGCTCAGTGCAAGTAACCCGCAGGTACAGGATTAGTTTGAAAGCAGCCTAGTAACCACAGAAGCAACCTGCGATCTGGGCTTGCCAAACCACCATCCCAGAGCGGAGGTCGTGGGCCACATCAGAGGGCTCCGCGGGCCACATTGGCCCCCGGGCCACTGGTTGATCACCCCTGGTGTAGAGGGTAAGTAGCTGAGGAAGGAGAGTCTCACTATATTGTGATTAGAATTTGATAGGTAGCCCATCAGATCCTGGTGACTTGAATCTAGCTAAACTGGCGATTGCCGTTGCTATCTCCTTGGTTGTTAGTGGCGCTTCAAGTGTTTCTATCTGATTTGGGGTCAGTTGGGGGATGGTGACTTTTCCTAAGAAGTGACCAATAGGTGTGGATTTATATAGTGGTGGTGTAGAGGGAGCTAAAAATAAACGTGGAACATTGCCGTTAGTGCTGTAGGTTTCGCAGGGAGATCACCACTGGGGGTCTGTCCTCGCTATGAGCCATGTACGCTAAAAGCTTTCCCGCTCTCTCTCCATGTTCAAAGTTTTCTTCTAGACATCTCATATTGCAGTTGATTAACTACCCTAGATTGTAGTTTAAGGCGGGAAGCTTTGTCAGGAGAAGGGTCAGTCTCATATTGGCATTCTGCAAGGGAGAGTTCCTCCAGGAATTTGTATGCCCTCTCAGCTGCGGTTGTTTTTAGATTATTGATTTGGGATATCAGAGTGGCCCTCGCGTGTAATTTGAATAAGTTCCCATATGTTCGCAAATGAGGCAGAATGAGCGTTGTCTTGGAAATATCTTTTCCATTTATCGTCCATCTAACCATCATCCAGTAACAAAGAGCCAATATGTGGAAAAAGTTGCGCTACTGATGTGAAAATGATAGCAGCCAGCATCAACAATAAGACAAATTGTAAACAAAAAGTGAAAAAACAAAAAGATATGGCGCTGTGAATAGGAAACGATCCTATAAACGTAATGGTAGAAAAAAGAGCATCTACGATATGTGTATCCAGACTCAACTAAAAAACTTGTGTATCCAATATGTGCAAAGTAAAAAACATACATATACAAAATACAAAAATTAAAATGATATATAATTCACAAATGTGAGAAAAGTGAATGCTTATAGGTCATAGACCAGTGCTATATATCAAGGTTCCATGAATACAAGGAATAGACTCTTCACTTGAGTTCATATAGATGTTCAATGTCCCAATTCTCCAATGCAAGACAATAAGGTGTTAACATTCATGTGGAGATGTTCAGTAAACATGACACCCGGGAGAGTGATTCCAACACAAAGGGAGGGGGAGAAATAAATACTCTTACCCCATGTAGTGGACACACACGCCAAACAGCGGTGGGTCACAAGCGCAGTAACAGATCCTCTCAGGCACACATACAGGTCGGAACTCCTGCGAAGGGGGAACTTCCTGTGTTCACGCCAGATCCAATAGATGTTGAAGGTTGGGGTAAGAGTATTTATTTCTCCCCCTCCCTGGTGTTGGAATCACTCTCCCGGGTGTCGTGTTTACTGAACATATCCACATGAATGTTAACACCTTATTGTCTTGCATTGGAGAATTGGGACATTGAACATCTATATGAACTCAAGTGAAGTGTCTATTCCTTGTTTTCATGGAACCTTGATATATAACACTGTCATATGGACTATACATTTAGGGCCAGATTCACAGTCAGCAGCGTAAATGTAGGGGGGCGTAGCGTATCGTAGTTACGCTACGCCGCCGCAACTTAGAGAGGCAAGTGCTGTATTCGAAAAGGTCTTGCGTCTAAAGTTACGGCGGCGTAGCGTAAATGTGCCAGCGTAAGCGCGCCTAAATCAAATGAGGAACAGGGGGGCGTGTTTTATGTAAACTAATCATGACCCCACGTAAATGACGCTTTTTCGAACGGCGCATGCGCGCGCATTCTCAGTATCACGTTGAATTTTCAAATTAAATTACGCCCGCTCAATGCTTAGTCGACGTGAACGTAACTTATGTCCAGCCCCATTCACGACTTAACTTTACACCGGCGTATGTCTTACGTAAACAACGTATCTTGCTATGCCGGGCGCACGTACATTCGTGAATCGGTGTATCTAGCTCATTAGCATATTCAACGCGGAAATCTACGGAAGCGCCACCTAGCGGCCAGCGTAAATATGCACCCTAAGATACGACGGTGTGAGAGATTTACGCCGCTTGTATCTTAGCCGAATTTATGCGTAACTGATTCTAAGAATCAGCCACATAGATACGACGGCTCTCATTCGGACTTACGATGGCGTACATGGCACTACGCCGTCGTAAGTCCTTTGAGAATCTTGGCCATTGTGTATGTATGCTTTTTACTTTTCACATATTGGATACACAAGTTTTGTAGTTGAGTCTGGATACACATATCTTAGATGCTCTTTTTTCTACCATCACGTTTGTAGGATCGTTTTCTATTCACAGCGCTGCATCTTTTTGTTTTTCACGGTTTATCTATAGGGACAGCTAGTGTTATCCAGTACGGACTATGATCCGAGAGGAGTCTAGGGCAAAAGGCTGCGTCTAGAAGGTGGGGCACTAGTATCTGCGATAGTAGGATAAAGTCTATGCAGGACATTGTGTCATGGGTGGAGGAGAAGCACGAGCTCTGGCATTTGGGTATTAAGTCTTCCACGAGTCAACCAGGTTAAATGTTGATATCAACCTGGCAAACCTGGTGGATGTACAGGGCCTGGGAGCCAAGGTAGGCTGTTGCGCTCTGTCTAGGCTAGGGTTAAGGGTAGCATTGAAATCACCCAGCCAAATGCCTGGGATTGACGGATGCTGTGCTATGAAGTCCAGTCCCTCCGTCAAGACCGTCATGCAAAATGGTGGTGGTACATAATAAGCCATCAGCAAAAACTGAGTCAAGTAATGTGGGGGTGTTGGCGCTGCCTGACCCTGAAGAGTGATCTTCACTGCGCTGAGGGGGGAATATGTAGTGAAACTAAATTCCCTAATAAATAGTGTGGTAAATACAATCATGTATAATGGCCGTGCATGCCAGATGTGGCACCTGTGATGATGTGAATAAAGAGCGTTCCTTATAAATAAAGTTGAGCATGTGAACCACTCAAAATATTGACAGTGTAACAGAATAAGATCTGATGTGTCAATGCATATAGTGCTAGTACTAAATAGAGTGATATATGCTAAAAAACAATAAATACTACCTAACAGTATTCCATATTATAGCAAAAAATCATATATGCAAGAAATGTATATGAATCAATATAAAGTGATAGTCCACATCACATAAAAGTGTCCACAAAGTAAAAAGGTCCAATGAAATGAATGTCCAGTAATATTCAGTATTGAGTTTCCAGAAGGTGTAAACCCAAATCTGTACGTGGTCCCACAGTGAAGGGTGCTCTGACACAGCAAATGACCTGAAGTGACTACAGGTACTCCCCAACAAGGGTCCCCACTCACCAGCTCCAGTCACCACCTACAGGGGAATTCAGCGTATAGGGTGAAATCTCATAGATGGCCAGCATCCTATTCCACCGCTCACCAGGTTAGCTGTATTCCACAGAGAATCCAAAAACCTAAAAAAATGGCACCAGCAAGTTTCCATTTGTCCTTCTATCTCTGTGTGTCCTCATCAGGCAGTCCCTGTCCTCTTCCTTCTCTGTGTACAACCCACGTGTCAAAAACTGTTCACCATATATTTTAGCTTATAGGAAAACATAGCGACCTTGTGTGCCTAAACACAAGTCACACAACTCAAAATGCAGGGAGTTGGTTATGAGCAATGACACCTCTCTTGTGTGTGGTATAAACTGAATAATATGCCCAGTCAATCCAGGGGCGTTGAAGAGCTGCCCTTTGTTTTTTTATATAAAAGTCAGAACTTCTGAGTGTTTAATGCCACGTACACACGATCATTTTTCAGCATGAAAGAAAACGTTGTTTTTCAGCATGTCTAAAAAACGACGTTTTCCCAACTTCATCATTAAAACGATGTTGCCTACACACCATAATTTTTAAAAAATGATCTAGCAAAGCGCGGTGACGTACGACGGCACTTTAAAAGGGAGTTTTTTTCGCCTTTGGGCTGCTTTAGCTGATTCCGTGTTGGTAAAAGAAGATTTGCGCTGTTTTTGTCTGTTACAGCGTGATGAATGTGCTTAACCCATTATGAACGGTAGTTTTACCAGAACGAGCACTCCCGTCTCATAACTTGCTTCTAAGCATACGCAGGTTTTTTTCGTCGTTTTAGCCCACACACGATCATTTTTTACAACCCGAAAAACGACATTGTTTAAAACGACATTAAAAAATGCAGCATGTTTGAATTTTGTTGTTGTCGTTTTTCAGAACCTGAAAAATCATGTGAAGCCCACACACGATCATTTTAAATGACGTTTTTGAAAAACAACGTTTTTTTCATGCTAAAAAATGATCGTGTGTACGCGGCATCAGTTTGTCTCACAATCCCCTGACATTCCAGGTCAAGAATTTCAGAGATGTCATGGTAGAGTTTGATGAGTGTGGCTGGGGATTACAATCATGCAATACCATAGTGTCACACAAGAGGGGGATCTCGCCCCACATATACAGGAAACCTCTCCAAATAATAAATCGTGCAAAGATATACTGAACTTTGTATTCTGTAAACTACATCATTTGTACTTGTTGCATTGTAATTTTTAATATAACATCCCCTCCCTCCCACCCAGCCCAACACCAACCCCAACTGGTGTAGGCATATTCCCTTAACGAATCATAAACTTGCGTGTGAAGTGGATCAAACACTTTGTTCAAGTAAAACAACAACATAAGCAAAACCTGAATTTGGGTCCTGAGTGGTAAGGGCTGGTGTGGTAGTGGAGCCCCGGAATGAAGCTTCTCAATGCATATTGTGGTAATGCTTGCGTGGCGTAACAAGGCGCACTCCGGAGCATTCCAAAACCCACAATCCAGGTCTCACTGGTAGTGCGGGGGGGGGGGGGGGGGCGACTTCGCTGAATAGTCTTGCATATTGTAAGACATGGGGGCTGATTTACCAAGCCATGATTCATGGCGCAAAGGCAGGAGTAACAGCCGTTTTGACATTTACTAAAGAAATACGCCGGCAGAGCACTGTATTTCTTTTGTTACTATAATGCCTAGTGTGCCCAGGAGAGGGCGCATGGTGCGCCTCTATAGAGCTGGCGTACGGCATTTAGAAATGTAAATAGAAGAAGTTTGGGCGGGAGTTTATTAGGGGGGGATGTGAGGTAAGGTGGGGAAGTGTAGTGACATGTGTTTGTTTATGTTTTACGGGCCGAATTGAAAGTGAAAGTGCTTTTTCTGAAAACATCGCAACACGCCGCAAGTACGCCTAAACGCTCAGGGAGGTTTATTTGCATACTGCGCAAGCGTTCGCGGCAATTTCGTCCTCTCACGCACGCCGTCTCACTATGCCGGGAAAATCTTGGTAAATCCCAAGCGGCGTAGCTGTAATTGCACAGCTTGAGTTGGCGGACGTGAAAGCCCGAACTGTTTTCAGCTTGCGCTGACCATGAAGGGGAACTCCGCGCCAAATTTCAAACAAAAAAACGGCGTGGGTTCCCCTGCAGTGGCACATCAGGCCCTTCGGCTTGGTCTGGATCATAAGGGGGAAACCTACGCTGAAAAAAACAGTGTGGGGTTCCCCCAAGATTCAGACCAAACCCTTATCCAAGCACACAGTCTGGCCGGACAGGAATGGGGGTGGGGACGAGCGAGCGCCCCCCCCTCCTGAGCCGTACCAGACCGCATGCCCTCAACATGTGGGAGTGTGTGCTTTGGGGCAGGGGGGCACTGATAGGAACAAGGGCCTCTTCCCGACAACCCTTGCCGTTGGTTGTCGGGGTATGCGGGCGGTTGGTTATCGGAATCTGGGAACCCCCTTCAATACGGATTGAGTAAGGGGTACATCGTACCCATTCACCTGGGGTAAAAATGTAAAGTTAAAAAAAACACAAAAAGGTTTTTGTAGTAATTTATTAGACAGCTGAGGGGTCTTCTGCCGGCCCCCCCTTTCTTCTTTAAGCCCTTTTACAAGGGGGGGTGTAGGCCTGGTCTTCCCTCTTCCGCTGGGGCCCCAGGCTTCGTAGTTTTCTGCCGGGGGGGGGTGCCACCCCTCCGGGCTTCCGCTGCCTTCTGCCGGGGCCCCCCACCCCTTTAAGCTTTTTTTGATTTGGGGGGGGGGCACCCGGGCTTCGTAGTTTTCTGCCGAGGGGGGCGCCACCCCTCTGGGCTTCTCTGCTGCTTTCCGAGGGGGTGGGCTTCTCTCCGCTGTGTTCTCTATTCCCTCTTCTGCCTAGCTCCTCGGCGGGGGCTAGGGCTTCTCTCCGCTGTCTTCTTCCTTCTTCTCTTTCAGCGATGTTGACATGACGAGCTCTCCCGCTGCAATGACGTCTGAGCGGTGTGCATCGCCTTATATAGGCATAGGGCGTGGTCACCGGGTGATGCCACCCTGCGACCCCAACCTTTGTGACATCACATTCCCATCATGCCCCGGGAATATATGTCATTTTCTTTCATGACAAAAAGTGATCATGTGTACGGGGCATGACAGTAGTAAAACCTCATATGGTACATTTTAGGATGTACCACTCACTCTCTTTGTTCTCCTTTCCCTTTTATCTCTCGCTATCCTAATTTCTTCTTTCCCCCCCCCCCCCCCCCATCCCTCTCTCTAGCCGTCTTTCTTGTTTTTTCTCTTATTCTTTAGCTCCCTTTTTTTTCTTCCTCCCCCTCTTTTCCTCTCCCTTCCATATATTCTCTATTTTTATTCCTGCTCTTTCTCCTTGGTGGGGGGGAATGGGATGAGTGCGGGGGGGGGGGGGGAGTTCTTATCAGTCAACTTAGGTGCTCTTGATCAAGGTCATCTACTGATCTGAGAACTGTAGTGGGGAATTTTAATGGCAACTATAATCACAGGTAGTGTTACCCACTGTGTCTCCGACTTTGTGGTGTCTCGTAGCAGTGACACCCATGCTGAAATCAGGAGATAGGGTCTCCTCCAGCCCCTCCCACCTCACAATCCTCAGCAGTCAGCTGACCTTTAGTCTCTGCCCCCAGGCATGCCGTGAACTGAATGGGCAGCTGCAAAGAGGTTGAGTTGGCTGCCATGGACTTTAGGAACAGCCCAGCTGGGTGGCCACAGGCATCAGAGACAGCCCTGCTGGGTAGCCTCAAAAAAGGCTGGGAGAGTGGTAAAGGCTTCAGGAACCACCCAGGATTTGGTGACCCCTGGCAAATCATCATTTGACCCCCGAGGGTGTCCCGACCCCCAGGTTGAGAACCACTGGTGTAGAGCATTTGTCAGCTGCCCTGAAAGAGGGCAGGTTGTGTGTGTGGGGGCTGGCTAAAATGTCTTTGCAAAAAGATATGTTTTTGATCAAGGTTTTTTTTTTGTCAATGTATGTTTTTTTTACGCTGTTTGATGTCTCTGTGCTGCATTATTTTGCTAAATATTTCTCAAGATGTTGTGACTAAAATTTCAATCCTGTGTCTGTGTCTCTATTGTGTTATTTCCAAAGCATAAACCATATGCTGTTTACTGTCTCAAATGAACCTGTTTATTTTTATATTTATTTATTTTTGTTTATTTATTTTTTTGCTTTCCTTTACTTAAAAGTAAAACCTTACTTTAAAAGGTTGAAGTTTGTTCTTTGTTACTTTTTCATGCTACCGATTTTGACAGCTGAATTAGGGCTGATTGGTTACAACAATCAGTTGTGATTTTTGTCTGGAAGCTCTTTTCCTGGTGTGTATGCATGAAATGTTTGCTGTCATGTTTATTCACCAGGAAAGGAAAAATGCAGCGCGGTAAGTATGGTTTCCTTTTTACTGCAGTGGTTCTCAGCCTCAGTCAAGTACCCCTGACAGGACATGTTTTGTGGATTTATCTTATCAAGAATTGCTGTCCAGACTGTCTTTTAAAGCACATGTGCAAGATGAAGGAAAACCTGCAAACATGGCCTGTTGGGGGGTGGGGGGGGGGGTGTTGGACAGACTTGAAGTGCTGATTTACAGCACTGTGCTTAAATCCAGCGCAAGGCAATCCTATTCTAATTGTGGGTGTTTGAGGGAAGCCAAGTGAGTGTTAGAACCCCTGCTTGTGTTTTTTGGGTTGGGCTTTGTGTCCCTACTTCTTAAAATTGGCTTCACTTCCTGTCACACAGCTGAATAGGAAGTGAGGTTAAAACCCTACCAATGTCTTTTCTTGGGGACACACAGGTCAATCTAACTAGTGTCCCCATTAAGCAAATTGCACTGCTGTGTACACCCAAAATGATTAGTTAGTTTGGGGTTTAGTAAAGGCAAAGCCACTCTGCAGTAGAAGCGTAGTCACTGAAAATCAGAGGGGAAGCACTGATGGTTTTAACATCCAATCCTGTAGAAGCAAAGTTTATTTTTATTTTTTTTCCTTCCTTGCTTGTCCACTCGTAGTGCACAGTGGATTTGCCTTTAATAAATGGACCCCAAAGTCCAAGATCCCTAATAATTTGGGGTGTACACAGCAAAATGCTAGAGTGCAATTTACATAATGGGAAACTATTTAGATTGATCTGTGTCCCCAAGAAAAGATATTAGTAAGGTTTTACCCTCACTTCCCGTTTGGCTATGTGACAGGAAGTGAATGAATTTGAAGTAGAAAGTGACAACATTTGTGAGGTGTCTTCACCCTATCAGGGGTGCAGACATCCCCAAAAAATGAGCAGATGATACTTATTTGCAAATTCAGAAAATTGTTTATTTAACATTGGGTGGTGTTTGTGGGGGGTCCCTAACACACATTCATACATATAAGCAACGCTGTATTCTGGCCTATTGGCATGGTTATATTTTCGTAGTCCTCTCGATAAAATTATCAGAAATTTGTGCTTAAAGTAAAACTATAATAAACACTTTTTTTCTTTCATTTTGGATAATGGGAGGGAGGGTTATAGGCCCTCTCAGTTTATTTTGTACCATCCCTGTCCAATTGCAGAGATTTGCCTTCACTTCCTGCCCCATAGCCAAACAGGAAGTGAGAGAAAAACTATGCAAATTAAGGGAATCCAGTGCCCCCACAGGGTGTGGCCTTGACAGGAAGGGTGGGTCATTTTTCTATTAGGAGGTTCAGAAGTTTAGTCAGGCCTAGGGCAGCACAAAACCTAAATATACTATTTCATATTAGGGCTTATTTAGACAGGATCCGATTTACAGCATGTTTTTAGATTGTGGGAGGAAACCCACGCAGGCACAGGGAGAACATGCAAACTCCAGGCAGATGGTGTCACGGGCGGGATTCGAACCAGCGACCCTTTTTGCTGCTAGGTGAAAGTACTATCCACTACACCACTGTACTGAACGAACATGATCACGGCTGAAAGGATAAGAGCAGTGTTTTTTTTCCCATCTCATGCTTTCCAGCCTGGAGGACAGATGTGGGGTCTTATTGACCCCGCCTCTCTCCATAAAGAGGACCTGTCACACATTAGTCCTATTACAAGGGATGTTTACATTGAGTGACACTGCAGGCTCAGCCAGGAGGGTGTCCATGAGCACGCAGTGAAATGCAGGAGACTCCCGCGAGTCACGGGAGACTTGGTATGTCTGATAATAGAACAAAATGGAATGCCCATAGAGAATAATGGAAACAAAATATTTCAATTAGTGACAGAATTTTATCTTCAGAAAACCTACTTTTAAATGTCAGTGGCAATGTTTAATATTGCGATTAGGTGGGATTAACATTGTTTTCTATGGAATGACAAAGGTGAATGATGGAAGGGAATGCCCATAGAGTATAATGGGAAGCAAAATATTAACTAATTTCCAGGCAAATCTGAAAGACATAGCAATTTCACCTTTCCCACAAGTGTTCCTCAAGTAGAGTAGCAGATAGTAAGATTGAGATTATTTGGGATTATAGCTGTTTTCTATGGAATGACAGATACATGAAAGAAAGGAATGCCCATAGAGTATAATGGGAAGCAAGATGTAACCTGTAATGTAACCATTCAACATATCAGAGCAATCTTTAGAAGACATTCTCTCCATGTTGACAGTGTGGGGGGATATCCTCTTTCACTTACAAAGCTCCAAGCTCTCTTTCTTCACCCAAAGACTTGACATTATCCCATACCATAGAAGGCAATAACCCTGTATGGTATGTTGGCCGTGAGCTCAAGCACCAGCTGCTTTGGGGAAAGTACAGGGCCCCCCATGCAGCTGGGGCCCCTGGGCTATGCCCAGGTGTGCCCTTTCATCAAGACAGCCCTGATGGGGAGGCTAGAGTGTGATCACAGCCTGCTTGAGAATGCACAGATTGAGATTTGTCCAGTTCAGCAGGAACTGGCTAAATTTCAATGTATCCCTGTAAGACAGAAGCCAATCATTAGATCAACTTCGCTTAGGCTACTTTCACACAATTTAATGCTCATTTTAGCATCGCTTTTTGGTCCCGTTAGCAGCCGAAGAAGGGGTTAAAAACACCTGTGTTGCTGCACATCTAAATTTGCTTTTTATTTCAATGGACAGGGCGGTTTAGGAGCGCTAAATACAGTGCTCCCAAACTGCCCCAAAGATGCTGCTTGCAGGACTTTTCCTAACATCCCACAAGCACACGTCACTCCTGCGCATGCAGAGAGCATTTGGGAGGTGGTGAGGAGACGTTGTATCGAAACTCCATGCTGCACGCAGTAGTGGGCTGCTTGCAGAGTGCCGCCTTTCACTTGAATAAAGAAAACTAAGATTGGGACTTTAAATGAGGCATATGAAAAACATATGCCTCCATCCCTGTTGGATAACAGAAGGGGGAGTTTTTGGGACTTTAAATTAAATGCGTTTAAGCAAAAGTAAGTATAAATAAACAAAATATAAAAGAAGTGAAAAAAGTGCGCTTACCAATAACAAAATAAAAATAAAAATAAAGAAGCTAACTCAAAAATGTTATACAAACATACAAATCATGAACAAACGGTGGAGCAGCGCTAAAGAGTGAAAAGGCCTTCATATGCCATCTAAATCAATAAGAAGGCTGAGTATAAGTCCAATAAATATCCAAAAGTGTAAGCAAATTATTAAATTGAAATAAAAAACTAATAGTCCAACAATGTGTTAAATTTGAGTGTTGGCACACTCCTGCAAACGTGAAGAAAAACTCTGGGTCCAATGATAACTATAGCTTGCTGACCCTTACCAGAATGGAAGATCCTAACGGATCTAGTCAAGCTGAAATCACTGGATCGCATATGCTGGAATGGAGCCTGTCTCTTGAAGCGATCCTCCACGGGGTCACCGATACACCAGTAAAGCAACCAGAGAAAATAAACTAGTATAGTGTAAATCCGTGCGATAAATCAATACATAAAGAGCATCCCCCAGTGACTGGCAACAGACAGTGTGAACAAACGGAAACCACCACCAGTACACACACTGACCCTTACCAGAACCTGTGATCCGTCAGGATCAATCAAAGCAGAGGGGATGAGAGCAATGTGGAGTTGTGAGATGTCTCAACCAATAGCATCAAAATCGCCAGGAAAGGTCCTTATTCATTTTTTCTGTTATATGTCCATTTGCTAGCTGAGACGTTATTCTATTCTTCTGTAAATATTGCACACATCTGCAGGACAGGGAGCACCTACTTACTGCATTCTATGGAGTAACAGGATACAAAGTATTGGATACAAGGCAGTGACAGGATCAGGCAGGAATTAAGAGCAGGATAATTAAGCAAGCAGGTATCTAGCTAGCAGGCAAAATACTAAAGCCTGCTAGATTTGGAAATCACAAGGATCAACAATTCGTTTACCACAAGGACTTTCTTTAAAAACGTAGACCGTAACAGTTACCTCCCCATCACTAGTTGTCATCACAAGAACTGGCTCTTCAATATACCGAAAGGTCAGATGATGCGCCTACGACGTAACTGCACGAATATTGAAGAATTCCAGATGCAGGCAAAGAAAATAGGTGACAGATTTATAGAGAAGGGTTATGAAGAAACCTTTATTCAAGACAAAATAAAGGAAGTAACTGATCTACCTAGGAGTCATCTTATGGAAAACCCAAAGCCTGCCAGTAAGACTGATCTGGTCCCTGTTGATCTAGAATACAATGCACAGTATAAAAAAATAGAGAAGATCATTTCACGCCATTGGCATATTTTGAAGTCAGATTCAGGCCTAAAGGATATATTGCCAAATAGACCTAGGTTCATCTACACAAGAGCGCCTACCTTACGGGACCAACTGGTAAAAAGCGTGATTGACCCTCCCAAAGGAGCATTTTCATTTTTTACGGGGAAAAGGGTTTTACCCCTGTAAGAGATGCTACTCATGCACCCATACCAAAAAGCCCAACCAAAAAGTTACCAATTTTCAGTCTAACAGCAATGGTACTCAATATGAGGTTAGAGAGTTCATCGGGTGCAACACTGAGGGTGCTGTCTATGTCCTGGAATGTAGCTGTGGCCTCCAGTACATTGGACGCACTAAAAGGCTTCTGAGGATCCGCATCAAAGAGCATGTGAAGAACATTGAATGCGGTTTTCCTAAACACAGTGTATCACGACACTTTGCAGAAGTACATCAGAAAGACCCGACACACTTAAGGTTTTGGGGTATTGTGCCATACTCTAGACCTTGGCGTGGAGGCCACAAGGTGAGATGCCTTAGCCAATTAGATTCCAAATACATTTTCTCTATGGACACCTTTGCACCCAAGGGTCTAAACATCGAGTTTGACTTGAATTGTTTTCTTAGTGATTTCTAAACCATTCGCTGTTTTAATTGAGGGTGTTTCTGGTCGGTTTGATGTTGACTCCAGGGAAGCATTGATCTATATGTTGAATATTGATGTTGTAAGCCGTACGTTGGGTGCTGAGTAGTTCAGAGCTCCTGTCAACACGGTTCGGTTTTACCATTTAATTTCAGCCACTGATAGGCCTATATTCCCATTTTAATATTTCTAACATCTTTGATATTTTTAATATTTTTTATTTGTTTGCTCCATGGGTACCTCTTCCCTGAACCGGGCATTTGGTCACACACGCTAGGTCCACTTTTATAGGGATACTTGGTACCAATATGTGCCATTGATATCCTTCGGTTTATGTTCGTGCCCATTCATCTGTAATTCCTTTTCATGAGTCTGCTTGAATTGAGATATGCAGGGTTGTGCATGATCTGTCACCATATATCTATTCCCATGCCTTACCTTTTCCCCATTGTCACCATTTCTTCCATTTCGCCCTTGAGCCACCAGGTGGCACTTCCCACTTTGGGACTCCTCTCTCTTTTAAGTTTTAATACATTGTTTTTTTAATTTATGGTTTTCTGCGCCCACTGTCCCTTTTGTACTCGCCTGCTTGCTCGTTCTATGTATCTAGCAATGCGGGCGTAGTTACATTAGATATTTCGGCCGTTTGTCGAATACCACAAGCTGACAGTATGGAGACCTCAACAATATGGCGCTGCAATCATACAGCGTGTTTTTTCTCCATTACAGCGTGCGGGCCACCGAGCGTCCAATTATGCAGACTATAAATGTCTGCAGGCATGTCCCCTACGTCATCCCCTGATGAAGTCACGTGGTGTGACGATACGCGTCGGGATTGGAGCGCTGGACACACTCTAGCATCCGACGGACGGCAATACGAGTTCGCTACTCGTGGGATATATGTAAGTTTTCATTACTTAAATGTGAGTTTTTCGTATTTCGTTCTATTAAATTCATCTGTTTTTACTGGATTACGCGATGTACCTTCCTTTCCTCTCCCTCTTTTTGTGACACTGCCATCTGAGTCACTTAGCACTGTCAGCCTGACTTACAGGAGACTAGGAGGAGGAGGAGAAAGCAGGTCATTGACGAGTTCGCTGCTCGTGGAGATAAGCCCCATATTGTTATACTCATGTGAGTGCATCTATTACTGGTTACGTTTGAGGCTCCCTGTTGTAACAATATTACACCATCCCGCTGCATGTCCTTTTTGTTTTGCATGTACTGTCCTGAACTGAGACCTACATCTGCTATACAGACCTGGACCTCATGCACTAGGATTTGATCAACAAGCTTTAGTTACTAGCCGTGAGCCATCTAAGGTTTTAGGACTTTCGGCCTGATATACAGGAGAGTTGGAGGAGGAGGGGAAGCAGGTTATTGACGAGCTCGCCGCTCATGGAGATAAGCCCCATATTGTTATATCTATGCGAGTGCATCTTACTGGTCACGTCCGAGGCTCCCTGCTGTAACAATATCACACCATCCCGCTGTATGTCCTTCTTGTTTTGCATGTACTGTACTGAGATTAGCATCTGCTATACAGACCTGGACCTCATGCACAAGGATTTGGTCAACAAGCTCTAGTTACTAGCCGTGAGGTGAGCTGCTGGCACCACTGGAGGTGTGTGTGAGACCTTTTGGTGTACGGCTTACCTTTCCCACCAGTCTTCAGTTACGGGGTCTTCTTCTTCTGAATGCTTCCTTTTTTTTTTACTTTTTTACCTTTTTTCATCAGCTGGATCAGACTTTTTTATGAACTGTGTCATCTTTGTGCAGCTGGACTAATATAGATCATTTGTGTATCATTCTGTATATCTAGGGATTGTTCAGTATATTGCTATCTTATTGCCATCTTATTGTCACTTTCACTTTTGTCTTTTTGCCAAATTGATTTGCCAATAATTTGTTTATATATTTTTATATATATTTCTTTTCACAGCGCAAATATTTTTCACTTGTTTTGTATAACCACTTGTCTATCAAGGTAGACCTTCTTAGTATTTGCAGCAGTATCCCTGCCACTTCCCCTCCCTTTTCTCCCCCTTCTCTCACCTTAGACAGCGCAGGAGTTTCACTTTACTTAAGTATAAATAAAGTTGTATACGTAATAACCAGGCTCACACTTACAACCCAAACAGCAAATCAAATTCAACTGTCTAACTGTGTGCATTAAAAGCAGAGGATTGGTTGCACGCATTTGCAAATACATGATTAAGCTGCAGACCATCGCCAAGGCTCTCTGCATTCTGCAGTCCTAACTAAACTTTTTCAGTCTCCTCAATAGAGGCATATAAATACTGATGAGTAGATGGAGGGCAGGTGACTGGGGGTGTGTCACTACCCCTACCTATGCTTGGTATAGTAGTAAAGAACACCGGAAAAAAACGCATAAATGTATAAGGGCATCTCCATCCCTGTATGTTATTACGTATACAACTTTATTTATACTTACCTTTGCTTAAAAACGCATTTTATTTAAAGTCCCAAAAACTCCCCCTTCTGCCTTTCACTTGAATGGGTCACAGTCAGTGGGTTCTATACCTGCTGAAAGCAACAGGGGGTATAAATACAGCCGCAGCATGTGAACATGACCAGCTGCTGCCTCTACAGCTCAAAGTGGTTGTAAACCCACCCACAAAAAAAAACCCTGCAAGACAAAGGAATAATGAGCTAGTAGGCATAATGAGCTAGTATGCATAGCATACTAACTCATTATGAAATACTTACCTTAGAGCGAAGCCCTCGCAGTAGTCCCAGTACACCGCTCTGGCTGGCGACATCGCTCTCAGAGTTACTTACGGGTATCGCGGGCTCCGGCACTTTGATTGGCCACATGTGCGTGGTGATGGTACACTAGCTGAAGCAACAGTACAGACGAGCCATTGCTTCAGTGCGCATGTGCCAATGAAATCGGCACATGCTGATACAGGGGATATCTTCTAAACCGTGCAGGTTTAGGAGATATCTGGGGTAGCTACAGGTAAGCCTTATTATAGGCTTACCTATAGTAAAAAGTGGATTGTAAGGGTTTACAACCACTTTAAGAGGCAGTAAAAGCACAGCTCAATAGCAGGGTTTTACTGCACCTCAACCGCTAGTGTGAACAATTCAAAAGGAAGTAAACCCTGATGGGTTTTATTTCCTCTTTATTTCCCTGCGAAGGTAAAGCATAATGGGCTACTATGCATCGCTGATCATTTTTTTTTTTTTTAAATCAAAACATATCAAAAAGAAAACATTACTTGTTACATCTGCAAATCATACATTATGCAATGTATGCATAATGGCAAGAACACATCTCAACAGAAAGGAAGAGAAAAGCCGCATCGGACGGGCAAACTCAAACCTGCCGACCCAACTCAGCCAAACATAGGGCCAATGGGCCACAAAATAATCAGTATTGCCCATAACCTACCTAGGCTTATGGACACACCCCCCTTTATTCAGAGGGCGCGGGTGCATGAATTGCATCTCCTGCTCAATATACACTCAAAGTAGAGTCTACCCTCCACAGAACCTCAAGTGCCTTTTATACTTGTAGCAACCGATGGAGAATCAGTCGCGGGGATGCCAACCCAGGGGTTTCCAGCCAGGCTTGCCATATGGAGTAGAATTTCCGAACTGTGTTTCTATGCTGATATGTTAGGTGCTCCCTGACAATGATTTAGTTGACCTGATCTACCCATTGTTTTTTGGTAGGAACATTTGGGGATAATCAGAACCTAGCCACCAGCTTCCGAGCTGAGTACAATAGTCTGATCACCGCTATATTCATAGGGAGGGATGTAGTTCTTCATCTACCGCTCCCAAGATGCATATTAGTGGATCCAACGGGACCCATGACTTCATAGACTGAGGAAATAACCTTAGTGATATCACCCCAATACCGATGCAACTTTAGACAGCGCCAAATCAGGTGGATTTGAGAACCCTCCTCCCCACAATGTTTGGGGCATATTGAGGAGTCTCTCCTTCGCCAACGATGCAATTGTATAGGTGTACGGTAGGCCCTGTGCAATAATTGCGATTGCAAGACAGAAGTGATTGTACCTGCTTGTAAACATATGTCCCAGGTTTCATCATTAATTTCCCCTAGATCCTCCGTCCAACCCCTTTCAACTTGGTAAAGTCGCTGAATCTTGTATGGATGACAGGAAACAGGAATAGATATGAGATATTAGTCCCTTTTTCTCCTTCCCAAAAAAGACGTCCTTTATCAGGGAATGACTGGAAAGTAAAAGAGTGGAGGTCTGTCCTTGGGCCTGCAGATCGCTGATCATTTTACTGACCCCTGGCAGTGTTAAGTGGTTTGTCTCATTCATGTAAACGGACACATTTTGCTGGAGAGCTTGGGAAAAACAGAGTTGCTGGCTGGATCACCAGATGTAAAAAGAAGGAAAACCTAAAAAAGGAACAATAAAGCCATCACATCTAAGAATTGATAAGCTGCAATATAATTGTTTTGGGGTTTATTACTGCTTTAAAGGAAGTACTCTTTCAAATAATGTTATCGAAAGATATACTGGTAATTATTAAAAACTTAAGAGGAATATTCCAATCCAAGGAATTAACCCAGCTGCTCTTATTTTCAAACTAGGTTATCTTTACAAGTTATAACAATAAAAGGGGGGGGGGGTGAGGGGGCACTTACTATAAAAATATTTTAAACTATATAATACGAAATAATGCTGTAATGACAAGCCTGAAGACCAGACTGCCATAATTCTGGATAAATGGACTGACAATCATAGTGGCATCTAGTGGTGAAATTGGAAATGGCAACTGCTGGTAAAAAATCAAATATCAAATAATAGTAAAACATGATTTTAAAATAATTTAAAACTATATTAGCCGAGGAGGAAAAAAGTATACATGATATCTCATAAAAAACAGATAATTATATAATTATATAAAACTCAGAAGGATCATCAACATAGAAAAAACAATATCCAATTAAAGTTAAAAAAACATTGAGGTGAAAATATGGTACTATTAAAACCTTCAATAATTGCTGTGGAGTGTGGCTTAGAGATCTTCCAGCACAAGGACTTGCATTATTTTGCATGTTTTTTGGAACTATTTGTTCTGCACTAAAGACTGTTTATTGCACAATTTTATAAAAAAAATTTCTAGTGTATGTATTTTGCACACACTGATTTTATATATATTTTTTTTACACAGGTTATTTCTGCACTGGATTGTTGCACTGTTTAATACATTTTTCAGAGTGTTATTTTCATATTTTCACCCTTATGAAGAGTCATTTTTGGATATGTTTTGCAATTATCACTCTTGAATTATTTGGTGTTTTATGCAAGCTATTTTATATAGTATAAAATATTTTTATAGTATGCGCCCCTCACCCCCCCCCCCCCTTTTATTGTTATACCTTTCAGTGTGTGAACACTTTTAGGTGGCTGCTACTTTTTTAGTTTTTAGTATATTTTATCCCTTGTTGGTTTGCGCATTAGTTCCCCCATTTTTCGTATCTTTACAAGTTGACATTAATGAAATAAAAACAGAATATATTGTATTAGTTAAAAGTGTCTGAATAGTCAGATTGTGAAAGTATAGTAAGACTTCTTCAAAAAATAGTGTGATTCGTGTACTCTACTGTGCCTGTAAAACCAAGGGCATAGATTTTTTTTCCTAGAGGTTGAAAAGAAATGTGCCGGGCTTGGCCAAAAAGTCTTTGTCATCAATAAGGGTGGTGTTGCTTCACAGTGTATTCAGTGAGACCATATTTGCAATGGTCACTCACAAAATGGTACCTTGAAAACGGTATTCACAGACCTCTGCATAGCAGGAAGATGACCATGCATGGCTAGAGCAACACATGTCTCACTGTATACTTATTGTGCTGAAGCATTAAAGGCACTCACAGACCACTGTTGAGCAGAAAGGGTTAATGGCCACTTGTGAGAGGGTCACTCTCAAGGCTGCCATACATAGTAAGACATATCAACCTGGAGGTACTCACAGAATACAAAGCAGGAGGGGTTAATGACCTTATGTGACCAAGGTCCACACAGGTCATTGTACCATATGTTCATAGAGGGACATTACCAACCTAATATCAGGACTAAATGGAAGTAAAAAAAAAAGTCCCCCTGATCCAGCAGCTGTATGTTCCTAGATCTGCCTTATGCCGTGCTATTTTGTCCCCAGAGGGGTACTCATAAAAGCCATAGTGGGGTGGGGAGTGTGACTGCCATCTGGTCAGGCATTCTTAGCAGCTGGCCCCCAGGAAGCATTTTTCAGAATGTTGTGCCTTGTATTGGTCAGAGCTTTTCAGTGATGATCCTCCTTGCACAAAGATTAAAGATCTGCACAGTAAGTATGGGAAACCAAAACCTACACAGTGCAATAGAGGCACCAAGGAGAAAAGAGGAAAGTATCTACAATATAAAAATAGCACCAAATTTAAATGAAAAATCTTGGCTAATTTAGCACTGCTGCCCATTACTGCGACAAGCTTACCAATAAACAGCTTACCAATAAACCCCCATAGAAACACAGCACACAGGACCCATGTAAGAGCTGTTAGGGCTGTTTTTATCAGCATTGGGCTAAAATAAATTTTCGAGATGAGCATAGTGAAAAAATGCACAGAATTCGGGTAACTTTATTCAGTATGGTGATCTGCAGAGTTCTTCTACAACATAAATTCAATACCACTTTATTTTCTTTATATTTAAAGCATAGCCATGCAAAATTAAAAGTGCTCCAAAATTAACATCCCAGGCAACAATTGTTCCTTGTAAAAAAAATACTGTGTGGAGTTACAGACAGAAGAACAGGAAGTGAGGGTTTCTCCGAAGAAATAAGGACATTTAAATGCAAAATTGAAGGACGAGGTAAGTGAAGGAGGACTGCACTAAGGTAAAAGAAGCTATTTAGGGAAAATAAATTGTACCTTTACAACCCCTTTACAACCCCAAATATGGGCATATCTGTACGGCAGTGGTTACTGGGCGGCTTTCAAACTAATCCGCAGGTGCACCGCCTACCTTCAATCCGATCCACTAAAAAAGGGGATCCATCCCCTTCCGCCTTGGTGGACCAAATTAAATGACCCATAGAGTAGAGTGGGCTGTGTCCGTGTCTGCTCTCAATATGCAGAGTGGGCACAGACCTGTCATCCACCTGCTCCACTCATTGTGGCGCGCGACCGGTTACCAAATCACTTAAAGCGGGGGTTCACCCTAAAAAAAAAAATAATAATTTGTCTAACATGCCATCCAGCATACTAGCATGAGCTACAGTATGCCTTTTTTTTTTTTTTTTAGCTGACTTTGGGTCAGATCCTGTGATATATAAACTTGGACAGTGATCGGTACGAAGAACTTGGAAGTGTGTAGCCCAGAGCCCCTGGGGGAGCCAGGTCAGTTCAGGTTCAAGTTATACCCAAGAGCATATTCTCAACAAAGGAGAGAGCTAAGACAAGGGAGAGAGATGGGGAATGACACCCACGGGGAGCAGAAAGATGTTGCTTATCATCATCGGAATGTAAAGGCATCAGAACCTGAAGACACCAGCACTGGAGGATGCCTCTGAAGGACTTGCATCTACATGAGAATGCGGGGCAGCACAGCCTGTAGTTAGATTTGGGGAAAATTGGGAAAGTATTTTGTCTTTGAATGTTGGACTCTGTAATTGTTTTTCGAAACGTTGTCTCTGCCTTGTCTGAAGTACAGAAAGGGGTGTTCACGCATGGTTAATGTTTGGCTAAAGCCATTTATTATCAATCAACTGTGTTCACTCTTTTTAAATCATGACAACAGAAACTACCTAATTGACCCTGATCAAAAGTTTACATACCCCAGTTCTTAATACTGTGTATTGCCCCCCTTAACATCATGAGCATTCATGGCAATGGCGAGGCTGCATTCATGGCAATGGTGAGGCTGCATTCATAGGCTGAATTCATGGCAATGGTGAGGATGCATTCAGAAGCTGCATTCATGGTAATGGTGAGGCTGCATTCAGAGGCTGCATTCATGGCTAAGGTGAGGTTGCATTTATTTCAATGTCATGGCAATGGTGAGGTTACATTCATGGCAATGGCGAGGCTGCATTAATGGCAATGGCGAGGCTGCATTCATGGCAATGGTGATGCTGCATTCATGGTAATAGTGAGGCTGCATTCATGGGCACTGACCCTTATTTTTCTTCACGGTTCTTTATTTAAAAAAAAAAAATCCTGAAACATCCCTCTTAAAGTGAATATGCGTGTTATACGACTGTGTGTGTTATACGCCGATAAATACGGTATATACAAATAATACGCCCAAGCTCATGACCACAAAGGAAAGATAATTCTTGTTGGGCAGCGTATTAGTTGAATTAAATTTAAATGGTTCAAAGAATGTCAGGCAAAATGGTGGCTCTCGTGCATTTTCACTTCATCAAATCTGACCCTCTTTGGACACCCCTGACCTAGGGTAACCAAGGTGTTACAGCAGCCTGTCGATACCGTGTACCTGTTATAGATGGAATGGCCTCTAGCAGCGAGGGAGATGTTGTCGGCACTCCTGCTGTCAGCTGTCTTTCCCCTATAGGCAACAGAAGCGGAGTCAAACCACAGAGGTTCCCAACATGTACAGAGGTATGGAGGTTCATGAGTTAAGCATGTGTGGTGCCCACATAGAGTACACGGTGGGGCCGACTCTGCTACTGGGAAATAGTAGTGGAAAATGAAAGTTGGATGTGGACAAGGCTCAGTATGTTTCTGCTAAATGCAGACTACAGAGAAAGTGTACATTGTCCCCGGGGAAAACAGTTGCAGTGCAAGCGTACATGGTATAAGTTCATCTCTAAGACTAGGGGCCCGCCTTAAGGTCGAGTATACCCCCATGGAAACCTCAGCCTTGTCCCAGGGCATTGATGAAAACAATACAAAGAAAAGGTACCCCATGTGTACTGAAGTGACCCTGTACAAAGTTCCTAGCATAGCCCTGAAGAACCCACTCCGAGGTAGGCTCCTATGTGACCCACACTTGGCGCTTAATGAGAAGGGCAACATGGAGGAAGTACCACCCGCCTATCCTACATACTACTGTAGTAATATCCTCTAAACTAGTTAGTTGCGGTAAGAGATTGTGGGCTCAGTCTTTTACTTGTACAAATGGGGCAGATGAAGCACAGAGATTCATAGCAAAGATGGATACAGAATGTAGTGGGGGTGGGGCTTCAGTGCAACCTGTATGTCCCCCATAGGAACTCCCATAAGTTAGGCTTCTGCGTGGGGTAGAGCTACAGTCAGCACTGATGGTAATAACAACTGCATTGTATTTTCAAACAACAGCACCAATTTTGAAGGGGAAACGTGCTATGCTCACTAACTTTAAGTGAGGGTTCTTCTTTAAGGGGAAGATGTAAGGATAAAAATATGGTCTGCCATTGCTAACTGCTGGCTCCAAGCTGTTGTCTACTCCAGTGAGCTTACCTTTAAAATAGTGCAGCAACGTGGAGCAATGTTGTAGCCTCAGCAACATGACAATTTTAATGGCAATCAACTGTCCACGCCACTTGATCTTTGTCTCCCAAATGCTATACAGGTAGTTCTCAGAAAATGAGAATGGAGGTGTATGAAGCACTCACTCTTTCGAAACTTAAATTTGTATAATTCTATGGGATGGCTAATAAAGACAACCTGATCAAAAGTAAAAATTAATGACTGGAAATATGGAAAAAGTAACATTAGCCAAGATTTACTCTAGAAAGACAGCTAAAATAAATCCACAAATCCCCTGATACGCTCAAAAGTAAATGCTATCTAGCAAGGTTTCGCTGAGCTGTTTAATGAAAATATTCAAGCAATCATATAAATAACACTAGAGGGCGCAGATTCACTTTGTTATAAGTTGGAGAAAGGCAACCTGTGCATAAATGTATGCTTTTAACATTTATCTTTGAATCTAGATAAAGAAACTACAAACTAAGAACATAAGGAAGCATTGATAAATACATTTTAATTAAAAAAAGGATAACGTATTGCTGAAAAAACATATAAAAGCTTTTATAATACTAATGGTACTAATGCCTATGTGGACAAACAAACCAGGTTATGAAAAAAACATATATTAACGAAGAAATGAATAATGCCATGGCAGTGTGAATCAAAGACTATAGTATAAAAGATAAAAATGTTATCATTACATGCAAGGTGCATTACATCAAGTTAGACGGCCCATCAAAAATGAATGGGCTATAACGCACCTCAACACCCAAAAATTTCGGTCCTGCCGATTTTTTTGCAGTTTCTCAATGCACACTAAAGAAGCTGGAGTACAATAACTCCAGAATTGGTGTTAGTGCCAGTAATAATAACCCCCAGCATTGTTCACAGTGTGTGCAAAAATAATCCCCAGCAATGGGGTCTGCGAGTTCAAAATAAACATCCAGCATTGGTGTCAGTGGACACAACAAAAACCTCATCATTGGCATGCAAAAATAACCTTCCACTCTGGTGTCATTAAGTGCAATAATAACGTCAACATTGCCATCTGTGAATGCAATAATAAGCCTAATTATTGGTGTTAGTATGTGCAGTAATAACCCCCAACACTGGTGTCAATAGAAGCAATAATCATGGTGTCAGTAAGTGCAATAATAACCCCCAACGTTGATGTCAGTAAGTACAACAATAACCCCAACATTTATGCCAGTGAGTACATTGATAACCCTAAATATTGGTGTCAGTGGAGGCAATAATAATAACCCCCGACATTGGTGTCAGTAGTTTCAATAATAACCACTAATAATGATAGTGTCAGTGCACACAATGATAACCACCAACATTGGTGCAATAATAACTTTCAGAATTGGTGTTAGTGGACACAATAATAACCCCCTACATTGGTGTCAGTTTACTCAGTAATAACCCCAACACTTATGTCAGTGAGTACAATAATTACCCTAAATATTGGTGTCAGTGGATGCAATAACAAACCCCTAATGACAGTTAGTGGACACAAGGTTTAACCCCCAACATTGGTGTTAGTGGGCGCAATATTAACTCCCATCATTGGTGTCAACTATACCCCCCCCCCCCAACCCTGCATTGTTGGTCATGGAAGTGGAAGTTAATGAGGAAGTAAACCCTGGTGGGTTTTACTTCCTCTTTATTCCCCTGCAAAGTAAAAGAATAATGGGCTAGTGTGCAGTGCATACTAGCCCATTATGTTACACTTACCTTCAAACTAAACTGGCCACGTCCATCTTCACCCCTCTTCCTTCCAGGGCAGTGGACTCCGGTTCTGTGACTGGCTGGAGTTATGTGAAGTCACTCCCGCGAATGCGGGAGCCGACGGTCACGGCACAGGCCCTATAGAAACGCCATGATCGTGCCATTTCTTTAGTGCACATGCGCCGATGACGTTGGCTCAAACGTATATGGTAAATATCTCCTAAACTTATTATAGGCTTACCTGTAGGTTAAAGTGGCTTGTAAGGGTTTACAATCACTTTAACCCTGATTGGTGGTCATAGCAGTGAAGGATAACCCCCCATCCCCTCACACTGCTAATATATTTTACCTGTTCACAAACTCCTGCACTGCTCTCTTTCTCCCCATGTTAGGACTGTACTTGTACTCTAAATGAAGGTGCCAGCTGGTTGATAGTGGATGTGCATCCCAACAAGTTTGAACTTGCTGCCCAGTGCACACTGTAATCTAACAGACCTTGTCAGACGCACACCCTATTCTTACAATATAACTAAAGTCAATACTTTTTTCGTTTTTGACAGCATGGATAGTGATACGAACACCTGTCAGGTTTTTATCGCTGTCTGTGGCCCCGTTAGGGAGATTCCCCCTTTCTGCTTGTCCCTTTTACCATTATCATTGACACTGAAAGTAAAAGAAAATGCCAAATTTTCGGTTGTCCCCAGAATAGTAATACGAGGGAAATCTTCCAATAACGAGACTAGTTGTGGTGACTTCCTGTTTTGGCTATGGGACAGGAAGTAAAGGGAAATATTCTGAATGGCACACAGATGGCAGATAAAGAAAAAACTGAAAAGCAATTTATTGACTGTGGGGGTTATAAATATATCTTAAGTTTAAGGGCCCTTTCACACGTACGGACCGTATGTCCGCATTTTCATCCGTCCGTTTGCGGATGAAAACGGGACATACATGGGTCCCTATGTGATTATGGGTGTCAGGGGATGACCATCCGCTGACACCCGTAATTGTCCGCCTCCGCAAAGATCTGCATTTGTGGACGGAAGAAAACCAGATTTTTCTTCCGTCTGCCGGATCGGATTGAATGAACACGGACATACGGTCCGTGTTCATCCGATCCCCCATAGGGGAGAGCGGAGGAAAGACAGGGCGGTCCCTGCACAGTGTGCAGGGACCGCCCTGTCAGCTGCCAGCTCAGCGGGGATTTTACGAAGGATCCCCGCTGAGCTTTTGAGGACACACGGGGCCAGATTCATCAAGGGGATACGACGGCGGATCTCCTGATCCGCCGTCGTATCTCTGAGATCCGCATAGATCTCCCTTAGATCCGACTGGTGTAAGTGACTTACACCAGTCGGATCTTAGGCTGCAATCTACCGCCTGCCGCTAGGTGTCGTCGCAGTTTTCTACGTGTCGGATATGCAAATGAGGAGAACCGCCAATTCAAGACTGAACGCCCGCCCGTCACTTTTTTTTACGTCGTTTGCGTTCGGCTTTTTCCGGCGGATAGTTACCCCTGCTATATGAGGGGTAGCTAATGTTAAGTATGGCCGTCGTTCCCGCGCCGAGATTCAAATTTTTACGTCGTTTGCGTAAGTCGATCGGGAATACGGATGGCCGGAATTTACGTAGCCGCCGAAAACATTGACGTCCTAGCGACGTCATTTGAAGCATGCGCACTGGCAAATTTTGCCGGCGACTCATGCGCAGTTAAATCGACGCGGGAACGCGCCTGATTTAAATTGTACACTCCCCCTAGCCGCGGAATTTGAATTCCGCCGGGGGAGTTACGATCCGACGGTGCAATTTTCGAGGTAAGTGCTTGGTGAATCATGCACTAGCCTCGCTAAATTGGACCAGCGGATTGTAAATCAGATAGATTACGCGGATCTAAAGATCTGCTAATCTATCTGAATCTGGCCCACGGAGCGGATCATTACTGATCCGCCCGTGTGAAGGGCCCCTTGTGAAGAATTATTTCAGTAAAGAGAATTCGGTTGTTAAGAACTTTGCCTGGTCTGAAGTTTATTCAAGGATACACAGTGGCGTATTAACAATGCCCCCTGGGAGAGAGAACACACAATATATCTGGATTTGGACGGGAGAAGGCTAAATGAGAATGGGTAGCTGAGTTAACCCTTACTATGGTGATATTGCTAATGACATAGCAGCCAGCTGTCCAGAGATGATGACTTGATGGAGGCCCCCCCAGTAGTGAAGGGATCAGTATACAGATTCCTTCCCTAGCGGTCACTTCCCCAACTTGGGCCCAACTGTGGTATGGGGCATCCTAGGAATCTGGCCTGGAAGTCACAGGAGAGAGTGAGGCCTCAAGAAGATTAAGCACAGTGCTGGAATTTTCTGAACACAAGAGCGAAGTGCTGGAAGGAGAAGATGAGGTGTGTGTCAGCAGAGTCAATAAGGAGAGTGACGAGTCGCAAGCTGGTGGAGTCCGGCATGTGGTTGGTAACACCGGCTCAGAAAAGCTACCAGTACTAATGTTGGGCGGAGAAGGGGATGTTGCCCATGGTGTCTATGATAATCAATAGGAGAGAACCGTGTGTAAGTTGTCAAGCAGAGTGCTGCCTTAACGCCACCTCATGCGTTTGCCAGAAATCATTCTGTCAGCCTTTAGGGGTGCATTGGTAAAAAACTGTACCCCAACTCCCCCTGCTAACAGCAGACCCTGCCCACATCTGTGCCTAGGATTAGTACCTTTTTATATATATTTTTTTTAAGTATATGTGTAAATGTTTGACTTGGTGTGCAGACCTCTTTCAATAATTGACTGGTCAGACTTATATCCTCTATTCACTTTTGGACTACAAGTCTGCATGAGGACATTTTTGACAAAGAATGCAGTCATTACTCATCTACGCCAGCACAAAGCACTGGAGTGTAATTCAGCAATTACATTTCCACTAAGAAAGAAGGAAAATGTAAGGTTTTTCAAAGGAAAAGCATGTTAAAAAGTAATGACATAACGGCAGAATATGAATACGAAAAAGGCGTGAGACTTCAGATGTTTGAATATTTTGGCCCGGATTCACAAAGCACTTACGCCGACGTATCTCGAGATACGCCGCGTAAGTGTAACTATGTGCCGTCGTATCTGTGCGCCGTGCCGCAGTGAATTATGGGCCATGGCGCGTCACTCGAATTTGGCGCAAACGACACGTTTTGTTCGAATTTCAACGAACAATCGACCAGGCAATGTTCGAGTCGAACATGGGTTCGAGTCGAACGCGAAGCTCATCCTACTTCTCATACAGTTTTTCGTTACAGTTACCATTGCTGTTATTTCCTGTCAAAGTGTCTCCGGGAACCTCAAACTGCACCTCTCTGCCCGTAGTGGACTGAATTCCCACTACTGCCACGTCCATTCCGAGCCCTTCCTTTACATGAGGTCTAGAGGGTGAGACAGTACGTGCGCCCTGTACCAACCACTGCTCAGCCGTACCTCGGACCGCACCAGTAGGAATCACATCAGCAGACGGAGAGACTTCCACGATGTCTATTAATTCTGATTTCTCTAACAATTCTCCTGAGCGCCTTCTGCACACAACCGCCGCTGGAAGCACTCTCGAAGAGAACTGTGAAGACAACTTTGCACAAAATTAACCAACAGTACAGCAACCAATTTTCACCAATACTGCCTAACAACGCCTGTACCACCTGTGTCCACCGATTGGTACTACGCAGTACCACGTCGCCCCTCTGCTGTGGACACATGCAGGTGCACATTGGAAAGGTTTTCACCAATTGCAACAACATCTCAGTTATTTCTAGATATGTCACATCTAAACACCGAACTCTAGGAACTTTTCCTTTACTAACGATGTGGAGGGGCTCATTTGCTAAAGCGTGAGAGGCTGAGTCACTTAAAAAGACCTCTACCTCAAAGGCAGCTGACAAAACTTGCGGCTCCCCATGAGCACTGCAAACTGCATGTGTCACACTCATCCTCTCACTTTCAGCAACACTGAGCGACTCCAAATCGCCATCCATTACCCCATCAACCTTAAGCTCAACATTCCTCATCTCTTTTGCTGTGGACAAAACCTCTGCTATGTATGCGCCCTTTTCAGATCCTTCCGACGGGAGAGGGTTAACTTCTGCAAAAGCCAACGCACCTGTGTCTACCGGCCCTGCAGTCTCTCCCTTTAGCACAGCAGAAATTGTGTCCACTTCACTGTTACCCACTGAGCCTTCTTTCAATATAGCGAACAAACTTATGGCCCATCTGTCCCAGTCTACTTTCTCTGTGCTTCCATCAGAGGTATTATGCAGTACGGCTCCAACTGCCAAAGAAGACACAGAACAGAGTGGCTCCACTGCAAACACATTTTTAAACACAGCAGGCTGCAATAACATAACTTCACCACTTTGCTCGGGTGGCGCTTCATTAAACTCATGCAGACTTTTTCTGCCAGCAGTGACAGACCGCAATAACTCATTATCACTGCAAGTAATTTTACACATTTGAGTTTTACCAATTTTCTCATCACCAATGTCAAGTACCCTCTTATCCATCAGAATGGCACCACAGTTGTCCCAGGCAGCCTCTGGCTCCAACACTCAGAGCTTCCTGGAGGTTTCTAAGGACAGCTCTGCAGCCTTATACACGGTTGCTAAGGGGAATCACATATCCTGCTTAGCGATCACCCCTACCTCATTAAGCATCACATCACCAGAAGTACATGTATCATCAGCAATATCTTCATCATCAGCATTCATAAACATAGCAGTTTTATAATCTCTATCAGATTGACTTTTGTCAGAATGCATGGCACCCTGCATGCCACTCAACACATCACCCTTCGGGCTCTTTCACACTGAGCACCCGTACAGGTCCGTCTGTCAGTTTTTTTTGCGGACCTGTACGGGCGCTCCGTCCTCCTCTATGGAGCCGCGGATGTCAGCGGTGACATGCCTGCTGACGGTCCGCGTTCATCCGATCCCCCCATAGGGGGAGCGGAGAAAAGACAGGGCGGTCCCTGCACAATATGTCTATAATTAGTTTCAAAGGTAAAACAGTGAATTTTTAAAAGATAAGTATGGACTTAAAAAACAACAACAAACATTTATACTCACCTAGGTGGATGCAGTATCAATCCGATGCTACATCTGCTCCCCGCCGACTCTGCAGTGAGAACGGAGTGATGCACAAATTTCTGCTAGTACCAGAAAAACATAAAAAAATTGCTGTCACTTTGATTATTAGATACCAAATCACATCCCTCTGTATGTCCCTGTTTTTCAGCCTCAAGCAAGCTGATTATGTTTCCTTAAAGTAAACTGATCACAACCCTGGACAATTCAAACTGAGCATATGATTAAAAAAATGCATAAACCAAGGTTACTGTCAGTGAAAGTTCTCCTTTGATGTAGAGCTGGATTAAGACCAAGTTATTAGCTTTGGCCCCGTCTTCTAAGCCACCTTCCATATGCACAGCCTGTTCGCATATTCCATTAATATAGGAAAATACAAAACAAGTGTTTCCACCTCAGAGAAAGGTTCTGTAATAGGCCCCTTTCACACTGGGGCGGGAGGCGCGGTGGCTATATAGCGCCGCTAAAAATAGCGGCGCTATACCGTCAGTATTAACCACTTAAGGACAGAAGGTGTTTTTCAGATTCGGCGTTTACAAGACTAAAACATTTTTTTTTGCTAGAAAATTACTTAAAACCCCCAAACATTATATATATTTTTTTCTAACACCCTAGAGAATAAAATGGCGGTCATTGCAATACTTTTTGTCACACCGTATTTGCGCAGCGGTCTTACAAGCACACTTTTTTTGGAAAAAATTCACTTTTTTGAATTAAAAAATAAGACAACAACAAATTTGGTCCAATTTTTTTATATATTGTGAAAGATAATGTTACGCCGAGTAAAATGATACCCAACATGTCACGCTTCAAAATTGCGCCCGCTCGTGGCATGGCGTCAAACTTTTACCCATAAAAATCTCGATAGGCGACGTTTAAAAAATTCTATAGGTTGCATTTTTTGAGCTACAGAGAAGGTCTAGGGCTAGAATTATTGCTTTTGCTCTAACGATCGCGGCGATACCTCACTTGTGTGGTTTGAACACCGTTTTCATATGCGGGCGCTACTCGCGTATGCGTTCGCTTCTGCGCGCGAGCTCGTCGGGACGGGGCGCTTTTTTTTTTGTTTTCTTATTTATTATTATTGATTTTATAATTTTTTACACTGAAATAAAAAAAAAAAATGTATCACTTTTATTCCTATTACAAGGAATGTAAACATCCCTTGTAATAGAAAAAAGCATGACAGGTCCTCTTAAATATGAGATCTGGGGTCAAAAAGACCTCAGATCTCATATTTAGACTTAAATGCAAAAAAAAAATGGAAAATTTGTCATTTAAAAAAATGACAACAAAAAAATTGTCTCTTTAAGACGCTGGGCGGGACTGACGTTTTGACGTCACTTCCGCCCAGCAAAGCTATGAGGACGGGTGGGGGCCATCTTGCCCTCACTCGAGTCCTCACTGATCAGGCAGCAGCACCCGATCTCCTCCGCCGCTACCGACGGCTCCGGTAAGCGGCGGAGGGCGCGGGAGAGAGGCGGGAGGAGGGGCCCTCTCCCACCTCCGATAACGGTGAATCCGCCGCGGAGACCGCCGTTATCGTTTACACGGCCGCCCACTGAAAAGATGGATACCTCGGTTGTGGCAGCAGCTGCTGCCGTTACCGAGATATCCATCTTTAAAAAGAGGACGTACATATAAATCCCCGCTAGCGGCCGATAAAGGGTTAATACCGCCCCCAACGCGCCTCTGTATTGCCGCGGTTTCCCATTGTTTTAAATGGGAAGGAGCGGTATACACGCCGCTCCTCTCACCGCTCCAAAGATGCTGCTGGCAGGAATTTTTTTTCTCTCTCGCCAGTGCATCGAGTTCCAGTGCAGGAGTTTTTCAGGCGGTATAGCGGTATAGCAGCGCTATTTTTATTTTCTGATGATTTATACATTTATTATTCTTACTACTTTCCTATACCTTAGGCTCCATTCACACTAATGCATTTTTTGATGCATTTTGCAGAAATGAAGGGAAATTTCTAGGGCTGTGGAAATTAACTATTAATTCATCGATAAATCTTGAATTTTTTTGATCAATCAAAATTCTTTTGATTGGTACTCACCTCTCCGCCGGCTTCCAGGTCTTCCGGGAGTTCCGTCGGAGATCCGGTGACCTCACGGACACTGGCGGGGCTTGCCGTGTCCATCTGAAGGGCTCCTTTGCTGTGCCTTCTTATCTGCAGGCCAGCGGGACCTTACTATCTGCCACACGCAAGGGCTGTTACACTTCCCTCTATCACTTCCCTCGATCCACCTGGGATTCTACAACCATCCACTGGGAGTTGTGATAGTTTCCTTCACGGGACATCTACATGCCGATGGACTGATGTTAACCTCTCCTCATCTGGATTCAGCAGTGGTATCGTTGTACACATTTTTATGCCAATATCATACTTAGCTACATGTTTTTATGACTGCTTTTGCTACCGTTTGGAATTACTCGCACCATTTTTACAGTTTATGTAGCTACATCGATTTTATCTCCAGTGCAATATTTATTTTGTTACCTACTTGAAGACTATAAAAGTTTTAATGCTATTCCCATCGAGCGCTGCCTTTGTGTGTTTTTTGTATCCTGCTATCCATTTTTCCAGTTATTGGTAGCTGCACTGGGAATCAGCCTGCAAGGAGATCAGCTAAAAGTAGTTGGATTTGTATGTGTGTTATAATTAATCGAAATTAGTCGATTAATCGATTAAAAAAAAAAAACGATTAATCGAACACAAAAATTTTAATCAGTAACAGCCCTAGAAATTTCACATCAATGCTTTTTTGTGCCTCTGCGTTTTTGGAAAGGGTCAGGGACTTTTTTTTCCCACAAAAAGCAGTGTTTTGCATGTAATAGAATTAAATGGACTCACATCCAAAACGCAAGTACCGCGTTTTTACTGCGATTTTGCCGCGATTTGCATTTTTTTTTATTCAATTTTTTTTAACCTGTTTATAGCTGGTTTTTAAAGGAAATGTAAAAAAAAAAAAATTGCCGGCAAAAAAAAAAAAAAAAAAAAACGTAAAACACAAATCGCAGTAAAATTGCTGTAAAAACGTGTGTGGAAAAACGCGGCAAGCACAGCAAAAAGCACTGCAGAAACTCGCAATAGCAACATGCATAGGTGTAAATCGAGCCTTAAGGGCCCATTTAGATGTTTTTGCTGCATTGCAGTGCATTGACACACTTGTTCTGTTCTGCTCTGCATTAAGGCAAACCATTAGTTCGCCAACGCACTGCAATGTGTGCAAAAACATGCCATGTAGGTGTGAAAGAGACCTTCAGGCTGGGTTCACCCTTAAGCACGGAGCGGCTCACAGCAGGGGTCCGGTGCGTCCCCATTCACTTTTATTTTTGTCTGAATTCGGACCTGAAATGGACCAGAAGACGCACTCCACAGCCGCTCTGGAGATGTGTGAAACTGGCTCCATAGAGAGTTGATCACAAACTCCTGACATGCGAATTGGATGCATCCAATTCACAATAGTGGGAACCCAGCCTAAAGTGTCATGAAACTCAAACTTTAAATTTTATCTTAAGATTTAACCTTTTGCAGCTCATGTAAAGTATATACGTTCATGGACGGTTGAGGTATCTGTGTTGAGAGTGTGTTCACTGCACACTCCCAGCACAGTGACTGAGCTATCATAGACAGCTCCCAGTCTCTAACAATGATTGGGAGCCAGTGGGATGGACTCCACATCATGTGTCTACTGTGACAGCCAATCACACCTATGGTCACCTATCAGGCAGCTTGTACCACCCTCTAGGTGTAAAGACCACTTAAAGGGACACCAAGGCTGGGCAGGAAAGGGTTGCAAATATTTCTTCTGACTATGGTGTACTTTTAACAGACCGTTTTAAACTGGTGTTAAGTCTTATCACAGAGAATCAGGGTGGTAAATCCCTAAGAGGTGTTTAATAAACCATGTTAACTAAGGTAGGAACCAAATATCAACTCTCTTCACCGTATGGTGTTGTCTCTGTGAACTACAGTGTTAGTATAGGAATGTACCTGTTTAATAACCCGTGTTAGCTCAGAAGAGTCTTGAAATCAGTGTAAACTTAGTGTTAAATCCCCTGGATTCGTTTGTTCAGTCCGTTACTCTGCCTTTCAACCCCAATGAACTGTCCCAGCCCCTCTGGCACACCTAGCAATGCGATTAATGGAATAACTCAGCAGGAATACACAACACAGTTCTGTTTGTAGTTTACTTGAAGAAAAGTAAAGTTTAGGTTAACATTAGTCAGCCAGGACCTGTGTAAGTACCCAGGACTTGGTTGAAACAGTTTAAAGAAAACAGTCAGGAACACTATGCAAACAACGAAAGCAATAGGTAACAATATGTACAGATTAAATAGACTCCCCAATAACTTTTGGTGTGTGTGAGATGCTGTGGCTAAAGGAGAACCCCAGGCTGGCCTACAATACCTCTAGTACACACCAGTGAAATGATAATGTCCTGGAGGCAAAGTTTTGCGTTTTATTATCTTCACCGGCAATGTAGGAGCTCTGTGGACAATATTTGGATGTGGTATTCTATGAAAAGCATTAAAGGTTCCTGGACAAAGCCCCCTCACCAAATCCTGTACACAGTCAGTGGTCCACCCCTGAGTGATCGATCGATCTTAGATGCAGGTGTGTCGCAGTGGCATTCAGTTCTTGAGCTGTTGTAGGGTGTCTTTTAGCATGGACAGCCTGTTCCTCTGGGCTGGAGCTGCATGAACAATCTGTTCCTCTGGGCTGGAGTTGCAGGCTGTGTGCCCCTTGGTAGGCCGCGATTCCACACACACATAGAGTGCAGGAGATGCTCCGGCCTAGTTTCTCTGTCTTTTTATCTCCTCCCCCACAGTCCTTTGCTGCTGCCTCAAGGACTAAAAAAAATTGGGTACTTTTAATACAGTTTGCTAAAAAAAAATAAAGCATGCATTTTTTCTTAGGTTGATTTGCTTTATTATTGTATTTATATATATATATATATATATATATATTTTTTTGGTTGTTTTTTTAAGCAGTCACATGACCACCAGAGCACCAATTGGCTCTGTGTGAAACTGGATAAAAGACAAATCACTGCAGTGATGTTAGGCCTCGTACACACGACCGGATCTCCGCTGGAAACGGTCCGCTGAACAAAAACGCCAGTATCTGGTCTTTTGTACAACAGACCACGCGGGAAATTGAAAAATTGGATTTCTCCTGTGAAAAAACAAAGGACAATCTGTCACATGATCAAAGAAAGGCTTTGCATGACCTTAAAGAAAATCAATCCATCACAATTAAGCCATCAGACAAAGGTGGGACTGTTGTGGTAATGAATACCGACGATTATGAAACAATGTGTCTGAGGATATTGGCCAACCGGGAATGGTATCGTCCCATTTCCCAGACCAATATCTCTAGATACAATATGGAATATTACTCTCTGATTACCAATGCTTATCATAGAGGCTTAATCAATAAGGACACCTGGAACTACCTCAATGTACAAGAACCCAAGACTCCCACCATGTACGCCCTTCCAATGGTGCACAAATCGATGACAAACCCGCCAGGCAGACTTATTGTGTCTGGATGTATGGGTCTTACCGAAAATGCAAGTGCCATGGTGGATCACTATCTTCATCCACATGTAACATCTTTGACCTCATACATCAAAGACACAATCGACCTGCTTCAAACAATTGAAGGGATCTCTATCCCTCCAGACACATGGCTAGTAGCCATAGATGTTGAAAGCCTGTACAACGCAATTCCCCACGACAGAGGAATTGAGGTCATTGGCAATATTTTGAAGGATAGGGGCATTTTGGCCCAACCCTATAACGGTTTTATTTTGGATCTCTTGAAATTCATCTTGACTCGTAATGTTTTTTTGTTTGGACTCTCCCACTACCTCCAGGTACAGGGGGTTGCGATGGGGACTAAGTGTGCCCCATCGTATGCCAACCTGTACCTGGGGGGGTGGGAGAAGGAACTTTTTTCTAGAGATGATCTTTCGATGTACCTGTCCCATGCCATTGCATGGTACAGGTACATCGACGACATCCTACTTTTGTGGTCAGGTAGTAGAGATTAACTTGAAGAATTTATGAAAGTCCTAGCAGACAATTCTTATAATTTGAAATTTACAATGGAATGTAGTCAGAAATCCATCAATTTTTTGGACCTCAAAATTTATGTTGATCTGGATGGATGTATTTATTCCTCTCTATATCGGAAACCCTCATCGGGCAATACCATCCTTCACGCCTCTAGTGGCCATCCCTATTCCCTCATTAAAAGTATTCCCTACAGTCAGTATATACGACTCAAAAGAAATTGTGCACAAAAAACCGACTATGAGATAGCTGCAAAAAACCTATATCATCGTCTCAGGGATAGAGGATATAGCCATAAGATCCTTAAAAAGGCCTATAATAGAGCTGCCCAACAAAACCGACAGGAACTGATTTTCTCCACTAAAACTAAAGACACTTTGCAAGCTACTCGTGTTATTACACAGTATTCTAAACACTATTCCCAGTTCAGAGGCATTCTGGAGCAATTTTGGCCATTACTCTTGGCCGATGGCACTGTGGTTAAGTATGTCCAAAATCGTCCGGACATTACTTACCGTCGTACCCCCTCCCTGAGAGACCAATTGGTCCATAGTCACTACAACCCTCCTGGTAACTCAACCAAATCCCAAGTGGGAACTTTTCCCTGCAACAAATGCAGTATCTGTGAATTCATTTTGAGTGGCACAACAACTCCCCTCCCTAATGGCAAGACACACTCTGTTCGTCACAGGGTTACATGTCAAACCATCGGAGTGGTGTATTTGGGCAAATGTTTATGCGGCTGCTTCTATGTAGGAAAAACAAAAAGACCTTTCTACATACGTATTAAAGATCACGTTGATCCCCTACGTAATCGACTTATGACTACGGCCATAGGTCGACACGTTGGTAAGGAGCACAATTTTGCGCTTGAGATGATCAAGTTCACCGCACTTGAGCATGTCCCGGAACATGTGAGAGGGGGTGGCATTGACCGTACATTTTTACAATTAGAGACCAAGTGGAGGGGGGCGTGGTCTGGAGCTGCATGTAGCAGGACGTGCAGAGTGAGAGCTCCGCCGGAGACCTATCCTTTTTGACCGATCCTGGGGGAATCTCTTCCCCACTACAACTTGCCTGCACTCCCCAGACGACCTACCTGCTGGTACGCACCCATGTCCCCTCCTAAGAGATCCGGGGCCCTTGCCAAACTTGCTCACCTCCGCCAGGACGGGCACGACACGGACGGGGAAGATGGCGCCGACTCGCCACGTGCGGAGGAGTCCCAGACCTCGGGAGACACAGCCAGAGTCCTGGAGGCAATTGCCCTGTGCCAAACGACCCTCACGTCCAGAATTGAGGAGGTGAAGATCGATGTCTCCTTGATCCGTCAAGACATCCAAAAGCTCCGTGACCGGGTGTCCGAAACGGAGCGTCGGGTCGACCAGGTGGAGGAAGGCCTGCACCCCCTCCAGGTCACCACGGAACAGCTACAATATCAGCTCAATGCCGTCTTGTCCAAGCAAGACGATATGGAGAACCGTCTTAGGAGGTGCAACCTCCGCTTTGTGGGCATCCCTGAACGATCGGAGGGTGCCGATCCCCCTACATTCCTCGAGAACCTTCTGGTCAGGACCTTTGGACGAGAGGCCTTCTCCTCGACATTCGTCGTGGAGCGAGCCCACCGCCTTGCCGCAAAGCCTCCTCCAGCCGGAGCCCCGCCGCGGACCTTCATCGCAAAATTCCTAAACTATCGCGACCGAGATGCGATCCTCCGGCTCACCCGCGAGAAGGGCAACATCCCCATTGGCAATGTGCAGGTGGCGGTGTATCCGGACTTCTCAGCCGAGGTCCAGAAAAAGAGAGCACGCTTCATCGAGGCCAAGCGACAACTCCGCGCCCGACACCTTCCCTATGCGATGCTTTTTCCCGCGAGGCTTCGCGTGGTATGCGAGGGCAAGGTCCAGTTTTTTGAAGACCCGCAGGCAGTCCTGACCTGGCTCGACCAGCATGGAGCCCCCGGTTGGGCTCCGGCCTAGCACCCGCCTCCCTTGTTAGCCTCCGCCGCACAGCAACGGTCGACCCCGTCCCCTGGCTATCCTGCATCCCAGGCACACCCCCGGAACCGTAAGTTATCTGCTATGGCACCAGGGTCTCCGTTGATTCCCACCTTGCACAGACAGTCAGAGGGGCCTCGTTTCACCCCTTACCCGCGAAACTGAGGAATGTCCATCTCTCCCTTCCCCTTCCCCCCCCTCCCCTTGCTTAACTTCCCGGCTGTTTTCCCTCATCTCTACCATGCATCGTGACTTGAACCGCAGACCCCGGCCAGGATCCCCGCCATTTTGTTGACAGTACCCGCTGACCCGTCATCTTCGCGGTCCTTTCTCCCATGGACATCCTCCGCCTCTATGGCCCCCTGCAGAACCGTGAGTCGACCCTGGTGCAAGGTTACCCCCTTTGTTTATACACCCTCCGTTATGTCCAGGTGGAAGTTACACCACGGCCCCGGGGCTGTCTGATACTGTTGGTCCCCCTCCTTGTGTTTGATGTTCCCCCCCTTTGCTTTTACTGGTCTCTGGCGGCTCACCTGTACCTACAACCAGAGTTGCTGGGTTTCATCAACCCCCCCTGCTTAACTGTGCGCTTTTCAGCTTGGTCGCCCCCCCCCCCGGCCCCACCAACGATATGGCTTCCCCGCTATGTGTACACACTGTTACCCACTTCAGGTTTCCCTGGCCAGCCTCTGCCCACCCATGTTTGATGATCGGCAGTGTGATGGAGCTGCACCGCTGGTCCAGTGTTTATGCAGACTGTTCAGCTTCGGCTCTTATGTATATATGTTTTATTGTTTTTATTATTTTCTTTGCTTCATTTGACTCCATTCTGACATGTCTCCTATGCCCAGGCCTTCCACGTGCTCACTCGGCACTGGGAACAGCCTGGCTCCTCCATGATATGATACACTATGTGCTGCATTCGTTTAGAGGTTTCTATGATACTGTGCTGCCCCCTGGGTGTCCGACTGCTCATTACGCTCCCCCCTGCTTGCCATGGCTTCTCTTAAGATTCTAACGTGGAATGTTCGGGGACTTGGAGGTAAGGTGAAGCGAACTGCTGTCCTTTCCCATCTTAAAACCCTCCGACCTGATGTGTCCATCTTGGTCGAGACCCACCTAGCAGGCCAGACACAGCTATGCCTTAAGAGGCCCTGGGTTGGCTGGCTCTACCAGGCTCCATACACTTCCAACTCCCGGGGGATTGCTATCCTCGTAGCTAAGTCGGTGCAGTTTTGCCTACATTCCTTGCAGTCGGACCCCCAGGGCAGATCATTGTTTTTGCATGCAACTGTGGGAGGCCTTGAGCTTCTTCTCCTTGCCTTCTACATCCCTCCCCCATTCCAATTTACTATGCTTCAGGAGGGGGTGGCCTACATGGCCCGTTACCCCACGGTGCCGGCCATCTGGGCCGGCGATTTCAACATGGTGATCTCCCCGTCCCTAGACAGACTGAGCCCTACTGCTCCTCTCCTCCCAGCCCCTGACACTACTAGATTCGGGAAATTCCTTGCAGACTTCACCCTTACGGACACATGGCGCCACATGCACAAGACGCACACGCACTTTTCTTGCTTCACCCCCTCGCGCTCCGCCATGTCCCGTATCGACCTCATTCTTTCTACCCCCCCTATCCTCCCCCTTCTCCTTGAGGCAGAAATTGGCACTAGGGTCCTCTCTGACCACTCCCCATGCTGGATCAAGATTCGGCTCCCAGCCCCCCCCACCGCACGAATTTGGAAGTTAAACCCGTTCTGGCTTACTGTCTTACCCGACTTGGACTCGTTCCGACTCGAGTGGGACCATTTTTTTCACACAAACGCAAACTCCGCCTCCTTTGGCTCCGTTTGGGAAGCCTTTAAATCGCATGCCCGCCTGATACTATCTACGCGCATTAACAGACACAAAGCTACCTCCAAGGCGCTGCTCCGCCAGGCGGAGGAGCGCCTTGATGCCCTAGAACATGACTTCCGGAGTGACCCCTCAGCGGCTAACGCCGCCCGTGTTCGGGTGCAAACTAGACTTACGGATCAGCTCCACTCTGAAAAAGCTAAGCAAGGCATCTTTTTCTGTAAGCAGCGTGTCTACGAATTTGGAGAGCGCGCTGGCAAGCTCCTTGCATACCTAGCCCACTTAGAGTACAGGCCCCCGGTGGTGGTTACACTCCAGTTGGCCTCTGGGGCCAGGGTAACTGACCCTGACCAGGTGGCCACGGAGTTCCGATCCTTCTACTCCGAACTGTACTCATCTACAGCCCACCGCACTCGTGATGAGCTGTTGACCTTCCTTAACAGTATTACCTTCCCCAAGCTCTCACCCTCCCAGATAGCCCGACTCGAGGCCCCAGTTACCGAGAAATGCATCACGGAGGCCCTGTCGGCGCTGCCCACGTCCAAAACGCCCGGTTCCGACGGTCTGCCCCTCGAATTTTATAAACAATACAGCGAGACCCTCGTCCCACGGCTTTGTCAGTTGTACAATCACATATTCGACACGGGCTCCCTCCCACCGTCCATGAGCGAGGCACTGATCGTCCTCATACCCAAACCGGGTAAAGACCCTCTATTCCCTGAATCCTATAGGCCCATCTCCCTCCTTCAGCTCGATATCAAAATTCTAGCCAAAATTCTAGCCCTGCGTCTTAACAAAGTTATCCTCAGCCTCGTGCACCCAGATCAATCCGGGTTTATGCCAGGCAAAAACACGGCCTTCAATCTCAGACGGTTACACATGAACCTCCAGGCGCACCACTCGGACATTGGGTCCAGGGTGGTCGTCAGTTTGGACGCGGCCAAAGCTTTCTACTCCGTCGAATGGGCATACCTGTGGGAATGCCTGAATAATTTCGGGTTCGGCCCCAATTTCGTTAAGTGGCTCCAACTCCTCTACCACTCTCCCTCGGCGCGTATCCAGGTCAACGGTCGAACCTCAGCCCCCTTCTCTCTCTCCCGCGGCACGCGGCAGGGGTGTCCTATTTCTCCCCTGCTGTATGCATTGGCCGTAGAACCCCTTGCTATTGCCCTCAGAGCCCACACTGACATCAAGGGCCTCCGCTGTGGTCGGCTGACCGAGGTCGTCAGCCTCTATGCGGACGACATGCTCTTGTACCTCGCTGACGCGGGGCCCTCGCTTCGGACAGCCCTCCGGGTTATCACGGAGTTCGGCTTGTACTCCGGACTCTGGATAAACTGGTCTAAATCTCAAATCCTTCCCCTGGATCTCGGCGCTCCCACTGCCGACCAGGCCTCCCTCCACCTGATTAGAGCTAGCACTATCAAATATCTAGGTGTCACGATCTCCAGGTCCCTCTCTGACTATATCACCCTTAATGTTGAACCCCTATTTACTCTGCTCAAACTCAAAACACAAGTCTGGTCCCGTCTCCCTCTTGGGGTGACGGGCCGCATCAACCTTATTAAGATGATCCTTCTCCCCAAACTGCTCTACGTTTTCTGGCAAGCCCCACTGTATCTCCCACCACGCATCTTTAAGGCTATGGAAGCTATCCTCAACTCCTTCATCTGGGGCTCCTCCCGTCACAAATTGTCCTGGCAGGTCCTGAAGTGCCCTACTGAACTAGGCGGAGCTGCGCTCCCAGACCTACTTCTCTACTACCTAGCTTCCCAGCTTTCGCATTTCTTTCATATCAATCGATCCGACAGGAACCGCTACTCCACCCTGGTCTGCTCTCATGCCTCGGGCCCCCTGTTTCATCCCTTCCAACTCTTATTCCGCGCCCCCCGCGCCCTCCCCCCTCGCTCGGACGCAGCCGGACATATGCTCTTCCATCACTGCAAGGTCTGGCAGCTGGCTCTGCGCATCGGTGCAGCTCCCTCCCCTCACTCCCACACTCCTCTTTGGGACAATCCCCTTCTACCTGAGCTTGCCTCTATCCCTGACCGCGGCCTGTGGATCAACAGGGGAGTTATCTACCTGTCACAGGCGGTGGCTCGGGGTTCGGTCAGGTCGCTTCAGTCCCTCAAAACTAAATTTACACTACCCAATTATATGCTTTTTCGATACCTCCAACTTCGACACGCACTCAATACACAGTTTGAAGGCCCCATACCGGCCCTCGAGATTCCCCTCCCTGTGGATATAGTATCGGGATCGGACGGCCGAAAACGAATTTCCCAACTATATACATACCTCCTTCAGCCGGCCGCGGCCGCTATGGCCCTCCGACTGAAGGCACGGTGGGAACCCGACCTAGGCACGCTGACCGACGAGAACTGGGGTGAGGCCCTTACTAACTGCAGGACAGTCTCCCCCAAGCTCTCTGACCGCCTCACTCACCTATTTATTCTCCACAGATCATACTTGACCCCACACCGCCTCTCTAAATTCCGACGAGACCATGACCCTAACTGCCCCAGCTGCGGCCACCCCGACGCGTCCTTCTTCCATCTACTCTGGACCTGTCCGCCCATACAGGGATACTGGACCCAGGTGGTCCGATTCCTCCACGACCGTATGGGCTCCCCCGTATCGCTCTGCCCACGTCAATGTGTGCTGGGGCTCCTCTCGCTCCCCGAAAGCCGAAAATACCTTAACACATTTTTGCAGGAAACATTATTCCTCGCCAGGATGCAGATTGCTAAGAGATGGATGAGAGGGGCACCACCCACCCTACAACAGTGGATTAGGGCTGTCAACATTACCCTCCCCTACAAAAAAGTAATGTACTCCCGTCGAGGATGCCCAAAAAAGTATAACAAGATTTGGGACAAGTGGCTAGAAGAACCTTCCACCTGGTCCTCTGGGAATTAGACGCTATCCCCACTCGCTACCTATTCTTCCCCACCCTCTCCTCCCCAACCCCCCACCCCTCTTGGCCCCCTTCTAGTGGCAATGACTTCCCTCTGTCTGTGTGCCTGGCGCCATTGCGCTCTGGCCGTGTTGTGTCTCCCCCTCCTACCTGAAACCATCTACTCCTCATGTCACCCTACCTCAATGTGTATCAACTATGCATATCCCTATGTATGTCAAATGGATGATATCTGCACCTGTAGTGCATGTTGCACTTCTGACCCGATTGTTTACATACTTTTATTCTATGCTCAATAAAAGTCGTTTTGATTAAAAAAAAAGAGACCAAGTGGATCCAATCTTTGAATGCTACCCGGTATCCGGGATTAAATGAATATATAAGTTTTAAATCATTTTTGTGATCTTGTTTTCTACTATATGCTGGCTGATTCCATCTAATTTGTACCTATGCAGATACCTTCCAGAGATACAGTTCTACCTTCTCCTTCCATCCCTTTGTCCTCCCCCACTTCCTTTTTCCCCCTTTTTTTCCCCATTCCCCGTGTACCAACTGGGATGTGATGCATATGTATAATTGTCGCTCTGGCCTGGTCGGGTACTGGAGGTGGCTAACTATATACCATCTGTTCGTTTTTCTGTTCATCCTTCCCTATGTCCTATGCTATTTTTTTTTTTTTTTACCATGTTGTATTATTCTCCCTTCTCCCCCCCCTCCCCCTCCTTCTTATCCCTTCCCTTTTTCTCCCTTACCATTCCCTAGCTTCGTCCCTTTCATTATCTATATCCCTTCAGGGGCAAATTAGTCTTCTTGGTTACAATATGTAAATGCATAAGCAATTCTAAATGAACATGTACCAATAAAGATTAATTTGGAATCTATGTGTTTTGTACACATAATGTTGTTAAATGTATTACAAATATATATTACTGTTCACACTGAGATACTAATGATTTTTTTTCTTTTTCTTTTTTCTTTGATAGAGAATGTTCTTTCTGCCCTGCCACCTTGTGGCCATCAAGCGGCTGACACCTTACGATATCCAGCTCACTGGGGTATTCCCTTGGACTGTGTATCTCCCTGGTTCCCCAGGCCCTGGGGACACTAGCTCAGACGCGCCCCGATGTTGTCCTCTGCTGTGTGTTCTTTTTGGGGGCGTTCTTGGCTTGGCCGTATGGACACACAAGGGCTTCATTTTGAATGCCCATTGTTTGCAGCGACGCAATATCGCTGTGTGTCATCTGCCGATTCGCCCCTCCTTCCTGCCAGCCCTCTGTGCCTTGTCACCTACCCCCGTTAGTAACATCATTATGGATGAAGATCCCCGCCCACGTATTCGCGTCATGACGCGATGACGCGGTGGGTTCTGGGAACTGTAGGCTAGGCGGCGTGTCTCGGCACTCGGCGCATGCGCTCGTGTGCTGTAGTTGTCCGCGCACGCCCGATGATGTCAGACGCTCGGGCGTGCGGGGGGGGATATAAGGAGCCAGCCCAGTCCATCAGTCTGCTGCTCCAAACTGCAATCGTTCCCCCTGACCCGTGCATTCATACAGGTGATTACCAAATACTTTCTTTTCTACCTATGGTCCACAAAATGGGGGTTTATTTGCTTGGACTCTGTATTTGATCAAAAATGCTCCTGTCTTTGCCAATCTAGAATTGGCTGCTATATGTATTGTCTTTTCAAACTTTCTGCTTTTATAACTCAAGTAATATAGTGACCCCTAGTGGTAATTGGTGTGATATATTCTCATACCTTAACATGATTTACTAAATAGAAAAATTATTTTTCTCTTTTTTCTTTCTTATTTGTAGCTCTGATAATATATATATATATATATATATATATATATATATATATATATATATATATATATATATATATATATATATATTGGTTTTTTTTCTGTCTTCTTTTTAAGGCTGTTTGAATAGGCCATTTCTCCTTTCTTGTATCTAACAAGACGAGGCTCCCTGACTGCCTTCTGTGTGTCAAAACCTTGTTTTTATGCGAGTAAGTGCCATTCTTTCCCCCTTTTTTAGTAATTAACTTCTTTATATGCGCGGAACATGATACTCATTAGGTGCTATGTGTTCCCTTTAGCTTGGTCCCTAATTCCTTCCCTATGGTCCAGCCTATGCCCTTACGCAGCACGGATACTTCGGTGTAGGGCGTCCTCACCCCTTGTGGGGCCGAGCTGTCCCTTGGGTCCTGTGGGGCTTTCCAGGATTGGTGTCAGTCTTTCTCTTCATCCGAGATGTCAGGTCAGCTTACATCCTCTTCAATGAAATATTGTATGTGTAACATTTTGATATCTAGATGAAATTATGATGTACAAATTCCTTACATGTTGTTTCTTATCATTTATTTTTTGCTCAGAGCTGGATATATAATTCTGGTCGCTTGTAGAACCCCTGAAGAAGCCGACTACGGCGAAATATATCGGGTCAAATAAACATCCTAAATCGACCAAGTAGCTCAATATTGGGGAACTCCAGCAACCCAAAATCCGAATTCTGACAAATTGTTTTTAAATGGTGTACTATGTACTGTATAAAAACTAAACTTTGATGTTTTAATAAATTGTTAAAAAAATTTAATTATCTTATCACTCGTTCTATTAAGCACCGCCAACGTCCCATTCTTCCCATTGTTCTTATATGATAGAGAGCACCTCTCCCCCAGGTCTGGTCTCTTCACTCCCTCAAGGCTGACTGAACTTTTTCCTCAGGACACAAAATGGAATCTTTTACTTTACTGTCAGCAAAGCATCATGGGGTTTGCAGTTCTCCATGTATACCAGTCTATGGGGCCATTTTGTGTGAGAACTTCATGTTCCAAAACCAATTGTTCTCTTCACAATCTCTTCCATTGGCTGTTGTAGAAGGAGGGGAGTGGAAAAACCCCAGACATGATAGGCAACTTTATCCCTAACTGAAGCTGGGAAGCCTGTGTACATTGTTCTGGCCCAGTTTGGCGAGATTTGTGGGTTATAGAGTGAGATACCCGCTACAAATGTAACACAATGTTTACACAAATGTTTAAAAAACAATATTTTTCATGAACAATGCACTGCAGTTTAAAGTTAGAACAAATCCTTAGAACAAATCCTTTGCAAGGCTATGGACAATCCTGTATTAATATCTTCTTAAACAGCAATAAACTGGTATTTAAAATACATCCTCAGCAACCTTTGTAGTGAAGGCACTGTGGAGCAATTCATTGTCAAATTTAGTAGCAGATAAAGGTTTCTCAGCAACTATAGAAGGCAGGAAGGCTGCCAAATCACTGCTGGTAGGGATTAACTAAAGAAAAACTGTTTCATATTTTATATTTAATATAAAGCTGGTTGAGTTTGTGTGCATTGATCTTTGCTCCCTCTAACAGCAGTGACTTTGCATGTTTTATTACTGTCACAAGAGGGTTGACTTGAGCCCCCATTTACAGTTTAAGACAGGTACCCTAAAGCTCTGTACACACGATCGGATATCTGATTGAATATAATGCGATACATTTTTTCGTTGGATATCCGATGAAGCTGACTTTTATCAGTCTTGTCTACACACCATCGGTCAAAAATCCGACCGTGTCCAAACGCGGTGACGTAAAACACTATGATGTGCTGAGAAAAATGAAGTTCAATGCTTCCGAGCACTTGGGGAAGTTCAATGCTTCGATGTGTCGACTTGATTCTGAGCATGCGTGGATTTTTGACCGATGGACTTCCACACAGACGATCGTTTTTTCCTATCGGTTTTTTATCCATAGGAAAAATTTAAAACATGTTCTATTTTTTTTCACCGATGGAAAACAAACCGATGGGGCCCACACACGATCGGTTTGTCCGATGAAAACAATCCATCGGTCTGTTTTCATCGGACAAACCGATCGTGTGTACGGGGCTTTAGGAGACTGACTTATAATGTCTTCTTTGTCTCCAGTTATAAAAAGGTTTGGGGGCAGATGGTCTCTGACCTGCAGCTTGCTTGGAGAGTTGGGGTTCAGCAGTGACTAATAGTTTACTGATCTCCTACTGCTCTCCATTCTTAAGTATCGCGCAGCACTGGGTTCTGATAAACATAGGAAAGCCTGCTGGGACATTTTTATGGTCAGCTTTTCTATGTTCAGCAAAGAGATTAGGACACAGTAAAGCAACCCTGGTGGGCACCGGCCCAAGTAGGGCTAGGTGCCACGGACTGCCTGAGGTAATGGGACAGTCCAGGAAAGGGTTAAATGTGTCTCTCCCCTTTAGTTCCCCCCCTTCCTCCCTCCCTCCCTCTGGGAGGGTGGGTTTTACAAGGCAGACAGGACCAATTAAACAAGAACGAGGGGGTGGGTTTTGGGGAGCATGTGACCAAGGCTTTAAGGGGGGATTTCCCTCCCACCTTCTTCCTCTTACCTGCAGCAGCCCCCAGCAAGTGAGATTACCTACCTTCCTTGGCTGTGTCATGGCTGAAGATCTGCTGGGTTTGATCCGGGAGCGGGTGCGGTCCGATGGAGGCTTCCTGGCTCGCATCACCACCGACCTGGGGATGCCTGGACCGTCCCCCTCGCCGTGCCCGACTGCAGATGATCAGGTAAGGGGTCGGCGGGCTCCTCGCAGGGCCACCCGACCGCCTGTGAGGCTGAGTCCCAGTCCCCCCAAGGCTTTACAGCGGCGCAGAGGCACCGCTGTACCTGATTTTGGAAAAACGGGTGTAGGGGGCGTGGCCTCTGCCCGAGCGCGTGGTAGCCCCGCCCCTTCCTCTTCTGATCCTCGGGTGCCTGCACAAAGTGTGTGCCTGTCCCCCTCCCTGTTTTCCATCATGGGCAATGCTGTGGTGAGTGGTTCCAGCTCCTCGAGTAGCGAGGAGGCTGGCTTAGTTGCTGACCCCCCCTCCACCCCTGCTGCTGCAGTTGTCCCCTCCACTGCAGCTCTTCCCTCCACTGATTTAGCAGTGGATGTGCTGTCCCATCCTGGCCATGTGCTCACAACCCCCCCCCCCAGGCACCTTCAGCTGCAGGCCCAGATCCAGACATAGTGCCTCCCTCTCCTCGGCTGAACACCCCCCCTATCCCCCCCCCTGTTCCGCAAGTCACAGGAGCGATCGGTCCCGTAGACGGGAGATGCGGTCACACTCCAGATCCTCGTCGCGCAGCTCTGGGCGGCACGGCCGGTACAGCAGAAGCCGTCGCCACAGATCCCCCAGGCGTCACAGCAGGTACTGGCGGAGATCCAGATCCTCCCGGTGGGGGTCACCATCCTCATCTGGTGGTTCCTCCAGGAGCCAATCCAGGGACCGCGAGGGCAGGCTTAGGTCTAGACAGGGTTCATCGAGGCGCTCCATGCGGCCTTCTCACGCGGACCAGCCGTCCGGCGTGCCAGCATCCTCTGTGGCTCCCGTGGCCACGACGGTTTTGGTGGCTCCCTCTTCAGTTCCGGCTTTCCTTCCGCCCGTTCCCGCATCCGATTCTTCGGTGGTGTCAGCTGCCATACCTCCAGTGGTCCCTCCTCCTCCTCCATCTTCGGCAGTTAACGGTGAGTTTGACTTCGCAGGGGCCTGGGGGGCCGGGGGTGGGGCGCATGCTTTGGTACCGGCTTTAAGGGCTTTATTGACGCAGCTGGAGCCCGGCTCCCAGGGGGTGGTTTCGCCTCCTTCGGGTAAACGTCCCCCGTCTCCGCCAAGGGCCGGTGTGCACAAGGAGGCCTTTTTCTGTGGGATTAGCCCGCTAGGGGCGCACGTTAGTGAAGACATCAAACAAAAGATATGGGAGAATAAGTACATAGATATATGGTCTTTGGTTTCAGCTGATCAGCACACCATTGATAGGGAGCGCAAGCCATATACTGACAAGTCATTCGAGCGTAGACCCCGGGTGGCCAGGACGATAGGTAACTGGCTGCAGGCTTTCGCTGTGCTGGGGGGTATTATGGGGGAAAAACACCCCGGACGCTGTTCGGAGCTCTTGGTTTATTTGGACTCAGTATACAATGCCTACAAGTCACATGGCGGCAGCGCCTGGTGGAAATATGACAAAGAGTTCAGAAGGCGCTTGGTGTTACAACCCGAGGTGGGATGGGGCTGCAAAGCGACGGATGTCTGGCTGCGGCTTCAGTGGCGTCTCCAGCTTTCATATTTAGGGGGGGCACATGGGGGGACAGGGACAAAAGTAGGGGGGCCAACTATAAAATGCAATTATATATATATCCTGGGGCCCTTTACTACGATCCCACTATGGGCCCTTTCACATGTTCTGCAGTGAGCTCCCTTCCTACTATACTGGGGCCCCCCAGGGTGGCAAAAAACAAGAGATATATGTCACCAGCACACAAAGAAAATATAAGGGTCCAAAGCAGTGGGAGAACTATCATTGTTGCAAAGGTTGTCTTGCCACCGGGCTCTGGTGTTCTGCCACAGTGGGGATCCCCAGCTGTCCTGTCCCTGCTATTTACAGCGCTGGTCTGGCATCTGTCTCCTTGGCAGCGGCGGCAGTCTATTAGGACCTAGTGCTGGTGACATTATGGGTGCATGCAGGGGAAGGCTGGCACTATTGGTTATAGAGAGCCGAGCCCCCAGCTGGTCACCTAGCAGCAGTAATGCTGTATAACTTTCTCTGTTGACATGCTGATCGGCATGTGATCCAGGTGATGCTCCCAGTCAGATCTAATAAACACAGTATTTATTAGCATCAAGAGTACAACCACATAAATATAATCAACCGTATGATCAGCAGCCATGTGGGCTCTATGCCTGTAAAGTGTGGGCTTTGATCAATAAAATCACTGATATTTATGACTAGGATTTGACTGGGAGCATCACCTGGATTGCATCCCCATCAGCATGTCAGAGAAGGGTCCACTGCTGCTAAGCAACCTGCAGGGAGCTCAACTGTCTACAACCAATAGAGATGGGCTGGGATGTGTTTGAAATCCCACATGCCCCGATCACGCCAGGAAGCCGACACTCCACAGCCTAAGAGCTAAGACCAGCCATAGACAGTTTAAATCTCAGCTGGTTCAGCAGAAACTGGCTGAGATTTGAACCATTAATGAGCAGATTCTCTTATAATTATCACTAGTGGTTGCTGTATAGCCACTGGTGATAATCACTGTTTGTCAGGAGAATATGATTGCTGGGCAGGAGGGATATTCCCGTCACCACTGTCTGTTGATGGGGGAATCATGCAAGTTTCTTTCCTGCAATCTGTGGATGCAGGAAAGAAATTTGCACTGTATATTATCTGCCTAACTGAAAGTGAAAGTAAATTGTGAATGTTTTGAATGAACAGGAGAGGGGGAGGGAGACAGATGGGGGGGGAGAAGGGATGGAGATAATGTAGTTCAGTGATTACAGTGTACTGCAGTCTGCAGTGCACACACTTAAACACGGTCCAGGCTAGAATATCTGGTTGTGTGGGTGCTCGCATTATGCAGTGTCGGCGAGCAGAGGGAGGGGGAGGAATCCCCCGCAGAGCTGACTGGGGACGCTCTCCCTCTCGGGGAGCAAAATACAAAAATTGCAAAAAAAAAAAAAAAAAAAATTTTTTTTGGGGGGGCACATGGTGGGGCACAGCATGATGTTGGGGGGGTCAGGGCCCCCTCTGGCCCCCCCCTAGGGACGCCTCTGTGCGGCTTATGATGGCGCAGAGACAGACTCCCTTTCTTGGCGGGGCCGCTGCCTCCTCAGCAAACCAGCAGGGCACAGCGGCCACAAAGAGACCCGGAACGTGCTGGCTCTTTAACGAGGGTCATTGCAAGTTCTACGGCTTGTGCAAGTTTAAGCACGAGTGTTCCTCTTGCGGTGGTGCCCACGGAGCAGTTCGCTGCCCCCGCGGAGCAAAACCGGCGCAAAGGGTTGCAGGGCCTGTTGAAGGGAAAGACGCCGGTGAGCGTGGAAGAGATGCTCCCCTGGCTAGACCGTTACCCCAATAGATCTGAGGCAGAATTGTTGCGCATCTGCTTTTTGTATGGTTTTCTTATCCCCTTCATTCCCTCAGATTCACACCAACTGTCTGGCAATTTGATATCGGCTACTCTTTACCCGGATGCTCTGCGGGACAAGGTTAGTAAGGAGGCAATTTGGGTCGCATTGAGGGTCCATTTTTATCCCCGCCGTTTCCTAATCTGAGGGTTTCTCCCTTGAGAGTGGTACCCAAGAAGGAGAGCGGTAAGTTTCGGTTAATCCACCATTTATCTTATCCCAGGGGTTCATCGGTTAACGACGGCATCTCTAAAGAGGAGGCGTCTGTTTCCTATGTCTCCTTTGATAAGGCTGTATTGTTGGTCCGACGGGCTGGCATAGGTGCCCTGATGGCTAAAACTGACATTGAATCTGCTTTCAGGTTGCTGCCGGTGCACCCGGATTGTTACCACCTTCTGGGTTGCTGTGTGGATGGCCTCTTCTATTATGACACTTGTTTGCCTATGGGCTGTTCCATATCGTGCCACTACTTCGAAATGTTCAGTTCATTTTTGGAATGGGTGGTGCGATGTGCAACGGGTTGTAGATCCATCATTCACTATCTGGATGACTTCCTGATAGTTGCCCCGGCCGAATCCTCTCAGTGTCGTTTTCTACTTGACTCTTTCTGTGCTTTGTTGAGCCGGTTTGGGGTTCCGCTTTCCGCTGAAAAAACGGAGGGCCACCAGGCTGTCTTTTCTGGGCATTGAAATTGATTCCCTCGAGATGGTCTTTAGGTTACCGGCGGACAAGCTCGAGAAGCTATTGGGTTTGATTAACGGGTTTTGCACGGTTGAAAAAGTTACTCTGCGCCAATTGCAGTCGCTGTTGGGCCTCCTCGCCTTTGCATGCCGTATCATGCCAATGGGTCGGGTTTTTTCGCGTCGGCTGTCTCTGGCCACCAGGGGTGCCAAGAGGCCGGAGCATCGCATACGACTGACTTCTTCACTAAGAGCGGACCTGTCAGTGTGGCAGCGTTTTTTGGGCACATACAACGGGCGCACGTGCTTCCTGTCAGACGAAGTAGGCAATCAGGAATTGTCTCTTTTCACCGATGCGGCTGGTTCGGTTGGGTACGGCGCTATTCTCGGGTCAAGTTGGAGCGCAGAGTCGTGGCCTTTAGAGTGGCAGGAGCAGGGTTTATGTCGCAACCTGACTCTCCTTGAGCTTTTTCCCATCGTGGTGGCGGTTGAACTTTGGGGGGAGCAGCTCAGGGACAAGAAGGTCTGCTTCTGGACCGACAATAGCAGTGTAGTGCATTGCATCAATGGTCTGTCTTCACTGCCGGTTTTGGCCCTGCTCCGTCACCTGGTACTCAGGTGTCTGGAATATAATATCTGGTTCAGGTCTCGTCATGTTCCCGGTGTAGATAACGTTATCGCTGACTTACTGTCTTGTTTTCGTTTCCAGGAGTTTCGGAATCTTTGCCCGGGGGCGGATCAGGACGGTCTGCCTTGCCCGAGATCCCTGTGGACCCTGGTGTCGGGAATTTGATGCCCCTCATTGCTGCTTGGGTGACTCCGGCTACCTGGTCCAATCATGGTAAGGCATGGAATGCCTGGTCGGGGGTGGCGGGTGACAGGGACGTGGCTTCCTGTGGGAGGGTCAGTTTTCAGGTACGGTGGATTGTCTCTTGTGTTTGGAGCTTTCTGGATGTTCCGCTGCGGTGGCTCAACGCCGCATGGGGGGAGTTGGTTTTCACCTAAAGCTTCGCGGTTGACAGGATTGCACAAAACATTTCAGTGTCTTGCAAGCTTTAAAGGGTTGGTGGAAGGTGCACGGGAAAAGGGACGGTAGGCGTCCAATTTCCTTTGCCTTGCTGAATTCTCTTGTCGGGGCAACGTTTACGGTATGTTCCTCTCCTTACGAGGGGCTCCTTTTTCTACGGCGTTTTGCTTGGTTTTTTCGGAGCGTTACGGGTAAGCGAACTGGTGGCGTCCTCGGCTACTGGTCCCGGGGGCCTTTTTAGGGATGACGTCCTACTGTCTAACGGGGTGGTACAAGTCCGGGTGAGAAAGTCCAAAACAGACCAGCTTGGGAAAGGTTCTTGGCTACGCCTTGGGGCGGTGGGGGGGACGCTCTGTCCAGTTGCCATGCTAACGGAGTTCCTGAAGGTGAGTCCTGTTGGGAAAAAGTTTTTGGTGCATGCTTCTGGGGCCCCCCCTTACGCGGACCAGTTCAGTGCGGTTTTCAAACGCTGCCTTGTGGCTGCGGGGTTTTCAGCGAGCGATTTTGGCACACATTCGTTCAGAATTGGCGCGGCTACGGAAGCGGCAAAGGCCGGATTGGCGATGGGTGACATTCAAAGAATTGGTAGGTGGAAGTCGGGGTGCTATGCAGGCTATGTTCGCCCGGAATTGTTGTTATAATGTTTTTTCCCCGTTTTTCAGGTCCTAGTGCGCCGGTGGTGCACATTCTGGGCCATTCTTATATCCATCGGGCCGCGCAGAGGGCCATTTGTCGGCCGGGCGGCAGGTCCCGTTTCCGGTGCAGGTTCATTGGAGAGGTATTGGGGGTCTCCCCTGGTCGCGGATACTGATGGAAGCAATTCAAATTGGCGGCGTGTCTCGGACACCGGTGGTGTTGGTTATCCATGCAGGGGGGAACGACATTCGCTCCCTGCGGGTTCCGGAAATCATTACCCTGATGAGAATGGATTTGGAACGGATGGTTTTTCTTTTTTCAGAAATGATGTTGGTCTGGTCTGAAATTATCCCTCGGGTCACCTGGCAGGAGGATAGGGATGCGGCAGCAATTGAGAGGGCTCGTAGGACAATTAACGCACGCATGTCCCGGTACGTCAGGGCCAGATCAGGGGTAGTGGTGAGGCACAGGCAGCTGGAAGGGGACAACAGGCGGCTCATGGGTCAGGATGGAGTCCATCTTAACGATATCGGGCTCGATATCTTTTTTTTATGGTCTTCAGGACGGCATAGAACAGGCCCTTTATATTTTGGGTGGGGGTCGGAGCCCAGTTTGAGGGGCTGTGCTCCTCCTGTGGCGGTAATAATAATAAAGGAAAAGGGGGAAGGCTTTTATGCCCGTCGGTTTAGGCCGGCGGCTGGCTGGTTGCTTCCCCCCCCTTGGTAATTTACCATAAGATGGTATTAAGGTTAAACAGATGTTGTTTATGTTTTAACAAATAAAGCTGTGGCCGACCCCTACGTCCATTCAAGGATAATATGTGTGGAGTTTTTATTTATGGAAAGGGGGGAGACTAGGACATAGATATGGGTAAGTGGTTGGTTCAGGTAGTCTGGTGGGCACCGGCCCAAGTAGGGCTAGGTGCCACGGACTGCCTGAGGTAATGGGACAGTCCAGGAAAGGGTTAAATGTGTCTCTCCCCTTTAGTTCCCCCCCTTCCTCCCTCCCTCCCTCCCTCTGGGAGGGTGGGTTTTACAAGGCAGACAGGACCAATTAAACAAGAACGAGGGGGTGGGTTTTGGGGAGCATGTGACCAAGGCTTTAAGGGGGGATTTCCCTCCCACCTTCTTCCTCTTACCTGCAGCAGCCCCCAGCAAGTGAGATTCCCGCCCTCCCTCCCCTGGTTTTTCCCGTTTTATCCAACAGCTTAGGTGGTTAAAAAAACAAAAAACAAAGGAAATAAAAGGATATATATTGTTAAAAAAAATAAAAATATGGAAATGTGCAAGTAACAAATGTTACGGTGGTGTTATGACGGTGGTTATCCCGTACGGTTTACGTTTTATGGCTTTGGTTTTACAGGCCTTGTTTTCGTGTTTAAGTGAGATATTTATTGTTAAGTCACAGCTGGCGGTAATAATAATAAAGGAAAAGGGGGAAGGCTTTTATGCCCGTCGGTTTAGGCCGGCGGCTGGCTGGTTGCTTCCCCCCCCCTTGGTAATTTACCATAAGATGGTATTAAGGTTAAACAGATGTTGTTTATGTTTTAACAAATAAAGCTGTGGCCGACCCCTACGTCCATTCAAGGATAATATGTGTGGAGTTTTTATTTATGGAAAGGGGGGAGACTAGGACATAGATATGGGTAAGTGGTTGGTTCAGGTAGTCGATCAACTCACCCTGTAGCCCTAGAGACTAACCACATTAGCAAGGGGCCAGTAAACAATGAGACAATCTGTGTAAACAGTTCACATCACCGTGCTGTGCTGCAGCTGTAAAAAAAAAGGTTATGTACTATTCATCTGCGGTAATGCACATTAAAATGTAACCAAAGCCCACAGGAATGAATGACAAAGCATAATAAACCATGGTAGGGTGCATTTGTGCACATTATCGTGCTCTATTCCTGTATGGTGAAGGTAGACCTATACGCCCATTAACCACTTAAGGACAGAAGGTGTTTTTCAGATTCGGCGTTTACAAAACTAAAATAGTTTTTTTTGCTAGAACATTACTTAAAACCCCCAAAAATTATATATATATTTTTTCTAACACCCTAGAGAATAAAATGGCGGTCATTGCAATACTTTTTGTCACACCGTATTTGCGCAGCGGTCTTACAAGCGCACTTTTTGGGAAAAAAATCACTTTTTTTTATTAAAAAATAAGACAACAATAAAAGTGATACTTTTTTTTTTTATTATTTCAGTGTAAAAAATTATAAAATCAATAATAATAAATAAGAAAACAAAAAAATGTTTTTTTTTATATATTGTGAAAGATAATGTTACGCCAAGTAAAATGATACCCAACATGTCACGCTTAAAAATTGCGCCCGCTCGTGGCCTGGCGTCAAACTTTTACCCATAAAAATCTCGATAGGCGACGTTTAAAAAATTCTATAGGTTGCATTTTTTGAGCTACAGAGTAGGTCTAGGGCTAGAATTATTGCTCTCGCTCTAACGATCGCGGCGATACCTCACTTGTGTGGTTTGAACACCGTTTTCATATGCGGGCGCTACTCGCGTATGCGTTCGCTTCTGCGCGCGAGCTCGTTGGGACGGGGCGCTTTAAAATATATTTTTTTTGTTTTCTTATTTATTATTATTGATTTTATAATTTTTTACACTGAAATATTAAAAAAAAATGTATCACTTTTATTCCTATTACAAGGAATGTAAACATCCCTTGTAATAGAAAAAAGCATGACAGGTCCTCTTAAATATGAGATCTAGGGTCAAAAAGACCTCAGATCTCATATTTAGACTTAAATGCAATAAAAAATAAAAAATAAAAAAAAATTGTCATTTAAAAAAATGACAACAAAAAAAATTGTCTCTTTAAGACGCTGGGCCGGACTGACGTTTTGACGTCACTTCCGCCCAGCAAAGCTATGAGGACGGGTGGGGGCCATCTTGCCCTCACTCGAGTCCTCACACACTAGCCAGCAGCATCCGATCTCCTCCGCCGCTACCGACGTCTCCGGTAAGCGGCGGAGGGCGCGGAAGAGGGGGGGGCCCTCTCCCGCTACCGATAACGGCGATCTCGCGGCGAATCCGTTATCGTTTACACGGCCGCCCACTGAAAAGATGGATACCTCAGTTGGAGCAGCAGCTGCTGCCGTTACCGAGATATCCATCTTTAAAAACAGGACGTACATATACAGTGGGCGGTCGGCAAGTGGTTAAAAAAAAGTGGAAAATGAAATTTAATTTTGATAAATGTAAAGTTATTCCCTGGGAGGCTTGGGATGTGCATGCATCATACATGCTAGGGGGAGTACAACTGGCGGGATCTGTAGTGGAGAAGGATCTGGGGGTTTTAGTTGATCATAAGCTCAATAATGGCATGCAATGCCTAGCTGCGGTTTCCAAAGCGAGCAAAGTCCTTTCTTGTATTAAGAGAGGTATGGACTCCAGAGAGAGAGATATCATTTTGCCCCTGTACAAATCAGTTCTCAAAAAGGATATCGGAGAACTGGAGAAAGTGCAGAGAAGGGCAACCAAACTGATAAGAGGCATGGAGGAGCTCAGCTATGAGGAAAGATTAGAAGAACTAAATGTATTCACTCTTGAGAAGAGGCGATTAACGGGGGAAAGTTCAACATGTACAAATACATGAGGGGTCCATATAGGGAACTTGGCCCAGAAATACATAAGGGGTCCATATAGGGAACTTGGCCCGGAAATACATAAGGGGTCACTATAGGGAACTTGGGGTTGAGGTATTCACTTTAAAGTGTAAGTTCACCTTTACAGAAAAGTCTGAAAGGTGAACTTACTCAGGACCCCCTCCTCACACCCCCTGTCCTGCTGACCTGCAGCACGGTGATCGCCAGTTCTAAAACCCTGCTATCCCCGCCTCACCGGATTGGGGATTAAAAATTCTCTCTACTTCTTTCCTGACAGGACGAGCAACGTGGGATCTGATTGGTCGGCCGGCGCCGCCCATGTGATGGCGCCGACCAATTAGAATAGAATGCTCCGAAACGTAGCTCCTGACGGGGGACGTTTTGGATATTAAGCCAAGGTGATTTCCAAGCCCTGATTTGGTGAGGTGGCGATAGCAGGGCCCGGTACGGGGGATCGCCACGCTGCAGGTCAGCCGGAGGGGAGGGGGGGTTTGGTGAGAAGGGGGTCCTGTGTAAGTTCACCTTACAGATTTTTCTGTAAAAGTGAACTTACCCTTCAATACCCTTTAAAGCGGAGCTCCACCCTAAAGTGGAACTCACGCTGATCGTAAACCCTCCGGTGTCACATTTGACACCTTTCAGGGGGAGGGGGGGTGCAGATACCTGTCTAAAGACAGGTATTTGCACCCACTTCCGGCCACAACAGTCTCGGGCAGACTGTGGGCATGACGTCACCTCCCGCCACCCCCCCCCCCCCCCGTTGTGTGAAGGGAACACTCGGCTCCCAGTGCACAGTGGGAGCCGATCGGCAGGCACAGCGTGACTCGCGCATGCGCCGTAGGGAACTGGGCAGTGAAGCTGGAGCGCTTCACTTCCTGGTTCCCTCACCGTGGATGGCGAGGGGAGCAGCAGAGTGACGAGCGATCGCTCGTCCTCTGCTGCGGACAGCGCTGGACTCCAGGACAGGTAAGTGTCCTAATATTAAAAGTCAGCAGCTGCAGTATTTGTAGCTGCTGGCTTTTAAGTTTTTTTTTTTCATGGCACATTCGCTTTAAAGCGGTGGTTCTCCCTCAGTAACAACATTCTAGCATTAAATTAAGCATAGTAGCGCGAGCTACAGTATGCCTTTATTTTTTTTTTTTGCCCCGTACTCACGGGGAAAAAAAAAAAAAAAAGTAAAGGCATACTGTAGCTCGCGCTACTATGCTTAATTTAATGCTAGAATTTTTTTTTTTTTTTATCTGGTGAACCCCCTCTTTAAGGTCATCACTGAAGACAAGAGGGCACTCTTTAAATCTGGTGATGACGAGATTTAATCTCCAAATATGGAAAGGCTTCTTCACAGAAAGAGCTGTGAAAATGTGGAACAGACTCTCTCAAGAGGTGGTTCTGGCCAGCTCAGTAGATTGTTTTAGGAAAGGCCTGGATTCTTTCCTAAATACACATAATATAACTGGATACTAATATTTATAGGTAAAGTTGATCCACAGATGATCCGATTGCCTCTCGGGGGATCAGGAAGGAATTTTTTTCCCCCGCTGGAGCAAATTGAATCATGCTTTATTGGGTTTTCCTCTGGATCAACTGTGGGTATAGGATTGTGTATATGGGATTGTATGTCCCCCCCTTCCTTCTATTGGTTGAACTGGATGGACTTGTGTCGTTTTTCAACCAGACTAACTATGAAACTAATTATGAAATATTAGTACAATTGTCAAGTCTAAACATTGTAGGGTGGGAAAGCATGACTAGGCTACTGAAAACGTCAATTACACAGAAGTTGGTATTTGTATATGAACTTTTGTATAATTGCACATGCAGAACCGACAAGTTTCCCTTCCTGGGATTGGATGAAGTGTCTAGTCTCTCAGTTATTTCTCATATACTGTAAATGAGTTTGTTCTGTTTGCTGGCACCATAAACCTGTTTTCCATGATACATTTTAGTTAATAATTTTAATTTGTCTAGAGGACCACATTTTTTATTGGAAAATACATGTCTGTTGATGATGTGATATTAAACTCTCACTTTTTAAAGCACTTTCTGCAGCTGATTTAATCAAGGCCGATGCAAGGATTTTTATCTACTTAGGCAAAGATGCATTGTGGCGCCTCCTCCCCTCCCCCCCCCCCCCCCCAACCATCCTTCATCCACCCTTCTGCCCAGGAGGGAGAAAAAACAAACACATCCATTAGTAAAAGCAGCACACATTACGCTTGTTAACCCTTTCATTGCCCCTAGATGTTAACCCAGCCAGTGTCATTAGTACAGTGACAATGTATAGTATTAGCACTGATCACTGTATTAGTGCCACTGGTGATGTCAGTTTCAGCTAGTCCCTTCCCACCCAGTGTCAGATTTTCCGCTGCACTACCACTCTATAAGTCGCTGGTCACCGCTAATAGTAGTGTAAAAAATAAAAAAATAAAATACCATCATATATACCAGTCTGTAGACGCTATAACGTCCGCACAAACCAATCGATATACACTTATTAGGATTTTTTTATTTTTACCAAAGACATGTAGCAGAATACATTTTGGCCTAAATGTATGAAATCATTTTTTTTTTCATTGTTTTATAGCAGAAAATAGAAAATATTGACTACTATTGTCTGTATATAATGTACAATATGCTGTACATTATATACAGACCAGTCTGTACCCTGACACTGTACTGTACAATATATAAAGACCAGTATGTACCCTGACACCGTACTGTACAATATATATAGACCAGTCTGTACCCTGCTGACACCATACCATACATTATATACAGACCAGTCTGTACCCTGACACTGTACAATATATAAAGACCAGTCTGTACCCTGACACTGTACAATATATAAAGACCAGTCTGTACCCTGCTGACACCATATCGTACATTATATACAGACCAGTCTGTACCCTGACACCATACTGTACAATATATAAAGACCAGTCTGTACCCTGGTGACACCGTACCGTACATTATATATAGACCAGTCTGTACCCTGACACTGTACTGTACAATATATAAAGACCAGTCTGTACCCTGGTGACACCGTACTGTACATTATATATAGACCAGTCTGTACCCTGACACCGTACTGTACATTATATATAGACCAGTCTGTACCCTGACACCGTACTGTACATTATATATAGACCAGTCTGTACCCTGGCACTGTACTGTATATTATATATAGACCCGTCTGTACCCTGACACCGTACTGTATATACAGACCAGTCGGTATCCTGACACCGTACTGTATATACAGACCAGTCTGTACCCTGTCACTGTACTGTACATTATATATAGACCCGTCTGTACCCTGACACCGTACTGTATATATATACAGACCAGTCTGTACCCTGACACCGTACTGTATATACAGACCAGTCGGTATCCTGTCACTGTGCTTTACATTATATACAGACCAGTCTGTACCCTGACACCATGCTGCACATTATATTTATACCAGTCTGTACCCCGCTGACACCGTACTGTACATTATATACAGACGAGTCTGTACCCTGACACTGTACTGTACATTATATACAGACCAGTATGTACCCTGACACCGTACTGTACATTATATACAGACCAGACCAGTCTATACCCTGGCACCGTACTGTACATTATATACAGACCAGTCTGTACCCTGACACCGTACTGTACATTATATACAGACCAGTCTGTACCCTGACACTGTACTGAACATTATATACAGACCAGTCTGTATCCTGATACCGTACTGTACATTATATACAGACCAGACCAGTCTATACCCTGGCACCGTACTGTACATTATATACAGACCAGTCTGTACCCTGACACCATACTCGTACTGTACATTATATACAGACCAGTCTATACCAGGGTTGACAACTTTCAGTTAATTTACAAACAGTATGTAAAATCTGTACTTTTTGCATCTGTACTTGAATGTCCATTGCGGACATATAGGTTGCATGTCCGTAACTGACATTCATGGACAGATGCAACAATTATGGATTTTACAAACTGTTTGTAAATTTACTGAAAGTTGGCAACCCTGGTCTATACCCTGACACTGTACTGTACATACTATAAAGACCAGTCTGTACCCTGACACCGTACTCTAAATTATATATTGAACAGTCTATATCCTGAATGTATTTATGATTTTTCATTTCAAGTTTTATAGCAGAAAATAGAAAATATTGACTATTGTCTGTATATGATGTACAATATGGTGTCAGAGTATAAGACCAGTCTGTACCCTGCTGATACCATACTGTACATTATATACAGACCAGTCTGTACCCTGACACTGTACTGTACATTATATATATTGGGAAAGTGAACTCTAGATGGACTTTTTAGGCACCACAATATACACAGTCATCTAAAAATATAATAGTTTATTGATATCAAAAATATATAACATTTTAAAACAAAGTGCAGTTTAAAATTCCTAGCATCATATGCTAGAGAAGCTACCACATATGCATCACCACAACCACCCTAAGGCCACACTGTAACTCAGCATGAAACTTGTATAGATATAATCATTTATTTCAGAAATGGGTCTGGTGTAGGTTGATGTCAGGGGTAGAACAATTCAACGCTCTACATGTTTCGCACTTACACGCTTCTTCAGGAGCTTCAGGTAGGTACTATAGAAAATAATCACATGCCCCGGGTACTCCTGCAGTAGTAAGAAGACGTAGGCCAAGGAATATGGCATCCACGGCAGTGGTCAACAACGTAATAAGATAAGGAATGGGTGGTGGCAGGGAGAATTGGGGGGGGGGGGGACACCCGGGAGAGCAGGAGCATGTCTAATACACTGAGGAACGGCTTCCATTGTGTGCCGGAGTGAGTGGCAGGTTTAGTGATACTGTACATTATGGACTTTAAAGTGTTACTAAACTCACAACAGTAAAATCAGTCTGTATATGCAGTAAAGCATGCTTGTTATATTCACTGTGGAACCTAAGGGGTTAATACTCTGCATGGTGTAAAAACGCTGTTTGATCCTGTCTTCTCCGATCCTTCCCTTCTTTTACTGTCCCTAATCCATCTGCTGATAGCACAGAGCCCTAGGAGGCACTCTGCACATGCTCAGTTTGGTGTGTATTGCTAGAGAGTTTTTTTGGGGGGGAGGGTGCATGTGATCAGCACAGGGCCAATCAGCACCGTCCAGACAGAGGGTCAGGGGTCATGCAGCCTCATTGGACAGTCAGAGAAAAATTAAAACTCCTCCTACAAGCTTTAATCAGTGCTTGGCCGGACACTGATAGAAGTCACATAACTGCTATATACTGCTGATGAGAAAAGGTATTTAGCAGTTTTTATTTAGAAAAATAATTGCATTACTGTGGGAGACCAGATATAGTGAATGCAGAGTCCTGAGTTTAGTAACACTTTAACCACTTCAGCCCCCGAATGGTTTACCCCCCCCCCTTCATGACCAGGCCATTTTTTGCGTGTTACTTTGACTAACAATTGTGTGGACGTGCAATGCTGTACACAAATACAATTGGCGTCCTTTTTTCCCCACAAATAGAGCTTTCTTTTGGTGGTATTTAATCACCTCTGCAGTTTTTCTATTTGTTGCGCTATAAACAAAAGAAGACAGACAATTTTGAAAACAAATAACTATATTTTTTACTTTCTGCTATAAAACACATCCAATAAATAATAAAAATAAAAAAAAATCGAATTTCTTCTTCAATTTAGGCCATTATGTATTCTGCTACATATTTTTGATAAAAAATCCCAATAAGCATATATTGATTGGTTTGCACAAATGTTTTAGCGTCTACAAACTATGGGATATTTTTATGAAATTTTTATTTATCTTTTTTTTTTACTAGTAATGCCAGGGGTAAGCGTCTTATAGCGGGATTGCGACAAATCGGACTCTCAAGCCCCATACACACTATCAGTTTTCCTGCAGGTTTTCTCTTCAGGTTTACCAAAACCATCTAATATGAGGTCAAACCTCAAGAGTTTCAATTTGTATGCAATCAGGCAGGCCCTTGCACTACATTGTTTTGGTAAACCTGAAGAGAAAACCAGCAGGAAAACTGATAGTGTGTATGGGGCTTCAGGCCTCGTACACACAACCGTTTTCCTCGACAGAATCCATCAAGAAACTTGGTGGCAGAGCTTTTTTGCAGAGGAAAACAGTCGTGTGTATGTTTTTCATCGAGAAAACTGTGGAGGAACTCGACGAGAAAAAAAGAGAACAAGTTCTCTTTTTCCTCGTCGGGATTCTCAATTTCCTCATCGTGTTCCTCGTCGGGCTGATTTTCGACAAGAAACACGTTCGTGTGTATGCTAAGAAACCCGCGCATGCTCAGAATAAAGTATGAGACGGGAGCGCACCTTCGGTAAAAGTAGCGTTTGTAATGAAGGGAAAAGGGATATGGCAGCCTCTGCCCCATTTTCCTCATGGGAAAATGGCAGGGAGTAGGCAAGTTTAGATAGGTTTGGAGTCAAGGGGTTTAATTGGCGGGCTTACAGGCTGAGGAGTCAGGCAGAAAATAAATTTTCCCCAGCAACTAGAAAGCCCGCCTAAAAATTCAAGTAAAATCCAGTTTTCTGGATTTTCTGTCTAGCAACAGGGAGAGAAGCCCGCGCAAAACGTTCAAAGCTAGTTTGAACCAGCTGATCTCGGGGCTATAAAAGAAGGGTTCCGGCGGTCCGGAGATCAGTTCGCCTCAGAGACGGAAGAGCTGTGGTGTTCTCCTGGGTTACCCCTTTTGAACAAACAGTGTCTCTGAGGCCAGAAGATGAGTCTGGTGCGGCAACTACTGGAGCGAGCGGGAGAAGACGGCGGGGATGCCTGGATCCGACACTGCCTCGACTTACCGCGTCCTACGAGTCAAGAGGCTCCGGTGGGAGCCGCGTCGGTCGGGGAAGCTCCGGTGCGGACGTCCGTCGAAGAGGATCATCATGATGTCGACGTCCGGGAGCCCGATCCGCAGGAAGAGGAGGCCGGTCCGGGAAGGTCGCCAGTTCCGGGTCATCGTCGAAGAGGAGGCTCCCCCCAGACCCGCGTCACTGAAGCGACGAAGAGGAGGCGCACTCCGCGCCAGGGGTACTCCCCCTCTCCTCCCCGCGCTCCACGGATGATCAGAGCAGGTCCTTCTCAGGACCGTGTAACACAAGCGGGGGGCAGAGCCAGAGGCGGGGCACGGGGGGGTAGCAGAGGCGGTGCACGGGGAGGTACCAGAGGTGGTACCCGTGATGCATCCGCAGGCCGTGGTGTTTTTTCCCCTGACAGGTACCCTGGATCTTCCGGACGCAGCGCTGCGGGGGCGGCAAGAGGTGGTTCGCGCAGCGCATCTCCCCAGGATGGACGGGCGGTAAGCAGGGCTTCCCTCCAACAGGCACAGCCGGCTTCACAGCAGAGGAATTCAGCGACCACTGGACCCAGCACTACACCAGCGTCGGGGCATCTGCTAGGCACTAGGGATGTCGTGACACCTACATCGGCTGCCAGCTCACAGCAGCAAGGTATGAGTGATATTGCTCCTGGTGTTTTGTTATCTACAGTTGCCGAGTTACTATCTAAGTTAGTGAAAGATTTACATACTAACTCACATGGCAATGCTGTTCCTGCTACTGCTGCTAATGTGTGGTCGCCATCTAGTGGCGCTTTAGATGATTGCACTCACAATATGCAGAATGTTTCTGACACACAAAATGTTTCACAATTGGATGTTTATCCGGGTTATTCTGTCGCACTTTCACAAAATCTCCCGGAAACATGTCTTAAAGTACCGATGCCTTGCGAGGTCAATCCGTTAGGTTTTCATTTGTCCACAACAGTAAAAGATAGGATCTGGAAGGGGGAGTTCATCGATATTTTATCGTTGCTCCCGTCTTCCAGGGATTTTGTGGTCAGGTCTGAGAAGAAAGATGAAGATGACCGGCGCAGGCCGGTTCAAAAATCATTTAATAATTGGTTGCAGGCGTTCTGCATTTTTTCAGGTATTATGTGTGAAAAATTTCCTGAGCGTAGTGCAGGCTTATTTCAACATCTTGACATCGTGATAGAAGCATTTAGGAACTTCGGAGGTACGGCATGGTATAGCTATGACGAAGCTTTTCGTCAGAAGCTGTCGGTGCACCCTTCTTTAAAATGGGGGGTGAAAGATGTTGGCCTTTGGCTAAACCTTTTTCTGCCCCAAAGGCCAGCATTTTCCAGACCATCCGCTAATGCACAACCGGTCGGTACCTCGGGTTACAGGAAGGGCTTGTGCTTCAGTTTCAACGATAGTCAGTGCAGGTGGCCTAATTCGTGCAAATACCGACATGAATGCGCATTCTGCTCTGGCTCTCACCCAGTGTCCAAATGCTTTAAAAAGTTGTCAGCAGCAAACCAGTCAAATAATTTTTCAAAAAGCAGTCACTCCGGTGATGCTCCAAAACATGCTTCCATTTCTCAATCTTTATCCAAACCAGCAGAAGGCACGCCTTCTCACTGAGGGTTTTGATAAAGGATTCCTACTGCCGATTTTTTCTGGCTTGGGTTGTAACATAGTGAATAATCTAAAGTCAGTTTCTGAATACCCTGATATGGTATTGGAAAAAATCAATCTTGAAGTTTTGGAAGGCCGGGTGGAAGGTCCGTTTTCCTTTCCTCCTTTTGAGAATTTCCGTATTTCTCCCTTAGGTATTGTACCCAAAAAAGAAAAAAAATCCTTTAGGCTAATTCATCACCTGTCCTTCCCCAAGGGCGAGTCTCTAAATGACGAAATAGAGGACGGCTTGTCCTCAGTTTCGTATGCCTCCTTTGATGACGCCCTTGACAAACTTAGAATTCTTGGTAAGGGTTCTCTGTTGTCTAAAGCGGACATCAAGTCAGCATTTCGTCTTCTCCCTATTAGCCCTTTAAGTTTTAGTTCTCTTGGTTTTTTCTTCAACAACAGTTTTTATTTTGACAAGTGCTTGCCTATGGGCTGTTCGTTGTCATGTTTTTATTTCGAAGCGTTTTCTTCATTTTTAGAATGGGTAGTTTCCTTTGAGTCCGGTTCAAATCTTTTAATTCACTACTTAGATGACTTTCTGTTTTTTGGCCCTCCCGATTCCCCTGTGTGTGCTCAGTTGTTGAACACGTTTTTTAGAGTTTGCCAACATTTCGGTGTCCCCTTAGCTTTAGATAAAACGATTTTTCCTACAACATGTTTAGAATTTCTTGGTATCATCATTGATACTAACCTAATGGAATTTAGGCTTCCTGATTTGAAAGTAGAAAAGATGAAATATTTAATTTTATCTTTGATCCGTAAGAAAAAGGTAATGTTAAAGGAGGTTCAATCTCTTTTGGGTCTCCTGGCATTTGCGACTAGGATAATGCCGGTAGGCAGAGTTTTCTCAAGAAAACTCTATCTATCTATTTCTGGTTTGAAATCCCCCTTTTCACACGTGCGACTATCTCATGACATTCGAGAGGATTTGTTGGTCTGGATACAGTTTTTGTCCCATTTTAATGGTAGAACAGTGTGGCAGGAGAAATTTATTTTAGATAAAGATTTCTGTCTTTGCACCGACGCAGCGGGTTCTGTCGGTTTTGCAGCTGTTTGGCAAAACCAATGGTGTTCCGGGCGTTGGTGTTCTTCCTGGCAGACAAAAGGTTACTTGAAAAATATAGTCCTATTAGAATTGTTTCCTATTATTGTTGCCGTGGAAATTTGGGGTTCCTTCTTTGTGAACAAACGGTTATTGGTGCGTACAGACAATAAAGGAGTACTGTTCGCAATCAATTGCTTGTCTTCCAGGTCTCCGCCGGTCATTGTCCTTTTACGATATTTGGTCTTCAAGTGTCTAAGTTTAAATATTTGGATTAAGGCTGTACACGTGGCGGGAAAGGACAATGATCTGGCGGATGCTTTATCTCGTTCACAGATGGAACGGTTCTTCCAGTTGCTCCCGGAGGCAGATGCGGTGGGACAGTCATGTCCACCGTTCCTATGGGACCTGGTGTAAAGCATATTTCCCAATATATCATTAATTCGGTGGCTCCGGCAACCTGGGTGGGATATCAATCCGCTTGGTTGTTATATTTGCAATTTTTTAACGTTACCCATGAGCCTTTCCATTCCTTTTCAGAAGAGAAAGCGTTAGAATTTTTGCATTTTCTTTTCTCCAAGCGTTACTCTTGGTCATACGTGCAAAAAACATTAGCAGGGATTTCGTTTTTTCTGAAGCTCAATGGTCTCGCTTCTTTTTTGTCTTATTTCTCAGTAAAGCAAGCGTTAAAAGGCTACAAAAAAGAGCATTTTTCGGTAGATACTAGGAAACCTATCACTCCACAGCTTTTAGGTGACCTGTGTAGGTCCGCGGAAAAAGTATGTTTTTCGCACTTTGAGGCGGTTCTTTTTAAAACGTTTTTTTCCACAATGTTTTTCGCAGCGTTGCGGATGTCTGAGCTTATTGCCTTAACAACAAAAGAGGTTGTTTTGCATGACAAGGGGGTTCGGATTTTGATAAAAAAATCAAAAACGGACCAGTTTGGGAAAGGTTCATGGTTACAGCTAAAAGCATGGGACGGTTCCCCTTTCTGCCCCATTTTCTTGCTCGACAAGTTCTTGGCTATAAGGCCCGGAGGGTACTCACGACTGTTCATACACGAAAATGGTCGACCTTTAACCGCATATCAGGTTTCTAGCGTGCTCAAGAAATGTTTATCATCATTGGGTTTGTCTCAGGACCGAATCACGTCGCATTCCTTTCGGATAGGTGCGGCTACTGAAGCTTCCAGGTTAGGGTTATCCGTTGAAAAAGTTAAAAATATTGGTAGATGGAAGTCTAATAGTTATTTGCTTTATGTACGGCCTAATGACTCTTTTTGATCCTTTCAGGGCATTTGCAAATTATATGGATCATCGGGCATTCTTTTATTCACTGGGCCCATCTGAGAGCACAAGACAGAATATATACGGCTAATCTAGGCTTAGATGTGACTAAGTTTAAAGTGTACTGGGGAGGTAGTCGGGGTATGTTATGGGCAAACCTTAATTTTGAATTATCCAGGTTCTTGCGTCGTTTCCCCCCTCCGGATGTGCTTATCGTTCATCTGGGGGGAAATGACGTTGGACGACAAAAGACGCTAGAGCTAATTTTCAGTATCAGGGATGATCTCCTCAGGTTTCAACTCCTTTTTCCAGAAGTGAAAATAGTCTTTTCGGAAATTATACAAAGGCGGGTTTGGCTTTCCCCCCTTTGTAGGCGCCCGTTGGAAAAGATTAGGAAACGAATTAATAGGGCGGTTTCCAAGTTATTATCTAGCTTGGGTATGTTTTCTTTTCGGCACACCGAGTTGGAAGGGGGTTACGCTGGATTATTTCGGTCGGACGGTGTTCATCTGTCCGATATTGGGTTAGACATTTTTAACGCAGACTTGAGTTCTTGTGTGGATATGGCCGCGTAGTGGGGTGTGGTGCCAGGTGGTTTCTCCACCTGCCTTGTGGGTAATTGTTGTTGCAGCCTGAGCCGTGTTGGCTAGGTTTGCTAAAAAAGTTATGTATATATATTTAATTTTATTCGTTAATTTATTATTACCCATCAGTTATTATTTATTTATTTATTGAAACGTATAATTATTTATTGTTAATAAAAACAAAAAAACAATAATAAACATCCGCGGCCATTATTATCCAACAAGTCTCTGCGTTTTTCTATATTTAGAGTATAAAACAGTTATTTAAAGTGATAGGTTTTATTTCCGGTCTATTTTCCCATGAAGGGAAAAGGGATATGGCAGCCTCTGCCCCATTTTCCTCATGGGAAAATGGCAGGGAGTAGGCAAGTTTAGATAGGTTTGGAGTCAAGGGGTTTAATTGGCGGGCTTACAGGCTGAGGAGTCAGGCAGAAAATAAATTTTCCCCAGCAACTAGAAAGCCCGCCTAAAAATTCAAGTAAAATCCAGTTTTCTGGATTTTCTGTCTAGCAACAGGGAGAGAAGCCCGCGCAAAACGTTCAAAGCTAGTTTGAACCAGCTGATCTCGGGGCTATAAAAGAAGGGTTCCGGCGGTCCGGAGATCAGTTCGCCTCAGAGACGGAAGAGCTGTGGTGTTCTCCCCCACCCTCCCCCCCCCTTTTTCTTTTTCACTTATGTCGCGGTGTGTTATTATGTGGTTGTGTCACCTTTGTTTTATGCAGAGGGGGACGAAGTGTGAATACCAGTTTTTGCTCAGTGCTTTGGTTACTTTGGTATGGGTAATTGTTGTTGCAGCCTGAGCCGTGTTGGCTAGGTTTGCTAAAAAAGTTATGTATATATATTTAATTTTATTCGTTAATTTATTATTACCCATCAGTTATTATTTATTTATTTATTGAAACGTATAATTATTTATTGTTAATAAAAACAAAAAACCAATAATAAACATCCGCGGCCATTATTATCCAACAAGTCTCTGCGTTTTTCTATATTTAGAGTATAAAACAGTTATTTAAAGTGATAGGTTTTATTTCCGGTCTATTTTCCCATGGAGATAGCACATTTGTCACGCTGTAACAGACTGAAAAAAGCAAATTGTCTCTTACCAAGTAACGCAGTAACATGAGATTAGCAAAAGCAGCCCCAAGGGTTGTGCCAGTGGAATCGAACTTCCCCTTCCGTTGTATGTGTTCTACGTCACTGCGTTTGAGAACGAGGAGATTTGGTCTTGACCGTGTGTATGCAAAGAAAGCTTGTCAAGTTTCTCCACAAGCCTGACAAGGAACTTGTCGAGGAAAACGATGTTTCATTTACGACGAGTTCCTCGGTCGTGTGTACGAGGCCTTAGTGACACTTTTTTGGGGACCAGTAACACCAATACAGTGACCAGTGCTAAATAATATGCACTGTATTGGTTCTAATGACACTGGCAGGGAAGGGGTTAACATTAGGGGTGATCAAAGTGTTAAATGCGTTACCTAGGGTGTGCTTCCTAACCTGGGGGGGGGGTGCTTGTAGTGTAAGAAGACAGAGATCTGTGTTCCTGTTTAGCGCTGTTCCATCTGCCTCGGGAATGATCGTCAGGTCCTGGCAGACATCAGACCAGATAGAGCAAAATCACATACAGGTACGTGATTTTGTGCAGAGAGGCCGCCCCGCTGCAGTAAATGTATGTGGGGCGGTCCAGAAGCAGTTAAAGCGTATCTATGGTCAAAATATAAAATCTTATATTATTTCTAGCCTACTAGTAATGTGAATGATCTTGAAGTTTGTAAACTTACATTGTGAAGATCTCCACACCTTTACTTCCTAATTCTGTGACACATATTCATTATGTCCTGTGGGTAAGCATTGCTGTGTCCCACATTTCACAGAGCCGGTGTTTTGTCAGATATGGCAACCCGTCGTAAAGTGTAACGGAAGTGACGTTTCGTCGCCGCCATCTTGCTATACCCCGCACTCGTCCATAGTAAGGATACACTGAGAAGGGGGTAAGCGGACATCTTGTTACACCCACCTTAGTTTTGCATCCTACAAGTTTTTTTAACAGTAAGCCAAGTTTATATAGTGAAATACGGTACTTACAACTCCGTCTTACTGTTTAGATGTTGAATTTTAAAAGCAGCGGCAAGCGTGCGAATCTTACAGGTTTGTCAATCTGACAGAAGTTCACTGCTTTTAAAATTCAACATGTAAACATTAATATGGAGTTCTAAGCAGTGTTAATTTTGGCAGAAAATTTTGATTTTGTTTTAGTCTTATGCTGCGTACACACGACCATTTTTAATGGTCTAGAAAAAACGATGTTTTTTCGACCCGATTCTTGTCAAGCCTGCCTTGCCTACACACGATCGTGAAAAAAAAATGCTCGAGCAAAGCGCGGTGACGTACAACATGTACGACGGCACTATAAAGGGGAAGTACCATTCGGATGGCGCCACCCTTGGGGCTGCTTTTGCTGATTTCGTGTTAGTAAAAGTTTGGTGAGAGACAATTCGCGCTTTTCAGTCTGTTACAGCGTGATGAATGTGCTATCTCTATTACAAACTCTAGTTTTACCAGAACAAGTGCTCCCGTCTCATAACTTGCTTCTGAGCATGCGTGTTTCTTTCACGTTGTTAAAGCCTACACACGACCATTTTTTACGACGTGCAAAACGACGCAAAAAAACAGAGCATGTTCTAAATTTTTAATGCCCATTTTTCACGTCATGAAAAATGCTCTGGAGCCTACACACAATCGTTTTTAATGACATAAAAACAAATGTAATTTTTCACGTCATGAAAAACAGTCGTCTGTACGTGGCATTAGTCTTAGGACTAAAATAGCATTTTAGTTTTAGTCCCATTTTAGTCTTCTGCAATTCTTTTAGTTTTAGTCGACTAAATCTCCAGTATATTTTAGTTAAAACTAATTGTAGTTGTCCAAAATCGAATGGGTGTAATTAAATAGTAATGCAATTATTTAACATTTCTCTACAATTTCCAAACTCCTTATATACTGCTGGAGTGAAAAATCTAATATGTTATTATTTATGGTATTGAGGTATGAACATGCACTGTTCATTTTGAAGTCAAATTTTAATTTAGTTTTAGTCTTATAGCTAGATTCAGGTAGGGCGGCGCATCTTTTAGGCGGCGTAGCGTATCGTATTTACGCTACGCCGCCGTAAGTCAGAGAGGCAAGTGCTGTATTCACAAAGCACTTGCCTCCTAAGTTACGGTGGCGTAGCGTAAATGGGGCCGGCGTAAGCGCGCCTAATTCAAATGAGGATGAGGGGGGCGTGTTTTATGTAAATGATTGCTGACCCGACGTGATTGACGTTTTTTACGAACGGCGCATGCGCCATCCGTGTACATATCCCAGTGTGCATTGCTCCAAAGTACGCCGCAAGGACGTATTGGTTTCGACGTGAACGTAAATTACGTCCAGCCCCATTCACGGACGACTTACGCAAACAACGTAAAAATTTCAAATTTCGACACGGGAACGACGGCCATACTTAACATTGACTAGGCCAGCTATTTGTTCGACTAACTTTACGCCGGAAAAAGCCGTACGTAAACGGCGTAAAAAAAATGCGCCGGGCGCACGTACGTTTCTGAATCGACGTATCTAGTCATTTGCATATTCTACTCCGAACTCAACGGAAGCGCCACCTAGCGGCCAGCGTAAATATTGCACCATAAGATACGACGGCGTAGGAGACTTACGCCGCTCGTATCTTAGCCTAATTTAAGCGTATCTGGTTTCCGGGATTCCGCTTAAATTTAGGACGGTGTAGATTCAGAGTTACGTCGGCGTATCTACTGATACGCCGGCGTAAAGCTATCTGAATCCAGCTATTAGTCTTTTGACAAAAGTGGCATTTTAGTTTTTAGTCCAATTTTAGTCTTTTGACTAAAATGGCATTTTAGTTTTAGTCGTATTTTAGTCATCTCAATTGTTTTAGTTTTAGTCATATTTTAGTCGACTAAAATAGTATTCATTTAGTTGACTAAAATGTTTTAGTCATTTTAGTCAACAAAATAACACTGGTTCTAAGTACTGTATTTCACTATATAAATACAGTTTACTGTTAAAAAAAAAACATGTAAAATGCTAAACTCTGCTGATGCTAAACTCTGCTGGGTGTGACAAGATGTCCGTTTACCCCCTTCTCATTGTATCCTTACTATGGACGAGTGCGGGGTGTAGCAAGATGGCGGCGAAGAAACGTCACTTCCATTACTCTTTCTGATGCATGAAACACCTGCCTTTTGAAATACAGAGGAGCTGGGAAGAGGAGTTATAGGAGGCGGGGTTAGTGCAGGAATCACTGTGTACTGGCAGCAATGTACCATGGGCACAGCCGCCATCAGGGGGGTTCAGGCAGTACACCAGTAAGGGGTCCAGAGGTCCCCAGGGCCCCAGATGGAAACCCCCCCCTTTTGATTTTTTTAAATATATATTTTTTTAATATATTTTTATTTTATTTTTTATTAAAGGGCCATTTTTTTTTGGGGGGGGGGGTCCAGAGGTCCCCAGGGGCCCGAAGATCCCCAGGGCCCCGGATGACAACCCCCTTTTTAAAAAAAATATATATTTATATATATATATATATATATATATATATATATATATTATTATTATTATTATTATTATTATTAATAAAGGGCCAAGAGGTCCCCAGGGCCCCAGATGGCAACCCCCCTTTTTTATAAAAAAAAATAAAAATGTATATATTATTTTATTTCTTTTTTCTTTCTTTTTCTTATATATATATATATATATATATATATATATATATATATATATATATATATTATTAATAAAGGGCTCAGAGGTCCCCAGGGCCCCATGTGGCAAACCCCCTTTATCTTTTTAATAAATGTTTATTTTTTTATTTTTGTTTATATATAGTTTTTATTTTTTATTAAAGGGCCCAGAGGTCCCCAGGGCCCCGGATGGCTACCCCCCTTTTTTTTATATATATTCTTGTTTATTTCTTCTTTTTTTTGTAAAGGCCCCCCCCCCCCCCCGCTTCTCAATTCCAGGCGGTAGCACCCTCCCCCCCCCGGTGCTCCAGGGGGCCCATGCCTGAAGCTGTGTAAGGGGCCCCATAATTCCTGATGGCGGCCCTGACCATGGGATATGTAGTCCTTAGAAACTAAAAGTAAACAACAGAGGAGAAACTACAAAGCATGCTGGGAATCCAGGAAGTTGTGGAAAGAAATGACCAGCAGACAGGCAGACCTCACAACATGAAGTTTTTTTATTTTTATGTAAGCGTATATTGGATTTTCATAAATAACTATTGTATGTGCTGTTACAATGCTGGTGTTATAAGGAAAGTGTAGGCTGTGACCTTAGAACTCCTTTTAGTAATTAGCGAACTGCAGAGGCTAGAAAGTGCTGCGTCTGCAGCTTGTCATTAAGGACTGTAATGTTTGTGTTGGCAGGGATGTGCACAGAGGAATTTACTATAAAGGAAAACACACCTGATTTTCAAATGGTTCCTAGCAATCACAATATTACAGCATAATAAATTGACCTGGGTATCAGTTTCCCGACTGGAAAAGTCATTAGGTTTTCCAAAAAGTAAGCAGCAGACATAGGAAGAGCTCCTCCCCGCTACCTCTCCTCCCTTGTGCAGTGTAGAGAAGCCTTGTGTGATATTCTGTCCCAGCTGCTCCCTGCCTGGAGATCTTATCCTGTGCTCCTCAGCACCTCCATCCCTTTCTTGTGTTGTAACCTGAGAAGTCTCTGCGCCCATCTAAAGAAAGCCTCCCCAGCCCTTCTGTCTGGCTGTGCCTTTCATCTTACCATTTACAGGGACTGCAAACTGCACAGGCAGGCAAACTATGCTAAGCATGTTGCAGGCTGAAATCCTTTGAGAAGTCTAAGAAAAAGACAAAACTTGCAGGACATCACATTTCTTTTCTATACACTGTAACCTTTCTATTAGAGTGGTTATGATTTTCCAGGTTCACAATGTGTTAATGCGGAGAAGAAGATAAGTGGAATTGGGATGCACGGCGTTTGACAGCGCAGAATAAGCACATTTTTGGAGACGGGTGAAGGTGTCAGGTCACAGCTGTCTACTGCTTCTCTTATGGATCCAAGCAGGATTTTGGTATTGTTTTTCATTCTGTTCTATGGTGGAGTATGTATGGGATCTACTACCCCTGGAGCGACCACAGGGACCCCCAATTACCCATCGGTGCAGGAGGCTACGGAATCTAATGTTCGGGAATCAGGAGAGGACATACTGGAGGATGAGTCTGAAAACCAGGAGAACATTCTGTCCCAGGTATCATCTCTTTTTGTAGTGTCACTCGTCTGCAGGGTTGCCAACCGCCAGTAAATTTACTGACAGTTTGTAAAAATCTGTGATTTTTTTTACAACTGCCAGTAAATATTCGGGGCTGATAAGTTCATGCTGTGTTGACTTTTTAAGTGTGAATCAAGCAAATTACTTTTTTTTATAGGTATTGTCAGTGTTTCCATATCATGTTTATACTGTTCAAATATTCACTGTATTCGTTTTCAATAGGACTTCTGTCATTTCTTAGGTTGCCAGTAAAAAACGTGCTCCGTCAGTAAATTTTTCCATGTTTTGTCAGTAAAAAAATGACAGAAGTCTTCTGCTCTTCTATGGGATCCCAATGCCAATATGTCATTTTTCTGCTAACCCATCATTCAGTACTTATTGCATTCACCCTGGCATGATACACACATTAAAGCGGGAGTTCACCCGAAATTTTTTTTTTAAGATTAGATTGAGGCTCATTTTGTCAAGGGGAATCGGGTAGTTTTTTTAAAATCGAAGCAGTACTTACTGTTTTAGAGAGCGATCTTCTCCGCCGCTTCCGGGTATGGTCTTCGGGACTGGGCGTTCCTATTTGATTGACAGGCTTCCGACGGTCGCATACATCGCGTCACGAGTAGCCAAAAGAAGCCGAAGGTCAGTGCGGCTATATACGGCGCCTGCGCACCGACGTTCGGCTACTTTCGGAAAATCGTGACGCGATGGATGCGACCGTCGGAAGCCTGTCGGAAGACTGTCAATCAAATAGGAACACCCAGTCCCGCAGCCCATACCCGAAAGCGGCGGAGAAGATCGCTCTCTAAAACGTTAAGTACAGCTTCGATTTAAAAAAAACTACCCGATTCCCCTAGACAAAATGAACATCAATCTAATCTTAAAAATTAACTTTTCGGGTGAACCTCCACTTTAAACCTGCACATATCTAAAGCTATAACGCTATTTCTAGTTTTGGGTAGAGTATTGAAGAGCTAGAACATTGCTAAGGATTTTATTGCTTTCTAGGGAGATTCACCATCTCTTAGTGGTTGATTTACTAAAGGCAAATAGACTGTCCACTTTGCAAGGAAAATTGCAGATTGCAAGGGAATTTTCCATCATCCAATCATGTGAAAGCAAACATTTATTTTTCTTTGCACAAATCAAATTTTACCAGGCTCTGGGGGAAATATTTCTTGCAAAGTACAACTTGCCCTGCAAAGTGAACAGCCTATTTGGCTTTAGTAAATGTGTCCTGGTGGTCACCTGGAGTGAAAATCCAAAATTATGGGGGTTATTTGCTAAAGGCAAATCCACTTTTCACTAAAAGTGCAAACTACAAATGCAAAGTGCACTTGAAATCTCACTGAAAGTGCACTTGGAAGTGCAGTTGTTATAAATCTGAGGGGAAGATCTGAAATGAGGGGAAGCTCTGCTGATTTTATTATCCAATTATGTGCAAGCTAAAATGCTGTTTTTTATTTTCCTTGCATGTCCTCCTTGGATCTACAGCAACTGCACTTCCAAGTGCACTTTCAGTGGATTTGCCTTTCGTAAATAAACCCCTTATGAGTTCTCACTGGGACGGTAATAGAAGGGAAGTGGGGACACTTTTTCCAGTGATAAATGTCCAAAGCTGGCCATACTCTGTAAGATTTCCCTCATTCAGACCCACGTGTTGAACGAAAGAAGTAAATTTTTTTCCCCATCCATGCTAAGCAGCGTAAATGGAAGAATCTCCCCAGCCAGCTGTATAACTTATCAAGAAGTATCAAACAAATTTTGGTTTCCACAAAAATCACCAGTCACATAAAAACCGGAATGCTTTTCTTAGAAAATAGCATTTCTCATAGCAACCAAATTCCATGCAAAACAAGAAAGGGAGAGCCTTAAGGTATAATAGGTTAAAAAGCTATTTATTAAAAGCTATAAAAAGGTCACTCACATGTACAGTAAGTAACCATAACAGGCTCATCAATCGGGTGGGCATCTACTACACATGAGCAATTTGTTTCAGTCCGAATGTAAATTCAGACAAATTTTTGGTTGTTTGATTCAGATCTATCAAGTGAATCTCAGATGAATCTCTGAATGAAATAGCAACAAATATCGTTGAAATTAGTTTAATTTATAATTTTTTTAACAAATTCATCAGCTGTCAGCGAGCTTACCCGCTGACAGCTGAAATGTAAACAAAAGAATGCCGGCAATAGAAAAGTCAGAAAAAAACAGCGTGGGGTCCGCCCCCTCCCCGCTAGCGGGTATGAATTCATTATTCCTCTACCGCAGTGCAAAACTCTTTTTCATCATATCTGAGTAGACACATTGGCTGAGTTCAAATTTTAGAGGTATTTGTTTTTCTACTGTGTTGTTAAAAGAAAAAACAACCAGAATTTCTTATGGGAATTGAGAGTTTATTTCATGTTGCTTTTTTCCCTTTCTGTGAAAGCCTGTGAGCAATATGAGGTGGCAGCTCAGAATAGTATTTACAGTATAATAAGGAATGTGGTGCTTATAAAGCTGAGGATTGCAGAATTGCAAATTTGTATAAGAATTATCATGCAATTTTCATACCACTATGTAATTAAGGTTGTTATATAACTAAATACATGTCTTATTGATATATGTGTGTTCCTGTGCATTTGTAAAACATAGGGTGATGCTTAATAAAACCTCAGAAGATCCCTACAGCCCCTTGTACACGGCTATGTCTAACTGCTGTGCGTCCAGTAAGCGCAATTGTAGCGCCCATCCCCACTACCAGCAGCCTGTCAAATTCTATGGCAGGCTGCGCCTGGATGGAGCTGAACACTGTACTGAGTGGTACTTGCATTTAGGGTCCTAGGTGTTCAGGGACGAATGCCTGAAACGTATGCAAGGGTCCTATCATGTGTTTTTTGTTTTCTTTCATCCTATGCAGAACTTTAACTACTTCCCGCCCGGTCAATAGTCAATTGACGTCCGGGATATGGTTGCGAAATCCTGACTGGACGTCTATTGACGTCCTGCAGGATTACATGCCGGCGCGCGGCGATCAGTGATGCGGGGTGTCAGTCTGACACCCTGCATCTCCGATCTCTGTAAAGAGCCTCAGACGGAGACTCTTTACCACATGATCAGCCGTGTCCAATTACGGCTGATCACGATGTACAGGAAGAGCCGTTGATTGGCTCTTCCTCACTCGCGTCTGACAGACGCGAGTAGAGGAGAGCCGATCGGCGGCTCTCCTGACAGGTGGGGTTTGTGCTGATTGTTTATCAACGCAGCCCCCCCTCGGATGCCAACACTGGACCACCAGAGAGTGCCCCCAGTGCTCAATAGAGCAAAAATGGGCCAAAGAAACAAAAACAAATTGAACACAATCGATGCCAATCAGTGCCCACAAATGGGCACTGACTGGCAACATGGGCACTGACTGAAATGATGCCCAGCAATGCCATCAGTGCCACCTCTCAGTGTCCATCAGTGCCACCCAGTGTCCATCAGTGCCACCTCTTAGTGCCCATCTATGCCCAGTGCACACCTATCAGTGCTTATCTGTGCCACCCATAAGTACCCATCAGTGCCAACCCTTCAGTGCCACCCATAAGTGCCGCCCATGAGTGCCCATCGGTGCCGTCAAAGAGTGCCCAGTGCCGCCTATGAATGCCCATCAGTGCCGCCTATGAGTGCCCATCAGTGCAGCATACCAGCGCCGCCTATCAGTGCCGCCTATCGGTGCCCATCAGTGCCGCCATATCAGTGCCCATAATTGAAGAAGAAAATTTACTTTTTTACAAAAAAAATTAACAGGAAAAAATAAAAACGTATTTTTTTCAAAAATGTCGGTCTTTTTTTTAGTTGTAACGCAAAAAATAAAAATCGCAGAGGTGATCAAATACCACCAAAAAAAAGCTCTATTTGTGGGAACAAAATGAAAAAATATTAATTTGGGTACAGTGTAGCATGACCGCGCAATTGTCATTCAAAGTGCGACAGTGCTGAAAGCTGAAAATTGGCTTGGGCAGGAAGGTGCGTAAGTGCCTGGTATGGAAGTGGTTAAAGCAGTATTGGCTGCGTGACAGCTGAGCTCCACAAGTCATATCGCTAAATCTGGCCATACACTGTGCTAATTTCAGCCTGTCCCTGACAAACTGTCCCCAATTTGCTCAGTGGATGGTCCTTTCGGCCCTCTCCTGCCTGACATTATTTGAGTGGAAAAATTGAAGGAGCCTGGTGGAGAGTTGTTGGCCAAACAACAGCTGCTTTCAGTCAGATGCAGCCGCTGTTCTGTTTTTTTGATAATACAATATTTGAAGCGGGGATTCGTCCATCCATGCTGTATACCATAGATGGAGCAATCGGTCAGTGCATTGTCAGCTTTTGGAGCCTCGCAAGCCTCCTCCAGCTGGGTACTGCATGCAAACAATCCCACATAGGTGCCTGCAATAGTATGTGTCCCAGAACCAAACATACTTCCATTTGTCTGAGGAGCCATGTGGTCTTTTACAGGCGTGGCATATGTAGTACTACTAACACAGGGCTTATGTGACCATAACCATGTACAATGTCCAGAGGGAAGTATAATTATAATATAGGCCAGGGTGACAACATTAATATACACTGCTCAACAAAAATTAAAGGAACACTTTGAAAACATATCAGATCTCAACGGGCAAAAATCTCATGCTGGATATCTATACTGATATGGACTGTGTAATGTGTTAGGAATGAAAGGATGGCACATCATTTGATTGAAATGAAAATTATCCACCTACAGAGGGCTGAATTCAAAGACACCCCGAAAATCAAAGTGAAAAAATTATGCAGCAAGCTAGTCTATTTTGCTGAAATTTCATTGCAACATTTCAAAATGGTCCTCGGTAGTTTGTATGGCCCCCCAAGTGCTTGTATGCATGCCTGACAACATCAGGGCATTCTCCTAATGAGATGACGGATGGTGTCCTGGGGGCACCGGATGGACCAAAACATAATGTCCCAGAGGTGTTCTTTTGGATTTAAGTCAGGTGAGCGTGGGGGCCATTCAATGGTATCAAGTTCTTCATCCTCCAGGAACTGGCTGCATGCTCTCGCCACATGAGGCCGGGCATTGTCGTGCACCAGGAGGAACCCAGGACCCACTGCACCAGCATAGGGTATGACAATGGGTCCAAGGATTTCATCCTGACACCTAATAGCAGTCAGGGTGTCATTGTGTAGCCTGTAGAGGTCTGTGCGTCCCTCCATGGATATGCCTCCCCAGACCATCGATGACCCACCACCAAACCGGTCATGCTAAACGATGTTCCAGGCAGCATAAAGTTCTCTGCGGCTTCTCCAGACCCTTTCACGTCTGTCACATATGTTCAGGGTGAACCTGCTCTCATCTGTGAAAAGCGTCTGATGTAAGGGGGCTCTGATGTAAGGGGGGGTCTGTGCAGACTCTGATGTAAGGGGGCTCTAAAGTAAGGGGGCTCTGATGTAAGGGGGGTCTGTGTGGACTCTGATGTAAGGGGGCTCTGATGTAAGGGGGGGTCTGTGCAGCCTCTGATGTAAGGAGGCTCTGATGTAAGGAGGCTCTGATGTATGGGGGGTCTGTGCGGACTCTGATGTAAGGGGCAGGAGGAGCTGGAGATCTGCACAGTGAGCAGAGAATAAAAGGGTGCACTGTGATCACAGAGAAAAGGGGGGGTAATTGCAGGGGCACTGTAATCAATACATAGTGTTGCCCCATTATATCACAGCACATTACAGTGTGGAGGACACCGACACCAGTCACCCCCGCGAATGCCTACCGAACCCCCCCCCCCCCCCGTTCCTGGAAAAATTGGCTGCTCAGTCTTAAATGGTGCCAGTCCGGGCCTGTTTGTACTCGTTCCAATTCCAGTACATCCTTCCTGAGGACTGGTGCCCAGAACTTGACAACATACTCCAGGTGCGGCCGGACCAGAGTCTTGTAGAGCGGGAGAATTATCATTTTATCTCTGGAGTTACAGTAATCCCCTTTTTAATGTATGCCAATATTTTTTTGCTTTGTTAACAGCAGCTTGGCATTGCATGCCATTGCTGAGCCTATCATCTACTACGACCCCCAGGTCCTATTGCACTTTTGAAGGCCCTGGAGCACAAGGACAATGGCCATAAAATGACCCCATTTTGGAAAGCAAACACCCCACGTATAATCTATGAGGCATAATGAGTCTTTTGAACGGTTCATTTTTTCCCTGAAATTTTTGGAAAATGTGGAAAAAAAATTAGGAGTGCTGTAGTGGCGCTGGTGAGCACTGATGTGGCACTGTAGTGGCACTGATGGCACAGATGAGCACTGTAGTGGCACTAATGTGGCACTGTAGTAGCACTGATGGCACAGATGAGCATTGTAGTGGCACTGATGCCACAGTAGCACTGATGGGCACTGTAGTGGCACAGGTGAAACTGATGCGGCACTGATGGCACAGATGAGCACTGTAGTAGCACCATAGTTGCCAACATTTTTTAAAAATTTCCAGGGACACTTTGCAGCACAGCTATTAATTAATTACCACACTCACTTCCCCGAAGCTCCACCCACTCCGCATAATCTTCGCCTGGCGAAGATTATGCGTAGTGGGTGGAGCTTCGGGGAAGTGAGTGTGGTAATTAATTAATAGCTGTGCTGCAAAGTGTCCCTGGACAAATGTTGGCAACTATGGTAGCACTGATTGGCACTGTAGTGGCACAGGTGGCACTGATAGGTACTGTAGGGGCACTAGTGGCACTGATGGCTACTGTAGCGTCAATGGTGGCACTGTAGGGCACAGATTAGCATTGTAGTGGCTCTGATGGTTACTGTAGAGGCACTGTAGGGCACAGATTAGCACTGTAGTAGCACTGATGGGGCACTGTAGGGCACTGCTGGATACTGCAAAAATCAATCAGTTTATCACTCAATCTCTCTTCTCTCCTTGCAAGCTGTATCAGTGTGCGGAGAGAAGAGAGCTGGACCTCTGCATGACCCCAGTTTGTTTACATTGTGATTGCTCCGTAATTTGAGGGAGCGATCATGTGGTAAAGGCCCTCTGTCATGGGCCCATAACCACGATCCGTGATGCACTGGGTCCTGTGAACTCGGAGAGCACAGACACTTCCGTGTACGCCCCCCAGGGGGAGCGTGGGAAGCACAAGTTTGGGAGGACGTCCATGGACACCCTCCCAGAACAAGCCGTCTTTCGGCTATGGCCCGGTCCGCATGTGGTTTAGTAAAATCTGTAAAGGTTTTATTAATGATCCAACAAGACACAAGTAAAATCCATTACACAGCAAGGTTAACCTTTACATATTTAACTTCAAGTTGCATCGAGTTGCCTGACTTTAACTTCTTTTCCTACAGCAAGTGTAGATCCACTCCTTCTTTCTAAGCTGGGTGATCTTTTACTATTAGGAGAGAACAGTCAGTACTGCTTGTCCATTCATGATAGTAAAGATCATGCAGAGCTGTGGCTCTGTGTAAAGTATCTCCCTGTGCCCTGTGTGTGTGCAAGCCACCTCAGATACAGATGACACTTTTACTATTATGAATAAAAAGGCAGCACTGATTCTTTATTCAAAATAGTGACAATTCTCTCAGAACTTTGTGACCTTTAAAGCGGATCTCCCACGCAAAAACTTTTTTTTTTTAAGGGCTATTTAAATGGTTAATGCCAGTTATTGTTTTAATGCACGTTTTTTGTTTTCCGCGGCCGCTCCGCTGCCATTCTGTGCGAAATATGTACTTATATTCCCTGTTCTGTTGATTTGCCATTTTAACTGTGGGCATAAGCCCACAAGCAGGCACTTCCTTGTTCGGGTGGATGCTGATGTCCCAGCATCCACCGCTTGATCTCGCACAGAGGCAGGAGCGTCTGTGTTGCCATGACAATGGCAAGGCTAGGAAGTAAAAGTTACTGCCCCGTTGAAACACAGCCTCCTCAATCACTTCCTGCTTACGAAATAGCACGATATTTGATATCACGGGTGCGCAGTGAAGACAGGGAGCTATGGAGAGAAGCTCCCAGAGTGCACTGCATCGAACGGGAAGTGACGCAATGCCCGTAAAATTCCCGCAACGATACAGACTGGAAGCCTCAGCAATGTACAGGTACTGTACATATTTAGAAAACCAAAACATCCGTTTTTAGCATGTTAGATAGCGCAAGTCTAATTGAAGTACTGTTGTAATTAGGGTGGAGCTCCGCTTTAAGCTGCTTGGATGGGGTTGTACACAAGCAGTGGCTGCAATACTTTGCTTCACAGCATGGTAAAAACGGTCCTCTATCACATTTGTGGCAAGCAGTAGGGCCACCAAACAGGACTTGTTCAAGTGAATATGGCCAAGTCACAACCACGACCCAAATGCTAAGTTTGCATTGCCTCACAGTATTCCCAAAAACAGGCATTCAAGAGGCGACAGTATGTAAAAAGTGATTCATCGCAAGATATCCCTCAATTATTGCTACAGTGGAAACAGTTCTCCCTCGCCAGAAAGGCAGGGAAATATCCTCGTGGGAGTTCAAATCCTTCCCCACTCTATTGAAAACAAAAAAATTTGGATGCATATGCACTCTACGCTTACCTCTATGAAAAAAATTATAAATGAACAAATTTTTGCAGGGGAATAATGGGCATTTATTATTTTTTCTCACGGGGGTCTTCAAAGCATTGCCCCCATGATCAGTAGACTGCAGTGCAATGTCCGGCTCCTGCAGACTAGAGGTGCTGATCTTCACTGGTCTCACGATTTCATTACGATTACCATGTCAACGATTCGGTTCCGCGATGCATCACAATTACTGCCCATGGTTTTCATCAAAACAATTCAAGCAGTCAGAAGAACTCAATTTTTTTATTTTATCTGTTCTCGAAAAAAGTCAACACTCTCTGCATGTAGCAAAGTTTAAACACAGCAGACAACTTAAAGAGGAGCTCCAGGCTCCCCCAAAATACTACAGGAGAGGGTCAGGGACTGCAGACATACCAAAGGAGAGGGTCAGAGACTGCAGACATACTACAGGAGAGGGTCAGAGACTGCAGACATACTACAGGAGAGGGTCAGAGACTGCAGACATACCAAAGGAGAGGGTCAGAGACTGCAGACATACTACAGGAGAGGGTCAGAGACTGCAGACATACTACAGGAGAGGGTCAGAGACTGCAGACATACCAAAGGAGAGGGTCAGAGACTGCAGACATACTACAGGAGAGGGTCAGAGACTGCAGACATACCAAAGTTGAGGGTCAGAGACTGCAGACATACTACATGAGAGGATTAGAGTCTGCAGACATACTACAGGAGAGGGTCAGAGACTGCAGACATACCAAAGGAGAGGGTCAGAGACTGCAGACATACTACAGGAGAGGGTCAGAGATTGCAGAAATACTACAGGAGAGGGTCAGAGACTGCAGACATGCCAAAGGAGAGGGTCAGAGACTGCAGACATACTACAGGAGAGGGTCAGAGACTGCAGACATACTACAGGAGAGGGTCAGAGACTGCAGACATACCAAAGTTGAGGGTCAGAGACTGCAGACATACTACATGAGAGGATCAGAGTCTGCAGACATACTACAGGAGAGGGTCAGAGACTGCAGACATACCAAAGGAGAGGGTCAGAGCCTGCAGACATACTACAGGAGAGGGTCAGAGATTGCAGAAATACTACAGGAGAGGGTCAGAGACTGCAGACATGCCAAAGGAGAGGGTCAGAGACTGCAGACATACTACAGGAGAGGGTCAGAGACTGCAGACATACTACAGGAGAGGGTCAGAGACTGCAGACATACCAAAGTTGAGGGTCAGAGACTGCAGACATACTACATGAGAGGATCAGAGTCTGCAGACATACTACAGGAGAGGGTCAGAGACTGCAGACATACCAAAGGAGAGGGTCAGAGACTGCAGACATACTACAGGAGAGGGTCAGAGATTGCAGAAATACTACAGGAGAGGGTCAGAGACTGCAGACATGCCAAAGGAGAGGGTCAGAGACTGCAGACATACTACAGGAGAGGGTCAGAGACTGCAGACATACTACAGGAGAGGGTCAGAGACTGCAGACATACCAAAGGAGAGGGTCAGAGACTGCAGACATACTACAGGAGAGGGTCAGAGACTGCAGACATACTACAGGAGAGGGTCAGAGATTGCAGACATACTACAGGAGTGGGTCAGAGACTGCAGACATACCAAAGGAGAGGGTCAGAGACTGCAGACATACTACAGGAGAGAGTCAGAGACTGCAGACATACTACAGGAGAGGGTCAGAGATTGCAGACATACTATAGGAGAGGGTCAGAGACTGCAGACATACTACAGGAGAGGGTCAGAGATTGCAGACATACTACAGGAGAGGGTCAGAGATTGCAGACATACTACAGGAGAGGGTCAGAGACTGCAGACATACCAAAGGAGAGGGTCAGAGACTGCAGACATACTACAGGAGAGGGTCAGAGAGTGCAGACATACTACAGGAGTGGGTCAGAGACTGCAGACATACCAAAGGAGAGGGTCGGAGACTGCAGACATACTACAGGAGAGAGTCAGAGACTGCAGACATACTACAGGAGAGAGTCAGAGACTGCAGACATACTACAGGAGAGGGTCAGAGACTGAAGACATACTACAGGAGAGGGTCAGAAACTGCAGACATACTACAGGAGAGGGTCAGAGACTGCAGACATACTACAGGAGAGGGTCAGAGATTGCAGACATACTACAGGAGAGGGTCAGAGATTGCAGACATACTACAGGAGAGGGTCAGAGACTGCAGACATACCAAAGGAGAGGGTCAGAGACTGCAGACATACTACAGGAGAGGGTCAGAGACTGCAGACATGATACAAGAGAGGGTCAAAGACTGCAGACATACTGCCAGAGATGGTCAAAGACTGCAGACATACTGTCAGAGATGGTCAGAGATTGGGTTATTTTCTGCTGGAGATACATAGTATGCTAATGCTGCTGATAGAGAAACACAATGCTCGATGAAGTGTGAAGCTGACAGTTCTGCACCTACTTGCCATTTCTGCGATATCCTTGGGAAAATGATAGTTATTATATAGAAAGAAAGAGATCTGTAACCATTTTTAAATAGAGAGAAAGTTCCATAGTCATTATTAAATAGAAAAGATTAGTGGTAGGTTAATTTCCTTACTTAGCAGTGGCGTCACTAGGGTTGATGTAACTCGGTGCTGAAAAAAATGATGTCATCCCCCCTCAACTATAGTCCCCCCTCAGTACAGACCCCCCTCCATTAATTTCAGCCCCCCCTCTATCAGTATAGACCCCCCCCCCACACTAGGTACAGACCCCTCTCCCGCAGTATAGATCTCCCTCCCTCACTATAGATCCCACTCACTAAGTACAGATCCCCCTCACTAAGTACAGTGCAGACCTCCCATCAGTGCAGACCTCTCCTTAGTGCAGACCTCCCTTCAGTGCAGACCCCCCCAGTGCAGACTGCCTGTCAGTGCAGACCCCCCTCTCCCCTCCCATAGCTCCTTTCGGCTCTGTTCATAGAGGCATGGCTCGGTTCGGAGAGAGGAAGTGCACAGCACAGCGTGCGGATGACGTAATCAGTCGCAGCATCGATGCCACATTGGTGACTGCTGAATCGATGCTGTGATTAAATTCAGCACCCCTACTGCAGACACATCCTCCAGCTTTCTGCCTCCATATGAGCTTAGTTAGAAAGCTACAAGAAGTGCCAGTGGACTATGGATCCGCTGATTAGCAGACTCACAGTCCACTGAGAACTAAAAGTGTGATTTTAAATGTGACAGTGGCTGCGGGAGAGGGGAACCCCTGCTGGTTGTCACAGAGGAGCATCTCAGATGGTGAGAGGGGGATGCTAGAACATGTTACTTCCCTATTTAGGGTGCAACATGTAACATGTTCTAAAACTTATCCTTTACAATGTGATAACAAGCTTCTTGACAGTTCAAATGTCATTAGTGGCCCAGATTCAGAGAGCAATTGCGCCTGCGTAACCATAGTTATGCAGCGCAATTGCTGACTTGCTCTGGCGTTACGAATGCTCCTGATTCAGGAACATTGTAACGCCGACTGCAGGCTAAAATCTGCGTGGCATAAGGCTCTTATGCCACGCAGATTTTAGGCTGCATTCTTGCGATGACCGCTAGGGGGCGCTCCCATTGTGCTCAGTGTATAGTATGCAAATTGCATACTAACACCGATTCACAATGTTGCGCGGGCCCTGCGTACGCAAGTTACGGAGTTTCCGTACGGCGTCTTTAGCGTAAGGCTGCCCCTTCTAATAGTAGGGGCAGCCAATGCTAAAGTATACCCGCCGTTCCCGCGTCGTGAAATTTGAATTTCACGTTGTTTGCGTAAGTGATTCGTGAATGGCGCTGGACGCCATTCACGTTCACTTGGAAGCAAATGACGTCCTTGCGACGTCATTTGCCGCAATGCACGTCGGGAAAGTTTCCCGACGGAGCATGCGCTCTACGCTCGGCGCGCCTAATTTAAATGATTCTCGCCCCCTACGGGATCATTTACATTAGGCGCCCTTACGCAGGGCAATTTTAAAGAGCACACACGCAATTTACGGAGCTACTGCTCCGTGAATCGCGCGCAGCACAGATAATTTGCGGGGGCGCAGGGCAAAAACGCTGCCCTGTGCCTCTGTAAAAAAGGGGCAAATTCTACCTGAATCTGGGCCATTGTTTCTCTGGGCTTACAAAATCTCCATTCAAGCATGGCCCACTCTATCTACCTGGAGCAGAGGGGAAATTCAGGGCACCTTGGGTGCATTGCTAATATCATCAGCCAAGTTCCTCAAGGAACAAGACACATCTCTCTGCCAATAAAAGGAAGGAGGGAAATCTTCCAGTCATGGAAACAGATAATAGTAAAAACCTGCTGGATGACCTAATCCTTTTCCACGCCATGCAGAAATAAAATACGCTTGTCTGCATTGTTACAGAATTCCTAAAGAATTTTTATAGACATGTTCTCATGTTCACAATTGCTCAGAAGAAAAATAAATACAGACACTGGCAAACTGTTGGTGACAATAAAAGAGATTGAACTGTAGTCTGTGTTACTGCCATCATTACATATATAGCTAGATTCAGAGAGAGTTAGGCCGGCGTATCAGTAGATATGCTGACCTAACTCGGAATCTGCGCCGTCCTAAGTTTAAGTGTATTCTCAAACTGAGATACACTTAAACCTATCTAAGATACGACAGCCTGCACCGTCGTATCTTAGGGTGCAATATTTAGGCTGGCCGCTAGGTGGCGCTTCCGCTGAGTTCGGCATAGAATATGTAAATGAATAGATATGCCTATTCACGAACGTCTGTGCGCCCGTCGCAGTAAAGATACGCCGTTTACGTAAGGCGTATTCAGGCGTAAAGTTATTCCATCAAATAGCTGGACTAGTCAATGTTAGGTATGGCTGTCGTTCCCGCGGCAAAATTAGAAAATTTTACGCTGTTTGCGTAAGTCGTCCGTGAATAGGGCTGGACGTAATTTACGTTCACGTCGAAACCAATACGTCGTTGCGGCGTACTTTGGAGCAATGCACACTGGGATATGTACACGGACGGCGCATGCGTTCGTAAAAAACGTCAATGACGTCAGATCACACCACATTAGCATAAAACACGCCCCCTCATCCTAATTTGAATTAGGCGCGCTTACGCCGGCCCTATTTACGCTACGCCGCCGTAAATTAGGAGGCAAGTACTTTGTGAATACAGTACTTGCCTCTGACTTAAGGCGGCGTAGCGTAAATACGCTACGCCGCCTTAAAGTTGCGGGGGCGTCTGTGAATCTAGCTAATAGTATTCAGAAATATACACTCACTGCACACTTCATTAGCTAGTACCGGTTGGACCCCCTTTTGCTTTCAGAACTGCCTTAATTCTTCATGGCAAAGATTCAACAAGGTGTTGGAAACATTCCTCCGAGATTTTGGTCCATATTGACATGATAGCATCAAAGAGTTGCTGCAGATTTGTCAGCTGCACATCCATGATGTGAATCTCCCGTTCCTCCACATCCCAAAGCTTCTCTATTGGATTGAAATCTGGTGACTGTGGAGGCCATTGGAGTACAGTGAATTCATTGTCATGTTCAAGAAACCAGTGGTGAGATAATTTGAACTTTGTGACATGTGCATTATCCTGCTGGAAGTAGCCATCAGAAGATAGGTACACTATAAGCATAAAGGGGTGCACATGGTCAGCAACAATACTAAGCCAGGCTTAGAACAATGCTCAGTTTGTATATACAGGGCCAGATCCACAAAGAAGTTACGCTGGCGTATCTATTGCCGCGTAACTTCTAGGATGCTCCGGCGTATCTTTTTTCTGTATTCAGAAAACAAGATACACCGGAATTTTGCTAAGATCCGACTGGCGTAAGCCTCTTACGCCGTCGTATCTTAGTTGCATATTTACGCTGGCCGCTAGGTGGCGTTTCCGTAGATTTACGCGAGGAATATGCAAATTAGGTAGATACGCCGATTTACAAATGTACGTCCGCCCGGCGCATTTTTTTACGTCATTTGCGTTCGGCTTTTTCCAGCGTAAAGTTACCCCTGCTATATGAGGCGTATGCAATGTTAAGTATGGACGTCGGGCCACCGTAGAATTTTTTACGTTTTACGTCGTTTGCGTAAATCGTTCGGGAATAGGGCTGTGTGTAAGTTACGTTCACGTCTAAAGCATTGACGATTTGCGGCGTAATTTGGAAAAAACTTAAAATACGTAGGGTCACGATTAGTTAGCATAGAACACGCCCCCAACCAGCCTCTTTTGAATTAGGCCCGATATACGATACGCCGCCGTAACTAAAGGCGTAACTTCTTTGTGAATACAGTACTCGCCTTTCTAATTTACTGCGGCGTAGCGTTTCTGAGATACGATACGCCCGCCTAAAGATAGGGACATGTACGTGGATCTGGCCCACAGTCTCTATATACAGCTCCACTTCTTCCTCCAGCACTCGCTTGCAGAACTGTGGTACTGTGGCATTTTCGTCCACACAACTGCCACTCACTGGATATTTTCTCTTTTTCGGACCATTCTCTATAAACCCTAGAGATGGTTGTGCGTGAAAGTCCCAGTAGATTTAGTAGTCGTTTTTTAAATACTCAGACCAGCCTGTCTGGCACCAACAACCATGCCACATTCAAAGTCACTTAAAGCGGATGTGCCATGGGGAAAAAATATTAAAAGCCAGCAGCTACAAATACTGCAGCTGCTGACTTTTAATAATAGGACACTTACCTGTCCTGGAGTCCAGCGTCGATCGCAGCAGAGCACGAGCGATCGCTCGTCTCTCTGCTGCTCCCCCCGCCATCCACGCAGAGGGAACCAGGAAGTGAAGCGCTGCGGCTTCACTGCCCGGTTCCCTACGGCGCATGCGCGAGTAGCGCTGCGCCCGCCGATTGGCTCGCACGCTGTGTGCTGGGAGCCGAGTGTTCCCAGCACACAACGGGCGACAGACGGGAAGTCAGAAAAACCCGTCTTTTGCCCGTAGCGTGTGGCCGGAAGTGGGGGCAAATACCCCCCTCCCCCCTGAAAGGTGTCAAATGTGACACCGGAGGGGGGGAGGGTTCCGATCAGCGGGACTCCACTTTAGGGTGGAGAACCGCTTTAAATCCCCTTTCTTCCCCATTCTGATGCTCAGCTTGAACTTCAGCAAGTCATCTTCACCACATCTAGATGGCGAAATGCATTGAGTTGCCGCTATTTGATTGGCTAATTAGCAATTTGTGTTACCAAGCAATTGAACAGGTGTACCTAATACCCATTTTAGTGATGATTGTAAAATGTGCCATCAGATATACAATATTTATCTAGATCAAATAAAAGGATATGTTCTCAGTAGAAGCCAGCAGGGCAGTTGGGTGGAATATGAAGATGGAGTGCTGAGGCTGTCGGGGGCCCTTGAGGGTGCCCCCTAGTCTGGGCACGGGGGGTTCCTGCCTGTAATGGGCCAACACTTAAAATCTGAGAGCCTGTCAGATCTTCACAGTTCTGCAAGCAAGTGAGTGCTGGAGGAAGAAGTGGAGCTGTATATAGAGACTGTATATACAAACTCTATATGGTTAGAGTTTTCACTAAAGTTTGTTGTTGAAGTCAATGGGCATCCCATAACCTCTCATCCCTATCACAGTTATTACCTCAATTAAAAAACAAAGTCACGGACTGTTCTCTGACGCTAAACTTCTGGAATTATAGGTATATTCATGGTTTAATGCGTTCCTATGGATTGTTGTGATGAACTTTCACCTGGATGCTTACTCTCCTAATTCACTGTTCATTATTGGATCTCTCATGGACATTTTAGAGTGAGATTAATTTACATTTATTGATTAGTGCAGCTCCTCTGATTTTATTTCTATTTTGTGTGTATCTCACTATTGAGTTTCTGCTCACTTTATCATTATACAGTGGAACCTTGGAGCATACTCAGGTCCAGGACAATGCTTGCAATCCAAAGCACTCGCCTATCAAAGCGAGTTTCCCCATAGAAGTCAAATGAAATGCAGATGATTCGTTCCACATTGACTTTTATTGCATGCAATACCGCATGTGGCCAGAGGTAAGGGGGCGACGGAAAGACTCGCAAATACTCGGAGACCGCTCGGATGCACTTGGAAAGGCTTGGAAACACTCAGGAACTGAGTATTTCCGAGTGTTTCTGAGTATTTCCGAACGGCTCCAAGTGTCACCGACACCCCCGCACCTCTGGCCAAATGCGGTACTGCACACCGCAGAAGCTTGAATCCTGCTCGTTTTGCGAGACAACACGCAAACCAGGTCAGGATTTAAAAAACAATATACAGTTGCAATAAAAAGTATGTGAACCCTTTTGGAATTATATGGATTTCTGCACAAATTGGTCATAAAATGTGATCAGATCTTCATCTAAGCCACAACAATAGACAATCACAGTCTGCTTTAACTAATAAGACACAAGTAATTAAATGTTACCATGTTTTTATTGAACACACCATGTAAACATTCACAGTGCAGGTAGAAAAAGTGAACCCTTGGATTTAATAACTGGTTGAACTTCCTTTGGCAGCAATAACTTCAACCAAACGTTTCCTGTAGTTGCAGATCAGACGTGCACAGCGGTCAGGAGTAATTCTTGACCATTCCTCTTTACAGAAATGTTTCAGTTCAGCAATATTCTTGGGATGTCTGGTGTGAATCGCTTTCTTGAGGTCATGCCACAGTATCTCAATCGGGGTGAGGTCAGGACTCTGACTGGGCCACTCCAGAAGGCGTATTTTCTTCTGTTTAAGCCATTCTGTTGTAGATTTACTTCTATGCTTTGGGTCTTTGTCTTGTTGCAACACCCATCTTCTGTTGAGCTTCAGCTGGTGGACAGATGGCCTTAAGTTCTCCTGCATGTCCTGATAAACTTGGGAATTCATTTTTCCTTCGATGATAGCAATCCGTCCAGGCCCTGACGCAGAAAAGCAGCCCCAAACCATGATGCCCCCACCACCATACTTCACAGTTGGGATGAGGTTTTTATGTTGGTGTGCTGTGCCTCTTTTTCTCCACACATAGTGTTGTGTTTCTTCTAAACAACTCAACTTTGGTTTCATCTGTCCACAGAATATTTTGCCAGTACTGTTGTGGAACATCCAGGTGCTCTTGTGCAAACTGTAAACATGCAGCAATGTTTTTTTTGGACAGCAGTGGCTTCCTCTGTGGTATCATCTCATGAAATCCATTTTTGTTTAGTGTTTTACGTATCGTAGATTCGCTAACAGGGATGTTAGCATATGCCAGAGACTTTTGTAAGTAATTAGCTGACACTCTAGGATTCTTCTTCACCTCATTGAGCAGTCTGTGCTGTTCTCTTGCAGTCATCTTTACAGGACGGCCACTCCTAGGGAGAGTAGCAGCAGTGCTAAACTTTCTCCATTTATAGACAATTTGTCTTACCGTGGACTGATGAACAGCAAGGCTTTTGGAGATACTTTTATAACCCTTTCCAGCTTTATGCAATTCAACAATTCTTAATAGTAGGTCTTCTGAGAGCTCTTTTGTGCGAGGCATCATTCACATCAGGCAATGCTTCTTGTGAAAAGCAAACCCAGAACTGGTGTGTGTTTTTTATAGGGCAGGGCAGCTGTAACCAACACCTCCCATCTCATATTATTGATTGGAGTGAGGTGTCAGCCAACAGGAGTCCAATTAGCTCTTGGAGATGTCATTAGTCTAGGGGTTCACATACTTTTTCTATCTGCACTGTGAATGTTTACATGGTGTGTTCAATAAAAACATGGTAACATTTAATTTTTTGTGTGTTATTAGTTTAACCACTTGCCTACTGTGGACAAAATTGACATCCTTTTTTTCTCACAAATAGAGCTTTCTTTTGGTGGTATTTGATCACCTGTGCGGTTTTTATTTTTTGGGCTATAAACAAAAAAAGAGCGTAAATTTAGAAAAAAAAAACCACAATATATTTTACTTTTTGCTATAATAAATATCCCATTTAAAAAAAAAAAAAAAAAATGTTTATCTCCGTTTAGGCCGATACGTATTCTTCTGCATATTTTTGGTAAAAAAAATAAAATCGCAATAACCGTAAAGTGACTGGTTTGCGCAAAAGTTATATTGCCTACAAAATAGGGGACATAATTATGATTTTTTTAAAAAAAATTTTTTTACTAGGAATGGCGGCGATCTGCGTTTTTTTTCTTTCGGGACTGCGACATTATAGCGGACACATCGGACACTTTTGACACATTTTTGGGACCATTCACATTTATACAGTGAACAGTGCTATAAATATGCATTGATTACTGTATAAATGTGACTGGCAGGGAAGGGGTTAACCACTAGGGGGCGGGGAAGGGGTTAAATGTGTAGCCTAGTCAGTGTTCTTACTGTAGGGGGAGGGGGGTGACTGGGGGAGGTGACCGATCTGTGTCCCTATGTACAAGGGACACAGCATCGGTCTCCTCTCCCTGACAGGACGTGGAGCTCTGTGTTTACCTGCAAACGCGGGTGCCCGGCAGCCATCGCGGCCGGCGGGCCAAGCGCACGATGTTCCCAGTAACGCAACAGATGCGCGTCTAGCGACTTCTAATGACAGGACGTCATATGACGTCCTGTCAGAACAATTAGAGTATTCCGCCCGCCGTCATTTGACGGCGTGCGGTAGTAAGATGATTAAGCAGAATGTGATTGTCTATTGTTGTGACTTAGATGAAGATCAGATTACATTTTATGACCAATTTGTGCAGAAATCCATATCATCCCAAAAGGGTTCACATACTTTTTATTGCAACTGTATATATTTTTTGCGAAACGCTCGTAAACCGCATTACTCGCAATCCGAGGTATTACTGTATCATTATATAATTTGGTTTGCTAGCATGGTAATTTTTACCTTGCCGCTGCCTGTACACAGTGATTAGTAAACATACTGATCACACATCATACATTGTAATTTTTTCTCCCTGCCAGAGGAGAGAAATATAAACAAACAAAGGTATGTAAAAAAATTAAATGAATACATGATAAAAAAATGAAGATAAAATAGCTAGATCAGGGTTTGATTTAGGTTATGGTCAAAGGTCAACAACAGTGTTAAAGGTCATAGACAGTTTATTTTAGGTAGGATTGAAAAGGCATTATTTTAACCACTTAAGACCCGGACCATTATGCAGGTAAAGGACCTGGCCAGTTTTTGCGATTCGGCACCGCGTGGCTTTAACTGACAATTGCACGTGCGACGTGGCTCCCAAACAAAATTGATGTCCTTTTTTTCCCACAAATAGAGCTTTCTTTTGGTGTTATTTGATCACTTCTGCGGTTTTTATTTTTTGCGCTATAAACAAAGATAGGGCGATAATTTTGAAAAAAATGCAATATTTTTTTACTTTTTGCTATAATAAATATCCCCCAAAAATATATAAAAAAAACGTTTTTTTCCTCATATACGTATTCTTCTACCTATTTTTGGTAAAAAAAATCGCAGTAAGCGTTTATCAATTGGTTTGTGCAAAATGTATAGCGTTTGCAAAATAGGGCATAGTTTGATTGCATTCTTCTTAATAATTTCTTTTTACTACTTAATGGCGGCGATCAGCGATTTTTTTCGGACACATCGGACAATTTTGACACATTTTTGGAACCATTGTCATTTTCACAGCGAAAAGTGCTATAAAAATGCACTGATTACTGTGAAAATTACAATTTCAGTTTAGGAGTTAACCACTAGGGGGCGCTGTAGGGGTTAATTGTGACCTCATATGTGTTTCTAACTGTAGGGGGTGGGGCTGGACGTGTGACATCAGTGATCGTCTTTCCCTATATCAGGGAACAGATGATCACTGACATTGCCACAATGAAGAACGGGGAAGGTGTGTTTGCACACACCTCTCCCCGTTCTTCAGCTCCGGTGACCGATCGTGGGACACCTGCGGTGATCGGGTCCGCGGGTCCCGCGGGCGCGGTCACAGAGCTTCGGACCGGGTCACGACCCCACCGCTGGGCTCTTAAAGAGGACGTACAGGTATGTGCTTGTGCCCCACCGTGCCATTCTGCCGACGTATAACGGCGTGAAGGGGTCCTTAAGTGGTTAAATGAGTATCAGTGCCAGTTAGTGTCCGTGTCAGTGTGTCTTAGGTAAGATGAAAAATCTAAATGTGCACCATTGTTTCTGGGCCTTATTGTGGATACAAACAACAAAGAATATACACATATGTGGTATCGCTGTGATTGTCAGGAGCATTTATTTTGGGTTGTCCTTTGAAGGTAGGTTATGGGAATAGCAAGAGATTTACAGCTAAATTTGAAAAAATATATACTATTTTGTAACAGGTTTCCTTTGATAGGACAAAATCAGGAGATATCCATTGCTGTTTACCACCAAAAAAAAGCCTAAATTGTCCTGAAAAAAACACCTGGATACAAAAAGTAGTTTGACTGATATATTTAGTTTTACTAAAACATGTCAAAATTGCAAATCTGTTTTCAGGTGTTAGGATTTGTTTTAATCTCCATCATGAAGGGGTTAACCACATCAGCCCCAGACCATTTGGCTACCATTTTGGCTACTTCAGGACTGGCCCACTTTTTGCGATTCGGCAGCACGTCGCTTTAACTGACAATTGCGCGGTCGTGCAACGTGGCTCCCAAACAAAATTGATGTCCTTTTTTTCCCACAAATAGAGCTTTCTTTTGGTGGTATTTGATCACCTTTGCGTTTTTAATTTTTTACGCTATAAACAAAAATAGAGTGACAATTTTGAAAAAAAAGCAATATTTTGTACTTTTTGCAATAAAAAAAAAAAACAATTTTTTTTAAAAAAGGATTTTTTTTTCTCAGTTTAGGCCGATGTATTCTTCTTCTTTTTTTTTGGTAAAAAAAACCCGCAATTAGTGGAATTTGGATTGGTTTGCGCAAAAGTTATAGCGTCTACAAAATAGGGGATTTTTTTTACTAGTAATGGCGGCGATCTGCAATTTTTATTGTGACTGTGACTTTATGGCGGACGCATCGGACACTTTTGACACATTTTTGGGACCATTGTCATTCATACAGCGATCAGTGCTATAAAAATGCACTGATTACTATAAAAATTACACTGGCAGTGAAGGGGAGCGCTGAAGGGGTAAAGTGTGTCCTAGTGTGTCCTAGGGAGTGATTCTAGGAGGAGGAGCTACCAGTGACACTGTTCCCGATCACAGAAAAACAGTAGATCCCTGACACATCACTAGGCAGAACAGAGGAATGTCTTGTTAACAAAGGCATCCCCCTGTTCTACCTTTGCCGCCCAGGAACATTGAGTTCCCGAGACCCGCGGGTGCATTCATGAGGCCCACAGCGGGTGCGCAAATTTAAAGGGACGTACAGGTACGCCCATTTGCCTGCCAGCAAGGCAAGTGGTTACTGTAGTGTAAACCTTTGTTCTCTTTAGTCATCAAATTATCCCAGGTAAATGTTTTTTTTCAAAGTCTCCTGCACTTATTGGGAACTAAAAGTGAACACAACCTCTATTTGGTTCATTTTCAATTTTTTAAGAGAACATTTGTTACTCCAATAGTAAATCAGCCTCATTGGCTTCCATTTCAAAGTGACCAATGTCCAGCCCCCTACAGCTAAGATCTGGTCAGGATGTTCCCTCTTCTCTCCGTGGGTTATATCAACATACCCTGCAGGATAGTAAAAGTGTTTATGTTTTGGTTTCATCTAATAAAGAGGTATGTCTGCATAATGGAATTCACCATGTTTGCTTGTTTTATGGATAAATAGCTTAGCTGCATTTTAGACCAACATAAAATCTACACTTACAGCCTCACAAATTTCTCTGCTTTGGAAATTTTTCCTCTTCCTGTCATCATAAAAACATATAATGGTTACCATGACCTGTTACTACATAGGAGCAGATCTGCAAAAAATTATGTTCACAGATTTCATCTGTTCTTTATATTATGTACTTGTCCTATATAAAGAACTGTTTGTTTTTTATTATTAAATAAGGTTTTTCTAACATTAATGTAACATGACAATGTTTTTCACACATGAGTTTCTTTTAATATTTAAGCTGCCCATACAGAGCATGAATGATACCGATGCAGTCACTGTCTGAATATTTAGCAGCTGTGGGATGAATACAATAGTTAGTGGGGTAGATACCTTCATCCATGCTGTTTGGCATGGATGGGGTAATTGGCTGATTCTTATTTAACTCACAGGGCCGAATAAAAGAAATCTGAAGGTACTGTATATAGCTAGTTGTAGGATCCATTTTTTAGATACAGTAAGGCCTTGTACACACGGGCAAACATGTATGATGAAAACGGTCCGCCGGACCGTTTTCAGCGTACATGTCTGCCCGGGGATTTCTGTATGATGGCTGTACTCACCATCATACAGAAATCCGCTCGTACTCGATACGCGGCGACGAGGCCGTGCCATCGCCGCGACGATGACGCGGCGACGTGCGCGGCCCTGCCAGTTCAATGCTTCCATGCATGCGTCAAAGTCATTCGACGCATGCGAGGGATGGCGGCCGCTCGGACATGTACGGTAGGTCTGTACAGACGACCGAACATGTCCGAGCGGACAGGATTCCAGCGGGCTGTTTCTAAACAAGTTTGGAAATATTTGCCCGCTGGAAAAAGGCCCGGCGGGCAAATGTATGCTGGAATCCTGTCCGCTCGGCTGTACAGACGACCGAACATGTCTGCGGAAACTGGTCCGCGGACCTGTTTCAGCAGACATGTTCGGTCGTCTGTACGGGGCCTAAATGTACACTTGCCTGTAAGCAGGTTGAAATGCTGGTTAGTAAGATAGATGTTGCCCCCAGCCTAGAGGAAAACAGTTACAGTACCTGTCACGAGAATTTGTTTCCAACACAACAGCATCGCGCTGATTCTCGGCGACAGGGTGCCGACATCTCGCACTCACTGGTATAGAAAAAGCACATTCCAGCGAGCGCATCATAGAAGCGACGTGGATCCGACTTGGATTCCCACCAATTCTACCCACGGCAAAAGGTATGAATCATGAGGGGGAACTCCACGCCAAATTTTAAATAAAAAAACGGCATGGGTTCCCCCCCAGGTGCATACCAGGCCCTTAGGTCTGGTATGGATTGTAAGGAGAACACCCCTACGCTAAAAAAAACGGCGTGGGGGTCCCCCCACAATCCATACCAGACCCGTATCCAAAGAACGCCGCCCAGGAAAGGAGTGGGGACGAGCGAGCCTCCCCCTTCTCCTGAGCCGTACCAGGCCGCATGCCCTCAACATGGGGGGGTTGGGTGCTCTGGGGCAGGGGGGCTCACTGCGGCCCCCCCACCCCAGAGCACCCTGTCCTCATGTTGATAAGGACAGAGCCTCTTCCCGACAACCCTAGCCATTGGTTGTCGGGGTCTGCAGGCGGGGGGCTTATCGGAATCTGCGAGCCCCCTTTAATAAGGGGGCCCCCAGATACCGGCCCCCCACCCTAGGTGAATGAATATGGGGTACATCGTACCCCTACCCATTCACCTGGAGGCAAAGTTTCAATAAAAATAAACACACGACACAGGGTTTTTAAAGTAATTTATTAGTCAGCTCCGGGGGCCCCCCCTCTCTTCTTTAGCTCTTTTACGAGGGGGGTCCTTCTTCTTCGACAAGGGGGGTGTCGGTCTTCACCGCCGTCTGGTTCTCTTCCGGTCTCCGGGGGTCTTCTCTGCTCTCCGGGGGTCTTCTCCACTCTCCGGGGGGTCTTCTTCCATCTTCTCCGCTCTCCGCTGTCATCTTGGTGCTCCCCGGTTCTTCTCCCGCTCGCTCTCTGGTGCCATCTTCGTGTTAGCTCAATTACTAGCAGCGGCGCAGCCCGCTCTTCTGTGCCTTCTTCTGCCTTCTTCCAATGTTGACACAACGCTTCTTCCCGCTGTAATGCCGGGTGCGCGGCTCGCACCGATTTATATAGGCCTCTTATGATGTCACAGTCCCATCATGCTCCGGTACCTACCCACGTGGAGCTGACTAATAAATTACTTTAAAAACCCTGTGTCGTGTGTTTATTTTTATTTAAACTTTGCCTCCAGGTAAATGGGTAGGGATACGATGTACCCCATATTCATTCACCTAGGGTGGGGGGCCGGTATCTGGGGGCCCCCTTATTAAAGGGGGCTCCCAGATTCCGATAAGTCCCCCGCCCGCAGACCCCGACAACCAACGGCCAGGGTTGTCGGGAAGAGGCCCTGTCCTTATCAACATGGGGACAGTTGTGCTCTGGGGTTGGGGGGGCGCAGTGAGCCCCCCTGCCCCAGAGCACCCAACCCCCCCATGTTGAGGGCATGCAGCCTGGTACGGCTCAGGAGGGGGGGCGCTCGCTCGTACCCATTCCTTTCCTGACCGGCCGGGCGGCGTGCTTTGGATACGGGTCCGGTATGAATTGTGGGGGGACCCCCACGCCGATTTTCCGGCGTATGGGGGTTCTCCTTACAATCCATACCAGACCTAAGGGCCTGGAATGCACCTGGGGGGGAACCCATGTAGTTTTTTTATTTAAAATTTGGCGTGGAGTTCCCCATCGTGATTCATACCTTTTGCCGCAGGTAGAATTGGCGGGAATCCAAATTGGATCCCCGTCGCTTCTATGACGGCTTTGTCTCCATCGCGGCAAGCCGGCTCGGCACTGGCTCCCGCGATGGGGCTCGTAGGTGGTCAATCTCGCCGAGAAAGGGAGCGAGATTGACACAATATCGCGGTCACCCACTGTAAGCTGTACTCTGCTTTTTTCCCTGTGCTAATAATAAAAGGTGGGAGGGCTCTGCCCAGACACACTGTCCGCATGGGGAAAAGGAGAGGCTGACAACTAAAGATGTAATGCGTTCAGCCACAACTTTCCACCCAGAAGGAGAGGAGCTTACATGGGGAACTGCTGAGGGGCTGCTGAGCCATGTAGTCCCCCAGTGAGCTAGTCTGCTGCATGGGAAAGAAGGCATAAACAAGTCGCTGTATGTAATCTCCAGCTGCTTACAGAGAAGAGAGAACAGGGAGCAGCTCCATCTTGGAGAACAAGCCTGCCTGCTGTCACATCCACCATGTAGGGGGATTGCTGGGTCCTGCAGTCCCTGAAGTCACCAGTTCAGGAGATCTGCCACTATGGACTCTTTCCTGTGCAGGTACACTGGGTAGGGTTGCCACCTTCTCGTCAAACCAAACCCAAACACTTTAGCAGCGCATGGCAAATTTTTATGTAGTATACACTATAGGATTGTAAAGACCTGGGAAATTTTTGGGTGCACTAAGGGGAGCAACAATTCCGCGTGCTTATCACGCCGTGGAAAACAGAGGGTGTGGCCAATTTGCCTTAACAGATGGCAACAGATTGGTGACTATGTTGGTTACTTGGGGAGCCACATTCCGGTCTGAATAATGTGTCTGGGTTTTAGGCAGACTGAAACCCAGACAAATGATTCAAAACTTGAGCTGTTCAGATGAACCCTGGACAGGTAGCAATTCTAGGTGTCACCCCCTTCATAATACAGGGGTCAGTGTCACCCCTCCCCCCTTTGTAATACAGGGGTCAGTGTTACCCCCTCCCATAACACAGGGGTCAGTGTCACCCATCTTCATAATATAGGGGACAGTGCTACCCCCTCCATAATACAGGGGCCCCCATTTGATCAGAATCTCTTTATATCAGGGCTCCCTTTAGTAACCCCCCAAAAAATGGACTGCAACCTCGCACTATCATTATATGAATTCATATGTGAAAAAATCATTGTGAATGATGGTGGATACCCCCCAAGGGAAATCCAAGTATTAATACACTCCAATCTTATTTAAACATATATACTGTGCAATCTCCATACACATATAATACTATATAAAAAAATGATATATGGCATATACTGCGCTGTGCAATAAGTGAACACAAAAATTAGCTGCCAACACAGCTGTGACAATGCAAAAAGTAGTGAATATGAAAAAAGTGTAGCGCTTGCTTATTTTTGTGCATTTGTAACAAACAAATCAGAACAAAGCAGTCCTCTATTGTGACCAAACAGTCCAAAAATGTAGAAAAAACTGCAAGGTTGAAATGAAAAATTCCACATGGATATGAGCCACTTTGTGAAAGGATAGAGACACCACCACCGATATATATGGAGGAGGCTTACCAGATGGTGTTGACTTGGTGAGGTTAACACCACCCAACAGGATTATATAATCAGTCAGCAAGATGTATCAAGCTGGTCCTGAATCCACATATCAGTTGGCACCGCAAATTACAATAAACACCAGGAATTGTAAAATACATAGTGTGATACCGTACAAGGTAGTATTTATTAAAAAGATTAAAAATGAACACTCACATTTGGAAGAACATCATAGGCATATCACAAAGTACAAAAGTGATGTGTGTGACCCATTCAGGGTGGACCCATTCACACACATCGCTTTTGCACTTTGTGATATGCCTATGACTTTCTTCCAAATGTGAGTGTTCATTTTTTATATTTTTAACCTCTTAAAGCGGTGGTTCACCCTAAAAAACAAGTTTCTACCATGAAATTCAGCATACTAGCGTGAGCTACAGTATGCCTTTATTTTATTTTTTTGCGTCGTACTCACAGTTTAATCCCGTAGTTAAGTTTCAGACTCCCCGCGGGGAATGGGCGTTCCTATGCAGAGGGGAACATGATTGACTATAGCGCGTCACGCTTCCCGAAAATAGTCAGAGTAGGACTCGGCTCTTCACGGCGCTATACGGCGCCTGCGCACAGACTAGGAGCTGGCTGCGCAGGCGCCGTGAAGAGCCAAGTCCTATTTTGGCTATTTTCAGGAAGTGTGGCGCGCCATAGCCGGCCGTCAATCATGTTCCCCTCTGCATAGGAACGCCTACTCCCCGCGGGGAGTCTGAAACTTATCTACGGGATTAAACTGTGAGTACGGCGCAAAAAAAATAAATAAAGGCATACTGTAGCTCGCGCTAGTATGCTGGATGGCATGGTAGGAAAAAAAAAAAACATTTTTAGGGTGAACCCCCGCTTTAAGGACCTTGGGTGTTTTTTAGATTTGGTGTGTGCAAGACTAAAACAGTTTTTTTTGCTAGAAAATTACTTAAAACCCCCAAACATTATATATATATTTTTTTCTAGCACCCTAGAGAATAAAATGGCGGTAATTGCAATACTTTTTGTCACACTGTATTTGCGAAGCGGTCTTACAAGCGCACTTTTTTTGGAAAAAATTCACTTTTTTGAATTAAAAAATAAGACACCAATAAATTTGTCCCAATTTTTTTATATATTGTGAAAGATAATGTTACGCCGAGTAAAATGATACCCAACATGTCACGCTTGAAAATTGCGCCCGCTCGTGGCACGGCGTCAAACTTTTACCCTTAAAAATCTCGATAGGTGACGTTTAAAAAATTCTATAGGTTGCATCTTTTGAGCTACAGAGGAGGTCTAGGGCTAGAATTATTGCTCTCGCTCTATCGATCGCGGTGATACCTCACTTGTGTAGTTTGATATATGCGGGCGCTACTCACGTATGCGTTCGCTTCTGCGCGCGAGCTCGTCGGGACGGGGCGTTTTAAAACATATTTTTTTTTGTTTTCTTATTTATTTTTATTAATTTTATTGTTTTTTAGACTGAAATTTTTTTTTTTATCACTTTTATTCCTATTACAAGGAATGTAAAAATCCCTTGTAATAGAAAAAAGCATGACAGGTCCTCTTAAAGCGGGAGTTCACCCATTTGTTAAATTTTTTTTTTTCTCCCCTTAGCTTCCTGCTCGTTCGGTCTAGGGGAATCGGCTATTTGTATTAAAATATGAGCAGTACTTACCCGTTTTCGAGCTGCATCTTCTTCCGTCGCTTCCGGGTATGGGTCTTCGGGAGCGGGCGTTCCTTCTTGATTGACAGTCTTCCGAGAGGCTTCCGACGGTCGCATCCATCGCGTCACTCGTAGCCGAAAGAAGCCGAACGTCGGTGCGGCTCTATACTGCGCCTGCGCACCGACGTTCGGCTTCTTTCGGAAAATCGTGACGCGATGGATGCGACCGTCGGAAGCCTCTCGGAAGACTGTCAATCAAGAAGGAACGCCCATTCCCGCAGCCCATACCCGGAAGCGACGGAGAGGATGCATCTCGTAAACGGGTAAGTACTGCACATATTTTAAAACAAATAGCCGATTCCCCTAGAGAAAACGAGCATCCATCTAAGGGGAAAAAGTGCCCTCTAAGGGTGAACCCCCACTTTAAATATGAGTTCTGGGGTCAAAAAGACCTCAGATCTCATATTTAGACTTAAATGCAAAAAAATATAAAAAATATGAAAATGTTGTCATTTCAAAAATGACAACAAAAAATGTGCCTTTAAGACGCATGGGCGGGACTGACGTTTTGACTTCACTTCCGCCCTGCTAGGTTATGGGGACGGGTGGGGGCCATCTTGCCCTCACTCGCATCCCCACACAGCAGGCTGAAGGACCCGATCGCCTCCGTCGCTACCGATGGCTCCGGTAAGCGGCGGAGGGCGCGGGCCCCTCTCCCGCCGCCGATAACGGCGATCTTGCGGCGAATCCTCTGCTGCCGTTACCGAGATATCCATCTTTAAAAACAGGACGTATATGTACATGAGTAGGTCCTTAAGTGGTTAATAAATACTACCTTGTACGGTATGACACTATGCAAGTTCTTTTTCCATTGCGCATGTTATGTGGTTACCGTATCTCTGGCTCTAACAAGACTACATGTATTTACGCTTCCTGGTGTTTATCGGAATTTGTGGTGCCAACTGATATGTGGATTCAGGACCAGATACATCTTGCTGACTGATTATATAAGCCTGTTTTGACTTGGGTGGTATATACCTCACCAAGTCAACACCATCTGGTAAGCCTCCTCCATTTATCGGTGGTGGTGTCTCTATCCTTTCACAGAGTGGGTCATATCCATGTGGAATTCTTCATTTCAACCTTTTTCTACACGTTTGGACTGTTATTTGTGTTTGGTCACAATAGAGGACTGCTTCGTTCTGATTTATTTGTTACAACATTTCTTTTTCACGGATCACAAGATTTCATGTATATGTCTGTTTGCAACATTTGACATGTGTTGTCAACGGACTTATGCACAAAATAAGCGCTACGCTTTTTTCATATTCACATATAATACTATATGAATAGTGGTGTAAATCCATTTCAAAATATGTTGTGCTAATATTCCATTTATAAACTCCTTTTGAGTTAGATACGTTGTATATGACAACATTTTGGAATGGATTTACACCACCATTCATGCAGTATTATATGTGTATGGAGATTGCACAGTATATATGTTTAAATACGATTGGAGTGTATTAATACTTGGATTATCCTTTGGGGTTTCCACCATCATTCACAATTTTTTCACATCCATTCTAAGAGGGGGTGCTGATTAGGAGGTGAGGGTCTGAGAGAAAGGGGGGAGGCAGGAGAGAGGGGGTGAGAGAGAGGGGGGTGGGTGAGAGAGAGAGGGGGAGAGTAAGGGGAGTGAGAGGTGGCCTGAGAGAGAGAGAGAGAAGGGGCTGAGAGGGAGGGGGTGAGAGAGAGGGGGGCTGACAAAGGATGGAGGCTAACACAGGAGGGGGGCTGACAGAGGATGGGGGCTGACAGAGGACGGGGGCTGACAAAGGACGGCTGATACAGGAGGGGGGCTGACAGAGGGGGACTGACAGAGGAGGGGGCTGACATAGGGGGACTGACAGAGCAGATGAGAGAGACCTCAGGGGACACACAGTGCACACCATGGAGAAAGACGGGACGCCGGGAGCAAATGGCCATGATCACCCACAGTCCAGCCCCACCGGACCATTTACAGACCCTCATGTCCGCCGCCGTTCAGCGAATCACAGGGCACCCACTGCCCATTGCTGAGCTGGGCTCAGAGCACACCGGTGTTCCAGCAGTGTGTGATAGTGATGGCGGCTACGGGATTCACCCCTCTAGATGTTGTGGGCGGGGCCAGGGATCCAGCTGCCCCACGCTATGCCACTGGTCACAGGACGGTTGGACTGCTGGTATGTGTCCGGGTTTCAGGCGGGTGGAATCAAGAGCACATGTGTCAAAACCCGGACAGGTGGCAACCCTATCCCTGGGGCACCCACAAGCCTGAGTTAGTGATTAGGGAAGATGGTGAAAGACTGTTACTGTTGTTATCTATCTGGAATAATTATGTTTTTCAGTAAAGCTTTTGAAACTTTGCCCTTGCCTGGTCTGTAGTTACTAAAGAGATGTAATTCAAGTAACCGCAACACACATATGTAGTTTCTAGCCTGGGTCAGAAAGCACATTGGGGTATGAAGACAGCAATGCAGGAGTAACGTGGTGCATCGTAAAGCAAGTGGCTACCATGTGTAACATAGGTTTACCAAGCAACCTGTCATGAAGTTTGTGCCTATGACAGGTGGGGCAGCCTTTTGTAGGAGCAAAGCTGCTCCATTCATTCCAGTGTGAACGCTTCACACTGGAGCATTGCGCTAGCAGGACGGCAAAAAAAGTCCTGCTAGCCGCATCTTTGAAGCAGTGTATTTACCGCTCCTTCACCGCTGATGCCCAGGAGGGGGGCTGATGCCCATTGAACTCAATGAGACAGCCCAGCTATACCGCGGGGGCGCTAGTGAGGGGTAAAACCGCCCCGAAATGCGCCGCAAATCCGCCCACAGCGTCGGCAGTAAAAATAGCGGAGTTTTACCACCGCCGCTATGAGTGGCTCAGTGTCAAAAAAAGGTGTCAAAAAAAGGAAAAAAAGTCATTTAAAACTACTTGCGGCTATAATTAATTGTCGGGTCCCAGCAATACAGACAAAAGTAATTGAAAAAAAAACAACATGGGTTCCCCCCTTAGTCCATTACCAGGCCCTTTGTGTCTGGTATGAATATTAAGGGGAAAAATGTGTGAGGGTCCCCCCCAAATTCCATAAAATGGTGCAGGGTTCCCCTTAAAAAAAATGGCGCAGGGTTCCCCTTAATATCCATACCAAACCTGAAGGACCTGAAATGGAATTTGGGGGGGACCTCCACACAATTTATTTTGGTTCGGGGTTCCCCTTAATATTCATACCACACCCAAAGAGCCTGGTAATGGACTTAGGGGGGAACCCATGCTGTTTTTTTTTCAATTGCTTTTATCTGTATTGCCGGAGCCCGACAATTCATTATAGCTGCAAGTAGTTTTAACCACTTAAGGACCGCCTCCTGCACATTTACGTTGGCAGAATGGCACGGCTGGGCACAGGCACGTACCTGTACATCCTCTTTAAGTGCCCAGCCGTGGGTGGCACGCGCCCGTGACCTGGTCCGAAGCTCCGTGACCGCTGCCGCGGGACCCACGGACCCGATCGCTGCCGGTGTCCGCGATCGGTCACAGGAGCTGAAGAACGGGGAGAGGTGTGTATAAACACACCTTCCCCGTTCTTCACAGTGGCAATGTCACTGATCGTCTGTTCCCTGATATAGGAAAAGGCGATCAGTGACGTCACATGTCCAGCCCTGCCCTCCTACAGTTAGAAACACATATGAGGTCGCACATAACCTCTACAGTGCCCCCTAGTGGTTAACTCCTAAACTGCACTGTCATTTTCACAGTAAACAATGCATTTTTATAGCATTTTGTTTGCTGTGAAAATGACAATGGTCCCAAAAATGTGTCAAAATTGTCCGATGTGTCCGCCATAATGTCGCAGTCACGAAAAAAAACTATCCCCTATTTTGTAAACGCTATATATTTTGCGCAAACCAATCGGTAAACGCTTATTGCGATTTTTTTTTACCAAAAATATGTAGAAGAATACGTATCGGCCTAGACTGAGACTATAAACTTTGTTTATAGCGCAAAAAATAAAAACCGCAGAGGTGATCAAATACCACCAAAAGAAAGCTCTATTTGTGGGAAAAAAAGGATGCCAATTTTGTTTGGGAGCAACATGGCACGACCACGCAATTGTCAGTTAAAGTGACGCAGTGCCGAATCGCAAAAACTGCCCAGGTCCTTTACCTGCATATTGGTCCGGATCTTAAGTGGTTAATCAAATTTTTTTTTCTTTAGAAATGTCATTTTGTTCAGGGACTTTTCTAAGCACGGGAAATATGCGCTACTTTACAGGCATACTATAGACACCCCCAGGTATACAATTTAAGGGAATATTTCTCTTTTATTTGCATTGATACATGTCCCCTGGGGCAGGACCCAGGTCCCCAAACACTTTTTATGACAAAAACTTGCATATTAGCCTTTAAAATTAGCACTTTTGATTTTTCATGTTCATGTCCCATAGACTTTAACGGTGTTCGAACAAATTTTTTGCTTTTTCTGCTGGTGTTCGGTTCATCCCTAGTAACTATATTAGCTCTTACAAATACATATATAATATATATCCTTATATAGCCTTTTACAACTTTCTTTAAACGTGTCTCTGTGGTGACAGGGTCACTTTGATTCTATACACACTAAAGAATAGAGTCCACACTGCACACGTCTATCTTCTTGGTGCCCCCTCCTCCTGTTCTTCTCATCTTCTTGTCCCTCTGCCCAGTAGTGGTTCAATACTTTATGCAGGGGTTTGATCATTCATTGATGCTTGCAAGCTGCAGCTTCTAGATAGTGAGGATGGACAATCATGATTGAGTCCCTGTGCTGACAAGACCTACACCGTAAAGGTGAAGAAGTGGAGACTCAACAGTACAGCCATCTTGTGCCACTCACATTTCCTCAATCTGGCTCTCAGGGGGATCAATACACATCAACCCTTCTGCCTTTCCTGCCTGACCATGGCTCCTTTATATCTCTTCTTTCCCAAGCCAGGGCTAGGTAGACAGAGTATAGAGTTCTGCTGCCTGTGAATACAGTGACATACCTCCTTTGAATGACAATTGCACGGTCATACAACACTGTACTCAAATGATTTTTTCCCACAAATAGAGCTTTCGTTTGGTGGTATTTGATCACCTCTGCAGTTTTTATTTTTTATAAAAAAAAAAAAAATACCAAATTTAAATAAATATATATATTTTTTTATATTTTGTTATACAATTTCCTTCATTGATGTGTGCTGATGAGGCTGCACTGATGGGCATTGGTTGGCTGCACTGATGGGCACCGATTGGCTGCACTGATAGGCACTGATAGGCGGCACTGGTGGGCACTGATAGGCGGTACTGGTGGGCACTGAGAGGTGACACTGAGAGGTGGCACTGAAGTGCATTGATAAGTAGCACTGGTGGGCACTGAGAAGTGGCACTAATAGGTGGCATTGATAGGTGGCACTGATAGCTGGCAGTGATGGGCACTGATGGGTGGCAGTGATGGGCACTGATGGGTGGCAGTAATGGGCACTGATGGGTGGCAGTAATGGGCACTGATAGGCAGCACTGCTAGGTGGTACAGATGAGGCACTGATTGGCACCACTGGTGGGCAATAGGTGGCACTTGTGAGCATTGATAGGTGGCACTCATGAGCATTGATAGGAGGCACTGGTGGTCACTGTGGGCACTTGCAGGTGGCAATGGTAGGTGGCACTGGCATGGGGGTACTGACTACACAGAGGAGGCAGAATTGCCTCCTTCCTCTTCGGGACCGATGTCCCTTACACATAAGCCGGTGATCAGCTTTTTTTTCTCCTCACGCTCTTAGCGTGAAGAGAAAAAAAAACGATTGCCATCTTTTGTTTACATCACGTGATCAGCTGTCATTGGCTGACAGCTGATCACGTGGTAAGGGGCCGAGACCGGGTGATCACAGCGCGCGGGGAGTGCTCAAAAGGGGAGGATGTCTATTGATGGCATTTTGGGGTCCGCGATGTAGCTATTCGGCTCTAGCGCTGGCGCCAATTGGTTAAAGGAGAATTAACCAAGAAAAAGGTTAATTAAATCCACAATAGCTTTTTTATAACTACTATTCCTTTTTATATTGACTCTTAAAATTTACAAATGCAGAAATTTCGAATTTTGATGCAAGGTTTAGCACTAGGAAACACTTTTTAAAAGATAAAAAGTTAATTTTATACACAACTATATGTATCAGACCAAAATGAGGGACAAATGAGGAGGAAAGAGGGACAGAGGGACATTTCTCCAAATCAGGAACAGTCCCTTTAAAATCAGGGACAGTTGGGAGCTATGCAGTGACAGGCATTGAGAGTCTTAGGCCCCTTTCACACGGAGCAGACAGATCTGCTGGTGGACTCCGCCAGTGTGAAAGGGGACAAACCTATAGGACTCCAGGATTTAGCTGAATGAGGGATGGCCCCGCTCATCCTGGGACTGTTGGGAGGTATGCTACAATGCTGCATTTTTTTAAATGTGGTTGGTGCATAAGAGAATCATGGAAGCCAATTTTCCAAAATTACAAACAGATATAAAAAAATACATTTTCTAAATGGTACACTTATATTCAGCAATAGCAACATTTACATTGCTGTTAGTTTTATTGCATTCATTGGTTTCACATTTAAAAAGGCTCTTTTACTCAAGTGACACGCTATAGCATTTTCCTTCGCTCCTCCCCCGACAGCTCCAAGAAGTTACGTAATGAGGAGAGGGGCTGCGTAGCTGGGTCACACAGACAGTAAATAGAGAGGGCTATGAGATGCAAGAAAGGAGGGGGTTTGCGAGGGAGTCTTTTGAAGTAGTTAAATTTGCAAGCAAGTTTAGAGGTGCATTGCGAAAGATTAGAAATAAGTTTAAGGTAAGGATGAATTATATATGCATGTCCACACTGTATTTCAATTATTTCTATCCTACTATTTTTTTATGAACAATATTGATTTGTAAACTTACTTTTGCATAGCTACCAACTGTCCCTTTTTTCGAGGGACTGTCCCTGATTTGAAACAAAGTCCCTCTGTCCTCCTCATTTGTCCCTCATTTTGTTCTGATCTATATAGTTCTATATAAAATGCACTATTTATCTTTCAAAAGGTTTTCCCGGTGCTAAATATTTCATCAAATTACAATATACGGTCGGGATACCTGGCCGTGTGTATGCTCCACCACAGGCTTTCCCCATAGAAAAACTGCCGCCTTAAAAACCGCCAGGAATCCCGTCAGGAAAAAAGAAAAGGGGAAAGGGAATAGCCGCTCTAGGTGGGAACCCAAACGAACATCCACCGTTGCAGACAACTCAGGTGCAGGCAATGCACTTAGCAAAGCAGGAACAAAGATTGTCTCTGGACAGCCGCACACTGAACAAATTGTAGCCTTTATTGAAAAAAGGACAGCACTACAAGTTACAGCAAAGTGAAGTAAAATTAAACCCCACCCTGACGCGTTTCGCACTAACACTAGTGCTTAGTCATATGACTAAGCACTAGTGTTAGTGCGAAACGCGTCAGAGGTTGGGTTTTATTTTACTTCACTTTGCTGTGACTTGTAGTGCTGTCCTTTTTTCAATAAAGGCTACAATTTGTTGAGTGTGTGGCTGTCCAGAGACAATCTTTGTTCCTGCTTAGGAAAAAAGAAAACATGTTTTCATTTTTCCTGTCGGGAAAACTGGCATGGAGCATACACACGAACAGTTTTCCCAGCCAAAAGCTGTCATGGCAGTTTTCCCAACAGGAAAACTGGTCGCGTGTACGAGGCATAAAGCCTCTTACACATGGGCAAGAATCTCGTCAGGAAAAAAACGTTGTTTTTCCCGACGAGATTCTTGGCAAGAATCTCTTGCCGCCTGAGTGTACAGACAGACCTTTTAAAAGAACCGCGGTTTTCTTGAAAGGCAAGAACGCGGTGACGACCTTCAATTCCGTCGCCAACATTTTGCTTCACCCTACCTATGCTGTGGAAGCTACTGCGCATACGTCAAAGTCATTTCGAGCATGCACGGGTTTCCACGGCGATAGTTAAGTCTACACACTCTCGGGTTTCTCGTCGGGAAACAGGCCAATAAGAATCTTGACGAGAAAATAGAGAGCAGGTTCTCTATTTTTCTCGTAGAGATTCTGGCCAGATTTCCAGGCGAGAAACCTGAAAGCCTCGTACACACGCTCGGTTTAGCTCTGCCAGCAGTTTTCTTGCTGGTTCTTGCCGAGAAAACCGAGCGTGTGTACGAGGCTTTAGGCTTTTTTAGAGACAGAATGTGTTGTTCCAGGAGGAAACTCATTGGGATCCTTGTGATATGGGGAAATGTGATGGCCATTATGGAATCCCAGCTGAAATATTCCACAGGCTGCTCTAGACCTCCTATAACCTAGAGGTAAAAGGGTTAGGGTGAGGGAGGGTAAGCTTATATTCACATGAGTGGTGGTGGTAATGGAAAAGATGTCATCAAAGACTGTGAAAAGAGAACTGTTGTTTGGTGGAAATGTGCAACCGAAGGGATTTGGTGTCATCACTGAGGCTCGGTTCACATTTGAGTGGTCCGATGCGTGCTGGTCCACTGTTTCAGGTCCAATTTCAGCAGAGCATTTTTGTGCAAAACGCACCGAACCCGCTGCTGAGATATGTGAACCGGCTCCATAGAGAGCCGGTCAAAATCTCCTGCTATTGCTTACCTGTTTATAGTGCAAAAAATAAAAACCACAGAGGTGATCAAATACCACCAAAAGAATGCTCTATTTGTGGGAAAAAAAGGACGTCAATTTTGTTTGGGAGCCACGCCACACAACCGCGCAATAGTCAGTTAAAGCGACACAGTGCCGAATCGCAATCGCATTTAGCAACAAAATGGTCCGGGACTGAAGTGGTTAAAGAGGAGTTCCGCCCCCCTCCAAAAATGTTAAGTCGGCAGCTACAAATACTGTAGCTGCTGACTATTAAAACGGTTGCAAACCGCTGCACTTTTTTTCTTACCTGCAAGGCAAAGGCATGTGCTAGTATGCACAGCATATGTGAAACTTACCTCAAAACATGTCATCTGGGTTTGCACATGGGAGCCCCTGTCACGGCACAGGGCTCTGAAGAAATGGCACGGGCGTCTGTTCCTTCAGAGCGCATGTGCCAGTGATGTTAGTTTGAACAGTGCATGTTTAGAAGATATTTACACTATCTATAGGTAAGCCTTATGCCGGGTACAGACGATCGGAAATTCCGACAACAAAACCGTGAATTATTTTTCTGACGGATGTTGGCTCAAACTTCAAAATACAAAAAGATACTTGGTGGGCACACCCTAAAAATGCTATACATCTAAGCTGGTGCTGCTATAAGACCAAATACAGTACAAAACAGATTATAGCGCACACATGCAAAAATGACATTTATCCTGCAAGGCTAGTTAAAAACACCTGAACATATTCAAAAATACGGGGGTTTGGTCACACTATATAGTCATATAGTGCTAAGCCCACTTACTGCGACAAAGTACCCCGAATTAGTGGGTCCTACCCTAGTAATAGAATGAAAGAACCTGGGTCTCAACCATGGGAGATATACTCCTCTATGTGGGAGAACTGAAGGGATTCTTCCTATACAATGGTGGCCACTAATGTGAGGTAATGAAGAGGGGGAGGGGTGCTCCAGCCAAGAGACCTGGTCAGGGTCTATACAAAATACAAAAAGATACTTGGTGGGCACACCCTAAAAATGCTATACATCTAAGCTGGTGCTGCTATAAGACCAAATACAGTACAAAACAGATTATAGCGCACACATGCAAAAATGACATTTATCCTGCAAGGCTAGTTAAAAACACCTGAACATATTCAAAAATACGGGGGTTTGGTCACACTATATAGTCATATAGTGCTAAGCCCACTTACTGCGACAAAGTACCCCGAATTAGTGGGTCCTACCCTAGTAATAGAATGAAAGAACCTGGGTCTCAACCATGGGAGATATACTCCTCTATGTGGGAGAACTGAAGGGATTCTTCCTATACAATGGTGGCCACTAATGTGAGGTAATGAAGAGGGGGAGGGGTGCTCCAGCCAAGAGACCTGGTCAGGGTCTATACAAAATACAAAAAGATACTTGGTGGGCACACCCTAAAAATGCTATACATCTAAGCTGGTGCTGCTATAAGACCAAATACAGTACAAAACAGATTATAGCGCACACATGCAAAAATGACATTTATCCTGCAAGGCTAGTTAAAAACACCTGAACATATTCAAAAATACGGGGGTTTGGTCACACTATATAGTCATATAGTGCTAAGCCCACTTACTGCGACAAAGTACCCCGAATTAGTGGGTCCTACCCTAGTAATAGAATGAAAGAACCTGGGTCTCAACCATGGGAGATATACTCCTCTATGTGGGAGAACTGAAGGGATTCTTCCTATACAATGGTGGCCACTAATGTGAGGTAATGAAGAGGGGGAGGGGTGCTCCAGCCAAGAGACCTGGTCAGGGTCTATACAAAATACAAAAAGATACTTGGTGGGCACACCCTAAAAATGCTATACATCTAAGCTGGTGCTGCTATAAGACCAAATACAGTACAAAACAGATTATAGCGCACACATGCAAAAATGACATTTATCCTGCAAGGCTAGTTAAAAACACCTGAACATATTCAAAAATACGGGGGTTTGGTCACACTATATAGTCATATAGTGCTAAGCCCACTTACTGCGACAAAGTACCCCGAATTAGTGGGTCCTACCCTAGTAATAGAATGAAAGAACCTGGGTCTCAACCATGGGAGATATACTCCTCTATGTGGGAGAACTGAAGGGATTCTTCCTATACAATGGTGGCCACTAATGTGAGGTAATGAAGAGGGGGAGGGGTGCTCCAGCCAAGAGACCTGGTCAGGGTCTATACAAAATACAAAAAGATACTTGGTGGGCACACCCTAAAAATGCTATACATCTAAGCTGGTGCTGCTATAAGACCAAATACAGTACAAAACAGATTATAGCGCACACATGCAAAAATGACATTTATCCTGCAAGGCTAGTTAAAAACACCTGAACATATTCAAAAATACGGGGGTTTGGTCACACTATATAGTCATATAGTGCTAAGCCCACTTACTGCGACAAAGTACCCCGAATTAGTGGGTCCTACCCTAGTAATAGAATGAAAGAACCTGGGTCTCAACCATGGGAGATATACTCCTCTATGTGGGAGAACTGAAGGGATTCTTCCTATACAATGGTGGCCACTAATGTGAGGTAATGAAGAGGGGGAGGGGTGCTCCAGCCAAGAGACCTGGTCAGGGTCTATACAAAATACAAAAAGATACTTGGTGGGCACACCCTAAAAATGCTATACATCTAAGCTGGTGCTGCTATAAGACCAAATACAGTACAAAACAGATTATAGCGCACACATGCAAAAATGACATTTATCCTGCAAGGCTAGTTAAAAACACCTGAACATATTCAAAAATACGGGGGTTTGGTCACACTATATAGTCATATAGTGCTAAGCCCACTTACTGCGACAAAGTACCCCGAATTAGTGGGTCCTACCCTAGTAATAGAATGAAAGAACCTGGGTCTCAACCATGGGAGATATACTCCTCTATGTGGGAGAACTGAAGGGATTCTTCCTATACAATGGTGGCCACTAATGTGAGGTAATGAAGAGGGGGAGGGGTGCTCCAGCCAAGAGACCTGGTCAGGGTCTATACAAAATACAAAAAGATACTTGGTGGGCACACCCTAAAAATGCTATACATCTAAGCTGGTGCTGCTATAAGACCAAATACAGTACAAAACAGATTATAGCGCACACATGCAAAAATGACATTTATCCTGCAAGGCTAGTTAAAAACACCTGAACATATTCAAAAATACGGGGGTTTGGTCACACTATATAGTCATATAGTGCTAAGCCCACTTACTGCGACAAAGTACCCCGAATTAGTGGGTCCTACCCTAGTAATAGAATGAAAGAACCTGGGTCTCAACCATGGGAGATATACTCCTCTATGTGGGAGAACTGAAGGGATTCTTCCTATACAATGGTGGCCACTAATGTGAGGTAATGAAGAGGGGGAGGGGTGCTCCAGCCAAGAGACCTGGTCAGGGTCTATACAAAATACAAAAAGATACTTGGTGGGCACACCCTAAAAATGCTATACATCTAAGCTGGTGCTGCTATAAGACCAAATACAGTACAAAACAGATTATAGCGCACACATGCAAAAATGACATTTATCCTGCAAGGCTAGTTAAAAACACCTGAACATATTCAAAAATACGGGGGTTTGGTCACACTATATAGTCATATAGTGCTAAGCCCACTTACTGCGACAAAGTACCCCGAATTAGTGGGTCCTACCCTAGTAATAGAATGAAAGAACCTGGGTCTCAACCATGGGAGATATACTCCTCTATGTGGGAGAACTGAAGGGATTCTTCCTATACAATGGTGGCCACTAATGTGAGGTAATGAAGAGGGGGAGGGGTGCTCCAGCCAAGAGACCTGGTCAGGGTCTATACAAAATACAAAAAGATACTTGGTGGGCACACCCTAAAAATGCTATACATCTAAGCTGGTGCTGCTATAAGACCAAATACAGTACAAAACAGATTATAGCGCACACATGCAAAAATGACATTTATCCTGCAAGGCTAGTTAAAAACACCTGAACATATTCAAAAATACGGGGGTTTGGTCACACTATATAGTCATATAGTGCTAAGCCCACTTACTGCGACAAAGTACCCCGAATTAGTGGGTCCTACCCTAGTAATAGAATGAAAGAACCTGGGTCTCAACCATGGGAGATATACTCCTCTATGTGGGAGAACTGAAGGGATTCTTCCTATACAATGGTGGCCACTAATGTGAGGTAATGAAGAGGGGGAGGGGTGCTCCAGCCAAGAGACCTGGTCAGGGTCTATACAAAATACAAAAAGATACTTGGTGGGCACACCCTAAAAATGCTATACATCTAAGCTGGTGCTGCTATAAGACCAAATACAGTACAAAACAGATTATAGCGCACACATGCAAAAATGACATTTATCCTGCAAGGCTAGTTAAAAACACCTGAACATATTCAAAAATACGGGGGTTTGGTCACACTATATAGTCATATAGTGCTAAGCCCACTTACTGCGACAAAGTACCCCGAATTAGTGGGTCCTACCCTAGTAATAGAATGAAAGAACCTGGGTCTCAACCATGGGAGATATACTCCTCTATGTGGGAGAACTGAAGGGATTCTTCCTATACAATGGTGGCCACTAATGTGAGGTAATGAAGAGGGGGAGGGGTGCTCCAGCCAAGAGACCTGGTCAGGGTCTATACAAAATACAAAAAGATACTTGGTGGGCACACCCTAAAAATGCTATACATCTAAGCTGGTGCTGCTATAAGACCAAATACAGTACAAAACAGATTATAGCGCACACATGCAAAAATGACATTTATCCTGCAAGGCTAGTTAAAAACACCTGAACATATTCAAAAATACGGGGGTTTGGTCACACTATATAGTCATATAGTGCTAAGCCCACTTACTGCGACAAAGTACCCCGAATTAGTGGGTCCTACCCTAGTAATAGAATGAAAGAACCTGGGTCTCAACCATGGGAGATATACTCCTCTATGTGGGAGAACTGAAGGGATTCTTCCTATACAATGGTGGCCACTAATGTGAGGTAATGAAGAGGGGGAGGGGTGCTCCAGCCAAGAGACCTGGTCAGGGTCTATACAAAATACAAAAAGATACTTGGTGGGCACACCCTAAAAATGCTATACATCTAAGCTGGTGCTGCTATAAGACCAAATACAGTACAAACCAGATTATAGCGCACACATGCAAAAATGACATTTATCCTGCAAGGCTAGTTAAAAACACCTGAACATATTCAAAAATACGGGGGTTTGGTCACACTATATAGTCATATAGTGCTAAGCCCACTTACTGCGACAAAGTACCCCGAATTAGTGGGTCCTACCCTAGTAATAGAATGAAAGAACCTGGGTCTCAACCATGGGAGATATACTCCTCTATGTGGGAGAACTGAAGGGATTCTTCCTATACAATGGTGGCCACTAATGTGAGGTAATGAAGAGGGGGAGGGGTGCTCCAGCCAAGAGACCTGGTCAGGGTCTATACAAAATACAAAAAGATACTTGGTGGGCACACCCTAAAAATGCTATACATCTAAGCTGGTGCTGCTATAAGACCAAATACAGTACAAAACAGATTATAGCGCACACATGCAAAAATGACATTTATCCTGCAAGGCTAGTTAAAAACACCTGAACATATTCAAAAATACGGGGGTTTGGTCACACTATATAGTCATATAGTGCTAAGCCCACTTACTGCGACAAAGTTCCCCGAATTAGTGGGTCCTACCCTAGTAATAGAATGAAAGAACCTGGGTCTCAACCATGGGAGATATACTCCTCTATGTGGGAGAACTGAAGGGATTCTTCCTATACAATGGTGGCCACTAATGTGAGGTAATGAAGAGGGGGAGGGGTGCTCCAGCCAAGAGACCTGGTCAGGGTCTATACAAAATACAAAAAGATACTTGGTGGGCACACCCTAAAAATGCTATACATCTAAGCTGGTGCTGCTATAAGACCAAATACAGTACAAAACAGATTATAGCGCACACATGCAAAAATGACATTTATCCTGCAAGGCTAGTTAAAAACACCTGAACATATTCAAAAATACGGGGGTTTGGTCACACTATATAGTCATATAGTGCTAAGCCCACTTACTGCGACAAAGTACCCCGAATTAGTGGGTCCTACCCTAGTAATAGAATGAAAGAACCTGGGTCTCAACCATGGGAGATATACTCCTCTATGTGGGAGAACTGAAGGGATTCTTCCTATACAATGGTGGCCACTAATGTGAGGTAATGAAGAGGGGGAGGGGTGCTCCAGCCAAGAGACCTGGTCAGGGTCTATACAAAATACAAAAAGATACTTGGTGGGCACACCCTAAAAATGCTATACATCTAAGCTGGTGCTGCTATAAGACCAAATACAGTACAAAACAGATTATAGCGCACACATGCAAAAATGACATTTATCCTGCAAGGCTAGTTAAAAACACCTGAACATATTCAAAAATACGGGGGTTTGGTCACACTATATAGTCATATAGTGCTAAGCCCACTTACTGCGACAAAGTACCCCGAATTAGTGGGTCCTACCCTAGTAATGTTGGCTCAAACTTGTCTTGCATCCACACGGTCACACAAATGTTGTCGGAAATTCCGAACGCCAAGAATGCGGTAACATACAAGATGTACAACGGCACTATTAAAGGGAAGTTCAATACCAGTCGTGTTAGTAGAAGTTTGGTGAGAGACGATTCGTGCTTTTCAGCCTCGTGCTTTTCAGTCCGTTACAGCGTGACAAATGTGCTATCTCCATTACAAACGCTAGTTTTACCAGACCGAGCGCTTCCGTCTTGTACTTGATTCAGAGCATGTGTAGAATTTTGTGTGTGTCGAGATTGGCTACACACAATTTCCGACAACAACTTTTGTTGTCGGAAAATCTGAGAACCAGCTCTCAAATTTTTGTTGTCGGAAATTCCGACAGCAAATGTCCGATGGAGCCTACACACGGTCAGAATTTCCAACAAGCTCCCATTGAACATTTGTTGTTGGAAATTACGACTGTGTGTACGCTGCATTAGGCTTACCTATAGGTAAAACTTAAAGATAGAAGTTTACTTCCTCTTTAAGGAACTTACCTGTCCAGGCATTCAGCGATGTCTTTACCCGACCTGATTCATAAATCGGCTTTCGGGTGCTGGCGCTGCCATCTTGGCTAAGATGCTGTGCATGCGCGAATTACACTGCACTCTGTGAATGGGCTGGCTGCAGGGGGAAGGAGGAGAATTAAACTTTAAAAAAACAGATACCCGCTCCCCCTTCCCTCAAAATGTGCCACATGTAAAAGCGGAGGGGGGAGGAGGCAGACAAGTGGCATTTCCCCATTTGGGTGGAGCTCCGCTTTAAATCTTGAGTTTCCGTACCTCTGTACAGGATGGGAACAGCTTCCATTGCTCTGGGAGACAAGCAGCTGGCGGAAGGAGTGCCGTCAACATCTCCCTTGCTGCTAGAGGCCACTCCACCTATAAGACCCACTTAGTGAACTATGTGTGCCAGTTACTTGCAACACACCCCTGCAAAGGTGAAGTCCGGCAATTATAGTCCCTAAGGTTTTTTTTTAATAAAAATAAAAAACATGCCTATACTTACCTGCTCTGTACAATCGTTTTGCACAGTGCAGCCCCAACCCTCATTTTCTGGGGTCCCCTGTCAACACTCCAGGCCCCTGCTTTTTATCGATTGCTCCCATGGAAGGCCGCTTTCCCTGGGGGCACCCATGCAGGCTCGCTCCCGAGTCCCGCTGCTGTGTCGACACTCCAGGCCCCTGCTTTTTATCGATTGCTCCCATGGAAGGCCGCTATCCCTGGGGGCACCCATGCAGGGCTCGCTCCTGAGTCCCGCTGCTGTGTCGACACTCCAAGCCCCTGCTTTTTATCGATTGCTCCCATGGAAGGCCGCTTTCCCTGCATAGAATGCATTAAGGTGAAAAACCTTGAGGCTTTACAACCACTTTAAGAGGCACTCTCATACAGATGTAAGTTCTTCAGAGGCATACTTCAGTGCTGGGATCTTCAGGGTGAACCCCAGGTTCAGATGATTTTAAATCCTGATGGTGATAGGCGACATTCTTGATTGCCTTGTGGGTATCATTTTCTATCTCTCTCTCCCTTTACGGTCTCAGCTCTCTCTATCTTGGGCTCTCTACGGGGGAAGATCCTTTCCTTTCCGCTGTCTATCTTATCTAACACTGGTCCAGTGGGCGGACCAAGAGAACGGTCCACCAAAAACCAAAGAACTGGGAAAGGCATTAACTCCTACCCTCCTAGCCAGAACAGCATCTACCTGTATCTGGCTATTTCAACCTGCTTATACACAAGGGGCCGGATTCAGATACCTGAGCGTATCTTTCCTCCGGCGTAACGTATCTCCAATACGTTAGGCCGCTGTAACTTTGGGCGCAAGTTCTTTATTCAGAAAGAACTTGCGCCCTTATTTACGGCGGCGTAACGTATGTGTTGCGGCGTAAGGCCACGTAATTCAAATGGGGATGTTGGGGGCGTGTTGTATTTAAATTTGACTTGACCCCGCGGTTTTTCCGTCTTTTTTTAACGGCGCATGCGCCGTCCGTAAAATAACCCAGTGTGCATTGCGCCAAAGTACGCCGCAAGGACGTATTGGAATCGACGTGATCGTAAATGACTTTCAGCCCTATTCACGAACGACTTACGCAAACGACGTAACATTTTCAAAATTTGATGCCATACTTAACATAGGATACGCCGCACATACCCCTCCTATAGCAGGGGTAATGTAACGCCGGAAAAAGCCGAACACAAACGATGTAAAAAAAAGCGCCGGGCGGTCATTCGTTTTTTTGAATCGGCGTAAATACAAATTTGCATATTCCTTGCGTAAACATACGGAAGGGCCACCTAGCGGTCAGCCAGAAAATGCAGCCTAAGATACGACGGTGTAAGACACTTACACCTGTCGGATCTTAGGAATATCTATGCGTAACTGATTCTATGAATCAGGCGCATAGATACGACCGAGCGCACTCAGAGATACGACGGCGTATCAGGAGATACGCCGTCGTATCTCCTTTCTGAATTTGGCCCAAGGATTAGAGCACATTTATATCTCACTTATTTGCCAATTTTGTGTTTGTAAAATCACATTTTGTGCTAGCTGCTTGTAGAGTAGGAGTTTTTTTATACATATATCATGAGATGTGAAGTCTTTAGAATTTAAAAGTAATCAGCAAAGGAGAAGCTGCAAAGCACGCAGGGAATCCAAGAAGTTGAATAAAGAGATGGCCAGCAGACGGTTAAGTAAAGTAAACGTATATTGGATTGTCAATAATAACTCTTGTTTGTATTGTTACAACAATGCTGGTGTTATAAAATGAAAATGCGTGCTGTGACTATAGACCTCTTTTAAGGAAAGTAGTTTATATAGCTCCTAGAATACTTCAAAGTTTAGCCTTTAATCTGACAGCCACATTCATGGACAAATATAAGGCTACATTCACACGTGCATTTCTACCCAACAGTGTGCAGATGCAAGTAAATCAGCCGTGATTAGCAATGGCTCCCGCAGCTAATTACAGCCACTTGCATGTAATCGTCATGTGGCAACTACCTACAAGTGATCGGCCCTGGAGTCTGCCTCCAGGGCTGATCACTCGCAGGTAATCATCACATTGTAGCGATTACATGCAAATTCTGCAATTAGCTGCGGGAGGCAACCCCATTAAAAGCAATTGGAGGCTGCTGTTTTCTCACATCTACTGTACAAGCTGTGAGGCCAACACTCAGATGTGAATGTGGCCGAAGGAGGAAATATACAAACATCTATAGCTAAGGCTTGGAAAACACCTACTCTGAATTTAGCCAATACCAAACATAGAATGAACCAAACTCTTACATGCAAAGATGAAAGCTTTAAAAACAGTCTAAAAAAGTTGAATAATTAAACATTTCTTGCCACCAGACTTCGAAGACCAAGTACTTTTACCATGAGTATTTAATGTGTAGATATATCATCATTACCCTCTGGGGGTAACCTACCTTCGGGAACCTCCTATCCCCCCTCCTTGTTGTAGACCCCTTCTCCTCCTTATTTTTCATATTACCATATATACTCAAGTATAAGCCGACCCGAATATAAGCCGAGGCACCTGATTTTACCACAAAAAAATGGGAAAACTTATTGACTTGAGTATAAGCCTAGGGTGTCCATCTGCATGCCTCACTTTGCCTCACTGTGTCCATACCTCACTGTGCCCATGCCTCACTATGCCCATGCCTCACTATGCCCATGGCTCACTGTGTCCATGACTAGACTGATGTTTAACATGGGAGTCTATGGAAGGGGTGCCTGGCTTTGAAAAATCGGTGCTCCCCAGCCGTAGGTCTCCCAGACAACAAACTTTGCACACTTGTATAGCAGAAATGGGGCTACATGTGTGCCAAGGTCCGGGGTCCAATGGACCTATGACCGGCCGGCACTGGGTCCCCAAGTTCACCACAGAAATTAACGTTTAACATGGGAGTCTATGGAAGGGGTGCCTGGCTTTGAAAAATTGGTGCTCCCTGGCCGTAGGTCCTCCAGACAACAAACTTTGCACACTTATAGAGGATAAATGTGGCTACATGTGTGCCAAGTTCCGGGTCCAAGGGAACCTACGCCCGGCCGGTACCGGGACCCCAAAGTCACCTCAGAAGCAAGTTATGAGACAGGAGCACTCGTTCTGGTAAAACTAGTATTTGTAATGGAGATAGCACATTCGTCACGCTGTAACAGACTAAAAAGCACGAAGACTGAAAAGCGCAAATCGTCTCTCACCAAAGTTTTAACACAAAATCAGCAAAAGCAGCCCAAAGGGTGGCGCCATCTGAAAGTAACTTCCCCTTTATAGTGCCGTCATACATGTTGTACGTCACCACGCTTTGCTCGAGCATTTTTATTTCACGATCGTGTGTATGCAAGGCAGGCTTGATGAGAATCACGTCGAAAAAAACATTGTTTTTTCTAGGACATTAAAAATGGTCGTGTGTACGTGGCTTTATACTCGAGTATATACGGTACCTTTTTAATTCAGGTAAACTCCACTATAGTTGGTTGACATACCATAATATTATGCTGATATTAGGCCCCATATCAGCGGGAGATTAACCATAATGTTCCATTATTGAAAAAAGCACCAAATATACTAGCGACTCTACATGAATTGACATATATAAGGTAGATTCTGGTTTAGATAGATAACTATTCATTTACTGCATTGGTCTGTCCTAATTTAATTCTTAAAGCGGAGGTTCACCCTAAAAACTTTTTTTCACTGTACATGCCGTATTATTATTCTTTTCCACCCAGATTCCGGGTTCTCGCTCCCGCGGGAGTAGGCGTTCCTATGCAGCGGCGCAATGTCACCTGGGACTTAGCTTAGATGATTGACGTGCTTGAAAAACTTTCCCCTGGCGGATAAGGCGCGTCACGAGTTTCTGAAAATAGCCGAACTGGGAGTCGGCTCTATATGGTGCTATACGGCCGTGTAGAGCTGACTGTGCACGAAGAACTCGTGACGCGCCTTATCCACTGGGGGAAAGTTTTTATCAAGCACGTCAATCATCTAGGCTAAGTCTCAGGTGACATTGCGCCGCTGCATAGGAACGCCTACTCCCGCGGGAGCGAGTACCCGGAAACCGGGTGTAAAAGAACAATAATACGGTATGTACAGCGAAAAACAATAAACAGAGAGAATACTGTACATGTCTGAAGTATGCTGAATGTAATGGTATATACATGTTTTTAGGGTGAACCTCCGCTTTAACTAAACAATTATCGGTATATGATGTCATATGCGACTAGAGATATACTTTCCTGTAATAAGATTATCTTAATGTTGTGATGTAAAAAAATCTTTATTACATTCAATGTTTTCTGATAATCTTTAATAAAATACTTGAACAAGAAATGTAGAAACATAAAACTAAAGCCTGGTTCCCATGATCTAGTTGGGATCACAAAGCCAAAATATACCAAATAATTGGTGTATGCTAAAGTGTATTCATGGACTGAGATACTTCCTGAACTACTGGGAAATCATCAGCTAGTTCATCAACAAACAGTTATTTCATTCACAGGCTGCATTCCCTGCATTCCTTTCACTTTTGGTAGATGCTGTGCCAGTTATTGACAATAGTAATATCACCACATCAACTGCAACTCCAATCATTCTCACATTCTTTCTTTGTCACGATATTATTAACTTGGCCATGATCTCATAGGCAGTCTTGCCCACATAAAGAATAGGAAAGGAGGCAAGAAGCAACATGTACAGTAGAATCCCAGCAATCCTGCATTTATAAATTACTTGATCATGAACTCTTTCTCATCCCTAAAACAGACATTTTCTTCAAAAGTAGGCATATACAATATGTACACTATATACTGTATTTAGAAGTACAGGGCTGGTGCAAGGAATTTTTACACCTTAGACAAAACCTCATTATACCACCCCCTTGGCTCTTCCCCTTACTCCACCCTTTGCCCTGCCCAGGGGCGTCATTAGGGGTGGGCTGGGGAGGCTGGAGCCCCGAATGGGTCGCTGAAAAGCCCCGAGTCTCGGCCACAAAGTATTTAATGACTAGCCCCGACTCCCGAGTCCTTCCAGCGCCAGCCAATCGTCAGCTCCCAATCTCCTATCACGCTGTGCACAGAGTTCACACAAATTAATCAAGTTGGGTTGTAGAGGAGTTGAACTGTCAAACTGTGAATGGAGGAAGACTCCTGCAATGTGAAAGATGGTGGGCCTATGAGGAGAAGGTGCGAGGGCGGGTGGAGACTTTCGAGGCACTGGGCGGGGCCTGTAAGACTTGTGTCGTAGAATGATAGGCAATGCTTCTCGAAAGAACAACGGCTCAGCTGGGAGTGGGCGTGATCAGCGCATGGGACGGGCGTGATCAGCGCATGGGGTGGGCGTGGCCTGAGCTCAGTAAATAGCCAATCGGGAGAAGGGAATGTCTTCTCATGCTAGCATCACGTGAACATGACACGTGACTTAGTTCTATCTGACATGCGCAACAGCTGAAGACGTGACATTGTGACGTCAGGAGTAGGCGTGGCTTGAGCTGATAAATAGCCGAGCGGGGGAAAGGGGCAGTGTCAGTCTGAGGAGAACAGAGAAGAGGAAGCAGCATTTCCTCGGAGCTCCGTAGGGAAGACAACTTTTCCGGACTACAGGCGGGTCACAGCGTGTCTTGTGTCCGGGGATCTTCCTCCTTTGTTCATGCTCTGAGGAACTACAACTCCCAGCATGCACAGAGTATAGAATGGGGCTTCAGCTCCCAGCATGGAATAAGATGTTACAGTACTACATATCCCAGCATGATTTTTTTTCCCCCAGCAATCTCTACATACATACCACAGCCTGCTCCCCTCCCCCTCTTCAGGAGTAATTTCACCTCACACTCCTTTCCCACGGGTGGTGGGTCTCCTCCCCCCCAGGATTTGGGTGGGTTTGGGCCTGCGGGGGGAGGAGCAGGGGCGTCATTAGGGGTGGGCTGGGGAGGCTGGAGCCCCGAATGGATCGCTGAAAAGCCCAGAGTCTCAGCCACAAAGTATTTAATGACTAGCCCAGAGTGCTGCCGAGCAGGGACCATTTTTCTGCCGTGCGCCGCCGAGTGACAGGTCTCGCCTTCTGGAGCCTGCAGCGCCTATGATGGACGTCCCACTGGTCCAATCTGGGACCGTGTGACGTCCATCATAGGCGCCACAAGCTTAGAAGGCGGGAATTACAATGCCGCCCGGCGCTCCATGCTCGGTTCGGCGGCTCTCTATGGCTCCTGAGCCGCCTCCTCTGGCTGCAGTAGCTGCATATGTGTGACGGGCACACCACGCCACATCCCTGCTCGGCGGCTCTCCTCTCCTGAGTCTCTCTCCTCCTTGGCTCCTAAGCCTCCCTGGCTGCATCGCTATGATGGGCACATTGGACGTGCCGGTGACGTCAGTGATTGTGTATGTATGTATATAGGTCAGGTCAGTGTATGTCAGGTCAGTGTAGTCTGGTCAGGTCCAGGTCAGTGTATACAGATCAGTGATTGTAGGTCAGTAATTGTGTATGTAGGTCAGGTCAGTGTAGTTTAGTTAGGTCAGTGTAGTTAGGTTAGGTCAGTGTAGTTTAGTCAGGTCAGTGTATTTAGGTCAGGTCAGTGTATGTCAGGTCAGTGTAGTCTGGTCAGGTCCAGGTCAGTGTATACAGGTCAGTTCAGTGTATGCAGGTCAGTGATTGTGTATGTAGGTCAGGTCAGTGTAGTTTAGTTAGGTCAGTGTAGTTAGGTTAGGTGAGTGTAGTTTAGTCAGGTCAGTGTATTTAGGTCAGGTCAGTGTAGTTTGACCTGACTACACTGACCTGTGTAGTTAGGTCAGTGTAGTTAGGTCAGGTCAGTGTAGTTAGGTTAGGTCAGTGTAGTTAGGTCAGCGTAGTTAGGTTAGTGTAGTTTGGTTAGGTCAGGTTAGTGTAGTTAGGTCAGGTCAGTGTAGTCAGGTTAGTGTAGTTTAGGTCAGGTTAGTGTAGTTTAGGTCAGTGTAGTTAGGTCAGGTTAGTGTAGTTAGGTCAGGTTAGTGTAGTTAGGTCAGGTTAGTGTAGTCAGGTCAGGTTAGTGTAGTCAGGTCAGTATAGTTTGACCTGACTACACTGACCTGTGTACTTAGGTCAGTGTAGTTTGACCTGACTACACTGACCTGTGTAGTTAGGTCAGTGTAGTTTAGTCAGGTCAGTGTAGTTAGGTTAGGTCAGTGTAGTTAGGTCAGTGTAGTTTAGTTAGGTCAGGTTAGTGTAGTTTAGTTAGGTCAGTGTAGTTGGGTTAGGTCAGTGTAGTTAGGTTAGGTCAGTGTGGTCAGGTCAGTGTAGTTTGACCTGACTACACTGACCTGTGTAGTTAGGTCAGTGTAGTTAGGTCAGTTTAGTGTAGTTGGGTCGGGTTAGTGCAGTGTAGTTTAGGTCAGTGTAGTTTAGGTTAGTGTAATTGGGTCAGGTCAGTGTAGTTTAGGTCAGTTTAGTTTAGGTCAGGTCAGTGTAGTTAGGTCAGTGGGGCAGACCCACAAAGCGAGTACTAGATACGCCGGCGTACTTTCAAATTTCCCGCGTCATATCTTTGTTTTGAATCCTCAAACCAAGATACAACGGCATCTGGGTTAGATCCGACAGGCGTACGTCTTCGTACGCCTTCGGATCTTAGATGCAATTCTTCAGCGTCCGCTGGGTGGCGTTCCCGTCGTAATCCGCGTCGAGTATGCAAATTAGCTATTTCCGATCCACGAACGTACGAGCGGCCGTCAAATTTTTTTACGTCGTTTCCGTTCGGCTTGCGGCGGTGTAACGTAAATCCGATCGGCGCAAGTCCGCCTAATTCAAATGGGGCGGGCACCATTTAAATTAGGCGCGTTCCTACGCTGAACGTACTGCGCATGCTCCGTCGGGTAAATTACCCGACATGCATTGCGCTAAATGATGTCGCTTGGACGTCATTTGTTTAGACGTTAACGTAAATGGCGTCCAGCGCCATTCACGGACGACTTACGCAAACGACGTGGTTTTTTAAATTTCGACGTGGGAACGACGGCCATACTTAACATGGCTTAGAACAACTAGGGCTCAGCCCTAATTTTGCGCGGCGTAACTCGACGGAAACAACCTAAAGTTAGATCGACGGGCAGCTATGCGTAACTGATTCTATGAATCAGTCGCATAGTTAGGACGGCCGTAACACAGAGATACGCCGTCGTATCTCTTTTGTGAATCTGGCCCAATGTACTTGCCTCTCTGACTTAAGGCGGCGTAGCGTAAATACGATACGCTATGCCGCCTTAAAGTTGCGGCAAACTACGTGAATCTAGCTATAGGTCAGTGTAGTTAGGTCAGTGTAGTTTAGGTCAGTGTAGTTTAGGTCAGGTTAGGTCAGTGTAGTTTAGTTAGGTCAGGTTAGGTCAGTGTAGTTAGGTCAGTGTAGTTTAGTTAGGTCAGGTTAGTGTAGTGTAATTAGGTCAGTGTAGTTTAGGTCAGTGTAGTTAGGTCAGTGTGGTCAGGTTAGTGTATTGTAGTTTAGGTCAGTGTAGTTTAGTTAGGTCAGGTTAGTGTAGTCAGGTCAGTGTAGTCAGGTCAGTGTAGTTAGGTCAGTGTAGTTAGGTCAGTGTAGTTAGGTCAGGTTAGTGTAGTCGGGTCAGTGTAGTTAGGTTAGGTCAGTATGGTTTAGGTCAGTGTAGTTTAGTTAAGTCAGTGTGGTCAGGTCAGTTTAGTTAGGTCAGTGTAGTTTAGTTAGGTCAGTGTAGTCAGTTTAGTTAGGTCAGGTTAGTTTAGTTAGTTCAGTGTAGTCAGGTCAGTGTAGTCAGTGCGCCACTCTGCCGACTGTGCCCCCCCCCCCCCACCGGTACCAGCTTGGCTTGCGGACTGAAGCCCCTGGTCTTTTTTGCACCTAGCAACGCCCCTGGCCCTGCCCATGTATACCCCACCTTTTTAATGAAGCGCCCATCAAATGCAGCCTCACCAGCACCCATCAAATGTAGCCTCACCAGTGCCCATCAATGCAGCCTTACCAGCGCCAATCAATGCAGCCTCACCAGCACCCATCAAATGCAGCCTCACCAGTGACTATCAATGCAGCCTCACCAGTGCCCATCAATGCAGCCTCACCAGCATCCATCAAATGCAGCCTCACCAAGGCCCATTAAATGCAGCCTCACCAGGGCTCATCAAATGTAGCCTAACAGGGCCTATCAATGCAGCCTACCAGCACCCATCAATGAATGTTTGCTTGCTTCTATTCATTGGGGAGGTGGGACACAGACAGTGCTCCTCCGTCGCTGCGCTTCTGATACTATGTGCGAATGGAGCAGCGGCTGCCTGCTGATGCTGAGACTTAGTTGCTTGCTGCAGAGAGTAGGATGGACCGTTTTCATCTGACCAATAATTGAGAAGGGTCTGATGGACCGTTTTCATTGGACCAAACCAATTGTGTGTACATTGTGATGCAATTTTGGAGCACTTTATCTGCAGATTGTGTCCTCTCTATAACTGATAATCACTTCATATGATGTCACGTCATTAATTTGTATTGTTCTTTTTGCAAGCGCTGTTTATATATTTATGTCAATTGTGAGGTTGTAGCACCTTTGCAACAGCAGCTGCATTGTTTCATTCACTTAGTGTGAGTTTCTTATTTAGTTTATTTATTATTTCATTGTGGTTTCAATATTCTGCAAGTGCTGTTTAACTTTTTCATCCATGGTTCCTCTATGATTTACTGGGTGTGGAAGATATCCAATACAATGCTTTTGCCCCATGTCAGTCTGTCTGAATCAAGCAGAGCCCTCACTCGTATACTCCGCCACTACCGACGGCTCTGGAGAGCGGCGGGAGGGGCCAAAAACGTTGATCTTGCGGCAATATGGAGATGGATATCTTGGTTGTGGCAGCAGCTGCTGCCGTTACCGAGATATCCCTCTTTAAAAAGAGGACGTATATAGTTGTGCGCAGGTCCTGAAGTGGTTAATCTGCTCGCAGGGAACAGGGTACTCTGAACATGTCCTAATGCATCAAAACTCATGAAATCACCTGAAAATGTAAGTACATTTAAAAACAGGAGAAGGTAATCTGATAAGTATAGAGTTTGTATATACTTCCCAGATCAATTTGTCTGCATTTCAATAATAAAAAAAAATGTGGGAAGCTTGTGTGAATGTAGCCTTGTACTGAGAAAATTATCTACATACAATTTCCTCATCTTTGTAGATCTGCAACTAATTAGCTGCCAATTCATGGCTTGAATTTTGGTTGATTCCTGTGAGTTGTCTGAAATGAGCCGTTACCACCTGGCTCGACAAACTTTTAGAAAAATCAACTTTGGCCAAACAGTGAATGCAGACAATTAGCTGCAGCCACTGTGTAGGTCTTCTGCAAGTCAGGGGTGCTCACTGCAATAGAAAATTCACATATCTACACTGTTAAAGCGGGAGTTCACCCATAAAACAATTTTTCCCCTTAGATGGATGCTAGATGGATGCTCGTTTTGTCTAGGGGAATCGGCTAGTTGTTTTAAAATATGAGCTGTACTTACCGTTTTCGAGATGCATCTTCTCCGTCGCTTCCGGGTATGGGTCTTCGGGAGCGGGCGTTCCTTCTTGATTGACAGTCTTCCGAGAGGCTTCCGACGGTCGCATCCATCGCGTCACTAGTAGCCGAAAGAAGCCGAACGTCGGTGCGGCTCTATACTGCGCCTGCGCATCGACGTTCGGCTTCTTTCAGAAAATCGTGACGCGATGGATGCGACCGTCGGAAGCCTCTCGAAAGACTGTCAATCAAAATAGGAACGCCCAGTCCCGCAGCCCATACCCGGAAGCGGCGGAGAAGATGCATCTAGTAAACGGTAAGTACAGCGCATATTTTAAAACAACTAGCCGATTCCCCTAGACAAAATGAGCATCCACCTAAGGGGAAAAAGTGTTATGTACGGGTGAACCCCCGCTTTAAGACCTCATATACACTGCTGCTGGTAAATGTACGTTTAGGAGCAGTTGGGCATTTTTTTTCAACTGCTCCTGAACTCGCCTCTGTGTTATCCTATCTGTCCATGTACACAGGGGGGCAGATTCAGATAGAGATACGACGGCGTATCTCCTGATACGCCGTCGTATCTCTGAGATCCGGCGGTCGGATCTATGCGGCTGATTCATAGAATCAGGTTCCGCATAGATCTCGCTAAGATCCGACAGGCGTAAGTGACTTACACCGTCGGATCTTAGGCTGCATTCTCCCGCCGGCCGCTAGGTGGCACTTCCATTTGTATACGCGCCGAATATGCAAATGAAGAGATCCGCCGATTCAGAAACGAAAGTTAGCAGGGGTTAGTGCGGCGTATCCTATGTTAAGTATGGCCACCGTTCCCGTGCCGAGTTTTGAATTTTTTACATCGATTGCGTAAGTCGTTCGCGAATACGGCCGGACGTAATTTATGTTAAAATCGAAACCAATGACGTCCTAGCGACGTCATTTTGAGCAGTGCACACTGGGAAATTTAGCCGGCGGCGCATGCGCAGTTAAATCGGCGCGGGGACGCGCCTGATTTAAATACTACACTCCCCCTAGCTGCGGAATTTGAATTCCGCCGGGGGATTTACGATACGCCACCGCAAGTTTTGAGGAAAGTGCTTTCTGAATACAGCACTAGCCTCTCAAACTTGCGCCGGCGGATCGTAAATCAGATAGATTACGCGGATCTAAAGATCCGCTAATCTATCTGAATCTACCCCAGGGTCTCTTACAGTCGTTTCTAGGCAGTTGAGTTTAAAGGCTTTTTTTGGATCACAAAAAAATGGGTTCAGAAACTGTGTTTAGAGGCAATTCAAGCACCAACCGCTTTTAAACGCGGTAACTCACATTTAGCCGCCTTTCGCTTTTGGCTATTTTTTTTTTCTTCTAAGCGTCCCCTGACCTTGTAACCAAAGTTAACATAATAAAGGATTCTTTAGAACATTGCAACATTTTCAAGAACATATGCTGGTAAGCCTTCCATTAGTTCCTTCAGATGTCCATATCCCAAATGTGCTGCTGCAATACATATACATCTCCGTGCCCTATTGCTATTTTAGTCATAATCACTGAGCTTCTTTGAATAGCCTCTAACCTAACAACAAACTTTATTATTCATCAATCCTTTAGGATAGAGTGACCATGTTCAAGACAGCAAACTCAGTATACTCCAGGTGGTCCTTGCGCTGATAGTGTCTAAGCAGTGTAGCGTTACCCCCGCAGGAGCCGCTGATTAGATTGGGATCGGCGTATTAAGTTACCTCCTTTTGTGTGGCTCAGTCTAGGGGTAATACTTGTGAGTGCAGAATAAAGAGCAAGTGTCCAATAGATTCTCAACGCTTTATTCCAAGGCCCAACACGGCCAACATCAACACGGCACACAATAGGGAAAGGTTGATGAGCAAGAAGAGAACTTTAGTATCAGGTCCTGGATATTGAAAGAAAGCATGTCTGCTCTGAGCAGCAACTTAACTCAGTTCGTCGCCACCCCAAATCAGGGTGGGTAAAGTGCCCCCGGACAGGCGGTTATCTCAGGCCTGGCAGCCGGAGCGCCATTTATAGATTACTGGGAGGAAACAGACCTCTGCCACAGGCCTGACTCAGGGCCTTTGCCACAGGCCTAGTAATTTGAGGTAATGAAGATCGGATTGAGTAAATCCTCCCAGTCAGTTCAGATAATGTCACTACTGACAGCTTACGCATACCTGTCATGCAGTATGGTGACTGGATCCTCGATGGTTCATCTAGGCTTCCTGGACAACCTCTCTCTAGGTTCTCCCCGAGCCAATTCTCCACTGTACAGCTCCCGGCTTAGGATCCTTTCAGCAGAAGATTTGGACCCAGCAGATCGCTGGGGTCCCTCTCAAAGTTAGGATGAAACTGCGCACATGGTGAGACCTCGGCCAAGCAGGCCACGGTGGCGGGGCCCATGGATGCACGTACCCTGAAGGTGGATACCGCACCTGGAACTTGGGTCCCGCACAGAACAGAACAGCTAATGGCGGTTGCCACAGATATACCCCCTCCCAGCATGCCCAACGAGGGAAACTCACCTCCGATTGGCTGCTGAGGAGAAGGTGGTCTGTCAGAGTCCCTCTAGCGCCAACTGTCACGCAGGGGTGGTAACACACCCCTGGAGCGCAGTCTGACCCACAGGACAACTCCAAACTGACAACAGCCTAAATTTCCATAAATTGTGAATGGGAGTAAACTAACTCTCCCATTCTTACTAACTTTTAGCGTAACGCCCATACTGGAAGTAAGGGGGCGCTACAGTAGTTAGGTTGAAAGTGCTTCATATTTTGTGTACTGGTCAAATACTGGTCACGTACTGGTGCTGACTGGGACACATTAGTGATGGTGTGACCCTTGGCTGGAAGTCCAAAGAGCAGTGGGGGATGCAGGGATCTTACACAGTTGAAAGCGTTGGATATTAAAGATTTTTTGGCTGGCGTTGTTCTGCAAAATGAGTGAAGATCGGAGGCATAGGTGGTAAGTTTTACTATTATTGTTCATTTACAGTTTTTTCCCATTTAATTTTTTTTTTTAACCAGCAGAGTCTTTTATTACTCTGATTTGAGTTTCAGCACTGATGATTTTGAGGCAATATGTAATGCAGCTACTATTTACCGCAAAACGGAGATTGTACAAATTATTTAAAGCTGAACTTCAGGCACACCGCTAAATAGACAGACAATATACATTAAAGGGAGCTGTTTTACCTGCCAAATGTTTTGTGTTCCTGTCATTCCAGCACTGAGACTTATAAAGCTCTGCCAGACGGTTATGTCTGGCAAGGGAAGAGACCTGGGGGTAGATTCAGATAGATTAGCGGATCTTTAGATACGCGTAATCTATCTGATTTGCGATCCGCCGGCGCAAGTTTGAGAGGCTAGTGCTGTATTCAGAAAGCACTTATCTCAAAACTTGTGGCGCCGTATCGTAAATCCCCCGGCGGAAATTTAAATTCCGCGGCTAGGGGGAGTGTAGTATTTAAATCAGGCGTGTCCCCGCGCCGATTTAACTGCGCATGCGCCGTCTGCAAATTTTCCCGGCGTGCATTGCTCCCAATGACGTCGCTAGGACGTCATTGGTTTTGGCGTGAGCGTAAATTACGTCCATCCGTATCCGCGAACGACTTACGCAAACGACGTAAAAATTCAAAACTCGGCGCGGGAACGACGGCCATACTTAACATAGGATACGCCGCATATAGCAGGGGTAACTATCCGCTGGAAAAAGCTGAACGCAAACGACGAAAAAAAAAGCGACGGGCGGGCGTTCGTTTCTGAATCGGCGGATCTCCTCATTTGCATATTCGTCGCGAGTAAAACACGAAACGCCATCTAGCGGCCAGCGGAAGATTGCAGCCTAAGATCCGACGGTGTAAGTCACTTACACCTGGCGGATCTTAGGGAGATCTATGCGTATCTGATTCTATGAATCAGTCGCATAGATCCGACCGTCGGATCTCAGAGATATCTCTATCTGAATCTGCCCCCTGGTCTCTGCACTGCAGCACTACTGATCCTGTGCTACGTCTTTAGCCCCCTCCCAAAGTCCTGCTGTGCAAGACCTTCAATAGGCTGATACCAAATCAAATTCAGATACCTACACTGCTTTCATTTAAAAACACATTTATGGATGAATTAATAAATACATATTTGCCTCATTGTGTGTCCTTCATAGTTACATAGTAGGTGAGGTTGAAAAAAGACAGGTGCAACCTATGAACTTTCATATTTGTTTGGAGCTTTAATGCCACCACTTTGAATTATTCTACAAAGAAATAGCATACAGTTAAATATTTTTCTCCTACACTTACAGGCATTTACCCACCTGTTCCCATATACCCCATGCTGAAAAATATGGCAAGAATTGTTATATAAAATGTGTTTTACACATTCTATATTTTCTATGTTGAGTAAATAAGCCAAATCTTGCTATACAGTATGTAATAAATCGATTACCATATGATTTTGTTTGAAGAAAAAGGGTATGAGTTGTTTTGCCCATTCTAATCAATTCTAATAAGGAGGTTCTTATAAAACACATAGGGCCAGATTCACGTAGCTCAGCGGATCTATAGATCCGCTCGATCTACGTGAATTAAGATCCGCTCCCGCAAGTTTAGGAGGCAAGTGGCTAATTCACAAACCACTTACCTCCAAACTTGCGACGGCGGATCCTAAATCCCCCAGCGGAAGTCAAATTCCGCGGCTAGGGGAGTGTCATATTTAAATCAGGCGCGTTCCCGCGCCGATTTAAATACGCATGCGTCGTCCGGGGAATTTCCCGGCGTGCATTGCTCCCACTGACGTCAATAGGACGTCAGTGGTTGCGACGTGAGCGGCACTTGCGACGCGCGTGTTCGTGAATCGGCGTACGCAAACGACGTAGGAAATTTCAAATTCGACGCGGGAACGCCGGCTATACTTAACATTGGCTGCGCCTGATAAAAGAAAGGGTAAGTATACGATGGAAAACCGCTACGGAAACGACGTAAAAACAATGCGACGGGTCCGCGTACGTTCGTGAATTTGCGTATCTCGCTGATTTACATATTATTTATCGTAAATCAGCGGGAACGCCCCCCGCGCCATTTTTAAATTTAAAAAAAGATCCGACAGTGTAACACAGTGTAACACTGTCGGATCTAGCCCTATCTATGCGTATCTGATTCTATGAATCAGGCGCATAGATAGGACCAGTTTACGTCAGAGATACGATGGTGTATCTGTAGATACACCGTCGTATCTCTTTGTGAATCTGGCCCATAGTGTAGAGGTATGTTAAGGTATAACTAAAGGCAAACATTTTTTGAGTTAGATAGAATCCCTGTCAGGCTTTTATTGCGGTCTGTTCCCTCATTATGCAGATTCACCCTCTCAGTTTATCGTGGTGATAATAACAGAGAGTGAAAGAAAAGATCACATTTGGGGATGTCACAAGAACATGAATAGAAAGGAAATGTAACAATGGGGACAAGGGTAGTGATCTGGACTGGTGACAAATTTAAAGCAGGCACCAACATCCCTGAATAGACAATGTAAACAGAGAAATATTTTTGGCAGGATTTTTTAGGTGCTGATATAGTGAAAAAACATATTGAATTTGAATAAAAAATATTTTTATTTAAGACATATATAGAATAAAAATACAAATAGCTGTTGTCAAACAGCATATGCATTAATACAACTTATGTGGAGTTGTGCGCTGCATCAGGGGTGACCTTACATTGTTAAAGATGGCTTTAAGCTTTCTCTGGCTTTCTTGACTTATTCACACCCCAGCTTGTCTACTGGTTAGATAGGACCCTGTTTGTCTGCTCTGTGTGCCCCATTGGATTTATCCTCCTTGGCTCAGGTGCCCACTTTGGAGCTGCATGGAGTTTCCTATGGTGATTTGTGTCATGCTATTTTAAATAAATCCCCTGATGAAGCCCACAGTGGCGAAAAATGTCGAAATAAATCTTTGTCTGCTACCATCTACACGACAAGATATCTTCCACTATACACATAAGTTGTATTAACGTATATGCTGTTTGACAACTATTTGTGTTTTTATTCTATATGTCTTAAATAAAACATATTTTATTCAATATGTTCAATATGTTTTTCTCTATATCAGCAGATATACCGCCAAAAATATTTCTCTGTTTACATTAACAATGTGGACATTTCTGATGACCCTGGTGACAACTAGGGATTGCCTCACCTTGGAGGGATTTCCTCTCACTTCTTGTTTTAGCTATGGGACAGGAAATGGAGGGAACTTCACCCAATGGAGAGCAAAGGCCAAAAAAAAACTAACAGCAATTATAACCCTTTTAGTTCTACTTTAAGCATGGTACGTAATTTGAAATCAGACATCCATCACTGCGGTGGAATCATAACTGATTGACTAATTCCCAAAATAAATTTATAATATCACCAGCCAATGCTCCAAAGAGGTACCTAGGTCTGCAACATGTTTTACTGCTGTACACATTTTTTGCTCATGCATACCCTATTGGACTGATTTCATACACTTTAATATTGTTTCTGTTATAGCACTGCTCTGTTGTCCTTAGATTCAATATTGATTTGTCATATATATATTTATATAAACATATTTATTATGTTAATGATAATCACCCAGATCAAGAACCTTTTTGAATACTGAATTGAAACATATTGCTTATAATTCTACTTCCAGTGAGGGGATTCTAATTGTATGTTTTTTTTGTTTTATATAAGGGGTGATTTTGATCTTGCATATGAAGGCTTTGTGATATTATATTTGTATTGAATAAAGATTGAGGTACAATTTCAAGAGCTATGCAGCATTGTATTCATTCAGCCTTGTAAAGTTACTGATAGGTCCACAATAATAATTGAAAGGGTTTTTGCGATTTGTGTGGCAGCATGATTATTTTTCTTCAGCGGAGCATTCTACCTTCGGTTCTGGAGCAACAATATAAGCATAGTGTTGGTTCATGCTAATTTGTTCCTGGGCTAGTGGGAGGACATAGTCGCCTTTTCCTGGAAACATGACCTCTTATACAGCCCACATACAGATGAAGAACAGATATTTTGATGATGTCGTCATCTTTTGGGATGGTCCCAAGACAGTTTTCTGTGTTTTTGCAAAACTTAAAAAAAAAACATTGTCTGAAATCAATTGTCCTTTCTTTGATTTCATAGACCTTACAATTTGTAAAGATGAAATTGAGAACTTATGCGCTAAAATTTATAGAAAAGCAACTTTAATTCATAGTTTATTTGACTGGGAAATTAAACCCAGTCTTAGGGTCACCTTCTAAACAAGAGAAGAAGCAGTACCAAAGGTGAAGAACAAACTTCTTTAGGAGAGTAAAACTGGATAAAAACAAAACAGTCACAAAAATATATTATGAACCCCCCCGCGCAACCTGAAGATAGATAGATATATATATATATATATAGCGCAAAAAAAATAATGTGAAATTTATTTAAATTAATTAAATAAAAAATATATATTATAAGCAGCAGGTAGTAAAGCTCAAAGCCTCAAATGTGTAAAGAAAACAATAGTGATTCCATAACACACTAAACACACAAATATAATAAATGTGAAATTATTATATACAATATTGAAAGTCCATTAACCACCACCAAAACAAATTGTTCCACGAAGTGTTAGTGAAGTCTGCTGATCATCAAACAAGTGTGCATATCCTTCCACCAACTTCTAGGTAAGTATCCTACTCACCAGACGAGATTGATACCCATTACAGGTAGTCAACACCAGCAAAAAGATACTCTTCAGATTGCAGAAGCTCAGGAATAGCATGACCGCCAGATAAGTGGTATGTACACTGCTCAAAAGAATTAAAGGAACACTTTGAAAACATATCCGATCTCAACGGGCAAAAATCTCATGCTGGATATCTATACTGATATGGACTGGGTAATATGTTAGGAATAAAAAAACGAAAAAGGAGTGCAGCGCTAATAATCGATAAGTAAAATATATAGTTCATGAAAATATATATAAATACAAGCTCATCCTAAAACAAATAAAGACAGCAAAAAAAAAAAGTGAAGAAGGTTTGGTGTAGTGGAAAGAAAAATCTCCAAAAGCCACTCAGTGATGAAGGGTTAAGTGAAAAAAAGTCCAGCGTTTTATCTTGTGATGAAAACAACAGCCAAGAAGAGTGATCAAGTGAACGCCAATCTTCTACTATTAGGATAGATCTTCACAGAGTGTGGAGATTTTTCTTTCCACTACACCAAACCTTCTTCACTTTTTTTCCTTGCTCTCTTTATTTGTTTTAGGATGAGCTCGTATTTATATATTTTTTCATGAACTATATATTTTACTTATCAATTATTAGCGCTGCACTCCCTTTTCGGTTTTTTATGTTTTATTGAGTTGTTGTACATAACTTTTTAGCGCCAGCAGCTCACAGTTTATCGCATTCATTGTTATTATTCATTCAATATTTTATGCTAGCGCAGCGTCAGCCTTCTGTTTTTTTTGTTAATATGTTAGGAATGAAAGGATGGCACATCATTTGATGGAAATGAACATTATCCACCTACAGAGGGCTGAATTCAAAGACACCCCAAAAATCAAAGTGAAAAAATTATGCAGAAAGCTAGTCCATTTTGCGGAAATTTCATTGCAACAACTCAAAATGGTCCTCAGTAGTTTGTATGGCCCCCAAGTGCTGGTATGCATGCCTGACAACATCAGGGCATGCTCCTATTGAGGCGACGGATGGTGTCCTGGGGTATGTCCTCCCAGATCTGGACCAGAGCATCACTGAGCTCCTGAACAGACTGAGGTGCAACCTGGTGGCACCGGATGGACCGAAACATAATGTCCCAGAGGTGTTCTTTTGGATTTAGGTCAGGTGACCGTGGGGGCTATTTAATGGTATCAATTTCTTCATCCTCCAGGAACTGGCTGCATGCTCTCGCCACATGAGGCCGGGCATTGTCGTGCACCAGGAGGAACCCAGGACCCACTGCACCAGCGTAGGGTCTGACAATGGGTCCAAGGATTTTATCCCGATACCTAATGGCAGTCAGGGTGCCATTGTGTAGCCTGTAGAGGTCTGTGCATCCCTCCATGGATATGCCTCCCCAGACCATCACTGACCCACCACCAAACCGGTCATGCTGAGCGATGTTACAGGCAGCATAAAGTTCTCTGCGGCTTCTCCAGACCCTTTCACGTCTGTCACAATGTCACATATGCTCAGGGTGAACCTGCTCTCATCTGTGAAAAGCTGTTGGGTTAAGGACCTTCTATGGCTCTGTCCAGCTCTCCTAGAGTAACTGCCTGTCTCCTGGAATATCCTCCATGCTTAAGACTGTGCTGGGAGACATAGCAAACCTTCTGGCAATAACATCCTGGAGGAGTTGGACTGCCTGTGCAACCTTTATAGGGTCCTAGTATTGCCTTGTGCTACCAGTAGTGACACTGACCCTAGCCAAATGCAAAACTAGCGAAAAACAGTCAGAAAAGATGAGTAGGGGGAAAAAAATGTTAGACACCTCCACCTGAAAAAACATTCCTGTTTTGGAGGTTGTCTCATTGTTGCCCATCTAGTGCACCTGTTGTTAATTTCAATTAACAGCAAAGCAGCTGAAACTGATTAACAACCCCCTCTGTATACACCCCTCCCCCTCTGCTACTTAACTGACCAGATCAATATCCCAGGAGTTCTGATTCAAAAGTGTTCCTTTAATTTTTTTGAGCAGTGTATATATCAGGAAGAAAGAATAAAACTCCTCATGGTACAGTTTTGTTAAAAGATTTAATGTTAAAACAACAGAATTACACTTATGAGACAGAAGATAAGATTGCGCTCATGAAAACAGCAGGGACACCATCCCCGTTCCACCATGATTACTGTTGATGTCAGACACTGCTGACATAACGTGTAGGGTGCCATGATACATGCCACATCACTTCTGCCACTGTTTGGAACGCAGGTGGAACGCGGACGATGTCCCTGCTATTTTCATGTCCCTGGTATCTTATCTTCTGTCTCGTAAGTGTATTTCTGTAGTTTTAACATTGAATCTTTTAACGATACTACACTATGAGGAGTTTTATTCTTTGTTCCTGATATATACATACCACTTATCTGGCGGTTGTGCTATTCCTGAGCAGCTGCAATTTGGAGAGTATCTGTTTGGTTTGCTGTTGTTGACTACCTGTAATGGGTGTCAATCCTATCTGGTGAGTAGGATACTTACCTAGAAGTTGGTGGAAGGATATGCACACTTGAAGATATCACAATTAAATTTGTTCGATGATCAGCAGACTTCACTAGCACTTTCAGGAACAATTTTTGGATTTATGTGGTGGTTATTGGACTTTCAACGTTGCATATAATAATTTCACATTTATTATATTTGTGCGTTTAGCACGGTATGGAATCACTTCTTTACACAAAAATAAAACAGTACTCAAATTTTCCTAAATAAGTACTAAAATACAAAAATAAGAATCGTTTCATAACTTGCTTATTCCCCCCAAATAATTTAGAAAGTAAAAAATGAAGGTCATTGTAGTATAATTAGTCTATAATTGGCTTATTTGCTTATTTTGCCTTTAAAGTGGAGCGCCACCCGTTTTTTTTTTCAGTTTTAAATCCTTTCTAAGGTTTATATTGCTGTGTTTCTTTTAAAAATACTCTCCCTTACTTGCTATTCCAGCGACACCCTGATTTTAAACATGTTTCCCTTCTTTGGAATCCACCCCCCTGTGGGATAATCCACTAGGAGTCGGCAGCAGTATAATTTGATGCCTAGTGGATATTAAGGATAGCTTTTGAGACTTAGAGCAAACTAAGGCCGAGAAAATGTAACCTTGTTTTGTTTTTGTCTTTTTACCAGAAAGAGACAAAAAGGATTTTAGGCTCAATATATTTAATCAAGGTGCTTTTACACTTTTATCCAATAACCTTTTTTGCTGTCTGTAGTAAATATTAGAAATCTTTACTTTCGTAAAGTTATTCTATGAATGACCTCTCTTGTCCAAGGTTTTTACTCACCTGTGCAAGCTTCTGGCAGATCTACACAGTGGCGGCCATGGGAAGCCACACAGCAGTTGGTGGAAGTTCTCCCAGCACAGACAAATCTCATTCTTACCTATTAAGAGGCTTTATATCATTAGTTCTGTCAAGATTGTAGACATGTGAGTAATAGAGCTTGGGTGGTATCAGTGGTGGGGAGCAATTTAAGGTTGAAAATAGTAAAAGTGTGATGCTGCAACTCACAATAAAATTCAGGTGATAGGATAAGGTGCCGTTGCCCGTGCCAGGACAAATGCTGCACATACCGTCGAACACCATAGGATGAGAAGTAAAAGTCTGGCAGTTGAAATAAAATTCATAAAGGCTTTATTTATGATCCAACAAGATACAAGGAGAATCCATTCACAGCAAGGTTGATGCCAGTTTTAATTTTAACTTTACGAAAATAGAAAAAAAGTTTTTCTTTGTGGGCACAGATTGTATAACCACACAGGGTAAAATATAGTAAATATTTATTATAGCAAAGTAGAAAAAAACAACATAGTAAAAAATGAATCATATAAACCTTGCAGCCATATGTCAATAGAACATGCAATACATGAAAATACATAAAGGTGTACACATCATACAATGAAGAATTCCTACGCGTTACGGAGACAAAACTCTTCAGGGAGTATCCACTGTATGTTTTATAATGCAATCTAAAATACAAAAGCAATTCATAAACTTATAGTGTTTTTTAAATCAGAGAAAATTTTCAGTTCATCAAAATGGCAGAAGATGGATATAGAGGTATAAATGTTGAATACAAAATGGCGGAGGCATACTTACATGAGCATGCATGCATGGAGGCCTGCAGCAGAGTGTCAACAAAGGAAAAAATATAAGAGAAAGAAAAAGCCCATGCCCTAGAGTCGTGTGAGAAAAGGTTGGTATTCCAAGGAAGAAATTGGATGGGGCAATCGAAAAAAACAGCAGGGGCCGACGAGAGGCGGATCAGTGTATTGGTGGCCACGGGACAGACCAGGATCGCGACCGTCCAGATTGTGAAGGACTGGATGTCAAAATCTACAAACAAAAATAATTATAGATTTGTCAAGTATCTGTGAAACTATGATTTGTTCTAAAAATACAACAGATAGATATTCAATCAGTCTTCTAGAACTAGTGACAGAGGATGGGACATCAACATTATTGGCAAGACATCACATAAAGTAATGGTGTTTTGTGGTTATTAATTATTTTCATATAAATTGTCAATTTAATTATTTAATAATAATTTAATTGACAATTTATATGAAAATAATTAATAACCACAAAACACCATTACTTTATGTGACAATAATGTTGATGTTCCCTCCTCTGTTACTAGTTCTAGAAGACTGATTGAATATCTATCTGTTGTATTTTTTGAACAAATCATAGTTTCACAGATACTTGACACATCTATAATTATTTTTGTTTGTAGATTTTTACAACCAGTCCTTCACAATATGCTTTGAAATCTCTGCCTGGGAAAGACCTTGCTGATGCAGTGTAACTACCTTGTGTCTTGTTGCTGTGTTCAGTCTTGTCATGGTGTATGACCTGTGACAACTGTTTTCCACAACCTCACCTTAGTAGCAGAGTTTGGCTGTTCCTCATGCAGTTTTAAGCCTCCTACACAGCTATTTCTGTTTCAGTTAAATACTGTGTTTCAACCTACATATGAAATTGATTCATTAGGTTCTGCTTGGTATAATTGATTAATCATATACCTGACTTTAACCCTACAAAATTCTTGGCTTTGTGCAAGTGTACAAAGTGTGCAAGTGTAAATACTGATGCTGAATGTCCATAGACTGGGTCCCCATCAGCTTACTATTGAGCTTTATTTGACCTTTTGGTCAAACCTGGAGGGTGCCGTGACGTCATCGCGTTCCGTCCTGAGCGTCGGCGGTGTTTTGTCTGAGTAGCGAAAGGAGACACCACAGCTCTTTAGCACACGTTATGCTGCACTGTCATCTTCTTGTAAGTGCAATACTTTATTAAAACCCCCTTCATTTTATACTTAATATGCTATGAGAGTCCCTTTTTTTATATCATTTCTGCATCAATCCTGGATCCATTGCTGAGTCCTATCCGGCCACCATACTGACTGGTTCATGGAAGACCTGACTTCCCTGCGCGTTATGAGACTGATGCAAAGCAGTCTCTCCCTCTGGAAAGCAGTCAGTCCTAATTCACGGGTGCAGTGTGAAGATCTATCCTAGGTGTAGAAGATTGGCGTTCACTTGATCACTCTTCATCGCTGTTCTTATCACAAGATTTAATGTTGGACTTTTTCCACTTAACCCTTCTTCAGTGAGTGGTCTTCGGAGATTTTCCCTTCTACTATACCAACCTTTTTTTCCCTTTTTTTCTTGTTCTTTTTACTTGTTTTGGGATAAGTTCCTAATTACATATATTTTCAGAATGTATGTATCTTTATATTATGCATATCATATATTAGCGCTGCACTTCTTTTTGTTTTTTCTATTTTGTTTTTTCTTTTATTTAAATACTGATGCTGGTTTGAAGCCAAAGGGTAGTCAGATCAAATATTGATTTGACTTTTTTTCTGTTCACTCACTTTACATTTTGTAAATTGATAAAAATGAACAATTAAACAATATATTTTTTTAAAGTATTCTTACTTTACAGCATTTCTTTACATCTGCCTAAAACGTTTGCATAGTACTGTCAATAGTTATTTTATTACTGACTAGCTAATTTATTAAAGCAGCACTATGTTTACATTCATTTATGCCACATGCTTTTAGTGGTTGATCATTAAGAGTACTGGTTTATTCATTTAGATTTATTATTTATATATATTTTTTACATTTTCCCTGCATTTAATTGGATTATCTTTCCAGCGCAAACGTTCGCCACATGCACTTTGCTCTGGGTAAAAATCTTGTGCAAAGTGCAACTTCCCATATAAAGTGAACAGCCTATTTGGTTTTAATAAATCAACCCTAGAGAGTGCAGGAAGTTAACAGCATTTGTTTTTGACTAGAGGAACAGCTATTTTCTTTTTTTTTTGTAGTTCCGTCGAACACCGTCGAACACCATAGGATGAGAAGTAAAAGTCTGGCAGTTGAAATAAAATTCATAAAGGCTTTATTTATGATCCAACAAGATACAAGGAGAATCCATTCACAGCAAGGTTGATGCCAGTTTTAATTTTAACTTTACGAAAATAGAAAAAAAGTTTTTCTTTGTGGGCACAGATTGTATAACCACACAGGGTAAAATATAGTAAATATTTATTATAGCAAAGTAGAAAAAAACAACATAGTAAAAAATGAATCATATAAACCTTGCAGCCATATGTCAATAGAACATGCAATACATGAAAATACATAAAGGTGTACACATCATACAATGAAGAATTCCTACGCGTTACGGAGACAAAACTCTTCAGGGAGTATCCACTGTATGTTTTATAATGCAATCTAAAATACAAAAGCAATTCATAAACTTATAGTGTTTTTTAAATCAGAGAAAATTTTCAGTTCATCAAAATGGCAGAAGATGGATATAGAGGTATAAATGTTGAATACAAAATGGCGGAGGCATACTTACATGAGCATGCATGCATGGAGGCCTGCAGCAGAGTGTCAACAAAGGAAAAAATATAAGAGAAAGAAAAAGCCCATGCCCTAGAGTCGTGTGAGAAAAGGTTGGTATTCCAAGGAAGAAATTGGATGGGACAATCGAAAAAAACAGCAGGGGCCGACGAGAGGCGGATCAGTGTATTGGTGGCCACGGGACAGACCAGGATCGCGACCGTCCAGATTGTGAAGGACTGGATGTCAAAATCTACAAACAAAAATAATTATAGATTTGTCAAGTATCTGTGAAACTATGATTTGTTCTAAAAATACAACAGATAGATATTCAATCAGTCTTCTAGAACTAGTGACAGAGGATGGGACATCAACATTATTGGCAAGACATCACATAAAGTAATGGTGTTTTGTGGTTATTAATTATTTTCATATAAATTGTCAATTTAATTATTTAATAATAATTTAATTGACAATTTATATGAAAATAATTAATAACCACAAAACACCATTACTTTATGTGACAATAATGTTGATGTTCCCTCCTCTGTTACTAGTTCTAGAAGACTGATTGAATATCTATCTGTTGTATTTTTTGAACAAATCATAGTTTCACAGATACTTGACACATCTATAATTATTTTTGTTTGTAGATTTTTACAACCAGTCCTTCACAATATGCTTTGAAATCTCTGCCTGGGAAAGACCTTGCTGATGCAGTGTAACTACCTTGTGTCTTGTTGCTGTGTTCAGTCTTGTCATGGTGTATGACCTGTGACAACTGTTTTCCACAACCTCACCTTAGTAGCAGAGTTTGGCTGTTCCTCATGCAGTTTTAAGCCTCCTACACAGCTATTTCTGTTTCAGTTAAATACTGTGTTTCAACCTACATATGAAATTGATTCATTAGGTTCTGCTTGGTATAATTGATTAATCATATACCTGACTTTAACCCTACAAAATTCTTGGCTTTGTGCAAGTGTACAAAGTGTGCAAGTGTAAATACTGATGCTGAATGTCCATAGACTGGGTCCCCATCAGCTTACTATTGAGCTTTATTTGACCTTTTGGTCAAACCTGGAGGGTGCCGTGACGTCATCGCGTTCCGTCCTGAGCGTCGGCGGTGTTTTGTCTGAGTAGCGAAAGGAGACACCACAGCTCTTTAGCACACGTTATGCTGCACTGTCATCTTCTTGTAAGTGCAATACTTTATTAAAACCCCCTTCATTTTATACTTAATATGCTATGAGAGTCCCTTTTTTTATATCATTTCTGCATCAATCCTGGATCCATTGCTGAGTCCTATCCGGCCACCATACTGACTGGTTCATGGAAGACCTGACTTCCCTGCGCGTTATGAGACTGATGCAAAGCAGTCTCTCCCTCTGGAAAGCAGTCAGTCCTAATTCACGGGTGCAGTGTGAAGATCTATCCTAGGTGTAGAAGATTGGCGTTCACTTGATCACTCTTCATCGCTGTTCTTATCACAAGATTTAATGTTGGACTTTTTCCACTTAACCCTTCTTCAGTGAGTGGTCTTCGGAGATTTTCCCTTCTACTATACCAACCTTTTTTTTCCCTTTTTTTCTTGTTCTTTTTACTTGTTTTGGGATAAGTTCCTAATTACATATATTTTCAGAATGTATGTATCTTTATATTATGCATATCATATATTAGCGCTGCACTTCTTTTTGTTTTTTCTATTTTGTTTTTTCTTTTATTTAAATACTGATGCTGGTTTGAAGCCAAAGGGTAGTCAGATCAAATATTGATTTGACTTTTTTTCTGTTCACTCACTTTACATTTTGTAAATTGATAAAAATGAACAATTAAACAATATATTTTTTTAAAGTATTCTTACTTTACAGCATTTCTTTACATCTGCCTAAAACGTTTGCATAGTACTGTCAATAGTTATTTTATTACTGACTAGCTAATTTATTAAAGCAGCACTATGTTTACATTCATTTATGCCACATGCTTTTAGTGGTTGATCATTAAGAGTACTGGTTTATTCATTTAGATTTATTATTTATATATATTTTTTACATTTTCCCTGCATTTAATTGGATTATCTTTCCAGCGCAAACGTTCGCCACATGCACTTTGCTCTGGGTAAAAATCTTGTGCAAAGTGCAACTTCCCATATAAAGTGAACAGCCTATTTGGTTTTAATAAATCAACCCTAGAGAGTGCAGGAAGTTAACAGCATTTGTTTTTGACTAGAGGAACAGCTATTTTCTTTTTTTTTTGTAGTTGTCAAACAATAAAATAAAACACTTTAAAAAATGTATTTTTAACAGACCAAAAGTGAGAAAATAAGAGTTCACATACATTTTAATAAAACTAAAAGTAAAAGGTGAAATATAAGTGGGTCAGATAAAACATATAAAAAATAATCAAATAGCAGATAAATCTGGTGGATTGTCAGCTATCTGAACAAGCAGATAACAGCAGCTAAGGACAGGAACTGTGAACAGAGTAGATGTACAGTATTGTTGCTTATCTTCTCCAGCAGAATACACATGTGCCAAAAATCAACTTTGGCCTTTTGTACAGCTCCCTGTCTGATAGAAGTCGGTCTGATGAATGGCTTCTTTCATATGAGCATGCTGTAAAACTTGCATCTGATCAGCTCTGGCAGCCACACAGTTCAGTGGGGGAGATCACCGCACTAACATCACTTGTGTCAGTACAGAAATAAGTAAATTTTTCTTTGTTCCGCTGCTGGGTTGCACAAAAAAACGTATAGTATGTACCCTGCTTTGACCTTTTGATTTTGATTTTTTTCCGCTCTTAATTTTACAACATACTAACCAAATTTCTAGAGATAGAGGTACATGTTTCAATAATATTTGTTTAAAGTGATTTTTTTATTTTTTGCTTCCTTTTTTTTATTTAGTTTTAAATTGTTTTTTCCTGAAGTTTATAGTTTTTGTAAACCCTTTGCTTAACACTTTATTGATTCCCAACTCAAAGGCTTCTCTAGCTTATTCAAAGTTGCCCAAATGTTTCCAGGCCTGTATTTTGGTCTAGTCCAGTGGTTCTCAACCATTCTAGCGCCGTGACCCCTTGATAAAATTTCCCAAATTGTGGGGACCCCAACAGTAAAATTTTCATAGCATGGGTTGCCAGCACCCAAGGCAAGACAAGTAATTTGCACCCCTAACCTACAGACATTTAGCGCTCCCTTCCACTCGTACAGTATGGGATGAGTGGTAGTGCTGGTGGGGAGTTGGGATGAGTGGCAGTGCTGGGGGAGATTCTGATCAGCCAACTTAGGTGCTCTTGATCAAGGTCATCTGCTGATCTGAGAACTGTAATGGCAACTCTAAATCACAGGTAGTGTTACTCACCGTGTCTTCAGCTATATGGTGTCTCGCAGCAGTGACACCTATGCCAAAATCAGAAGATAGGGTCTCCTCCAGCCCCTCCCACTTCACATTCCTCACCAGTCAGCTGACCTCTAGTCTCTGCCCCCCAGCCATGCCGTTAACTGAGTGGGTGGCTACGAAGAGGCTGAGTGGGTGGCAGCAGGCTCCAGAGACAGCCGCAAAAAGGCTGGGAGATCGGTGCAGGCATCAGGAACAGCCCAGGATTCGGTGACCCCTGGCAAATCGTCATTTGACCCCCAGGTTGAGAAACACTGGTCTAGTCAAAGACTTTACCTTTTAATTCAGCTAAGCTACACCTGTATAAAAACAAATAATATAATATAATATGTAATATATATCGTTCTTTACTAGAAACACACATTTCAATGTTCCAGCCTATGACTAGAATGTTGAAATTACCCAATAATAAGGGCTTTATGTTTTGCTTTCTTTAATTTAAAATTTAATGAGCATTTGAACTTTAGCACTGTCCCCTGCGTGAGTGCTTATAACAAACCTCAGTTAGTACATTACAGTTATTATTTTTATAAAATAAATTTTCCCAAACATAGTCCACATTGCCAATTTTGATTGTTACAGTATGAGCATTTACAGTTGGTCTGAAACAACCCCTTCCTCTTTTATGTTGTTTCTATTGTGACAGTGTCAGGCCCTGCCCCTATAAAAATGGTTGGAAAAATGACACATACCGTAATTCTCAAAGGTGCGGTTTGAGAAGCTCCAGCGTGTGTTTTGTGAGTACCTGTGTTTTACGTTTTCGCTGGGTTTGGTAGTCCTGGATCAGGGCCTGGAGTTTGAGGCCTCATGCACACTGGACATTAAAATAACGTTAAAGAAACGCCAGTAGCTTTGCTGTGAGTTTTTCAACTTTTTTCAAAGTTTTTTCAATAGTGTTTTTAGTGTTTATTAGCGTTTATTACCATTTTTCCGCATTAGCGTTTTTTTTTATAGTTTTTTGTTGTTTAAGAAAAATGTTTATTTTATTTTTTCAATTAATCAAAAACGCTAAAAAATGCTGTTGAGTGACGTTTTTGAGCGTTTATCTGCGTTTATCGACTCTTATCAGTGTTTATCAGCGTTAGAGCGTTTTTACAGCTTAAAATGTCTCTCAGAACCCACTCGTTTTTTTTTTTACTGTTTAAAAACGCCACTGCCCAAAACTGCTGATAACAGCCTATGTGTGCATGGACACATAGGATAACATGATGGAGAGTTTATCGAATGTAGAAAAAACTGTCTACTACCAAAAACAACTGCTGTAAAAACGTCCAAAAATGTCCAGTGTGCATGAGGCCTGAGGGTGTCTTGGGTGAGACAGAACCTTCAATCCTGTGTCTGAACTTTGCGAGACACCTGCAGCCTGTGTGTATGCACAAGTTGCAGAGTTGTTATAAGCCAGCTATGTGGGTTTGGTAGGCTGAGAAAGCTGAGGTGCTTGTGGGTCCAGGGGGCTGAAAGAAAATCTGGAAGTCTCTATAGAGAGAGAAAGCTCAAGGGGCTGGAAAAAGTTATCAGGAGGCCAGGAGTGGGCCTGTACAGCAAGGTGCTTGAACCAAGCCCGAGAGAGTCTGAATAGCCTGTGTTCTGGCAGACCAAATAGACCAGAGGTGCTGCTGATAAGAGAGTCAGGTGGCTTGGCGTGTTTAGTGATCGGCTGCTTTGCTGAAGTTGGAAAATCCCCTGCGTGGGAATGTGCGTTGTAACTTTTACTTTTTCGTTTAAATAAAAGTAGGCTGTCATGCCTTAAAGCTGAAGTTCAGACTAATGTGAATGTTAAAAACACATCTGAGGCCTCGTACACACGACAGAGTTTCTCGGCAGAATTCGGCGAGAAACTCGGTCAGAGCCTGATTCTGCCGAGAAACTCTGTCGTCTGTACACTTTCGGCCCGATGGAGCCGCCGAGGAACTCGTCGAGGAAATAGAGAACATGTTCTCTATTTCCTCGTTGTTCTATGGGAGCTCTCGGCCCGCCGAGCTCCTTGGCGGCTTCAGGGCTGAACTGGCCGAGGAACTCGATGTGTTTGGCACGTCGAGTTCCTCCGCCGTGTGTACGGGGCCTCACACTGAGCTAATCAACCCATATTACACTTTCATTTTTAAATACGTTATAATCTTTCAAATTTATGTTTTTCAGACTCAGTCAGGACCAATAACCAACAAGGTTTCCATCGCCCCCCATATATTAGCTTTGGGCTATGACCCCATTTTGCTGATATGTTTTTTACTTCTTGATTAACAAGGTTAGATTTTCATATCAGGAGCCTATAGACACAAAACATCTTGTGCTTTTAGCTCCACCGATATACATGCCACACCATGTGGTAGAGCACAGTATACCCTGAGTAGTCATCAATGAATGTGAGGAAACATGGCTTCTTTCTTGGAGTCTGAGCTTTCAAAGCACTACAAAGGTCTGTGTGAGTTAATCTCATGAGCTGTCATGTTCTGTCGTTAGTACTTCTGCGAAAAGGTTTCCTGGACAGGGGAAGAAGAGAAATGTGTTGAAGCATGAAGTGGGTAAAGTAGTGCAGGATGTACATTTTAGATTTGGCATAGTAACTGATTGGATGACAAGCTAGAGATGTGCCATGGGGTGGGTGGGGACACACACCCTCCACATGCACGGTGTACCTCTCCTCTCCTCATGTGTACATGCTCATCAATGCCCGGGACCAGGCGAGGTTATGTGAAGATCATCATTATGGCGGTACCCTGGCTTAGAGATGAACCGTATACTGTGTGCAGCTATTCTTTGCAAAGCATTCTATTCCATGTTACTACACACCTTCCTTGTTGTATGTTGCATTTATGCATTTATGAGGAACACTGCTGAGCCCTTACCCTCTCCAACAGTCTAGTGTATCTCTGCCACTTCACTCCCAGACAGAATGAGGTCCCACTGTGCACCTAGTGCAGACCTCATGTGTGCACATAATTAACTCCTTCTGCTCTCCTGTACCATGCGGCCAGGTATATGGTGTCTCCGTACCATGGGTTTGATCCCAGATACTTTTGAGGGAACCGAAAGCTAGGGAGGAAACCAGAACACCAACCCCCTCACTACTGGAGGACCTGTCACCTGCACCAGGTACCACGCTCAATGTCTGGCTGCTATATCTCCACACCAGTTCTTGGTTCCCTATGGCAACTGCTTTCCTATTATGACTCTTATGTCAAATTAACCCTTTTTACTGGCCTTGCTTTTGTAAACTGTGTGTGCTTTACAGGCCCTGTTCCATGTACCAACATGCACCCCTTTTTTATTTATTTTTCAAAAAATGTTTATTGAAATTTTTCAAAAAGAAATACAGAAGAAAAGAAAAGATCAGGCATGACAAATACAAAAGTACCAATTTCACAAGAAACCGTATGCCATATACAAAATACTCAATTTATCAATAATCAGAACAGAGGGCGGCATATCAGGGTTTGGATCATAATGAGAGAAATAGTGACTAACAATACTGTAACGGTGAGAACTGGTAGGATCCTACGATACTTATGTAGGATTTAACGAATGTATACATAGAACCGTGCATGCCAAAGGAGTACAGAAACATGTCATAAAGACGCCGGTGTATAAGAACAAGGCACAAAAATTAGGGCTACAAATGGGGGAGGGGGAGCACCTAAGGTTAGCGGGCCTGGTTCAAAAAAGGGGGGGGGAGGGCGACCACCGGGGAAGCAGTAGAGCATGTATCAGGAGCGGTGAAAAGAGGTTCCTGGGGGGTCATCCTTTCCCGAGACTGAGGGTGGAGGGGATTTGGAGTATGAAAAGGAGTATTGGCCAAATGAAGCTAAGTCCTCCTGGGACAAGTTTACCACCATGAAGGGTTGCCAGATGGAGAGAAAACTAGCTCTTGCAGTGTCCCGGTGGAAGTCCGTGGTGGCTCGTTCCTTATAGAGGAGGAGAAGGATGTCCCGTTTGATCTGGGCAATGGAGGGTGGGTGAGATGAGGTCCAATTCTTCAAAATGGCCCTTCGAGCAACCAGAAGGCACAGCAGGGGCCAGTCTTTGTATGCATGCGAGATGGTCGTAGAGACTGAGGAGGATGGGCTGTCCTGTCGCGACCGCTGGAGCAGCAGGGGATCCCAGTAGCCAAAGATGAGGAGAAACGGGTCTTTAGGGAGTTTGAGCAGGGTGATTTCGAAGACGTAGGCCAGCACCTGGTCCCAGAACGTAGAGATATAGGAGCATGCCCAGAAGCGATCTGTGAGCGAAGGTTTAGGGTGATGGCACAGAGGGCATTCAGCGACGCTCGGGTCCTGAGCAGAGTGAAGAAAGGGAATGTGTGCCCGGTGAAGTATCTTTAATTGGGTTTCTTTCCAGATTTCGTTGGGTGTAAGTTGTTGGACTTTGAAGCCTTGCAGCAGTTTGTGTATCAGGTCGTCGTCCGGGAAGTCTCTTCCCCAGTTAGCGACAGATGAGGATGACAGGGAAGAGGAGGTCTTGAGAAGTAGGGGCTTGTAAATGTCCGAGATCTTGTAGGATCCCCCCGAGAGTAACTGATCAGTGAACGAGGTGCACCCCCTTTTAATAACATCAGACCAGGCTTAAAACAGTTAATACAAGTTTAATGAGCATTCAGTAGCACAGTTCAACAGCGCACTGTACACAAAACAGATCTCAGCCCTAACTAAATAATGCAGGCTGCGCAGGCTTATACCTTCCAGAAAAGAAAAGTCATTTCTGCAAAAGTCCAGTAATGGTAGGTTCCTGGTTCAGGGAGAATCCCAGCAGGGTGGCCCAAGAGGAAGCCACATGCTCAAGTAGGACATGGTGCAGCAGTTCGTCCTATGTAAATCCAATGTAGAAAAGAGAGTGCTCTGAGCCCTCCCCTGAATTTTATGTGGCTTGCAGCAGGGGGCAGGACTCAGAAAGCCCAGGAAAAGATTCTAGATATAGTTAACCCCTTCCCTTCCTGAGCAGCCGGAACAGTGTTATAACTACACAGTGCAATGAATACAACAGCAAAAATCATACCCCACAAGAACCTGCCTGCATGCCTTATTACAGCTGGCTTAGTAATGCATAGAGTTGAAAAAAGTAAGCTTACCTTATCTACATAAACAAAAAATAAATTTTACCAAATCTCACGGAGGAGGGCACAGGTCAGAGATTACACTGGGGGGGGATACTGAGTAGATGCAAGCTTTTGCACCCGCTCAATAAGTACCGTAATGAACGATTTCCTACTCCGCTTTACTGAATGCCTTTTATTGTCTCTCCATATCCCCATGGTTCCTATTCATCAACATTCTATCCACAGCTGCAATGTCATAGTTTTAACTTGAAACAACAGTTTATTATCTTGTAAAGAAATTACACTGCTTACGGGCCCTAGTCTGTTCCACCAAATAATTTTATTGTCTTTTTTTTTAATGCATTTTTTAAATGAGAAAATAAATATTGAGGGGTGTTTTCCAATGGTCCCCAAAGGGAAGAAAAATAAAGGCATTATAAAACTCAACTCTCCACAGCTTTATCCATTGACGTAAGTCAGCCTACCATCATGCTAATCAAAATGGAAAAATAGATGCTTTTAGTAACTACAACATTGGATGTTGGTCGAGAAATAGTGCTTGTATCACTGCATTGATTTAACTCTGATATACATGTTCCCATTAAACTAAAGACCCTTAAAGTGTTTGATTTAGAATGTCTTCTTCCTCGCTGTCACTTTCCTGATCTCTGGATTGAATTAAATTAGGTAAATAGTGACATTTTGTATTTATACAACAATAATTAAATTTCCCTTTTCAGCTAAATGGTTTTAAACACTAACACAAATAAATGCCCTAGAGTAGGGGTCTCCAACCCCCGGTCCGTGGCCCACTACCGGGCCGCAGCCTGTTTACCGGCCGGCCGCGAAGCCTGCGCTATCTGAGGTGCGGCGGTGCCGGCCAAGCAGAGAGATCACCGCACTTCCGCCCAGACAGCCCTGCCGCTACAATGTTAGGAGTGAAGCAAGCGAGCAGAGAGATGACATCATCTCCCACTGCCCGCCTGCATCACCGCTGTTCCGCCCACACAGCCAGGCCACCGTACCAAGGGGGCGGCGAGGGTGCGTTCCTCCCTGGGTGCCACAAATCAGGGAGAGCGAGAAGTGAGCTGTGGCGGTGTGCCAGTATGTGCGGACCGTACCCGACTGACTGCAACTCAGCGCCAGCTGCCGCTATCACATTACACCGCACAGCAGGGAAGAGAGACAGTGTGCAGAGCCGGAGAGAGGACGGCAACTGCTGGACTTAAAGTTTCAAGTTAACCAGCAGGTGATTGGTTGCTAGGTGGTCCTAGCAACCAATCATTAGCATTGTTAATATGAAATGTTAACTCCAGCAGTTCCGGTCCTCTGTTCTGTGCTGATTTGTATTCCCCTCTGCATGCATTATGCATGCCCCAGTAAGGTAGGAAGGGGCAGTGTGCAGGGGTCCAGAGCTGGATGGGGTCAATGTGCAGGGGTCCAGAGCTGCATCGGGTCAATGTGCAGGGGTCCAGAGCTGGATGGGGTCAATGTGCAGGGGACCAGAGCTGGGGGGGCAATGTGCAGGAGGCCTGAACTGGGGGGGGGGGCAATTTGCAGGGGTCCCAGGCTGGGGGGGGGCAATGTGCGGGAAAGGGGGGCAGTTGGAATGTGCATGAGTCCAGAGCTGGGGGGCAATATATGATCTGCAGGGGTCCCGAACTGGGGGGGGGGGCAATGTGTAATATGCAGGGGTCCAGAGCTGGGGTGGGGCAGTGTAATGTGCAGGGTTGTGGAGGTGTTGTGTAAAAGGGTCCAGAGCTGCAAGCGGCTTTGTAATGTAAAGGGGTCCAGAGGTGCAGTTGTGGAGAGGGGGTACACATTTGTGGGCATACTCCAATGATGGAGCGATCACTTGTAAACAAACCGGAGTCATGTGATGACGCCGGTTCCTCCCTCCCCTCTCTGTACCGATCGGTACAGTGTGAGAGGAGAGGGGAGGGAGCGGATGTCAGCGGCAGTGCTGTGAGCTGGATCTGTGACAAATTCAGTCACAGATCCACCCATCTATCCCTCCCTGCATACTCAGCCATCCCTGCCCAATACTATGTGCATACTGTGGGCATACTCTGCAATACTCTGCAATACTGTGCATACTCTGGGCAATACTCTGCAATACTCTGGACATACTCTGCAATACTCTGGGCATACTGTGGGCATACTCTGCAATACTCTGGGCATACTCTGCAATACTCTGGGCATACTCTGCAATACTCTGGGCAATACTCTGCAATACTCTGGGCAATACTGGGCAATACTCTGGGCAATACTCTGCAATACTCTGGGCATACTCTGCAATACTCTGGGCATACTGTGGGCATACTCTGCAATACTCTGGGAATACTCTGCAATACACTGGGCATACTCTGCAATACTCTGGGCATACTGTGCATACTCTGGGCAATACTCTGCAATTCTCTGGGCAATACTGTGCATACTCTGCAATACTCTGCAATACCCCACAATACGCCCCCCTCCTGCTTCTACCGACAACGCTACGATTTTTTATTTCAGGCTTCCCAGCCTAGAGGTGAGATGTGGGACCCCACATCTCACTGTAAAGATGACCTGTCATGCCATTTTCCTTTTACAAGGGATGTTTACATTCCTCGTAATAGGAATAAAAGCAGGGCTGTGGAGTCGGAGTCGAGGAGTCGGGGGAAATTTTGGGTACCTGGAGTCGGAGTCGGCAAACAATGCACCGACTCCGACTCCTACTAAAAAAAAAGCAAGTTTAAATGTCCCAATTCACAAAAAGTTATAATTAATGGCTTCTCTACTGTAAGAATAAAGACCAATGCATGAATAAAATAATAAAGTCTGACTTAAGAGCCTCTATGAAAGAGGATCTGGTAGAGGCAATTCTCTTCCTTAGAACTCTACATTGAATTGATTTGCATTTGCTAAGCCTATAACTACATTTCAAGATTAATATAAACCATTTCTAGGTTTTACAGGTTTTTTTTTGGTTCATTATAGATAAGCTTTGTTTTTGTTCTAAAACAACCAAATAATGTGGTTTGTATTTTTGAACTGGTAAAGATCCTGTTCCTGATGTTTATGCCTGCTGCTACTATCCAGCCACTTGATTGATTAATAAAAAAAAATTAATAAAACTTTGTTTTCATTGTGTTTGTCTTTTGCTTAAACTGTGCAATACAGTAGACTGTTGGCTTCCCAGCCAGTAGTCCTGTGGTAGGTTGCGCTTCTTTCCCTCAAGGAATGTATAAAATACATTCGCATATTAATACAGAGTCGGAGTCGGAGTCGGGGATTCGGAGTCGGAGTCGGAAGTACATAAAACTGAGGAGTCGGAGTCGGAACATTTATCTACCGACTCCACAGCCCTGCTTGTAACTGCCAGTCTTGTGATGCCTTGTGGGATACATAGAGCCATGCTTGTAACTGCCAGTCTTGTGATGCCTCGTGGGATATGTAGAGTCATGCTTGTAACGGCCAGTCTTGTGATGCCTTGTGGGATATGTAGAGTCATGCTTGTAACTGCCAGTCTTGTGATGCCTTGTGGGATATGTAGAGTCATGCTTGTAACTGCCAGTCTTGTGATGCCTTGTTGGATATGTAGAGTCATGCTTGTAACTGCCAGTCTTGTGATGCCTTGTGGGATACATAGAGTCATGCTTGTAACTGCCAGTCTTTTGATGCCTTGTGGGATATGTAGAGTCATGCTTGTAACTGCCAGTCTTTTGATGCCTTGTGGGATACATAGAGTCATGCTTGTAACTGCCAGTCTTTTGATGCCTTGTGGGATACGTAGAGTCATGCTTGTAACTGCCAGTCTTGTGATGCCTTGTGGGATACATAGAGTCATGCTTGTAACTGCCAGTCTTGTGATGCCTTGTGGGATATGTAGAGTCATGCTTGTAACTGCCAGTCTTGTGATGCCTTGTGGGATATGTAGAGTCATGCTTGTAACTGCCAGTCTTTTGATGCCTTGTGGGATACGTAGAGCCATGCTTGTAACTGCCAGTCTTGTGATGCCTTGTGGGATATGTAGAGTCATGCTTGTAACTGCCAGTCTTGTGATGCCTTGTGGGATATGTAGAGTCATGCTTGTAACTGCCAGTCTTGTGATGCCTTGTGGGATATGTAGAGTCATGCTTGTAACTGCCAGTCTTTTGATGCCTTGTGGGATACGTAGAGTCATGCTTGTAACTGCCAGTCTTGTGATGCCTTGTGGGATACATAGAGTCATGCTTGTAACTGCCAGTTTTGTGATGCCTTGTGGGATACGTAGAGCCATGCTTGTAACTGCCAGTCTTGTGATGCCTTGTGGGATATGTAGAGTCATGCTTGTAACTGCCAGTCTTGTGATGCCTTGTGGGATATGTAGAGTCATGCTTGTAACTGCCAGTCTTGTGATGCCTTGTGGGATATGTAGAGTCATGCTTGTAACTGCCAGTCTTGTGATGCCTTGTGGGATACATAGAGTCATGCTTGTAACTGCCAGTTTTGTGATGCCTTGTGGGATACGTAGAGTCATGCTTGTAACTGCCAGTCTTGTGATGCCTTGTGGGATATGTAGAGTCATGCTTGTAACTGCCAGTCTTGTGATGCCTTGTGGGATATGTAGAGTCATGCTTGTAACTGCCAGTCTTGTGATGCCTTGTGGGATATGTAGAGTCATGCTTGTAACTGCCAGTCTTTTGATGCCTTGTGGGATACGTAGAGTCATGCTTGTAACTGCCAGTCTTGTGATGCCTTGTGGGATACATAGAGTCATGCTTGTAACTGCCAGTTTTGTGATGCCTTGTGGGATACGTAGAGCCATGCTTGTAACTGCCAGTCTTGTGATGCCTTGTGGGATATGTAGAGTCATGCTTGTAACTGCCAGTCTTGTGATGCCTTGTGGGATATGTAGAGTCATGCTTGTAACTGCCAGTCTTGTGATGCCTTGTGGGATATGTAGAGTCATGCTTGTAACTGCCAGTCTTGTGATGCCTTGTGGGATATGTAGAGTCATGCTTGTAACTGCCAGTCTTGTGATGCCTTGTGGGATACATAGAGTCATGCTTGTAACTGCCAGTTTTGTGATGCCTTGTGGGATACGTAGAGTCATGCTTGTAACTGCCAGTCTTGTGATGCCTTGTGGGATATGTAGAGTCATGCTTGTAACTGCCAGTCTTGTGATGCCTTGTGGGATATGTAGAGTCATGCTTGTAACTGCCAGTCTTGTGATGCCTTGTGGGATATGTAGAGTCATGCTTGTAACGGCCAGTCTTGTGATGCCTTGTGGGATATGTAGAGTCATGCTTGTAACGGCCAGTCTTGTGATGCCTCGTGGAAAATGTAGAGTCATGCTTGTAACTGCCAGTCTTGTGATGCCTCGTGGGATATGTAGAGTCATGCTTGTAACGGCCAGTCTTGTGATGCCTCGTGGGATATGTAGAGTCATGCTTGTAACGGCCAGTCTTGTGATGCCTTGTGGGATATGTAGAGTCATGCTTGTAACGGCCAGTCTTGTGATGCCTCGTGGGATATGTAGAGTCATGCTTGTAACTGCCAGTCTTGTGATGCCTCGTGGGATATGTAGAGTCATGCTTGTAACGGCCAGTCTTGTGATGCCTTGTGGGATATGTAGAGTCATGCTTGTAACGGCCAGTCTTGTGATGCCTCGTGGGATATGTAGAGTCATGCTTGTAACGGCCAGTCTTGTGATGCCTTGTGGGATATGTAGAGTCATGCTTGTAACGGCCAGTCTTGTGATGCCTCGTGGGATATGTAGAGTCATGCTTGTAACGGCCAGTCTTGTGATGCCTTGTGGGATATGTAGAGTCATGCTTGTAACGGCCAGTCTTGTGATGCCTCGTGGGATATGTAGAGTCATGCTTGTAACTGCCAGTCTTGTGATGCCTTGTGGGATATGTAGAGTCATGCTTGTAACGGCCAGTCTTGTGATGCCTTGTGGGATATGTAGAGTCATGCTTGTAACTGCCAGTCTTGTGATGCCTTGTGGGATATGTAGAGTCATGCTTGTAACTGCCAGTCTTGTGATGCCTTGTGGGATATGTAGAGTCATGCTTGTAACTGCCAGTCTTGTGATGCCTTGTGGGATATGTAGAGTCATGCTTGTAACGGTCAGTCTTGTGATGCCTTGTGGGATATGTAGAGTCATGCTTGTAACGGCCAGTCTTGTGATGCCTTGTGGGATACATAGAGTCAAGCTTGTAACGGCCAGTCTTGTGATGCCTTGTGGGATACGTAGAGTCATGCTTGTAACTGCCAGTCTTGTGATGCCTTGTGGGATAGGTAGAGTCAAGCTTGTAACGGCCAGTCTTGTGATGCCTTGTGGGATAGGTAGAGTCATGCTTGTAACGACCAGTCTTGTGATGCCTTGTGGGATACGTAGAGTCAAGCTTGTAACGGCCAGTCTTGTGATGCCTTGTGGGATACGTAGAGTCAAGCTTGTAACGGCCAGTCTTGTGATGCCTTGTGGGATATGTAGAGTCATGCTTGTAACGGCCAGTCTTGTGATGCCTTGTGGGATAGGTAGAGTCATGCTTGTAACTGCCAGTCTTGTGATGCCTCGTGGGATATGTAGAGTCATGCTTGTAACTGCCAGTCTTGTGATGCCTTGTGGGATATGTAGAGTCATGCTTGTAACTGCCAGTCTTTTGATGCCTTGTGGGATACGTAGAGTCATGCTTGTAACTGCCAGTCTTGTGATGCCTTGTGGGATACATAGAGTCATGCTTGTAACTGCCAGTTTTGTGATGCCTTGTGGGATACGTAGAGCCATGCTTGTAACTGCCAGTCTTGTGATGCCTTGTGGGATATGTAGAGTCATGCTTGTAACTGCCAGTCTTGTGATGCCTTGTGGGATATGTAGAGTCATGCTTGTAACGGCCAGTCTTGTGATGCCTTGTGGGATATGTAGAGTCATGCTTGTAACGGCCAGTCTTGTGATGCCTTGTGGGATATGTAGAGTCATGCTTGTAACTGCCAGCCTTGTGATGCCTCGTGGAAAATGTAGAGTCATGCTTGTAACGGCCAGTCTTGTGATGCCTCGTGGGATATGTAGAGTCATGCTTGTAACGGCCAGTCTTGTGATGCCTCGTGGGATATGTAGAGTCATGCTTGTAACGGCCAGTCTTGTGATGCCTTGTGGGATATGTAGAGTCATGCTTGTAACGGCCAGTCTTGTGATGCCTCGTGGGATATGTAGAGTCATGCTTGTAACTGCCAGTCTTGTGATGCCTTGTGGGATATGTAGAGTCATGCTTGTAACTGCCAGTCTTGTGATGCCTTGTGGGATATGTAGAGTCATGCTTGTAACGGCCAGTCTTGTGATGCCTTGTGGGATATGTAGAGTCATGCTTGTAACGGCCAGTCTTGTGATGCCTTGTGGGATATGTAGAGTCATGCTTGTAACGGCCAGTCTTGTGATGCCTCGTGGGATATGTAGAGTCATGCTTGTAACGGCCAGTCTTGTGATGCCTTGTGGGATATGTAGAGTCATGCTTGTAACGGCCAGTCTTGTGATGCCTCGTGGGATATGTAGAGTCATGCTTGTAACTGCCAGTCTTGTGATGCCTTGTGGGATATGTAGAGTCATGCTTGTAACGGCCAGTCTTGTGATGCCTTGTGGGATATGTAGAGTCATGCTTGTAACTGCCAGTCTTGTGATGCCTTGTGGGATATGTAGAGTCATGCTTGTAACTGCCAGTCTTGTGATGCCTTGTGGGATATGTAGAGTCATGCTTGTAACTGCCAGTCTTGTGATGCCTTGTGGGATATGTAGAGTCATGCTTGTAACGGTCAGTCTTGTGATGCCTTGTGGGATATGTAGAGTCATGCTTGTAACGGCCAGTCTTGTGATGCCTTGTGGGATACGTAGAGTCAAGCTTGTAACGGCCAGTCTTGTGATGCCTTGTGGGATACGTAGAGTCATGCTTGTAACTGCCAGTCTTGTGATGCCTTGTGGGATACGTAGAGTCAAGCTTGTAACGGCCAGTCTTGTGATGCCTTGTGGGATAGGTAGAGTCAAGCTTGTAACGGCCAGTCTTGTGATGCCTTGTGGGATACGTAGAGTCAAGCTTGTAACGGCCAGTCTTGTGATGCCTTGTGGGATACGTAGAGTCAAGCTTGTAACGGCCAGTCTTGTGATGCCTCGTGGGATATGTAGAGTCATGCTTGTAACGACCAGTCTTGTGATGCCTTGTGGGATAGGTAGAGTCATGCTTGTAACGACCAGTCTTGTGATGCCTCGTGGGATATGTAGAGTCATGCTTGTAACGGCCAGTCTTGTGATGCCTTGTGGGATACGTAGAGTCATGCTTGTAACGGCCAGTCTTGTGATGCCTCGTGGGATATGTAGAGTCATGCTTGTAACGGCCAGTCTTGTGATGCCTTGTGGGATACGTAGAGTCATGCTTGTAACGGCCAGTCTTGTGATGCCTTGTGGGATACGTAGAGTCATGCTTGTAACGGCCAGTCTTGTGATGCCTCGTGGAAAATGTAGAGTCATGCTTGTAATGGCCAGTCTTGTGATGCCTCGTGGAAAATGTAGAGTCATGCTTGTAACGGCCAGTCTTGTGATGCCTCGTGGGATATGTAGAGTCATGCTTGTAACGGCCAGTCTTGTGATGCCTTGTGGGATATGTAGAGTCATGCTTGTAACTGCCAGTCTTGTGATGCCTTGTGGGATATGTAGAGTCATGCTTGTAACTGCCAGTCTTGTGATGCCTTGTGGGATACGTAGAGTCATGCTTGTAACTGCCAGTCTTGTGATGCCTTGTGGGATACGTAGAGTCATGCTTGTAACTGCCAGTTTTGTGATGCCTTGTGGGATACGTAGAGTCATGCTTGTAACTGCCAGTCTTGTGATGCCTCGTGGGATATGTAGAGTCATGCTTGTAACTGCCAGTCTTGTGATGCCTTGTGGGATATGTAAAGTCATGCTTGTAACTGCCAGTCTTGTGATGCCTTGTGGGATATGTAGAGTCATGCTTGTAACGGCCAGTCTTGTGATGCCTTGTGGGATATGTAGAGTCATGCTTGTAACGGCCAGTCTTGTGATGCCTTGTGGGATATGTAGAGTCATGCTTGTAACGGCCAGTCTTGTGATGCCTCGTGGAAAATGTAGAGTCATGCTTGTAACTGCCAGTCTTGTGATGCCTCGTGGGATATGTAGAGTCATGCTTGTAACGGCCAGTCTTGTGATGCCTCGTGGGATATGTAGAGTCATGCTTGTAACGGCCAGTCTTGTGATGCCTCGTGGGATATGTAGAGTCATGCTTGTAACTGCCAGTCTTGTAATGCCTTGTGGGATATGTAGAGTCATGCTTGTAACTGCCAGTCTTGTGATGCCGTGTGGGATATGTAGAGTCATGCTTGTAACGGCCAGTCTTGTGATGCCTTGTGGGATACGTAGAGTCAAGCTTGTAACGGCCAGTCTTGTGATGCCTTGTGGGATATGTAGAGTCATGCTTGTAACGGCCAGTCTTGTGATGCCTCGTGGAAAATGTAGAGTCATGCTTGTAATGGCCAGTCTTGTGATGCCTCGTGGAAAATGTAGAGTCATGCTTGTAACGGCCAGTCTTGTGATACCTCGTGGAAAATGTAGAGTCATGCTTGTAACGGCCAGTCTTTTGATGCCTTGTGGGATATGTAGAGTCATGCTTGTAACTGCCAGTCTTGTGATGCCTTCTGGGATATGTACAGTCATGCTTGTAACGGTCAGTCTTGTGATGCCTTGTGGGATACGTAGAGTCATGCTTGTAACTGCCAGTCTTGTGATGCCTTGTGGGATACGTAGAGTCATGCTTGTAACTGTCAGTCTTGTGATGCCTTGTGGGATATGTAGAGTTATGCTTGTAACGGCCAGTCTTGTGATGCCTTGTGGGATATGTAGAGTCATGCTTGTAACTGCCAGTCTTGTGATGCCTTGTGGGATTACCTAGAGTCATGCTTGTAACTGCCAGTCTTGTGATGCCTTGTGGGATATGTAGAGTCATGCTTGTAACGGTCAGTCTTGTGATGCCTTGTGGGATACGTAGAGTCATGCTTGTAACTGCCAGTCTTGTGATGCCTTGTGGGATACGTAGAGTCATGCTTGTAACGGTCAGTCTTGTGATGCCTTGTGGGATAGGTAGAGTCATGCTTGTAACTGCCAGTCTTGTGATGCCTTGTGGGATATGTAGAGTTATGCTTGTAACGGCCAGTCTTGTGATGCCTTGTGGGATATGTAGAGTCATGCTTGTAACTGCCAGTCTTGTGATGCCTTCTGGGATATGTACAGTCATGCTTGTAACGGTCAGTCTTGTGATGCCTTGTGGGATACGTAGAGTCATGCTTGTAACTGCCAGTCTTGTGATGCCTTGTGGGATACGTAGAGTCATGCTTGTAACTGCCAGTCTTGTGATGCCTTGTGGGATATGTAGAGTTATGCTTGTAACGGCCAGTCTTGTGATGCCTTGTGGGATATGTAGAGTCATGCTTGTAACTGCCAGTCTTGTGATGCCTTGTGGGATACGTAGAGTCATGCTTGTAACTGCCAGTCTTGTGATGCCTTGTGGGATATGTAGAGTCATGCTTGTAACTGCCAGTCTTGTGATGCCTTGTGGGATATGTAGAGTCATGCTTGTAATGGCCAGTCTTGTGATGCCTCGTGGAAAATGTAGAGTCATGCTTGTAACTGCCAGTCTTGTGATGCCTCGTGGGATATGTAGAGTCATGCTTGTAACGGCCAGTCTTGTGATGCCTCGTGGGATATGTAGAGTCATGCTTGTAACGGCCAGTCTTGTGATGCCTCGTGGAAAATGTAGAGTCATGCTTGTAACGGCCAGTCTTGTGATGCCTCGTGGAAAATGTAGAGTCATGCTTGTAACTGCCAGTCTTGTGATGCCTTGTGGGATACGTAGAGTCATGCTTGTAACTGCCAGTCTTGTGATGCCTTGTGGGATACGTAGAGTTATGCTTGTAACTGCCAGTCTTGCGATGCCTTGTGGGATACGTAGAGTCATGCTTGTAACTGCCAGTCTTGTGATGCCTTGTGGGATATGTAGAGTCATGCTTGTAATGGCCAGTCTTGTGATGCCTCGTGGAAAATGTAGAGTCATGCTTGTAACTGCCAGTCTTGTGATGCCTCGTGGGATATGTAGAGTCATGCTTGTAACGGCCAGTCTTGTGATGCCTCGTGGAAAATGTAGAGTCATGCTTGTAACTGCCAGTCTTGTGATGCCTTGTGGGATACGTAGAGTCATGCTTGTAACTGCCAGTCTTGTGATGCCTTGTGGGATACGTAGAGTTATGCTTGTAACTGCCAGTCTTGTGATGCCTTGTGGGATATGTAGAGTCATGCTTGTAACTGCCAGTCTTGTGATGCCTTGTGGGATATGTAGAGTCATGCTTGTAACTGCCAGTCTTGTGATGCCTTGTGGGATATGTAGAGTCATGCTTGTAACTGCCAGTCTTGTGATGCCTTGTGGGATATGTAGAGTCATGCTTGTAATGGCCAGTCTTGTGATGCCTCGTGGAAAATGTAGAGTCATGCTTGTAACTGCCAGTCTTGTGATGCCTCGTGGAATATGTAGAGTCATGCTTGTAACGGCCAGTCTTGTGATGCCTCGTGGGATATGTAGAGTCATGCTTGTAACGGCCAGTCTTGTGATGCCTCGTGGAAAATGTAGAGTCATGCTTGTAACTGCCAGTCTTGTGATGCCTCGTGGAAAATGTAGAGTCATGCTTGTAACGGCCAGTCTTGTGATGCCTCGTGGAAAATGTAGAGTCATGCTTGTAACTGCCAGTCTTGTGATGCCTCGTGGAAAATGTAGAGTCATGCTTGTAACTGCCAGTCTTGTGATGCCTCGTGGGATATGTAGAGTCATGCTTGTAACGGCCAGTCTTGTGATGCCTTGTGGGATACATAGAGTCAAGCTTGTAACGGCCAGTCTTGTGATGCCTTGTGGGATACATAGAGTCATGCTTGTAACTGCCAGTCTTGTGATGCCTTGTGGGATATGTAGAGTCATGCTTGTAACGGCCAGTCTTGTGATGCCTTGTGGGATATGTAGAGTCATGCTTGTTACAGCCAGTCTTGTGATGCCTTGTGGGATATGTAGAGTCATGCTTGTAACGGCCAGTCTTGTGATGCCTTGTGGGATACGTAGAGTCAAGCTTGTAACGGCCAGTCTTGTGATGCCTTGTGGGATAGGTAGAGTCATGCTTGTAACGGCCAGTCTTGTGATGCCTTGTGGGATATGTAGAGTCATGCTTGTAACTGCCAGTCTTGTGATGCCTCGTGGGATATGTAGAGTCATGCTTGTAACGGCCAGTCTTGTGATGCCTTGTGGGATACGTAGAGTCAAGCTTGTAACGGCCAGTCTTGTGATGCCTTGTGGGATACGTAGAGTCATGCTTGTAACTGCCAGTCTTGTGATGCCTTGTGGGATATGTAGAGTCATGCTTGTAACTGCCAGTCTTGTGATGCCTTGTGGGATAGGTAGATTCATGCTTGTAACTGCCAGTCTTGTGATGCCTTGTGGGATGTGACGGTATCGGTATGATATCCCCGTCAACGTTCCCTTCTTCCCATAACGACAATCACCCCAATATTCCACGAGGAGGGATATCCCTGGAATCGCCCAGAAAGCCACACATGAGACAAGCTTACTGCTGGAACAAGACACTTTATTGACACAAAAACTCAGCTTATATGTGGTTACAGCCTGTTAGGAACGCCCCCCTCACACAGTGGGGTTTCCCATACAGATTATAGGAGACAAGTCGGAGCCGACCATGCAGACATGTTTCTTTAGATAAAGACATCAGGGAAGTTAATTACTAGGTGTAACAGCCTGACCACAATGAAGCAATCAGAATGATTAACATGAGCCCCTTATCTAATCATTGTAAACAGTAAGGCCGGTCTCCTTCCCACACACAATAAATCAATTACCATTTGAACTAGGGAGCTGGCTGAGGAATGGTCATTAACATGTCAATAGCTTGTGACACATGAACCAAGCAGGGAGATTTACACTGACATCCTTCACAATGGCCCCCCTTTTTCTCCCTGCTCCGGCAAACCCGGTTGGACCTTCCCTGGTCCAGTAGGGTTGACGGGTTCAGAGCTTTTAGTCCGAGGTTACCTCCGTTTGGCGTGACTGACCTCCATTGGTAACTGCTTCCAACTCAGGTATGCTACCGGGTCGTCAGATCACACGCCGGTCAGTCCCCAAGTCTTTGTGCGATCTGCAAAGTCACCAGAAGTCAGTGTGAAGACAGCGAATGGGTCTGTGCGCCGCCGTCTAGGTGTCCCGCTATGGGAGGGGGCAGGTTATGGCTCTGAAGTGACAATCACAGGAGATTCATAAAAAGAAAAAGTTATATTTGTTGAAATGCTGTAGCACTGGTGCTCAGAGTCCGGGGGGGGGAGAGGGGACTCAGAGCCCCATAAGGTCAGCCACCCCCTGCTCCCTCCGCAGCCGCCGGTTCTCCTCTTTGAGCTTCTCCAGCTCCATCTCCAGTTCATGGAGCCTGGGGGGGTCAGCCCGCTGTGACCTCAGGTGGTTGTTCTCCTCCTCCATGCGGCTTATGCACTCCTCCAGCTCTATGTACTCACGGATCAGATCCTGCTTGCTCATGTCCTGCAGGCTCTCCACGTGGTCCTTCATCATCAGGAACTGGGTGGTGGTGTAAGGGGCCACCGGTGGGCCCTTGGCGAACATCTCGGCCCGCATCTGGGGCGCCCGCTGCGATTCCATCTCCTCCAGTCGCTTCTTCTCCTCCCAGGTCCGCTGGTTATATGACTTCCAGGACCTCTTCTTCTTGGAGGGTAGCTGGCGGTGCCTCTTTCTGCCCAGCTCCCTCCAAGGCCCCTCCGGCTCATGGCGGTCGCCCATGACCAGCTGACAATGGTGTTCCCTGTTGTCCGTAATAACAGATTGTACCATGAGGGCTTCGTAAGGGGTGCCCAATGGTTCTTCCGGACCCAGCTCCTGGAGATCCCAAGCCGAGTCTACACAATGGGCTGCTGCTGGTGGGCGGTACCCAGGTTGAGACCAATTTGACCTGGTGTTGTCGTTCATGGGGCAATTCTGCTTGAAGTGACCCAACTGTTTGCACCGGAAGCAGCGTTGTTCGTTGTCCTCCTGGCGTGGGTAGCGAGGGCTAGATGTCATCGGTCTGTTAGGCGGTTGGTATCTAGCGGCTGGTGGGTGTGAGGGCGCCGTTGGTTGTGGAGGTTGTACCCGTGGTGTGACCTGGTTTGTCTTGCGAGTATCCGCATATTCATCCGCCAACTTCGCGGCCTCTGGTAGAGTCATGGGCCTGCGATCTCTCACCCAATCTTTGACATCCGTCTGGATGTGATTGTAAAATTGCTCCAGGAGCATTAGTTGCAAAATGTCCTCTGCGGTGGTGGCCTGGCTGCTGTTAACCCAGTTAGAGGCCGACAGGGACAGCTGGCATGCCCATTCTGCGTAAGAGTCTTTCGTGGTTTTGCGTGAGTCCCTGAACTTCTGTCGGTGGGACTCTGGGGTTACTGCATAACGAGCCAGGAGCGCTTCTTTAACCCGGGCGTAGCTATGGATATCCTGATCTGGCACGGTCCGGAAAGCATCAGAAGCTTTGCCTGACAGTTTGCCTGACAATATTGCAACCCACTCTCTTCTAGCAATTCGGTGCAGGTTACATTGTCGCTCAAAGTCTGCTAGGTAGTTATCAATCTCACAGTCCTTTTCATCAAAAGCTTTAAAAGCGCTAAACGGAATCTTCCTTGCGTCTGCTGTGCTGTACTCACTGTTTGGAGAATGTGCGGCTGCTTGTTGGACTGCTGCCCGTTTTAACTGTAGCTCTGCGTCTCTTATTTGTTTATCCTTCTGTAGCTCTGCGTCCCTTATTTGTTTATCCTTCTGTAGCTCTGCGTCCCTTATTTGTTTAGCCTCCTGTAGCTCTGCGTCCCTTATTTCTTTAGCCTTCTGGAGTTCTGCGTCCCTTATTTCTTTAGCCTTCTGTAGTTCTGCGTCCCTTATTTGTTTATCCTTCTGTAGTTCTGCGTCCCTTATTTGTTTAGCCTCCTCCGCTAACAGGTCCATCACTTTCAGAACCACATCCGGCGTTGGGTTCGGGCCGAACCACGCTAGCTTCTCTCTCATTAGCTTGTTGGCTGGCGATTCCTCCTCCTGAATCACTGGTGTCTCCATCTCTTGTACTGCTGGCGTTGCTGCAATCCCGTCCTCCTGGTCTAGCTCCATTAATTCTGCTATGATGACCCGCTTGGTTTTGTTGCTAGCGATCCTTCCACGAACTTCCAGTAGTTCTTCCAGTGTCTGCTTGGAATCCGGGTGTGAAGGGGAATAGAAGGGAAAAATCCCGCTGCTACCAACCAATTGTGACGGTATCGGTATGATATCCCCGTCAACGTTCCCTTCTTCCCATAACGACAATCACCCCAATATTCCACGAGGAGGGATATCCCTGGAATCGCCCAGAAAGCCACACATGAGACAAGCTTACTGCTGGAACAAGACACTTTATTGACACAAAAACTCAGCTTATATGTGGTTACAGCCTGTTAGGAACGCCCCCCTCACACAGTGGGGTTTCCCATACAGATTATAGGAGACAAGTCGGAGCCGACCATGCAGACATGTTTCTTTAGATAAAGACATCAGGGAAGTTAATTACTAGGTGTAACAGCCTGACCACAATGAAGCAATCAGAATGATTAACATGAGCCCCTTATCTAATCATTGTAAACAGTAAGGCCGGTCTCCTTCCCACACACAATAAATCAATTACCATTTGAACTAGGGAGCTGGCTGAGGAAGGGTCATTAACATGTCAATAGCTTGTGACACATGAACCAAGCAGGGAGATTTACACTGACATCCTTCACATGGGATATGTAGAGTCATGCTTGTAACTGCCAGTCTTGTGATGCCTTGTGGGATATGTAGAGTCATGCTTGTAACTGCCAGTCTTGTGATGCCTTGTGGGATACATAGAGTCATGCTTGTAACTGCCAGTCTTTTGATGCCTTGTGGGATATGTAGAGTCATGCTTGTAACGGCCAGTTTTATGATGCCTTGTGGGATATGTAGAGTCATGCTTGTAACGGCCAGTCTTGTGATGCCTTGTGGGATATGTAGAGTCATGCTTGTAAGTGATCAACATTTTTTATTTTTTGCGGAAAAATGTGTCAAACTAAAATAAATAAAGTAAAATGAACAATAAAATATATATATTTTTTAAAGCGCCCCTGTCTCTGTGAGCTCGCATGCATATGAAAACGGTGTTCAAACAACATATGTGAGGTATCTCTGCGAACGTTAGAGTGAGAGCAATAATTTTGGCCCTAGACCTCCTCTGTAACTAAAAACATGTAACCAGTAAAAATATTTAAAGCGTCGCCTATAGGGATTTTTAAGTAGCGAAGTTTGGCGCCATTCCACGAGCGCGTGCAATTTTGAAGGGTGACATGTTGGGTATCTATTTACTTGGCGTAACTTTATCTTTCACATTATGCAAAAACATTGGGCTAACTGTACTGTTTTGTTTTTTTAAGCACAAAACTGTTTTTTTTTGTTAAAGACACGTTAGAAAAATTGCTGCACAAATACCGTGTGAGATAAGAAGTTGCAATGACCGCCATTGTATTCTCTAGGGTCTTTTCTAAAAAAGCATATATAATGTTTTGGGGTTCTATGTCATTTTCTAGAAAATAAATGATGTTTTTTACATGTAGGAGAGAAATGGCAGAATTGGCCTGGGTGCTCCAGAACGCCTGACGGTGTTCCCTGCATGTTGGGCCTCTGTATGTGGCCACGATGTGTAAAAGTCTCACACATGTGGTATCGCCATACTCGGGAGGAATAGCAGAATGTGTTTTGGGGTGTAATGTGTGGTATGCATATGATGTGTGTGAGAATTAACCTGATAATATGACAATTTTGTGAAAAAAAAGAAAAGAAAAAAAAAATCTTGATTTTGCAAAGAATTGTGGGAAAAAATGACAACTTCATAAAACTCACCATGCCTCTTTCTAAATACCTTGGAATGTCTTCTTTCCTAAATGGGGTCATTTGGGGGGTATTTGTACTTTTCTGGCATGTTAGGGTCTCAAGAAATGAGATAGGCCGTCAGTACTTCAGGTGTGATCAATTTTTGGATATTGGCACCATAGCTTGTGGACTCTATAACTTTAACAAAGACCAAATAATATACACCAATGTGTACTTATTTTTACCAAAGATATGTAGCAGTATAAATTTTGGCCAAAATTTATGAAGAAAAAATACTAATTTGCTAAATTTTATAACAGAAACCAAGAAAAATTCATTTTTTTTACAGAATTTTCAGTCTTTTTTCTCTTATAGCGCAAAAAATAAAAAACCCAACAGTGATTAAATACCACCAAAAGAAAGCTCTATTTGTGTGAAAAAAAGACGAAAATTTCATTTGGGTACAATGTTGTATGACACCAAAAGCTGAAAATTGGTCTGGTTATTAAGGGGGTTTACGTGCCCAGTTGTCAAGTGGTTAAGAAACCAATAAATCTTTCGATATCGTTTTCCTTGTATTATCTATTGCAGTGCTTCTTAAACTCAGTCCTCAAGTACCCTTAACAGGCCTAGGCTTGGTATTTTGGACAGCTATTTTATCTAAGAGAAATTCCCAAAACATGGACTGTTGGGGGTACTTGAGGGATGAGGTTGAGAACCACGGATCTATTGTGTATTACTATTTTATGCATGCTACCGTATACCTCATTCCTTGGTGAATAATGGTAGTGCTATTACTTTTTGGTCTTGAGAAATCCTTGGTATCTACAGTACATGTGAAATGTTTGAGTGCATTTTTTAGAGTTTTACAACTCCTGGACTTCTAATATTTAGTAAAAGTATATAGAGTTCTATTAAAATCAAGGCATAAATGTGAAATACTTGTGCAACATTTAGTACCCCTTGGCCTCTGAGGAAGGTGAAAGCTGAAACCTTGGTCGGGATCTTATTTAAAAAGATAAAAGCTAATATTGTATACACATCTGGTGAGCTTCCCCAATAAAACAGTGGCGTTCTTTAGGTACAGTATCTTTGTTTCTTGGAAAGTGCCTCACACTGATCGACAATTGGATGACCAAAAGCTCCCTCAAACTCAACGGATCCAAAACTGAACTACTCATCCTCCAAATAGGAAATCCATTTCTAGGACCACATGGACACCACCCACCATCCTCGGACAAACCATCGCACCAAGCAAAAAAATCTAAAGTCTCGGAGTCATCTTCGACTCAGACATGACGATGGATGCACAAATAGGATCAGTCGTCAGCGGTTCTCATCATCTGCTCCGCATGCTACGTAGACTCATCCCCTTCATCCCGAAAGAGGACACAGCGGTAGTGGTTGGAACAATCATCAACTCACGACTCGACTACGCAAACTTCCTCTACCAGATGGCACGTCTACAAGTTGTCCAGAACACGGCAGCCAGACTGGTAACAGGTAAAAAGCTGTGGGAATCAGTCTCCCCGGTCTTGAGGTCCCTCCACTGGCTGTCCGTACAGGACAGGGTGACATTCAAGATGCTCTGCCTCGCCCACAAATGTATACAGGGGAAGGCTCCCCAATACTTAAGTTAGAAAATAAAACCCTACGTCACCAAGCGCGTGCTCCGGTCAACCAACCAAAACCTTCTCCAAATTCCTAAATCCCGCTACAAATCGAAGGGAGAACAAAGATTTTCGGTCCAAGGACCACGGCTCTGGAATGCTCTACCCATCACCATCCGCTTAGGGGAAAACCATCGGGCATTTAGGAAAAAACTAAAGACCCACCTCTTCTGAAAGATCGGTACGACGCTGGATTCCAAGCGGCTTGAGGCGATTATGTTCGCATTTGCTGCGCTATACAAGTCACTCACTCACTCACTCACTCACATGATTGGATGAAAAAATCAGCAGAGCTTGCCCACATTTCAGATCTTCCCCTCAGATTTACAGTGACTGCACTTCCAAGTGCACTTTGCACTTGTAGTTTGCACTTGTAGTGCAAAGCGGAGTTACCTTTAGTAAATAACCCCCAATGTGTGATAATACCGCTTATAAAAAAATGGTTTTAAATAGTAAATGAGATTGTGACTTTGTCAAATGCAGAACATCTCTAAACAAACTTTGTCTGGTTAGTCAGAGGTTAAACAGATGACATCTGGGATTTATTGTTGCCACAGGGCTAAGTATTTGTATAAACGAGAAAGCTCTATTTGCTAATGCAGAACAGATACCTGGTGACACTAAATGGATAAAGAAGTGTTGACATTTGGATCCATGAAAACGCAAATATTTAAAACATACTTTGGAGGTGTAACTACAAAAATATATATTTTTAAAAAGCAGTGTGACAATTAAAATTCTGTGGTTTCTGCTAGGCATTAGAGCGACAACCCATAATTGTTCATCAAACTTGATGAGCTGGGGTTAGAGGGATTTGAGACGCACTATTTCAAGGACAAATCTATAACAGGATAGGTAATTGGTGGAATGGGTGGTTTTTGGGTGGAGACACGTTGCATGCAGTCACTTTTCTGACAAACAATAAATACAGCAAGAGGAGCTAAGTTTGGAGTTCAGCTAATTTTCCCTCATACCTTTGTTGGAGAGTGGAGAACAATAGTCAGAACCTTGATTACCTGTGTATAAAGTGAAGTAAAGCCCTGTACACACGATCGGATATCTGATGGAATCTAATCCGATGGATTTTTTCATCGGATATCCAATGAAGCTGACTTTCATCAGTCTTGCCTACACACCATCGGTCAAAAATCTGACCGTGTCCAAACACGGTGACGTAAAACACTACGACGTGCTGAGAAAAATTAAGTTCAATGCTTCCGAGCATGCGTCGTTGACTTGATTCTGAGCATGCGTGGATTTTTCACCGATGGACTTCCACGCAGACGATTGTTTTTTTTCTATCGTTTTTTTATCAATAGGAAAATTTTAAAACATGTTCTATTTTTTTTCACCGATGGAAAACAAACCGATCAGACAAACCGATCGTGTGTACAGGGCTTAAGTCCCAAGCAGAGCTATGGATTTTGTAAGGGTTCTTAAAGTGGTAAATTTAGCTGAATATTAAATTCCACTTAGATGGTCTGGACTTTTTCCAATCAAATAACAGGATAGCTAATGGGTGGAGGCAATCATGTACTACGCAACACAAAGTTCAGTTTAAATGTTTTGATAGGGCCATGGAGTTTATCAAGGCAGGGGCGTTTGAAGGAATTTGGGGGCCCCAAGCAAAATGGACACGGAGGCCCCCCCACTCCCCCCACACGCATGCATGTAAAGCCTCCCTCCCTCCTTCCCTGTGTCCTTCTTACTCCCCCCTCCCCCTCTCTGTGTCCTTTTTACCCCCCCCTGTGTCCTTCTTACTCCCCCTCCCCCTTCCTATGTTCTTTTTACTCTCCCCCCCTCCCTACTGTACCACGCGACAGGAGATTCATTTTCCTGTTCCCGGCCGGACTGAAAGGAAGTGAGCACTCAGCTTGCACTTCCTGTCAGTCCAGCTGCGAACAGGAAACTGAATCTCCTGTACCGCGCGGTACCCGGCCGGACTGACAGGAGGAAGGAAGAGGAGCTCGGCCACGCTACAGGGAAGGGGAAGTGACAAGAGAGGCAGTAGTTCTGCAGCCACCTGAGGTTCTCTATAGAGCGCTCAGGCGGCTGCAGCATTTATAGGAAGAGCGGCAAGGGCCCTACTTGGGATATGGAATGTTGGATTTACATAATCTTTAAATTGCTTCCTGCCCGCATCATCTTTTAATTTTTTTAACATACTATCACCAGTCAGTGTCCCTGGTCACGGCCACACCAGTTATATGATAACGCTGTACTGCACTGGCGACAGTATGTAAAAAATAAAAAACAATATGAAAAAAAAAAACAATATATTTTTTCTTAATCTTCCCAAAAAAGTGCCAACAAAGGATAACTTGAAATAACGCACCGTGCCTCTTTCTACATACATCAGCCTACTTCACAAAAAGGTCATTTGGGGGATATTTGTACTGTCCTGGGATTTTCAGGCCTCAAGATATTAGATAGGCCGTCAGTACATCAGGATTGATCAATTTTCTGACATATACCATAGTTTGTAGACGCTATAACTTTCCTACAGACTAAATAATACCGATTTGGGTTATTTTCACCAAAGAAATGTAGCAGAGTACAATTTGGCCTAAATTTATGAAGAAAGATTATTTATTTGCAAACTTTTATAACAAAAAACAAGAAAAGTATGTTTTTTTTCAAAATTTGTGGCCTTATTTTATTTAGCAAAAAAAAAAAAAACAACGTTAAATAAATGCAAATTTGGTTATGGGATTTTGCTTGCAGTTTGAACTTCCAGATTGAAAACACTTTTTTTTTTTTCAATATGTATGTTTATTTCTCATTGGGGGTTATTTACGAAATCCACTTTGCACTACAAGTGCAAACTACAAGCGCAACGTGCAGATAGAAGTGCAGTCTCTGTAGATCCGAGGTGGACATGAAAGGAAAATAAAAAACAGCATTTTAACTTGCACATGATTGAATAATAAAATCAGCAGAGCTTCCCCTCATTTCAGATCTACCCCTCAGAATTACAGCAACTGCACTTCCAAGTGCACTCTCAGTGCAATTTCTAGTGCACTTTGCACTTGTAGTTTGCTCCTTACATTCGGTTCTATAAACTTAACGAGAGAAGTATGGTTATGATTGTTTGTTTTTATTTTTTGTAATTTATTCTTTTCATTGTATTGTACAAATATGAACTATACTATTATTATGACTTGTGTTATGCCTTATGAAAACACAATAAAATATTCATACAGAATGTTTCCCCTTTGTTCTCCTGCGGGCTGTTTTGAGGAAAATCTCTGAAAGGTGGTGGGCATTCCAATAATTGGTTGATTTCTTGTTAGTCCTTATGGGTCTTCCATCTTTTCATACTCTCTGGAATTTTGTTAATCCTTTATTTAATTGTCATTCCCTTAGTAAAGGGAAAACACTTTCCTAGAATTTTTAGGTATTTCTATAAATAGAAGCCATGGAAATGTGCTCAACTTTAGAGGGAATGGCTAGGATCAGGAGATTTATCTCACTTCTTAAAAAAGAAAAATATTTTTGTCAGAGCTATTGCTATATTTTCAGGGATTGCTATGGATGATATTCCTATTTTTATTTTCCTTGCATGTCCCCCTCGGATCTACAGCGACTGCACTTCCAAGTGCACTTTAAGTGCACTTTCAAGTGCACTTGCAGTGCAAAGTGAATTTGCCTTTCGTAAATAGATCCCTATGTGTCCTCTATGTGAATAACATGGGAGGAGCTATGTATGGTCAGACCTGTTGACATGCTTTTTGTCCCCCCCCCCTTGCAGTCCCATGGGTGAGTCTTATAGGTCCATATTCAAAGTCACTGTTTTCTTGATACACAAGATATCAACTGGGAAAGAAAAGAATTGCGCTAAACCTCATAAACTATGTGCATATAGAGATCAGTGAAGAAAAATAATATGACAAATAACAAAATGAGCAGTCCTCATATGTTAGTGAAAAAAACAATTGGTTGTTTTCAAACAAAAATGAAAGTCCATAAGTCACGTGGTATATGAGGACTTGATTGGTCACAGCTTTTCACCCAGTTGCCTGATTGACAGCTAGCTCTCAGCATGTCCTTGCTTTTGCTTTTAGCTGCACATTCTAAACCTTAAAAAAAAATCACACACTTCCTTGTTTAGCTGGCTATGGGAATAAAAAACCCAACCATGAATCCCTAAAAACTGTCATCTAGAGAAAGGTATATCCAATCATCCAATACATCCAATTTGCATGAAAAGAAACAAAAGATGCCTCGATCGTGTAAAACCTTTTATACAATTTTAATAAATGAGTAACATAAGTACTAAACACTCACAATTTTGCGATGGGTAAAAAACCTTAAGTCTGCTGTACCGGCCGGATACATGCAGACAGACCCGTCAATGTAGGGAATCTTGAGCAGTCCAGGGGGTGATGCCAGTGTGCCGCTCGTTCAGGGTGCGGTACAGCAGACTTAAGTGTTTAGTACTTAAGTCCTTATACGCCATTGTTAAGAAAATCAGAGGTGAAAAGTTAAAGTGCTATGGACAAAATCAGTTGAGTTCAGATTTCGGAAAAGTTCCATTAGTCCAACCCTCCACTTCTAAAGACCAAGTTCTCCACTCAGTTTCATCACAAGTACTGGATGTATAAGCCAAGCTCACAAGTGGAGCGATTTCTCTTGGCCAATTCAACTACCTGGACTCAGGGCATTTCAGATCTTTAAATCTTCAGGAATGATTATTTCCGTTCCTTTACAGAACTGATTTCAGGTCTTTTATTCAAACCTGTTTATGGTCCCGAAGTCCAATGATTGTGTTTTCTGTATCTTAAATCATAAGGTTCTTAACACTTGCTGCTACAAGGGAAATTTCTAGCATCAATTGATGTCCAATATTTACATGTTCCCATTTTCTACTGCATCAGCAGTTTCTGTGATTTGAAGTGAGCAAGCTGAGCAAGCAGAACTTCCAGGTTTGGTCCTTCTTTACCTTTATTGTCAGTAAAGTGAGACCAATTGAATACAAGCTAAAGGCTGCTTGGGGCCAATTGGCATAATTACTCATAGGTCAAAAGGGTATTGATTGGGACTTTCGAGGCACTGATAGGACACCATAGATAGGTATAAAACAAAATGTATTTGCATACAAAAGTATACATATAAAAACATTAGGGACAAGCCCCACAGATCAGATGAGGTAATGTAAAAGGAAACAAAACCATATAGGTCTAATACGTGGAGCCAGCCAACAGCCTCGACCGGTTTTGCGGTTGTACCGCTTCTTCAGGAGGGTCTAGGAGATATATACAGAGTGTACAATAAACAACAAGCACAATATAAAAATAATAATATACAACAAAAGTTAACAAAAACAGTACATTATCTAGGGGAGTCAAAATTGAATGCTCACCTAAGCTGGTCCAAGTGATCGAGTCATGGGCCTAATAATCCCCCCGTGGCGCACAAGGGGGATATTTAAGACGGGCTCTGGTAAGGTAAAAAAGTGCCTTTAATGATGATATTTAGTACGAGTCCTGTTTGCATGCCGTGCGGACGTGTGTGAGGTGTGCGAGGGCCCCTCCCCTCTCATATGAGTTTCCCCGGGTAATGAGCTGCACGTAGGAGCGTGATGTGTGGGTGGACGAGCAGACGATGGAAGGCTGAAGCCGTCAGCCCAGAGTGAAGGCGCCCTCTGGAAGCTTGATCCACGGACTTTTTTTTCACCCCTGGCTGTCCTCTCGTACCTAGTACATGCCGCAGAAGCAACGACAGAGACAGCACATCCATCTCTTCAGCGGTCTCTCCCTCCCTCCCCCGTCGGCGAAGCAGGCTGGTTTGCAGACAGCCCATCCATCGTAACGCATCAGCTGGCTTAGTGGGCTCCCTCCCTCCCCCCTCGGCGAAGCTAACTTGACAACAAAGGGGACACACGCGGTCGGCGTGTGGGAGGTAAGGAGGAGACAACTACAGAGCTACAGAGCCAGGGAAAAGTATATAGCAGATGTGGAGTAAATACAGACGAGGGACAATGGATAAGGGATGGAGGATGGATGAAGATTAAATACAGATAAATGAACAGTAACCAGTAAATGCGGACAAACGAATAGAGACTTCAGTGGGAGGAGGAGATAAAGTAGTTCTTTATGGACTGGGCTACAATCCGTATATTTATTTGTACCCTAAGGCGGCTCCTACTTTTTACAGTAAAAGCATAGATACCAGTCAGTCAAAGTTGTAAGGCAGCGATATAGCAGTGGTTCATTACTTACATCTACATTTGCAATACCTGCACATTGACTACATAACAAACTGCACAAATATATGCCTATCAATTCTTGAAGCTGTATACCCAGTGTGTAGCAATTGCATAGCCACCAGCAGCTGGAAAAATCCGCCTACCACCTATACAGTAAATGCACAAGTAATTACTAAACCCATAGGCGCAGAGAAGAAGAAAGAAAAAGGAGCTTTAGCCTGAGTTAAGTTTTCCTTTTTAAAGAAAGGGATTGTAAATCCTCTGAAGTGGAAACTACAAACTGGACTGCATACTTACTTACGCACTTATAAGTTAATTGACTCAGATTGGCTTGACCTTGTTAAATTGTAAAACTACCTGCCCTGAATATGGTACACCTATAACATACAACTATTGGCATACTGGTCTACACTCCAAAAGTAAAACAACAGAATTAATTTTGCTAAATGGATTGACAGTAATGGGCATGTGAAGGTGATATAGGCGCATATCGCAGCGCTGCTTTCCTTCGCCCTCGCTGGTTTTGTTTGTTTTTTTTGTTTTTTTTGCTTTTGCTTTTGGTCCCTCCTCCCCCCCCTTCGTGGATGAAGAGACGGGCTGACTCACATATAAAAACGAAATAGTCGGGTCCTTTAAAATATACACAAAAATATAAACTGAAACGTGTATACACATTTGAATGCAGGTTGAAATAGGGGATATCAGCGGAATGTCCACACGTCGCCGGGCGGCTAAACAATTATCTGGTAGTGGGAAGAGCCAGGTAAACGGGCTGAGAGCCTATCTAACGGCACCAAAGATGGATCAAGGCAGCACAATAAAGAGGACATTGGGGCATGAGGGCTTGAAGCAGGGCTCCCCAGATCCAAAAGGGGGAGTAAAAATGGCAGGACAGGACCCCCTAGTCCAGGGACGTGGAGGGGGTGGAGTAGGGAGAGGTAATACAACACCTGGCCGAGGACAATCCCCGCTCAACTTTAAGCAAAGTAGTAGGACACCTGGAATGAACTCTAGGGGTGCAGGAGAGGTCACCGGGCTTAGTGACCGGGGGGCAGCTACCCCAGAATTAGAACTGATAGGGGAAAGTCCGAGCCCCACCAAACTTCAGGAAGAAGGCCGTAATAATGACATCACCACAGAAATAACCAAAGCGCAAACAGAGCTGAAATTGGATTGGGACTTAAGAGAACATATAAAGGCCCTACCAACAAAAAATGACATAATGCAACTTATAAACGCTGTAGAGTCTTCCTGTAAACAGGCGGTGGAGGAGATCAGAGAAGAAGTGGGAGCACTGGGGAACAGAGTGGAAGAGTGGGAGATGGACCAGGAAGATACCAGACAGGCGCTCGCGGATCTTCAAGAAACAACAAAAAAACATGAAGAATTGTTGAACTCCATGCTGGATCAAATGGACAATTACGAAAACCGCGAGCGTAGGCAAAATATACGCATTAGGGGCCTACCGGAAATAGAGCAACGGAACGAACTTCACTTACTAGTTACTAGGCTATTTCGGTTAGTTCTGGGGACATCTGCACCCGAAATGATCGAAATAGATAGAGTGCATCGGGCGCTCTTCCCAGCTCCTCAAGGTACAGAAAGACCAAGGGACGTAATTTGCAAAATGCATCGATACCCGGTAAAGGAAGCAATTATGAGAGCAGCAAGAGAAAGAGTAGGAATTGAATTTGAGGGAGGCCAAATTGCTCTATACCCAGACATATCGCGTAGAACACTCATGCAGAGAAGAACTATTAAGCCTTTGTTGGAAGCATTAAGAGCGGTTGATGTGAGATATCGTTGGGGGTACCCTTTCAAGGTCACAGCAACAAGAAATGGGAAGACGGCATCACTCCAAAACAAAGATGACCTACAACATTTTTTAGATGTATTGGAACTACCACAGGTGGACTTTCCAGACTGGAGATTAAAAAACCAGGGGTCAACCATGCAAAGACAAGGAAGGTGGCAGCAAGTGCCGGGTGGGGACAAATAGGGAAGGCAAAGGGAAATATTGGAAATGTATTCTGATGGGAGGGGGGGGGTGGTTTCTGGGTTCTAATATAGGTGCCAATCTGAGATTTTTTTTTTTTTTTTTTTTGGGGGGCGAGAGGGAGGGGGGGAGAGGGGGGATTAGTGGTGTTTTTTTTAAGGGGGTTGTTTTATTTTTTCCCCCTGTGTTTCCCCCGTTATCCTCTCCCCTCCCCCCACCTTCCACCCCCCCCCCCTTTTTTTTTTTTTTTTTTTTTTCCTCTTTCCCTCCTTCCCGGGGAAATTGGTTGGATATCTCTGAGGTAAATATTTAAAACTTAAGTAAAATGTAAAAGGTAAAATAAAATGTAGAAGGTCAATATAGTTAAAAGATAAAATGTATGGGATTAATAGAAGGGGAAGCTTGGGGAGTGGGAGGGGCCCACTATATGTCGGTGGGAGAATTTTTCCCCCGTTAGGTAGGTCCCGAGGTAAGGGACTTGGTTCTCCGTTAGGGAGTGGAGGGGGTGGGGAGTCTGGACGGGGTTGTAAGGTCCCGAACGGACAGAACATCCTCTTAGGGGGTTACCCATACGTAGATATGGTGGCTTATATGTTATTCGTGGGGTTAAGTGTATGGTCCTTTTTGTTTTTTGCCTTTTTTTTTTTTTTTTTTCCCGTTTTTTTTCACTTTTTTTGTGTGTGGTGTTTTCTTTTTTTTTTTTTTTTTTTGCTGTCTCTCTCGCCCGCCCGCCGCCGGTCCTGTTTCAGGGCCTGTCCGCTCTTATTTCCCTCGTCCTACCGTCCCCTTCCCTCTATTTGGGGGGCTGGGGCTGGTGGGAGGAGGGAATAGAGTTTAGGGAGTAAGGACTAAAAAAATGTCAGATAAAATGAAAATTATATCATATAATACAAGGGGTCTTTGTTCAGGTGGTAAGAGGGGGCGTCTCTGGCATGAACTGCGCCACCTTGGGGCGGAAATTGTTCTTCTACAGGAGACGCACTTCGTGGAAGGGTCAATCCCCCATATGCCCCTTTTCGTATACAATCAGTGGTTTCATGCTCCTTCGCCTATTTCTGGGGCAAGAGGGGTTACAATGGGAATACATAAACAATGCCCTTTGGTACCTACAGAAGTACAAAAGGACCCGGAAGGGCGATATCTTTTTGTGAAAGGAAAAATCCAGGGCCAGTGTTATACTATAGCAACGATTTATGCCCCAAATAGTCAAACGGTTAAGTTTTTAATTAAAACCCTAGATAGGTTGGAGAAATTCAGAGAAGGTCTGTTGATCTTGGGGGGAGACTTTAATATTACTATGGACCCGAGTTTAGATACCTCATCTGGGAAAACTTTTTTGTCACAGAAAGCGCTAAGATGTGTTAAAAAGCGTCTACGTTCCCTACATTTGGTCGACAGCTGGAGGGTATTACATGAGCGGGATAGAGATTACAGCTATTTCTCCAAGACACATAATATGTATTCAAGGATCGATATGTTAATGATCGACCAATATTATTTGAGTCTGGTGGACTTTGCGACTATTGAGTCGATCACCATATCGGATCATGCACCGATAAGTTTAGGGATGAGACCAGCTTTGGTTGGGAGTAGGGAAAGAACTTGGAGACTGAATGAAGTGATATTGGACGATAAGCAAAATGTAGAATCCTTAACTGGCAAGTTGACCTCATATTTTGAGATGAATACGTCAGAAGAGGTGTCGGACCAGGTGGTCTGGGAGGCCCATAAGGCGGTAATGAGAGGGGAGTTAATTTCAATGGGATCACGTATTAAAAGAGATAGACAGAAGGAACTGACAACTCTTTTAGAGGAGATACATAACATAGAAATTAAACATAAGACCCATTTAAAGCCAGGAGATGCGCAAAATTTAGAGAAGCTTCGGGCGGATCTCAAACAGCTTCTGGATCGAAAAACTCAGAATAAAAATAGATATTTTGCCCATCGCTTTTATGAGCAGGGAAATAAGAGCGGGAGGTTAATGGCCAGACAACTAAAGAAACAACAGGAGGCGCGCCATGTACATACAATAAAGGTAGGGAGTAAACAGATAGTAGATTCTCAAGCGATAGCAGCGGAACTCCATCGGTTCTATACTTCTTTATACAATCTAGATCCAAGTGTGGGGGAGGCAGACGGGGGGGGGCAGGAGGAAGGGATTCGGGAATATTTAAAGGCCTCGGGACTACAAGCAATTCCAACAGCAGCCCTGGAGGAAATGGAAAAACCCATCTCCATAGAGGAGCTAGAGAGAGTGATACTGGAGGCAGCGCAGGGCAAAAGTCCAGGACCAGATGGATTTACTAATATGTATTATAAAAAGTTCTCCTCTATAATCCTGACCCCCCTCTGTAGGTATCTCAACTCGGTGTCGATCTTGAGTCCATTATCGCCAGATGCTTTAACGGCTTATGTGACTATCCTCCCGAAAGCGGGGAAGGATCCGCAATGCTGCGCTAGTTACAGGCCCATCTCCCTCCTGAACTCCGATGTTAAGTTCCTATCTAAAATTCTAGCCTTGAGGCTACAGGATCACATTGTTAAGCTGATCCATCCGGACCAGACAGGATTTATGAAAGGCCGAGAGGCCAGAGATAATACAATAAGAGCCCTCCATGTGTTACACTGGATACACAAAGGCCCAAATAAAACTCCGGCAGTTGTGATCTCAATGGACGCTGAAAAGGCCTTTGATAGGGTGGGGTGGGGATTTATGGTCGGAGTTCTGAGGGAGATGGGCCTGAGGGAAAGAATGATGGGATGGGTGATGGCATTGTATGCAGAACCCAGAGCAAGGGTTAAAGTTAACGGGAGACTATCAGATTATTTTGAAATAAAAAACGGGACTAGGCAGGGGTGCCCACTGTCACCATTACTATTCGCTATGGTATTAGAACCTTTTTTGTGCATGATTAGAGGGAATAGGGGGATCAAAGGGATAGTTATAGGATCGATGGAACACAAGATATCCGCATATGCGGATGACTTGTTGCTATATCTTTCCTCACCTCAAGAGTCTCTGACGGAATTGATGAGAGAGATAGACAGGTTTGGCTGCATTTCCAACTTTAAAATAAATATAGAGAAATCGATGCTGATGCCGAATCAACTGCCTGCGGGGATGAAGAAAAAGCTGCAAAGATCCTTCCCCTTTGTATGGCGTTCAGACTCTATATTTTACCTGGGAACACATATAGCCCCAGATGTTAAACGTTTATATGAGTTGAATTATATACCCCTGCTCTCATCAATACTAAGAGATTTACAGAGATGGAGAAGTTATACACTGACCTGGTTTGGGAGAGTAAGCGCCCTTAAAATGAGTATAATTCCAAGGCTTATCTATGTCCTGTATGCCGTCCCTATAGCTCTCCCACAAATATTTTTTAAACAAATAAAGAAAGCTTTTAGGACTTTTGTCTGGGGGGATAAACATCCCAGGCTGGCATATGATATTTTGAAAAGATCAAAGAAGGAAGGAGGAGTAGGACTCCCAGACATGGTACTCTACTATAGAGCCATGGCCCTGGTTCGTATTATGAACTGGAGACATGACTCAAAAGGTAAAATATGGGTTTCCCTGGAGAAAACACTGGCAGGAAGGGATCTGGCGGGAGCACCCTGGATCCCGACCGTATTTAGGGGGTTATCGGAATATGTGTCACCACTAACTACAACAACGCTGTCTATCTGGGATAGAATGAATAAGTCGGGAAAGTTTGCCCCTCCAATATCGCCTATTACTCCTTTGGAGGGATTTCCATGGTTCCCTCCTGGGGAAGAGAAGGGTAGTTTTGAGGGGTGGGGAGGAAATTGTTCAGAGGTGGCTCCATTTGGGGAACTGCTTCCCTTAAGGGAGTTGGTACAAAAGCAGGGGGAGGTATCAATGAGGGAATGGAAATACCGGCAGTTGACAGACCTGTTTAATAAATGGAAACACCAAATTAGATCAGTAAATACCATGACTACTTTTGAGGAGTGGTGTGTTAACCGCTTGGAACCAGGCCATATGTTATCTCGGATGCACAGAATGGTCCAGAGTGCCCAAGATAAGACAATCCCATATTACATGCGTGAATGGGAAAGGGAGTTGGGCCTTAAATTTACAGCGGAACAATCAAATAGGTTGATGGAAATAACACACCGGTCCTCAATAAGTTCATATATACAGGAGATGTCGTATAAGTTCCTGACTAGATGGTACCATACGCCGACCCGTTTGGCTCAGATCTACCCATTAATGAATGCCAACTGCTGGAGGGGGTGCAATCAAAGAGGGTAATTTCTTCATATATGGTGGCAGTGTCCCAGGATCAGGAGATTTTGGGAGGAGATATCCCCGTGGATAAAGAAATTGACATTAAGACCTATTGAGCAATCCCCATTGCATTTCCTGTTTCATGGAATGCCAGCATCCATGAAGTTCTACAAAAGAAGTGTTACACCACACCTATTAAATGCAGCGAAGGCACTGATACCTAGATACTGGAAACAACCTAAAGTCCCCAATATAGTGGAATGGAAAATCGAGGTAGAGAGGATAATGGAGGCAGAGAGATGGGTATACATGGTCAAGGACCAACAGGACAAATTTAAGAATATATGGGCAGGGTGGATATATTACTCTCCTGAAGTAGGGAAGGATTAGCTTGGGGCGGAGAGGCTAGGAGGCGGGTGGGGGGGAGCGGTGAGACGGCGAATAATCTTTTTTCCTTTTTTTTTTTTTTTTCTTTCTCTCTTTTTTTTCCTTTTTTTGCTGTCTCCCTACCCTGTGGGCGCCGGAGGGGGAGGAGGTGGGAGGGGGGAGGCGCGCCCCCCCCCCCCTCCTAATTTTCCCCTTTTTTTTTTTTTTTTTTTTTTTTTTTTTTTTTTCCCCCTCCTCTTTTTCACAACACTAATTTGGATCACTAAAGAGGAGGAAATAATTAATCAATTAAGTCAACATAGGAGGATAAGTATAGAGGCTCCCCTTAAGGAATTTTATTTGGGAGTCATAAGAATGGGAACGGGGGTTTTAAAGGAAGGTTATAGTCACAAAAGAAAGATCACTAATAAGGGAAAGGAGAAGAACACACCCAATACTGTTGGTTTTTTTTTATTTATTTTTTTATTTATTTATTTATGTATTTATTTTTTTTCCACTCCTTTTTTTTTGAAGTGGTTATGAAACTTCTCCCCTTCGCATGGTAGGGGGGGGGGAGATAAGGTGATGGGGAGTTAAAGAGGCACGAAACAAAGAAAACAACTTATTTTTTTTAATTTTTTTATTTATTTTATTTTTTTTCTCACTAAAGTCACGAAATTAAGGACTATTAAGCCCTGCACAAAATCCCTTTTGCCCTTTTTTTTTTTTTTTTTATTATTAGGGTGGTATTGAGCTCCTCCTTTTTGTGCCGTAGGGAGGTCATAAGGTGATGGGGTTTAGGGGGTCACGTGGGAGGGGGGGGGTCTCGTCTCTCCTTTCTCCTCCTCCTCTCTCTCTCTCTCCCTGGCGTCCCTCCCTCCTCTTGTAGGTGGGGAGTGGGACGGGGGATTGGTGGAGAGGGAGGGGGAGGCCGATGGTGCCCATGGGGGGGATAAGGTAATGTAGGAAAGTATTTTTATTTGAATATGTACGGAGATATCCTTTTTTTTTTTTTTCTTTTTTTTTCAGGTTTTGTTTTGTTTTGTTATTGTTATTTGTTCTATGTATGTGATGTAATTTGGAAAATAAAGAAAATGAGTAATTATAAAAAAAAAAAATGATGATATTTAGTAATAGTAGGTAGAGGGAAGGACCACGCAGTGAGGAAATTGGAGAAAAACGGGGTTAAGGCAGGGGGAAAGGATGAGGGATGGGAGAGGAAAAAAGAGGGAAAGGAGAAAAGAGGAAAAAGAAGAGATAAGAAGCAAGAGGAGGGATGAGGAGGGACTGAAGGCTAGGAAAAAGAAACCGGGGAAAATTAAAGCGGGAAGAAGGGGAAAGAGGGGGGGGTTTAGAAGAGAAAGGCAAAGGAAAGTAAAAGGGAAACAAAGGGAGAAGAAAGGTGGGGAAGAGGTGAAGTGAAGAAAAGGGATGAGGAAGGAGGGATGTTATTTAGAAAAGGGGGAAATACGGGGACTGGGAGGAGAGGGGGGGGAAGGGCAAAGGAAAAAAGGGGGGGAGGGAAAGGGAAAAAGGGAGGGAGGAGGGGAGGGAGGAGGAAGGGGGGGAAGGGGATGGGAGGGCCCACAGTGACAGGGAACATGAAATGAGTGAAGAATGGGGGGGGGGAAGGGAGAGGGATTTTTGGGAGAGAGAGGGAGAGGGTTGATGGACAGGATGTGGGAGAGAGTTAAGGAAGCAGGGAGAAGAAGGGAAAGTGGGGAGGGGCGAGGGAAAGGGAAAGAGGAAAATGGAATAACCATACAGAGAGGAATGTGGGGGAATGTGCATGGGACGGGAACCGAAAGTGCCAGGGGGTGAGTAAGAAATAGATGCAAAACGTATCATGGTGAATAGGAAGGAGAGGTATTAAGCCCATACCGAACATCACACAGGAAAAGGGTCTTAATGTCAAAAGGGGCTCCTTACCAACAATACTATAGCAAGTTTATTGTCAGGACCTATTTCCCATTACCTATGAAATAGATCATAGGTCTTCAAACTACGGCCCTCCAGTTGTTCAGGAACTACAATTCCCATCATGCCTAGTCATGTCTGTGAAGGTCAGTGTGTTGCAATGCCTCATGGGATGTGTAGTTCTACAACAGCTGGAGGGCCATAGTTTGAGGATCCCTGAAATAGATCATCTTGAACTCTAATTTGAGGCTAACCATCTTGAAACTACCTGCTTTAAAATAATTACATTACCCAAATTTCCAGTCATCCTAGGTATTCCGTTAACTAGGGAGCATGGACTATAAATTTTGCATTCCCCCATTGCAAAGAACATTGTATAGAACAACATTGTATTTAGTACATCCCTAGATATATCCTATACGTTATAAACAAAAAGGTCTTCTGACAAACATATGTCTGAACTTAACTTAGTGTAATAGAATAGTAGAGTTTACATATCAATTTTGGAGTTTTTTTCTTTTAACTTTCAACATTACAACGTAATTACAGCAGAAAAAATTGACCAATTTAAATTTGATTCAATAAAGTTTTTGCAGACAGGAATTAATAATGCAACGTTTTTTTTTACAATTTTTGATGATGAAAATTGTGGACAACATTGCATAAGCTAAAGTGGAAAAATGTATCCTAAAGAGCACAGTATGGCAGACTCCGAGAACAGGAAGGTTAGAAAAGCTGCATGAACAACTGTGATAAATGAGTATTTTTTGTCAACAGGGTTGAATAAACACATTATTATTACAATTCTTAAAGTAAAGTGCACTTTCTCATTTGAAGATTTTGATAATAACATTTATATTAATTGTTTACATGTAATACATTGGTTTAAATACCTAATAAAATAAAATAACATAAGGCAAGTTCATCTATCAGGTCAAGGTCAAGTGAAGAGATGTCTGTCAAGCATAAATGTTCACATAAATACATTTTAAAGTGATTGTAAAGTCTTGTTTAAAAAAATAAAAATAAATAACAAACATGTTATACTTACCTCCTCTGTGCAACGGGTTTTGCACAGGGCAGCCCAGATCCTCCTCTTCATAGGTTCCTCTTCACTGATCCTGGCCCCACCTTCCTGTTGAGTGTCTCCACAGCAAGCAGTTTGCTATGGGAGCACCCGAGCCGAGTCACAGCTCTGTGTGTCCATTTAGACACAGAGCCCTGACCCGGCCCCGCTCCCTCTCAATTCTGACGTTGACACCCGCGGGAGCCAATGGCGCTGCTGCTGTGTCTCAGCCACTTAGGAGAGTTCTGGATGACTAAGACATTTGTGGATATCCCTGGAGAGAGGTGGGGCTCAGGTAAGTATAAGGGGGTGCTGGGGAGGCTGCTACACACAGAATGTTTTTTATCTTATTGAATAGAATTATGTTCTTTAAACATAATCCATAGTTGTTTATGGTAAGTGCATAGTGATTCATAGATTTCTAAAATCATTAATAAATACGCCAAAGAAAACTAAGCATTCTCAAAGGCACAATTACTCACAATTCCTATTTTCTACCACTTACTTAAATATTATAAATCATTAACAGATCCTCTAACCAGTGTCATTATCTCTGGCATAAATTCTCTCAAAACATTTTATATATTGGTATCTACAGTAATTTGTGGTCAGCTTGCCCTCTTACCTGTTAGATTACCTGTGAGATTCCATCTAATTTTTGAAATCTCTGGAAGCATTTATTGGTTGACTTTAGACTTTCTTTTGACAAAAAATACTTTATGTTAACTAAAGACATGGCTATGGGCACCATGTACCATATTTAGAGACACTTCTATTGGATCCCAACACACAGTACTTTTGTAACATAATCTTCTATCAAAGATACATCAGCTTCCCACTTTATTTTGGCATGCCACGTACTGCTGACATGCCAAAATTACTAAGATTACCTCAACAAGGCATTCTCACATTCAATTTCAATCATGACCCACCATAGATTTTCTAGATTTCTAGTGTATATTTCAAAAGATAATAAAGTAAAATACAATACAATACATTTTTTAAGAAGGTAGACACTAATGCCGTGTACACACGATCGGTTCGTCTGATGAAAACGGTCTGATGGACCGTTTTCATCAGACGAACCGATCGTGTGTGGGCCCCATCAGTTTTTTTCCCATCGGTGAAAAAATTCAGAACCTGTTTTAAAATTATCTGATGGTTAAAAAAACGATAGAAAATAACGATCGTCTGTGGGGAAATCCATCGGTTAACCACTTCCCGCCCGGCCTATGGCCGATTTACGTCCGGGAAGTGGTTATGAAATCCTGACAGGACGTTCTAGAACGTCCTGCAGGATTTCATGCCGCGCGCGCCCGTGGGGGCGCGCATCGCGGCGATCGGTGATGCGGGGTGTCAGTCTGATACCCTGCATCTCCGATCTCGGTAAAGAGCCTCCGGCGGAGACTCTTTACCACGTGATCAGCCGTGTCCAACCACGGCTGATCACGATGTAAACAGGAAGAGCCGTTGATGGCTCTTCCTCACTCGCGTCTGACAGACGCGAGAAGAGGATAGCCGATCGGCGGCTCTCCTGACAGGGGGGGTTCGCGCTGATTGTTTATCAGCGCAGCCCCCCCTCGGATCGCCACACTGGACCACCAGGGATGCTCCAGGGTGGGCAAAAAAAAAAAAAAAGCCAGAAAAAAAAAAAAAAGTCTAAAAAAGAAATAAAAAAAAAGCATAAAGAAAAAAGATGCCAGTCAGTGCCCACAAATGGGCACTGACTGGCAACAATCAGTGCTGCCACCCCAGTGTCCATCAGCGCCACCCCAGTGTCCATCAGCGCCACCCCAGTGTCCATCAGTGCCACCCCACAGTGCCCATCCATGCCCAGTGCCCACCTATCAGTGCCCATCTGTGCCACCCATAAGTATCCATCAGTGCCGCCCATGAGTGCCCATCTGTGCCGCCTATGAGTGCCCAGTGCCGCCCATGAGTGCCCATCAGTGCCGCCTATGTGTGCCCATCAGTGCCGCCTATGTGTGCCCATCAGTGCCGCCTATGTGTGCCCATCAGTGCCGCCTATGTGTGCCCATCAGTGCCGCCTATGTGTGCCCATCAGTGTCGCATACCAGCGCCGCCAATCAGTGCCACCTCATCTGTGCCCGTCGGTACTACCTCATCGATGTCCATCAGTGCCATCTCATCGGTGCCCATTATTGCCGCCATATCAGTGCCCGTAATTGAAAGAGAAAACTTATTTACAAAAAAAATTAACAGAAAAAAATAAAAACGTAATTTTTTTTCCAAATTTTCAGCCTTTTTTCAGCCTTTTTTTAGTTGTTGCGCAAAAAAAAAAAATCGCAGAGGTGATCAAATACCACCAAAAGAAAGCTCTATTTGTGGGGAAAAAAGGACGCCAATTTTGTTTGGGTACAGTGTAGCATGACCGCGCAATTGCCATTCAAAGTGCGACAGTGCTGAAAGCTGAAAATTGGCTTGGGCGGGAAGCTGCGTAAGTACCTGGTATGGAAGTGGTTAAAAATCAAGGCATGCTCAGAATCAAGTCGACGCATGCTCGGAAGCATTGAACTTAATTTTTCTCAGCATGTTGTTGTGTTTTACGTCACCGCGTTCTGACACGATCGTTTTTTTAACTGATGGTGTATAGGCAAGACTGATGAAAGTCAGCTTCATCGGATATCTGATGAAAAAATCCATCAGACCGTTTTCATCGGGATGAACCGATCGGCATTATAGTTTTATAGACTTGCAGAGAACTCTTTAGAAAAGTTGTAAAATGAACAGTCCTCTTGGACAATTGAAACACATCTTACAAGATAACAATTGACAAGCCTTCATACTTTTGAGGAAATTTTGAAAAAAAAAACATACTCTGAAATTCTCAAATAAAATTCCAGAACAAAAAATATTATATTTGCAAAAGATGGTTTGAATTACACAATTGTATACCCAATACAGTGACATTAAGAAAGTGCTGAAAAAATAATGGCACATCCTTTTGAAGGGCCCCTGCCTGAAATAAATTGTAACATCAATGGGTTATTTTAGAAAATGTTAATAACATTAAAAATGTGTTAGTATTTAGCCACCTGAAAACCTTGGTAAAACAAAACATATCTTAACAGGATCTTCAGCAAAATAGATTAATTACCGTAGTAGTTTGAATTGCATAAACATAACATCCTCCAGTACCCGTAAAACCTTTCTTAAAAAAAAATCCTGATAATTTGTGGTGTTGATAACATAATATATTTTCTGAAATGCCCCTGTGGATATTAGTACGTTGGCAGAACAACACAAAAGCTTAGAATAATAAATGGCCATCTTCAAACGGATGTGGCTTGTGCTCCATAAAACTCTTTATTCAGCCCCCTACACACACATCCGTTGCCTGCTGGTATCTGTTTTTTATCTGGCTTTTGTTTTGCGTGTGCCATTTCTGACTGTTTAATCATAGATGATTAAACACGGGTAGAAGGAAGAAAATTGCACGATTCCCTCATCAACACATTCAGTGTTGATGGGGGAATGCCTCCCACAGTGCTATTGTGTTCTGCTGGCATGGGGGGGCGCACAGAGCCCGATCCCCCATTCCACACTTGAGGTGGATAGGGGAATCCTCTCCGAAGTGTTTTTGTATTCTGACAGCAGGGAGACTTCCCCGCCATAAGAGCACACAGATCAGTGCTGCATTATATAGCCTACAGCACTGATCGAGTGGAAATTTTGGTTGACCTACCTTGGTAGTTTGGTAGATTGGTAAATCAAATTGGTAGATCAAATTCTGTTCAACCACAGTGCCCACACATGGATCGGAATTTGGCTGGCTCTTGCTTAACAAGCCAAATTTCGATCCATCTATGACCAGCTTAAAGAGTGGGCCATTCACCTCCCACCTCTAAATTGGCATGCTGTTATTAAGTGACCAACCATGTTTTTAAAATGCAGTCTGGCCCTGTTTTATATAGAGATTAAGACAGTGTGTAAGTGAAAAACTTACTTGGGGTCCTTTTTGCAGTTAGGTACTGTGATCTGTGTTTTCCGATTCTGTCCAGATTTAAACCCCAGCCTGTCTTTTAGGTTCTGTTGTTTAACCGCACCTTCCTCTGACTATTCCTGTTAAAAACATGATCATAACACAAATACAAAAAGCTGAACAACCTCAGCTTGTCTTCATGTTATTCTGCTGTCTGTTCTTTTGGCACTTGACACGTTGAATGCCCACTTCTTAGCAAGTCACCAATGGTACATACCATGGAAAGTATTACCCTTTGAGTTTTCATTACCTTTTTAGATTTGCTGCATCAATGATGGCCTTCACATCGCATTAAGAGAAGTTAGAATTAGAATGTATGTACATATGGACGCTCAGATTTTTGGAAAGGAGTTAACATTGCATGGGCCACCATGACTTTAATTGAAGTTAATACTTATCCTTGCTCTTCACATGTCTTTCTATTCAAGTTTAAGATCAAAATTGTACAAAGATTTTAGAGTAAATTTATCACCATCTCACAATTTATTCATCATCTCATATTTTGAAACGTGTCAGTAAAGCGTGTCTCTGAACCATGTGTCAGTTCCTCAATTATGTTCCTGCTAACCATTATGTACTAAATATAAAACTAATACCAGCCATGTGTTCGGAAGATAACAGCTGTATTCCTTTGTTGTTTTCTGTGCAAATGTTTGGCTCATAGATTTAATATGCCTAACAAAAAAGGCTAACATTTCAAAGACTTACATTTTGGGTCCTTTCATTAATGACTAACATGGGACAGCACTCTAAACAGCTGAGAAGTACCAGAATATGGTTGGCTGCTATAATTACAAATGCATGCATGCATAGCATACCTCACCTTAGGGCCCATGCACACAAGCTGGGCTTGGCTGTTTTACTCAACACAGTTTGAACGCAAGGACCAGCCAAATAGCCTCAGTTCACATCATTGTGCTGCTATAGTGTATGCTAGGTAAATTGAGCATCTTTTATTTAAGCACAACACATTACAAAGTGTCACAATGCAAGAGAAAAACCAATGTACCCTTTAAAATGGGCACAAAATAACAAAATGCACAGCCAAGCTACTTAGGCAGCTCCACAAACTCCTCCTTATACTTGTCATGCTGCTGTCTGTATAGAATTAAAGTAGTACAGTGATTATAACTGAGAAAAAAAGTAGCCTGATCAAATCAACATCCACATAATAGCTGCTTTTTGCCCTCTCTCTCCTCAATTACCAGCTTAATTTTGACTGACATACAGACTGATATCAGCATACATTCATGTTTGTAGTTTTGCCAACCATCTAGCTACGGGTTTACAATATGCTTAAGAATTTATGAAAAGGGCATATTGATGTCAGAGCATATTTATGAAAGTTAATCCATAATTAGCTATGATACAATGCATACTGTCTACCGAGTGGAGGGAGAAAGTCATCCAGTGCCCCTCCCCCATCCCAGTTTAATATGCATAAGCAAGGGCATAGGTAGATTTTTCCTACTATTATGTTCAGCTTTCTCAAAGTATAAGGCAGGTTTTAATTTTGACATCTTACAGCATCTAATGTTGTTTGCCCATGGTTGCTCGCTGAGGCTATAAGGCGTTTGCAACACTCTTCATCACTAACAGTGACAGTGCTAGCAAGGACATACTGTAACTAGTTATTGCAGGGCCAGATTGCAGAAATGTTATGGATCCCTGTTGTCAAACAGAAGGAGAAGAAAAAGCCATTGAAAAACCTCCTATCTACCACAGTCCCAGAGCTAAAGCACACAGCATATTGTTTTCTGCCTTAATACATTTCGTTTTTAATAACCCCTTACACTGGTGGCCTGTAGGACAAAAAGGTTCCCTTGCTTTGATGGTCAGGGTGAGGACGAATTCACTCTTACGGTAAAGGTCAGTTTTATTAAGAACACCTAAATATGTTGTTGGTCGGTGTGAGGAAGAATTCTCCCTCTGTTGATGGTTTGTGTGAGGAAAAATACCCCCTTTTGTTGGTGTTCAGTGTTAGGAACCTGCCTCTTTTGTTTGTGGTCACTGTGATGAGCGATGGGAACATAACAGCTTTCATTTCAATATCTGTGTGTTCCCCGCCACGCGCCATTACTTGCCTCCCCTCCTCTTTGTCCGGGCACTTTGATAGACAGATCACCCGTCCAATCCTGGGATGAGTGATCTGTCTATCAAAGTTTAAAGAAACACTAAAGGTTCATTTTTTATTAGATTAATTGATTGCTGTAAGCTAGAGCATTTAAATATCACTTACCTCGTTTTTCCTTTTGACCTCCAAAATACAGTAATCCAGGTTTGAAAATGCCATTTCCTGTCTCTCCTCTTCTTGCTTTCCACCAGCATCTGAGCCGTTTTGCATGGTGGAAAGCAGAATGTGCTCACCCCCTCCCTATGACTACAGCCCTGCGTGAAGATGCTCTCTTATCCCTCACAGGCATGGAGGCTAAGCCTAATGGGAACTGTAGTTCCCATTAGGCCGTGATGTACCAAGAATGAATGTGCACCGCAAACCAGGAAGTCAGTGAGAATAATGATTCAGGAGTGACGGAGATGAATAAAACAGCTAGATTTCAACAGGTATCAAACTAGTTATAATGCAACACATTACTTTTTACTTTATCAGCTACTGTCAGACTTTAATTTAAGAGGAAAATATTTTTGTCTTTACAACCCCTTTAATGGTACATGGCAGGGAACACACAGCTATTGAAATGGAAGCTGTTATGTTCCCGGCGCTCTGATCATCCGGGTGGCGGCTCTCCTCTCTCTTCCACTGCACAGGTAGGCTGCATTGGTGACACAGACTGAATTGGTGGCACAGGCTGCATTGGTGACACAGGCTGCACTGGCAGGCACAGACTGCATTGGTGGACACAGGCTGCATTGGTGGCACAGGCTGCATTGGTGGCACAGGCTGCATTGGTGGGCACAGGCTTCATTGGTGGACACAGGCTGCATTGGTGGACACAGGCTGCATTGGCAGCACAGGCTGCATTGGTGGCACAGGCTGCATTGGTTGACACAGGCTGCATTGGCGGCACAGGCTGCATTGGTGACACAGGCTGCACTGGCAGGCACAGACTGCATTGGTGGACACAGGCTGCATTGGCAGCACAGGCTGCATTGGTGGCAAAGGCTGCATTGGTGGGCACAGGCTTCATTGGTGGACACAGGCTGCATTGGTGGACACAGGCTGCATTGGCAGCACAGGCAGCATTGGTGGCACAGGCTGCATTGGTTGACACAGGCTGCATTGGCGGCACAGGCTGCATTGGTGGGCACAGGCTGCATTGGTGACACAGGCTGCATTGGTGGTTGCAGGCTGCATTGTTGGACACGGATAAAGTTACTGTTATCATTTATTTTTATAACTAAATTCTGCATAAAACATTTAAGTGTAATTTCATGAGATAATTTATGAGGACGTGTTTAGGGGCAGAATTAGGGGTGGGGCAGGGTATGGGTTGGGCGGGGCAACTGGTGACGAGTAACCCTTGAGGCCTGGCTAGTAGTTCATGACTTGAAATTTTGAGCCCTGATTATAATTATATACAGTATATCATTACTTTTAATAAATCAACCGACACAAGCACAGGTAATTGAAAGAGCTGTATGATAAAAGGATGCTGGAGACAAAGGTTTGCAGAAAATGTTTTGGAGAGAGCCCTTAGTATAGCTCCAAAACACGAAATCAATGCCAGTGAAAGAAAATGAAGAAATCATTTTACTGTTCCATACCAGTCACTGTACTTTAAAATTTCTTTCCTGACAGGCAGCCAGTGAGAAATGAAGTAAAGCATTTTTTGTGATGACTAAAATCATTATATTAAAGTACTAGGTCAGTGTACGCAAAATACTGTACAAATATATTTATTAAAAGATCATTTTCATGGAAGTATCTTCCATTCCATTTCCTAGTTTGCAAGAAACAAAATGTAAAGCCTCTGTTGGCTTCTGCCGGGAATGATGTCATCAGGAAATATTACCTACTTGTACTTCAGCCGCAGCTATTAAACTATATATAGATAATGACATGGAATGTTTTTTTTTCCTGTTCCTCAATGTTCATTGGTTTCTGGAAGTTTTGTTTCCTTCTCTTGGCGAGAGAGCAATCAGATAATCAAGAGCAGTTGAGCAGAGCAGCCACGTCAGTTATATTTTGCAGCTGTTCTGCGATAGAAAAAGGCACAACTGTACATATACATTACAGGATATTGGAAACATTCTTGTACTAGCTGACTTTTTGGTTTGTGTTAGTATTAACGAACTGTATAATAATTGCCTACAGTTTTACAATGCCAGAATTTGACATGCTGTAGATGTAGTAGATGGCCATGCGTACTAATTAGCTACTAATTAGCTACATAGTTGCATTAACCACTTCAGCCCCGGAAGATTTGGCTTCCCAATGACCGGGCCATTTTTTGAGATACGGCACTGCGTCGTTTTAACTGACAATTGCGCGGTCATGCAACGCTGTACCCAAACAAAATTGACATCCTTTTTTTCCCACAAATAGAGCTTTGAGGTGGTAGAGGTGGTATTTGATCAAACACAATGGGCCAGATTCTCGTACAGCCGCTAGAGTTGCAACCTCATCCCTTTAAAACAGAACACATATGAATTACACAGGTTCTGAGGCTAATTTAATGCAGATAAGGCACCAAGTGAGTTTAATTACCTCCTTAATCAGCCACAGAACCTGTGTAATTAATATGTGTTCTGTTTTAAAGGGATGAGTTGGCAACCCTAACAGCGGCGTATCTTTGCGGCGGCGTAACGTATCCGATTTACGTTACGCCTCTGCAACTTAGACGGGCAAGTGCTATATTCTCAATGCACTTGCTCCGTAAATTGCGGCGGCGTAGCGTAAATCGGCCGGCGTAAGCCCGCCTAATTCAAATGTGGGACAGGGGGGCGTGTTTTATGTTAATGTTCTGTGACCTGACGTGATTGACGTTTTTCACGAACGGCGCATGCGCCGTCCGTGGAAATCTCCCAGTGTGCATTGCTCCTAATACGCCGCAAGGACGTATTGGTTTTGACGTGAACGTAAATTACGTCCAGCCCCATTCACGGACGAGTTACGCAAACAACGTAAAAATTTTAAATTTAGTTGCGGGAACGATGGACATACTTAACATTGGTACGCCGCACTTACGCCACCATATAGCAGGGGTAACTTTACGCTGGGAAAAGCCTGACGTAAACGGCGTAACTGTACTGCGTCGGCCGGGCGTACGTTCGTGAATTTGCGTATCTAGCTGATTTACATATTTTGACGCGTAAATCAGCGTACACGCCCCTAGCGGTCAGCGTAAATATGCAGTTACGATCTGACGGCGTTAGAGACTTACGCCTGTCGGATCTAAGGGAAATCTATGCGTAACTGATTCTAAGAATCAGGCGCATAGATACGACGGCGCAACTCAGAGATACGACGGCGTATCTCTTTTGAGAATCTGGCCCAATATCTTTTACTTTTTGCTATAATAAATATCCCACATTGTTTATCAAAAAAACTAATTTTCTTTCATCAGTTTTGGCCGATATGTATTCTTCTACATATTTTCGGTAAAAAAATCACAATTAGCGTATATTGATTGGTTTGCGCATTGGAACTATGACATTATGGTGGACAGATCAGATCTGACACTATTTTTGGACCATTGTCATTTATACAGCGATCAGTGCTATAAAATGGACTGATTACTGTGTAAATGACACTGACAGGGAAGAGGGCACAGGGTTAAACACTAGGGGGTGATCAAGGGGTTAAGTGTGTCCTAGGGAGTGATTCTAACTGTGGGGGCTATTACTGACATGACAGCAATCACTGTTCACAATGACAGGGAGTAGTAGATCCCTGACATGTCACTAGGCAGAACAGAGAAATGTCTTGTTTACATAGGCTTCTCCCCGTTCTGCCTCTCCACACCGCAATCACGGGGCCGCCGGCGAACATCGAGTTCCTGGGACCCGTGAGCCCACTCCCGAGGCGCTAAGCTGCAAATTCGAAGGGATGTACAGGTACAGTCAGTTTGCGGCGGTTATATACAAAAACTCAGAAGTATCTTCTTAATCATTGTGAAGAGATAGATTTACACTGCTGCGATCAGATTTTGATCTGGATTTCAGTGCAATTATGTGATGCAACTTAGATGCTGCTTGGATGAGGTTTGTGTATTCCGTGAGGCCAGAATCATGTTAGAATCACACCAAAGTAGCACAGGACCCTTTTACAAAATCGCTCTATGTTGCAATGATGTGAACAGGAACCATTGAAAACAATGTGGTTTTCATCTCATTTTCAGTCTCATCTGAAATCGCACTAGTGTGAATCAGGTCTAAGTCAATCAGCTGTTGCATATTATTTGTTGATTGGCAGAAATAATGGTTCCCTCAAGTAAATAATTTACATTTCTTAAAGACTCTGCAAAGCAAATAACTTCGGTACCTATGAGATTGTAGGCCACACTCCTTAACCACTTAATCACCGCCTGCAGTCGAAATACGGCTGCAAAGCGGTTGCTTAACTCTGGGAGGACGTCCATGGACGTCCTCCCAGAATCGCGCTCCCGAGAGAGCGCGGAGAGAGCAGATGCAGCACGAGTTCTGTGGGCTGGATCTGTGACACATGCAGTCACAGATCCAGCCAGCCATCCATCCCTGCTCAGCCATCCCTGCCCCATACTGTGCAATACTACACACCTATACTGTGCAATACTCTGCAGTACCCCACACTACTCTGCAATACCCCACACTACTCTGCAATACCCCACAATACTCTGCAATACCCCACACTACTCTGCAATACCCCACAATACTCTGCAATACCCCACAATACTCTGCAATACCCCACAATACTCTGCAATACCCCACAATACCCTGCAACGTCGCCTATGGGGATTTTTGAGTAGCAAAGTTTGGCGCCATTCCACGAGCGTGTGCAATTTTGAAGGGTGACATGTTGGGTATCTATTTACTCGGCGTAACTTCATCTTTCACATTTATGCAAAAGAATGAAGAAAAAACACTAAATTTGCTAAATTTTATAACAGAAACAACGAAAAATTCATTTTTTTTACAGAATTTTCAGTCTTTTTTCTCTTAATAGCGCAAAAAATAAAAAACCCAACGGTGATTAAATAGAACCAAAAGAAAGCTCTATTTGTGTGAAAAAAAGGACGGAAATTTCATTTGGGTACAGTGTTGTATGACTGAGTAATTGTCATTCAAATTGTGAGAGCACCGAAAGCTGAAAATTGGTCTGGTTATTAAGGGGGTTTACGTGCCCAGTGATCAAGTGGTTAAAACCATACTTACTCGAGGTACACCTAAAATAAATACACCCAACCTTTATTGGTTTTAATATGAAAATAAATTAACCATATACTGTTTAATTATTAACCATCAAACAGCATAACTTTTAATGAAACCAAAATTTGTGTAATTGTTTAGTTTTCAGAACTCAAGCAGCATTACCACGTTATCACATGAAAATAAAACGTCCCCCCTAGACATCCAGGGTTACCCAACCACATAATAGCGCATGTGACTGGGGAGGGAGTTCTTCCACTGATGCTCCAAGCAGGAAAAGGGGAAATCCCAGCTCAGCTGATTCCTTATAAAGGCTTCTTAGCTTCCAACATATTTTGTGTTATCCCATTTGCTGGTTGCTGAACCCAGATTTAAAGCGGCAGTACACTTATTTCAAATATGCTTAGTAACAAATTGCATGCTCCTTATTAACCCTATCTACCCCTTATTACCTGTGGTGGCCACAATCCCCAGTAAGTGGGCTCATACTGTGCCCTCTTTTCCATTATTGAACAATAGCCAAAAGAACTTCAAAATGTCTATAATCCAGTCTCTGCTTTATTTCTCAATCCAAAGAAATAATAACTGCAGGTCAAACAACTAATACAAAGTGAAGGGTGCCAATTCTGGGTCTTTTAAATAATGGGTTAAAAATACATTTACCCCAGGCTAGCAAAGACAAAGGGACCACCATCAAACCCTAGCCTGGTGAATACATGGTTGGTATGGTTGTTCCCATGCATTTTGATGTAGATTGCGATGGACTATTACATTGCACATCCAAAAATTTGGCATAACACTGAATTTATTAGAATGCACTGATACAAAATTCTTACTAAATTCAAAAGAGAAAATTAGGTTAAGTTAATAAATAATAATTATTTGAAGATTTAAAAATATTTTAAATGAGTAAACTGTAAATAAGCAAATTATGCTAAAAACCATTACAACTTCATCCATTCAGTATCAGGGCTCATGCACACTGGGTGTTTTTCATCCCGCTATAAGGGCCATTTAGTGTTTTCATTTTTGCCTCTAAATGCCCTTCAATATTAGCCTATGTGTCCATGCACACATAGGCGTTTTTTCTGGAGTTTAAAGCCAGAGATGTTTAGAGGCAGAAACTAACCCCACCCCATGTTCCTCTTGGGCCACACCTGCCCCCACCTTCATGGAGATATCTTCCTACCATCATCTCCAATCCCTAATGGATTATTATCCTGTTTACCAAAACCTTTATTTCCTTTTGCATTTTATTTTTAAATACCCTCATATTTTTCTCCCTTTTGGGAAAGTTCTTTTGTTTAAAAAAAATTGCAAATTTAATTGAAAAAATTATTTGCAAAATGCACCTCGTTGTTGTGTCTTTCTTTTTTTTTCTTTCAAATATTCTTGTGTGTGGGGTAAATGCAGACACCCCCCAGTGGGATGTGCATTTTTTACCTCACATTGAAGAAAATACCACATCACACATTTTAATTGTGTGTGGGGTAAATGCAGACACCAGTGGGATGTGCATTTTTTACCTCACATTGAAGAAAATACCACATCACACATTTTACTTGTGGGTGGGATAAATGCAGACACCAGTGGGATGTGCATTTTTTACCTCACATTTAAGAAAATACTACATCACACATTTTACTTGTGTGTGGGGTAAATGCAGACACCAGTGGGATGTGCATATTTTACCTCACATTGAAGAAAATACCACATCACACATTTTACTTGTGTGTGGGGTAAATGCAGACACCAGTGGGATTCGCATATTTCACCTCACATAGAAGAAAATACCACATCACACATTTTACTTGTGGGTGGGGTAAATGCAGACACCAGTGGGATGTGCATATTTTACCTCACATAGAAGAAAATACCACATCACACATTTTACTTGTGGGTGGGGTAAATGCAGATGCCTCCGGAGAGATGTGTGCTTTTTACCTGCCATAGAAGAAAATACCATCTGACACATTTTTTGTGTGTGGGGTAAATGTGGGGTAAATGCGGATGCCCCCCAACAGGATGTGTGTTTTTTACCTCCCACAGAAGACAAAACTATAGTGAGAGACAAAAGAGAACAAAACAACAAAAGATATGTTGAAAAAACTTTATTTATAGATATTTTAAAATAAATGTTTTTATTTGGAGATAATGTAAAGCCTATATATACCGGACGACCTACACATATTGACCATGCCAGGACACTTCACCCTCTGGGGACACAAAGAAATCTGCAAATTGATTTCTGATGCTCATGACCCATGAAAATCCATAAATTGTCCTGAGCTGGTTTACGGGTGCCTCTCTCCTTATCACAAAGGAAATTATGGAGCACACAGCAGGCTAGGATGACTTTGATCGCATTTTCAACATCCAACTGCATGCGGGACATGAGTATCCGCCACTTTGTTGTGCAGAAGCCACATGCGCATTCCACAACCTGGTGGGCACGGCTCAGATAATAATGAAACATTTTATGTTTGTGGCTCAGTAAATACCTTACTGTATAGATGCATTTGATTCTCCGCTAGTCCGAAAACATTATCTGCCACCATGACCAGCAGAGGACTCGGCTCTGCTGTGGATGGGATTTGGGTATCACCTTGACTGCTGGAGGATCCGACGTCAGCTAATTTGAAACATGCATCAGCCAATGTCAAGATGACAATTGAAAGATACTTTTTTTAATTGAAATAAAGAGATCCAGACTGCGCTGACTTTTTCACCCTGACATAATTGCCGTCAATGACACCAACACAATTGGGAAACTGTGTCTTCTCCCAAAGTTCATTGGCAATCGCTTCAAACATCTCTTCACTTGGCTCAGGCATGACAATGTCATGCAACTCCTCACAAATTGCCTGGCATGTTTCATGTGACACCTTTGCCACAGTGAGCACTACCATAAGTAAGTAATGATGCAATGATTCAAAAGATTGTCATGTTGCAAGAAGCCTGGAAAAAAATTGAATCGTGAAAAATAATCATAGATTATATATATTTTTTTTAAAAAGTGAAAAATATACGGCGCCTGTCTTTTCTCATCCAATTCTCTGCATCTCCTCTCCCTTCATAACAGATAAAGAAGTAAAATTGCTTCAAAATTTTTTTTTCAGGACAGAGACTCCCTCTGTCTCTCTCTCTACTCTCAGTTAAATGGCACCCAGACTGTAAATATATCCTCTTTTTCCAATGCATTGTGGGCACTTTGGAGTGAAAAATGTGTAAAAAAAATAGCATAGGTGCTTTGTAAAAAAATGATTATAAACACTACTGTATCTAAACGCATCTAAACATATGTGCAAAACGCAGCTAAAAGTGCATTTTTTTTCTGCCACGTTTTCCTGCCAAGACTTCAGGCACTAAGAGGAGTTTAAAATTCCCAGTGTGCATGGCTTTAATACTAAAGAGACACACCAAAGACACACATTACGGCAGCTTTGTTAAGGTAATACAGGCTTTAAATGTATTTTAGAAACATACAGTGTAAGTATCTGAATTTAACCTGGTATAAGCCTTTTTCAGTCCCTTTACAATAGTGATGGATTTTGGGAGAACGAAGAAGTACAGTAAGGCCCCTTTCACACTGAGAACGGGAGGTGCGATGGCGGTATAGCAGTGCGATTTTTAGAAAAGGCGCATTGCCGGCGGTATTACCGCGGTTGAGTGAGCCCTTGCAGTTTCTTTAGGCTTTTTAGATTAACGCAGTAGTAAAGCCTGTTTGGTCATTTTCACCTACAGGTAAGCCTATAATAAGGCTTACCCGGCGCATGCGCTCTGAATGTCCAGCATATGTTACCGGACCTTCAGGGCTGCGTGCAGGAACTGAAGACTCCTGCACAGTGACATCATCATGGCTCTGGCCAGTCACATAGCTGGAGCACCCAAACCCAAAGGGAAGACCGGGGCAAGATGTCAGCCCTTTCAGCGGTGACAGTACAGTGCTGCAGGGCTTTATTCCAAGGTGAGTATTTTTTTATAATGCATACTAGCACATTATGCCATTGCTTTGCAGGTATTTTTTACATAGGCCGCAGTTTACAACTACTTTAAAACACCACCTGAAGGTGTGTGGGCACAATATGTCCATGGTATGCCCTCTTGCTTTAGGAATGCCAGCCAATATACTTTATGCTCTGACAGGCATCTTGAAAGGTGCACGCTGTTTTATTTTAATTTAAAACATAAAAAAAAAAAAAAAAATTGGTGCATCCTTCAGTATGTGTACGGTAGATTCATTCATTTTTACACCAAATGAAAGTCCCTACTACTGGTGGATCCTCAGGAATAGTTCTTGAAAGGTATATTAATATCTGCTGAAGCAGATGTGGAAATGATTAATCCCATCGGGTGAAAAATATGCCAGAGGAGTGATCCTGGGAATGGGACCATGTGCTGAAGCTTGTCAGTTGATTAAAAACGTTGCTTTTGAAGACCTCATTGGCGTGTGCCTTTTCTTTTGGATTATACTGAGCTATGTGTGGATTATACTGAGCTATGTGATGGATTGCAAGCCAGCACCTGATTCCAGCACAAAAGACGAGTGCTAGAAGGGAACTGTGCACTGTTCTTTGACTCTACAAGCTGTCAAAATGGGTTGAGTTTTGCATTCCCCCCAGCACATCAGCCATGATAATCCCATCTAGACAATATCTTTCTATCTATTTTAGCTGGCCTCCTGTTAGAACTTGAGGAAAGACGGTAGACAGCATGGGGTAGATCCACGTACAGCGGCGCATTATTGCGCCGGGCGTAGCGTATCTAAGATACACTACGCCGCCGTAACTTACCTTTTTTTTCCGAATCCTCAAAGAATTTGCGCCATAAGTTACGGCGGCGTAGTGTATCTTTGGCGGCGTAATGGCACGGCATTCAAATCTCTGTGATGGGGGCATGTTTTATGTAAATACGTCGTGACCCGACGTAAACAACGCTTTTTTTTAACTGCGCATGCGCCGTCCGTGGGGGTATCCCAGTGCGCATGCTCGAAATTAACCCAGAACAAGCCAATGCTCACGACGGTAACGTCATTCTACGCAAATCCCTATTCGCAAATGACTTACGCAAACAACGTAAAAATTTCAAATTTCTACGCGGGAACGACGGCCATACTTAACATTGAGTACGTCTCATAACAGTAGCTTTAACTATACGCCGGAAAAAGCTGAACGCAAACGACGTAGAAAAATGCGCCGGCCGGACGTATGTTCGTGGATCGCCGTAACTAGCTCATTTGCATACTCGACGCGGAATTCGTCGGAAACGCCACCTAGCGGCCCTCTGAAAAATTGCATCTTAGATCCGACGGCGTACTAAGACGTACGCCTGTCGGATCGACCCGAGATGCCGTTGTATCTTGTTTTGTGGATACAAAACAAAGATACGACGCGGGAAATTTTAAATTACGCCGGCGTATCAATAGATACGCCGGCGTAATTCTTTTGTGGATCTGCCCCCATGTTTTTTTTTTTGTCAGAATAAAGTGTGGGATCACTTCTACAACCATCAACTGAACATTTGAAAATAGAAAAAAACTGTTGCAATCAAATATAGTAAAAACGTTCTCTCCTAAACGTTTCATCCTCAACTTCTGTACCGGGCTATTCCAAATGTATTACATCAAAAGCATTTTCAAATTCCACATTTGAACTTTCCTCCTTATAAAACTGATCATGTTAGACATGGACTGGTTTTTACAAACACATGCTGATTCTATTATTACATTTCAGATGCTTTTCTTTAGAATGCTTTCACATAAATTATGCACAACAGAATTCAGGCTTGTTGCGTAAAGTTTACAGGTTCTAGCTTTTTTCCCTTCTTGAAATGACTTCTGCTCTATGCCAGTCTGTTCTAGTTAAAAGTGCTTTCATGAACATTGATCTCAGTTACTGAGCATAATTATTTTAGAACACAGGGATAAATGTCAACTAGATCAGGTACTTTTATATTTTTACTGTTTGAGTGTAATTGTACCTTTTTCTGTGTTAGGCTAGTAGCATTGAAGGGGGAGCATTATAGTTTATCTAAAGCCAGATTTCTCTTTTCTTGAGATTTCCTTTTACTTCCTGTTACGTCTACAGAACAGAAAGTGAAGACAATTTTCCTTAATGGGACAAATTTTTTCTAAGAGGGATTTATCTATTCCCTCCTCTGTCTATCCCTCTGTCTATTTGGGACTGCGTCACGTTATGACGCTGTTGTGGTCCTACAATGTCTTCTGGGCATTGTAGGCTCGGATAGCGCAGCTGCGCATGCGCTGTGGCTAATTTATGTCCGCTCCCGGCCGACGTCACATGCCGACCGGCTGGGGGGGCTATATAAGGCTGACACTGCCAGCGTGCCATTCGCTGGCCATGTCCACAGGGTGCTGAGATGATTTATCTGTCCAGCTCTAAGGTAAAACCATTCCTTGTTCCCTCATTACCGACTTATTGCTATATGGCTCCAAGCCCTATTTACTCATTATGTTTTCCATCTTCATTGATTTACATATGCTCTTTCTTTCTGACTGCCCCATCAATACTTTGATTGGAAGCTTATATCAGTAAACTCTATCACTGCCTTAATACAGGTAAGCTTGCCTATATAGCTTTGACACCGCAAACCTTTCTTACACGGTGTGCTTTATTATTACTAATCCACCATTTTTTGGTCCAATTCAGCTCCAGCTAATTTCTTTAATTATGACATGCTAATTGACTGGACCTTGGCAGATCACTCAGCACCCCCGTTTTTGCCTTTATGTTTGTCAACCCGGTATGTATGGAGGCTATGATAGCCCCAAAGGGCAGATATTAGCCATTGAGCATTCTAACCCATTGTTACCTTATTATTTTTCTCTAGTTTCATGGTCTTTCTAGTCCCCTACAGTCACACTAGGGCAGTGTTGGTTTTGCCTTCTTTTGTAGGCGATCTGCTGACCGGACACTTGTGGGACGTCAGGTAGGTGTGACTTTGTGTCTGACCATGTGTGATATATGGGGCTACTTTTGTGGCTGGACTGTGATGGGACCCTTAGTACCCTGATGTCTGTAGTCTCCAGTTTACGTACTACATATAATTTATGTCTGTTTACTATTTTCCCCTTTTGTAGAATCTCATTATTACACTGAATTTATACTATTCCTCTGAAGAAGCCAATGTTTTGGTGAAACATGTTGGGATACTTCAGTCTGTATTTTTTTGTATTCAGTGTACCTAAATATATATTGATCTCTATATTTTGTTAACTTTGATGTTTAACAATTGTTTGTACAAATACATTTTGTCTTCTTTTAAAATAATTTATGTGACTAATCCTGTGACTGGCACCCCTATAACCCCCCCCTCCTTTGCTATCTATTCCCTACTGTTTTGTAAAGACCCAAGCCAGCTGAAAGAAAAAAAGAAAGAAACTAACTACAGTATAACTATTCTTAAAAATATACTCCCTCCCCACTGCTACCTATTCTAGCCGTTCTGGTCTGGTCACATGATCCTGCAGCTCTGTGTAAGGGAGTGCTCCACAACGGCTGTGAATATCAGAAGCTGGAATGACACCTATAGGCTTCCATGGTCCAGCCATTGTTGGCACTCCCTCCTTTTTCTTTGCAGCAGTCGTCTATTGAAACAAGTGAGCCAGAGTTGCTGGATCACACAACCAAGCAAGAGCTGATTTAAAGTAGGTAGGCAATAAGCACACACATATTTTTAATAAAGGTTAGGCAGGATAGGTAGGAGTAGGGGGGAGGGAACATTTTTAATAGTCATAGTTAAGTAGGAACAGTTATAGCTAATGTAGCACTACCTCGGTAGGAGCTGATGAATTAGATTTGGGTCTATTGTTATCTCACTGTTCACGTATCAGAACCAGGAGTCTGTATTGGAAAATAAGTCCACAGATGTATGCACCAAACACCTAGTCTTGTTCTTTTCCTGTGCTTTTATTAAACAACTTGCAGCGATAGAGGGTGGAGGGTTAGGGGAGATTCAGATACCTTGTTTGCAGATCACGGCCACTTCCTAGGATCCAGAGGACAAACAGCTTCCAGCACTGGATCTCGCAACCACCGGATAGGCCTCTTTCACTGACCTAGCAGCCGGTGCGATGAGCGGACAAAGTCTCTGCCACAGACTTAGTGAATACAATGGGGTTGTTACACAATCCTCTGCCACAGGATTGCATTACCAAACAGTCCTTTTCAAGTTTAAGCACATCTACACAGTACCCAAGTCTTTAAGCCGTCCGCTAGTACTGTGAGGTAGATTGGTTGGGAAGAGTCCTCCAATTTAGTCACCAGGCCCCTTCCTGAGATACCAGTGGTTCGCTCGGTCCTCTCCCGGTAAAGATCCTCCCCTGGCTCCTCCAAATTTACACATTGCGTCTACTCAACAGGAGCAGGGCGCTACACTAAGGTTTTCTTCCACTTTTGAGACAAACAACTTTAAGTATCTGCTTCAATATCTCTTCTCATTGCTTGAGTAATTGTCGTGACCAACATAGCAAAAACTGAAAAACAGATTGCTAGTAAATTCCCAGACTTTACAAGTATATAAACCCTAATGCCGTTTGTAGATGATCGGACATTCCGACAAGAAAACCGTGGATTTTTTTCTGACAAATGTTGGCCTAAACTTGTATTGCATACACATGGTCACACAAATGTTGTCGGAAATTGCGAACGTTAAGAACGTGTGACGTACAACACGTATGTCAAGCCGAGAAAAATTAAGTTCAATAGCCAGTGCGGCTCTTCTGCTTGATTCAGAGCATGCATGGATTTTTGTGTGTCAGAATTGGCTACATACGATCGGAATTTCCGACAAGAACTTTTGTTGTCGGAAAAATTGAGAACCAGCCAGCTCTCAAACATTTGTTGACGGAAATTCCAACAGCAAATGCCCGAAGGAGCATACACATGGTGGGACAACAAGCTCACATCGAACATTTGTTAATAATAAAACAGGAAGAAGTTCTGGACAGCCACACTCCAAAAAAGTTTTTGTCTTAGTTTATGACTAAGCACTGTTTGTTAGTGTGAAACGCGTCAGTTCTTCTGTCCGTTCTGCTGTGGCTTGTATTTTTTATTTCATTTTTTGAATAAAAGGCAAAAACTTTTTTGGAGTGTGACTGTCCAGAACTTCCTCCTGTTTAATTGCTATATGCATTGCCAGCACCTGGGCTTCTAAACTGGAGGAGAGGTTTTCACCTTTGTTTGACCTTGCAGTGATATCTCCTTCGCTATCGAACATTTGTTGTCGCATATTCCGACCGTGTGTACACGGCATTAGATTAGAGTATTATTAACTATATTATATCAACCACAATGCCAAAGCACAAATATATGTATTGTGTGATTTGGTTTACTTTGGGAAAATAAGGCATGCTTTTGTTGATACAGTCTTCAAAGAGTAATTTTACTTATTGTACATTCAGAAGGCAAAAATTAATACATTTGAAAAATACACTTTTTTTCAGTTTTATCAGATATAATTTAAAACAATTGTAACTACAAAGTGCTATTGTGTTCTGCAATTGGCCCCATTTATACTGACACTATAATAATAATTTCTGGACTAAAACGTGGAAAAGTACCGTATTTATCGGCGTATAACATGCACTTTTTTCCCCTTAAAATGAGAGGGAAATTGTGGGTGCGTGTTATATGCCGATATCAGTTTCTTTTATCATTGGGGGGCAGTGTTTGGGCGGGGGTGTCCTGCCGGCCGTCCCGCCTCTCCTGGCCCTGGGACAGCCCACCAGCATACTATAAAGATTAAAAAAATTACTGATCCTTTGAATGGTCAATGGTAATGTGCAGGGGGTCTTTGGTCTGTGTAATGTGCAGGGGGGGGGGCTTTGGTCTGTGTAATGTGCAGGGGGGGCAGAAGTGCACAGTACGAAGGGGCAGGAGGGTACAGTACAGGGGGCACACTACGGGGTGGGCAGGAGGGCACAGTATAGGGGGGGCACGAGAACACATTACGGGGGGGACAGGAGGGCACAGTACATGGTGGGCAGAAGGGCACAGTTCAGGGTGGGCAGGAGGGAACAAAACAGGGTGGGCAGGAGGGCACAGTACAGGGGCAGGATGTCACAATACAGGGTAGGTAGAAAAATACAGTATAGAGTGGGCGGAAGGGCACAGTACAGGGAGGCAGAATAGCACAGTACAAGGGTTAGGAGAGCACAGTGTGGTGAGCAAGAGGGTAAACTACAGGATGGGCAGGAGGGCACAGGGCAGGAGGGCAAAGTGCAAGGTTGGCAGGAGGGCATAGTACAGGGGGCGGAGGGCACAGTACAGGGTGGGCAGAAAATTACAGTACAGAGTGGGCAGAAGGGTACAGTATGGGGAGGCAGAATGGCAAGTACTGGGGTTAGGAGAGCACAGTGTGGTGAGCAGGAGGGTAAACTACAGGATGGGCAGAAGGGGACACTACTGACAGTGCAATAAGCAGAACTCTGTCTCCGCTTCCATGCATTGTACACAGCCTGAGCACAGGCACTAAGATCTCCTGCCCCACACACAACACACACATACAGTAGCCACCATGTGCACAGTGTATAGCTGGCTACTTTGTTTAGTTCTGACCTGTGGAATTCCATGATCAGAACGGCTGCTCATTTTCAGTAGCCAGCTCTACACTGTGCACATCGTAGCTGTGTGATTGTGTAATGGAATCAGAAGGGTAGGAGGAGCTCTCAGTGCTGAGCTCAAGCTGTGTGTGTGTCATGCAGGGATGGGAGACTGCAGGCACAGCATTATGAGTGGTGGAGGGCTTTTGGGGGGTGCAGTTGAACTCTGGGAGAGCAGAGGGGAGCAACAGCCCTCTAGATCTGGCCACAATCTTACCACTGCTGCCGCTGCTTGTGTGGGTGGGATATATATGGCACAGATCCCCGCCGTCCTCCTCTCCTGTTCCTCCCATGTGATCAGAGCAGTACACACACCACCCACACAAGCAGCAAATCCTCTGGCTTGGGGTGTTTTCCTTAGTGCAAGAGGAACGCCAGAAAGTGGGAGAAGGGCTGAACTGCAGGGGGCCCATTAAAATAGCCCTGATGACAGAGGGCAGAGGATAGGAGTAGAATCGGCTTCCATTCAACTCAGTCCGCCAGTGGCAAACTCTCCCCACCCTCCATTGCAGCTCCGCACTCACCCTTAGCGTATTTTTAATTGTGCAGGCAAGTGGAAATTTTGAGGGCTGCCCTACACACTTGAATGGGTCCCAATCAGTGGCCTTATTGCCCACTGAACATTGTAACATTTTTGTCATGGCCATGAAGCAAAGCATTGTGGCAGAGCTATGTATACTACACCCATCCAATCCAGCTTAAGGGGAGCAGTCTGGGGGGGGGGGGTTAAAAATGTGAGTCAACCACCTGTTTTTTACCACCCCCAAACACAGGTGTAGAGGAGCCCATAGTGTTTTTCATTTTGACAAGCACAGAAGAGGCCCAGCTGTTTATTCTTAACAACACTGGAATAGCTGCTATTATAAGCACTGATACACAAACCAGGACCTTATCTGTCAAACTAAAACAGGTCTCAGGAGCAAACAGTAATGGATCCCACATTTGCAATCGATATGTGCCACGTGCAAGAATTTAGCCCCTTAGGCAGATAAAGGGTATAATTCAGTAAATCCACTTCAGATCCACATGAACATCATACTTTTCTCTTTTGTAACTCTGGCTCTACAAAGGATTGGTATATGATCCAAAATATAGTGATAGTGATGCAATTAGAAAACAAAGCAAAAGCTGTCATTGGAAAAAGGCAACCACTACATTTGAGCAAGATATTTTATTCTGCAAATAAAAGTTTTTTAAAGTTTCCATTTCCATCAATTGTTTGTACAGTGGGCTTCTATATTCAATAATTCGTTGTATAAGCACCTGTAATAAATAAATATAGATTTTTATAAAAGTGCAAGCAGGCAGCCGCAAATTGAAGCCTATGAACCTCCATATCAAAAAGTCCTGTTTCATGCCATTAAACAGGCTCATTTTCAAACTTTGTGAACAAACACATAAGATCAAACACACTTTTAAATAGAGGGAGCGATCAGGAAAAAATACTAACCACTGCCACCATGCCATTTGTGTATCAAAGCAATTTATCTCACTGAGTGGCTGTTCGGAGTTCAGTAGAACCAGCAAATGGTAGGGGCAGAGTTTGTGTCCAATGCCAAATTATTATTATAATACAGGATTTATATAGCGCCGACAGTTTATACAACGCTTTACAACTTGAGGGTAGACAGTACAAATATAATACACTAATACAGTAGGAATCAGAGAGCCCTGCTCGTTAGAGCTTACAGTCTAAGAGGGAGGGTCAGGAGATACAAGAGGTAATAACTGTAAGGGATGTGCTGATGGTGAAAATAAATATTGAGTTGTTAGGTGGGGGCCAAATAGACTTCTCTGAAGAGAAAAGTTTTCAGGGATCGTCTGAAAGTAGACAAAATACAGTAGGTGACCGCGATATTGTGTCAATCTCGCTCCTTTTCTCTGCGAGATTGACCACCTACGAGCCACGTCGCGGGAGCCAGCGCCGAGCCGGCTCGCCGCGATGAGAAAAAGCCGACATAGAAGCGACGGGGATCCGACTTGGATTCCCGACAATTTTAGCCGCTGCGTTTGGTATGAATCATGAGGGGGAACTCCACGCCAAATTTTAAATTAAAAACCGGCATGGGTTCCCCTCCAGGAGCATACCAGCCCCTTAGGTCCGGTATGGATTGTAAGGGGAACCCCCTATGCCAAAAAAACGGTGTGGGGGTTCCCCCACAATCCATACCAGACCAGTATCCGAGCACGCCGCCCGACCGGTCAGGTAAGGAGTGGGGACAAGCGAGCGCCCCCCCTCCTGAGCCGTACCAGGTCGCATTCCCTCAACATGGAGAGGGGGTGGTCTGGGGCAGGGGGCGCCCTGCGGCCCCCCCACCCCAAAGCACCCTGTCCCCATGTTGATAAGGACAGGGCCTCTTCCCGACAACCCTGGCCGTTGGTTGTCGGTGTCTGCGGGTGGGGGGCTTATCGGAATCTGGGAGCCCCCTTTAATAAGGGGGCCCCCAGATACCGGCCCCCCACCCTAGGTGAATGAGTATGGGGTACATTTTACCCCTACCCATTCACCCGGAGAAAAAGTGTCAATAAAATAAACACACAACACAGGTTTTTAAAATAATTTATTATTCAGCTCCGGGGGTCTTCTCCGCTCTCCGGGGGGGTCTTCTTCTGACTTCAGGGGTCTTCTTTCGTCTTCTCCGCTCTCCGGTGTCATCTCGGCGCTCCTCGGTTCTTCTCCCGCTTACTCTCTGGTGCCTTCTTCGGGGCTGGCCGCCGATATCTTCTTTGAAGCTCTTTTACTGACGGTGGCCATACAAGAACAAAAAAGCCGCGCCAGCCTTTTGTTCTTGTATTGTTGCCTGTGTATCGCACGCCAGCTGCTGCCTATAGTGGGTTATATTAGTAGGTTTATTAGCGCAGTTTTGTTTTTTCCTACTGGCGGTGGCCAGCCGGTCTTCTTTGCCGCCTTCTGCCTTCTTCTTTTCTTTATTTCTTCCGATGTTGACTCGACGCTCCCTTCCGCTGTAATGCCGGGTGTGCGGTGCGCGGCGATTTATATAGGCCTCTTATGACATCACAATCCCAGCATGCTTCGGGACCCACGGCATTACAGCGGGAGGGAGCGTCGTGGCAACATTGGAAGAAAAGAAGAAGGCGCCAAAGAAGACTAGGCTGGCCGCTGCTAGTAAGAGAGCTTCAAAGAAGATAGCGGCGGAGAGCGAGCGGGAGAAGAACCAGGGAGCGCCGAGACGACACTGGAGAGCGGAGAAGACGAAAGAAGACCCCCGAAGTCAGGAGAAGACCCCCCCCCGGAGAGCAGAGAAGACCCCCGGAGAGCGGAGAAGACCCCCGGAGAGCGGAGAAGACCCCGAAGCTGACTAATAAATAATTTTAAACACCTGTGTTGTGTGTTTATTTTATTGACACTTTTCCTCCAGGTGAATGGGTAGGGGTACGATGTACCCCATACTCATTCACCTAGGGTGGTGGGCCAGTATCTGGGGGCCCCCTTATTAAAGGGGGCTCCCAGATTCCGATAAGCCCCCCGCCCGCAGACCAAATCAACCAATGGCCAGGGTTGTCAGGAAGAGGCCCTGTCCTTATCAACATGGGGACAGGGTGCTTTGGGGTGGGGGGCTGCAGAGCGCCCCCCTGCCCCAAAGCACCCACCCCCCCATCCCCCATGTTGAGGGCATGCGGCCTGGTACGGCTCAGGAGGGGGGCGCTCGCTCCTCCCCACTGCTTTCCTGACCGGCCGGGCGGCGTGCTCGGATACGGGTCTGGTATGGATTGTGGGGGAACCCCCATACCGTTTTTTCGGCGTAGGGGGGTTCTCCTTACAATCCATATCAGACCTAAGGGCCTGGTATGCTCCTTTGGCGTGAAGTACCCCCTCATGATTCATACCAAACGCTGCGGCTAGAATTGGCGGGAATCCAAGTCGGATCCCCGTCGCTTCTATGTCTCAATCGCTGGAATGTGCCTTTCCTATTCCAGCAAGTGCAAGATGTCGGCACCCTGTCGCCGAGAATCAGCGCGATGCCGTCGTGCTGGAAACACATTCTCGCAGACATGTACTGTAGGAGATAGTCGGACAGATTGGGATATAGCATTCCAGAGGATGGGAGAGGCTCGGAAGAAGTCCTGGAGGTGAGCATGGGATGAGATGACAAGGGAGATAGAGAGCAGGATGTCTTGAGAGGAGTGAAGAGGATAATTTGATTGGTATTTTGAGACTAGGTTAGTGATGTAGCTGGGGGCCAGGTTGTGGTTGGCTTTGTAAGTTATTGTTAGTTGGTTGAGTAGCTGTCAATGGAGGGATTTGCAAAGAGGGATAGCAGACGCAGAGCGTTTTGTAAGGTGGATGAGCCTGAAAGCAGTGTTTCTTAATGGACTGCAGGGGGGATAGCCTATTTAGGGGTAAACCAATGAGGAGAGAGTTGCAGTAGTCAAGGCGAGAGATGACCAGGGAATGGATAAAAAGCTTTGTGGTGACATTGGTTAGGAAGGGGCGTGTCTTTCAGATGTTGGAGGTTGCGGCGGCAAGCTTTGGACAGCAATTGGATGTGGGACCAAAAGCATAATTCAGAGTGCAGGATTACACCTAGGACCTTGGCATGGGGAAAGGAGTTGATAGTTGATCCGTTGATTTTGACAGAGAAATCAGGGGAAGTGGCATGTGGGGGAGGAATTATCATGAGCTCATATTTGGATAGGTTGAGTTTGAGGAAGTGATGTGACATCCAGGCTAATATGTCTGTTAGTAAGTAAGTGATGCATGAGAAGCCAGATGGAGTGAGTTTGGCGGTGGAGAAGTTGATTTGGGTGTAGTCAGCGTAGAGATGATATTGAAAGCCATAGGAGGCAATCAACTGACCCAGGGAGGAAGTGTAGATTGAGAAAAGGAAAGGTCCAATGGATCTACAGAGACTGCACTTCCAATTGCACTTGTAGTGCAAAGTGGATTTGCCTTTCGTAAATAACCCCCTCAGTCTCCCCCCCAAAATGTTTAACTCAGCAGCTACAAATACTATAGCTGCTGACTTTTAATACAAGGACACTTACCTGTCCAGGGATCCAGCACTGTCCTCACCCCTGACGATTCTTTAATGGTCCAGGCGTTGGTATCTTAACTAAAGTAAACCGGCAGTGAAGCCTTGCGGCTGGCTTCCCACTGTGCATGTCCGAGCTGTGCTTTGTAAATGATCCCACAGTCTTCTGGGACCTGCGATGGGGGGTGAACTTCCATTTAGCTCACTATGGCGATCCAGTCGGAAGTGGGAGCGGGTACCTGGTTTTGACCACCCCCCCCAAAAAAAAGTGCCAAATGTGGCGGGAGGGAGGGGGGAAGAGGCAAATAAGTGGAACTTCAACTTTTGGGTGAAGTACCGCTTTAACTGGTAAAGCATTTCTTTCCTACTTACGGACATCGGTACAATCACTAACATTCTATGCATGAAGGTAAAAAACCTTCAGTGTGCAGATCCCCTCTCAACCCCCCTATACTTACCTAAGCTCGATCTCGATCCAGCGAGGTGAACAAGAACTGAGACTCTCGCTGATCTCTCCCTCTTGATAGGTTGAGATGCAGCAGCTGGAGTCATTGGCTTCTGCTGCACAGCTAGTGAGGAGAGAGAGGGGGGCTGAGCTACAATCTATGGGTCATATGAACACAGCAGGGCACGGGAGCGAGCACGCATGAGTGCCCCCATAGCAAGCGACTTGCTATGGGGGCATTCTGCAGGGGCCCAGAGCGCCAACTGGGGACCCAAGAAGAGGAGGATAGGGGCTGCTCTATGCTAAAACCATTGCACAGAGCAGGTAAGCATGATATGTTTAATATAAAAAAAATTGCCTTTACAAACACTTCTTGCTTCTATCATATTACTTTTAAAGTGTGTTGCTGCACAAGAGATTTTTAGTAGCCAGACTGAGAGATCAATCTCCCACACTTGTACAATGCTTCAGTGTATCATAAACTATTAGTGATTGTCATCCTTTCTTGGCTTCCAAAGATTTTAAGGGGTGCTACAAGATTACTCACTCAACATTTGCTCATTTTTTCCCATTCAAGTATATCCAATGTGGTTACTCTTCCCACGAGAGACTAGTCCCATAACAACCACGCATCAATCTGCTAGAGTAGCACAAGGAAGCGATTTGATCACTGTGAGATTTATTCAGTCTCAGACATTAAAATCACTCTAGGCTTAGAAAACAACTACAGGCATACCCCGCTTTAAGTACACTCACTTTACATACACTCGCGAGTAAGGACATACCTGCAAGTATATGTAAAGTGCCTTACAAGTACTGTACAGACATTTTGCAGCCGCAGTAGAAGGAGCTGAAGTTCCGAGAGCATACCCTGCACTGTTACAGTGTGCCCCTGACTCCCCCACTACAGCTCCTGATACCCCCACTACAGCTCCTGACCCCCCACTACACTCTAGAAGTGAAAAAAAGTATTGTTTCACTTTAAGTACATTTTCGTTTTACATACATGCTCTGGTCCCATTGTGTACTTAAAAGTGGGGTATGCCTGTATTTGAATGAACCAGCAGACCGTAAACTTTAAACATTACTCAAAACAAAAAACAGTTACAATTACCATTGTTTGCTTTGCCCTCATTTTATATTATGCAGTTTAACAAACAAATCCTAGTTTTACATTCCAAACTTTGTAATAAACTTGTTTGACATGTGCTAGGGTTATGTTTTTGTAAATGCTCTCCACCGATGGCCAGCAGCTGACACTTTGTATATCTGCTGGCTCTCAATCTCTGCTACCACTGACAGTCTCCAATGACAATGACAGAGTTGTTCCCAGTCACATCATCCCCATGTCAGCTATGACTGCAGTGGCATTTTCTGTTCTATCCATTTTAAACTGTAAATACCTGTTATTAAAATAATTTAATAAATAAATATCATCTAAAATCATTTTTTTTTTTAATTTTCATGCATTTGGCAGCTTATAATTAAAAAACAGAAGGTATTTTATTAAACCAGTCTACCAAATAAATACAATCTGTAATGCTTGAAGAAAGCATTATAAAGCCCATATTTTACAGTGGTTATTGATTCTCCAGAGCGTCTCCCATCCTCTGGAACTCACTACCTCAACCTGTTCCGGCTATCCCCTACTCTTGCTACCTTCAGGCGATCCCTGAAAACTCACCTCTTCAGGGAAGCCTATCACGTCTCCAACTAATCTTTTACCATTTCCTTCAGCTCATTCCCCACAGTTAGGCCTCGTACACACGACCGAGAAACTCGACGGGCTAAACACATCGTTTTGCTCGTCGAGTTCCTCGTGAAGCCGTCAAGAAACTCGACAGGCCAATTTTCTCCATTCCCGTCAAGGAAATAGAGAACATGCTCTCTTTTTGGCTCGTTGAGTTTCTCGACAGTTTCCTCTACGAAAATGTACACACGTCCGGTTTCCTCGGCAAAAAAATATCTCCCAGCAAGTTTCTTGCTGGTTTTTGCAGAGGAACTCGGTCGTGTGTACGAGGCCTGACAACTTTTTGTACCACCTGCTCCACCCTATTAGATTGTAAGCTCTTCTGAGCAGGGCCATCTTAATCATCTTGTATTTTATTGTATTGTAACTGTATTGTCTCCCTTTTATATTGTAAAGCGCTGCGTAAACTGTTGGCTCTATATAAATCCTGTATAATAATAATAATAATAATAATAATAAAGACAATTTTAAAATAAATATAACTTTACTGAACAAAATTATTCTAAATAAATATAAACTAATAACAATAGAAGCGTGGCAAACAAAATATTCACAATAACTATACTTAAAGGGGTGTGTAACGGACCTATGCATGCTGCCGGGACATCGATAATCTTCATGCAGGGAGGACTACAAGGAACTGCATGGCTTGTCACAATTGGATGTACCACAGTGTATTCTGAGCTCAAAGGGTTAACTGGACAAAGGGTCTCTTTCACTGCTGAATGCTAATGTACCCTTTGCATAGCTAATGAACTCTCTCTTGTGTAGGTAACAGCCCCCTGTGAGGTGTATGCTGATGGGGATTATGTGTGAGTGATAATTGTTTTAAAGGTTAATTGAATTCTATTGTCTGATCGAGCTAAGTTTAGGAGCCAAAACGTCTAGCGGCTGATTGGCTCAAGGGAATGTCATTATTTCAAAGTATGTGTATTGAAGCCCCCCCTGGGGGGGGGGAGTGTCATTTGTTTCTGTACAGTTTGTAACCAGATATAAGGAGGAAAAATATGGCATTAAAGTTCAGTCTGCTTGACTCTGCAAACGTAGCCCGTCTCGTTTCTTGAAAGGGCGTTCGATGGGATATACCGACGGTACCTGCATATCGCAGCTTGCCAGGGAAAAGGACGTCTCCAACGGCTGAGACCCTCACACTACATGGGTAGCCGTTACAGGGTGTTTCAGACTTTTTTTAAGTTTATTAAAAGTCAGCAGCTTCAAAAAGTGTAGCTGCTGGCTTTTAATAAACAGACACTTACCTGCTCCACGGTTCCAGCGACGCGCCGGCCAGGGCTCCGCTCCTCGCCCCCCCCTAGTGTGGGCACCCGGCAGTGACAGCTTTCGGCTTCGCGGCCGGGCACCCACTGCGCATGCGCTAGCGGCGCGGCACCGTCCGATTGGACAGGCGCTCACCTACAGGGAGGGGCTGCAATAAGGCGATTAAGCTATTCGCCTTACCAGCCCCTCGGCGGAAGGACGAGGTGGGACAGGAAGTCCCACTCCTCCTGACCCCCCCCACTTCCCCCCCAAAAAAATTACATGCCAAATTTGGCATGTAAGGGGGGAAGGAGTGGATTAAGCTGAAGTTCCATTTTTAGGTGGAACTCCGCTTTAATGCTGTTATAAAGCCTTTTTTCTTCTTACAATCAAAAAACATATTATACGTACCTGTTGGTATTGCACAGAGTGGCCCTGAACCTCCTCTGGGAGACCCCTGCTGGCTCGCTTAGCTCCTCTTCTTTAGTATCTGCCACCTGGATCTGGAAAAGGTTAAGTGTAACAAATATTAAGTCATACTCTTATGAGCATTATTGCAAACAGTAGCGGGATGTGACCTCAGTACTCCATATGGCAAATGTTCCTCTAGTTGGAAGGATACCAAATGACATTTCACAAAATGTTGCCGTAGTTTTGGCATAATAAGCACATGTTATTTTTCATGAGGTAAAAATCAAAACCTTCTGCCCTGGATTTCATAACAGACCTACTGTAAACTCAGTATGGCTCTGTTAATATAGATAGTCCTGTAATTTGCCCTTCATTCTTGCCATCTTTGTACATCATGGGAACCAGCATTCCTACAGAAGCCTCAGTAGTTCATCTGAACCACTCGATTGCAGAACAGTTTCACATGTTTCCAAAATGCTGACTTCAGCATCCCCATTTCCCTTTAGCAGACTGGGAATACCCTGCATTTTAGCTCAGTGTGTGGTTAACCAATTCATAAACATTGCCAGATTTTGAGAAGACAATAGAGAGATCCAACTGTTTTCTAAAAACCATTGAAGCCAATGATCGTTTCCTAAGTCAGCACAATATCCAAAAAATGCTTTACCTCCAAGGAGAAAATGATATGGTGTCTTAATAAAGGAAAACATATTTGGTTTGGTCTTTAATTTGAGAAGAAATGCTTACTGAATAGTAATGATATTTCACAGAAAGGATTTATACAACTTCATACATTGTAATTATTTCTTCAAACATCTCATTTGTGCACAACATAAATGGTTCCATTATGAGGTACAGCTTCTTCTCTTCATACACAAGTTACTGTATATGAATCATTTCCAACTCAAGCAGATTTTAATCAGTTCCGTGCTAAAACTTTGCATACCTCAAACCTATGCTTAAAGCTGTACTGAGGCCGGGGTAGCCCAATGAGAAATTGCATAATGTAGGGCTTCTGGGAATGCTAATTCAGAATAAGGTGTCATTCAGAGGGGTGCTGACATCCCTAGCCTGAAAATAAGTGTCTTGTTTATATGACTTCAGCCACCAGGTGCTACATGCAGGCAGCCCATTCATATCTATTGGGGTGCAGTGGCTGTATGGACACAGCTGCTCATCCCAATTTGACAGTAGTGTACAGGGCCGCTGATAGAGGGGACCACCAGTCCTCCTGTAGGGGGCCCCGGCACACAGAGGGGCCTGAACAGCAGGCGGATCGGTGTGGTCGGGCGGAGGGGCAATTTTAGAAACATGCCCCATGTGGCTCTCTGCAGCAGCTGAAAGCCGGTTTCTCTCCCTCCCACCAGCTTTCAGATGAGCCGATCCCCCTTCCTGTTCTATTATAAAAGGGCTCATTTACACAGGTTCTCTGTTATGTTTGTGTCCACTAATAATGATTTTAGTGTATTTTTTGTGAAAAAATTTTTTTATATATGAGGAGAGCGATGGATGTAGAGGAGAGAGGGATAAGGTCCTAAAGGGACGGCTTCCTCAGACAGTTTGGGGATTTCTTTTCCAGGCAATGAAAACTGCTGAGCTGTTGAGTCACAGATCTCATTGAGGTATATCCAATCAGGAAATGGAGGGACTCTGCAGGGAGTTATAGAGACCTTGGCTGGGGTGTGAGCCACAAGCGAATGTGATCTCCTTAATACGAGATCAATTAATCTGGTATATTTGTTGGTGGAGGAATCTTTCTCAATCTGAGATCATCACTCTTCTTGAGGTGTTTCGTTTGTTTGAAGTTACAGTTATTACATTTGGAGAGGACTCTTTCATTCGAGACTAAGGCTGCTTTTACATTGGGCAGCGGAGGTGCGGTGACGGTATAGCCTAGCTATTTTTAGCGCCGCTATACCGTCGTATTTACCGCGATATTCGGGCGCTAGCGGTGAGGTTTTAACCCCCGCTAGCGGCCGAAAAAGGGTTAATACCGCTCGCATTGCGGGCGATATTACCGCGGTTACCCATTGATTTCAATGGGAAGGCGAGGTATAGGAGTGGTAAACACCCCGCTCCTATACCGCTCCAAAGATGCGGCTAGCAGACTTTTGGAGCGGTCCTGCTACCGCACCGCTTCAGTGTGAAAGCCTTCGGGCTTTCACATTGAAGCCTGCAGGGCATGATTTTTTCATGCGGTATAGCAGCGCTATTTTTAGCGATGTACCGCATGAAAAACGCCTCAATGTGAAAGGGGTCTAACACTTGATTTTCAAGCAACTTTTCTCATTCAATATATTTCATTTAATTGTGTTTATTATTATTTTTGTCACTACATCATCACTGGTGACTGCAGGCGGATTTAGTTCCACCTCTTGTGATGTTTTTTTAGTTGGTTTGACACTGTATAAATAGACAGGTAGCTGTCATTTTATTTGGTCTATTATCATTGGTCACCTTAACTTTTCACATATGCTCTGTTCAATTACATGATCATTGGAGTATATGAGAACTTAGACATCACGTTTAGTTCACTGATATTGCAGCGCAGCTATTTTTCTTTAATATTATATTCTTTGGTGTGTATCTCACATTGTTAGTTGCAGCAGCTCACCTATATTTATATTTTACTACTATCGTTTAGACAGCACAGTATTTTTTTTTTCCTTACTATATGGGGGGGGGGGGGGCTGCCTGGTAGGCTGTACGGGGCCCCGGGATTTCTAACAGCAGCCCTGGTAGTGTAGGTGAGTGGGCATGAACATAGACAGCTTGCTTTTAATGCTGCTCACCCACACCCACACAGCTGTCAAATTGGGTCAAATTAGGACAAACAGCTGTGTCTGTGCAGTCACTGCATCCCAATAGATATGAATGGGATGCCTGCATGCAGCATAAACAAGGCATTCATTTCACAGGCAATGGATTTCAGCGCCCATCTGAGGCCTTACAGCAATATTTGGTAGTTTTGGGAGTATAAGTATAAATTTAATTTAATCTTAAATCTTTTCTACCTTAATTTCTTTACATTGTTATACTATCTTTCCTGCATTTTGTTGATAAGTTAAAGGGGTTGTAAAGGTAAAACATGTTTTCCCTAAATAGCTGCCTTTACCTTAGTGCAGTCCTCCCTCACTTACCTCATCCTTCCATTTTGCTTATTTCTTCTGAGAAATCCTCACTTCCTGTTCTTCTGTCTGTAACTACACACAGTACTGCAAGGCTTTCTCCCTGGTGTGGAGTGTCGTGCTTGCCCCCTCCCTTTAGGGGGGAGGGGGCGAGCAGGAGAGTCAGGACACCCACTAACACACAGCTTCTTTCTCTATCTGCAACGTAGAGAGCATCCTGACCCTCCTGCTCGCCCCCTCAAGGGAGGGGACAAGCACGACACTCCACACCATGGAGAAAGCCTTGCATTACTGTGTGGAGTTACAGACAGAAGAACAGGAAGAAGAACAGGAAGTGAGGATTTCTCAGAAGAAATAAGGACATTTAAAAGCAAAATGGAAGGATGAGGTAAGTGAAGGAGGACTGCACTAAGGTAAAGAAAGCTATTTAGGAAAACATTTTTTTTTACCTTTACGACCCCTTTAGATCTAACTACAATATTGAATGGCATGCATTCTTTGATGGCAGTTATCATTCTTTTTCACAGCTACTGGGTGATTATGACAAGGTCAAAGCCATATCCGAAGGAACTAACTGCAAGTGCAAATGTGTTGTGAAGCCACTGAACAGAGACTCGTGTCAAATAAAAAAGAACAGCCCTCCAGTGGAAGAAGATTACTATACTGTGGAGACTATAACTTCTGGACCAGACTGTAAATGTGCATGTGTAGCACCACCGTCTGCTTTAAACCCTTGTGAGGGAGATTTTCGCCTAAGGAAATTACAAGAAGCAGAGAAAAATGGTTTCAAGGTAGTTGTTCCATACTAATACATACTTGTGCTACTTCTTACTCTTTGCATTACAGTTTAACCATATGGTTCATATTTTCAGCATTAGAATTAACGTTTCTTGAAATGCACATTTCTACACAAAATCCCTAGGGCCAGTTTACAATATTCTACAAAAAATCTTAGGGGATATTTCAAAGCTTTGAGATATGAAGTCAGAATTTCTCAAGGCTTTGAGATAATTCGAATTCTGAAGCCTCGTACACACGACCGAGAAACTCGACGGGCGAAACACATAGTTTTGCTCGCCAAGTTCCTTGTGAAGCTGTCGAGAAACTCGACAAGCCAATTTTCTCCATTCCCGTCAAGGAAATAAAGAACATGCTTTCTTTTTGGCTCGTCGAGTTTCTCGACAGTTTCCTCGACGAAAATGTACACACGACCGGTTTCCTCTGCAAAAAAATATCTCCCAGCAAGTTTCTTGCTGGTTTTTGCAGAGAAACTCAGTCGTGTGTACGAGGCCTGAAACAGTCAATATTATGGTTATGACTTATCTTGAGAGGCCACTTTGGCAGTTAATTGCTATCCTCTATGGATTAATCAAGCCCAGTATCACAGAATTTAGAGCTAATGGGCCTGGTTTACTAAAGGAAATGAACAAGAGCTGGGGTAAATCACTTTATTTGAATTATGGGCTTACTTGAGCATGTAGAAGTACATGCAGAGCAAACATGATGCCTGGAAGCAGACAGTCTGAATCCAGGGCTAATCATCTGCGGGTAATCGCTGCATGTTCATATATTAGAACATGCGTGAATAACTGCAGGCACTGTCAGCGCCCATTGCTTTCAACGGGGCTTCCCAAACTACAGGGTAACCCTGTGAATTATCACTGGGAAATCATAGTCAGCTCAGCTCCATATGCAAAGGTGAATGAGGCCTTCAAGTTTCTGGTGTTATACTGTAAAACACACTTTAGATACAAAGGGCCTGATCCACAAAGAAGTTACGCTGGCGTATCTATTGATACGCCACGTAACTTCTAGTTTGCTCCGGTGTATCTTTGTTTTGTATCCACAAAACAAGATACGCCTGAAGCTGGGCTAGATCCGACTGGCTTACGTCTTAGTACGCCGTTGGATCTAAGGTGCATATTTACGCTGGCCGCTAGGTGGCGTTTCCGTCGATTTCCGCGTCGAGTATACAAAGTCTGTTATATCATGGAACATTCAAAGGAATTCATGACCCCTTAAAATGCACTATGGTGCCCACTGTGTTTCGGAAACAATAACCTGCTATTTGTGCACTACTTGGCATGGGCGAGAAAAATGTACCACTCTACCCACACTAATTCCAGGGGTGTAAGTGTGTTAGTTCAGAACTCATTGGACTTCCATGAAATGGATCACTCCATAGATACTAGGGGTGCACATCTTCACTGGCCTCACGATTTGATTTGATTAAGATTATCATGTCAACGATTCGATTCGATTCCGCGATGCATCACGATTACAGCGCAAGTGCGCATGGCTCTCCCCTCAAAATACTAAAGGAGATGATCAGAGACTGCAGACGTGGTACAGGAGATGATCAGAGAATGCGGACATAGTACAGGAGATGATCAGAGACTGCGGACATAGTACAGGAGATGATTAGAGACTGCAGACATGGTACAGGTGATGATCAGAGACTGCAAACATGCTGCAGGAGATGATCAGAGACTGCAGACATGCTACAGGAGATGATCAGAGACTGCGGACATAGTACATGAGATGGTCAGAGACTGCGGACATAGTACAGGAGATGATCAGAGACTGCGGACATAGTACAGGAGATGATCAGAGACTGTGGACATAGTACGAGAGATGATCAGAGACTGCGGACATAGTAGAGGAGATGGTCAGAGACTGCAGACATGCTACAGGAGATGGTCAAAGACTGCGGACATGCTACAGGAGATGGTCAGCGACTGCGGACATGCTACAGGAGATGGTTAGAGACTGCGGACATGCTACAGGAGATGGTCAGTGTGACGAGATCCTTTCTCGCCCAGTTCTGCTCTCCCGACACTCCTCTGCTACCAGTGAGTCAGCTTGCAGATTGCAACGTCTGATGGTCCAGTCATCCAAGGTTCCGGGATCCGAATTACAGCTATGTGCCATTCGGACCCATTAAGAACAAACATCAGGCAGGCTGTATGTAAGTTCAAACAGGACTCTTTATTTTCAAGTACACAGCACACTTTTATACAGAATTTGGAACATCCCACCCCCAACAACCGCTTTCCTATTGGTCAATTGTAAAGTATGCAGTCTTCACTAAGGTCCTCCTTGACCATGCAAATGAGGACTTGAAATAGTCAACAGGGATTGGTCCAATAGCTTGGATAGAAAGACTTGTGTATTGAGACAGAAGCCCCAGGGGGTAATCAATGTACACAATAACCCGGTCTACTTAATTACTACCTCTGAGAGGTTACATTCCTTTTAGACAATAGAATGCTAATTCAATACAGCTGACAGGCTTCTGACCTTTAGAACAATACAAAGTCCCTTAGCGTAAACACATACATCTTCAAACATACATAATAGATTCAATTAACCTTCAATCCCCAATTCTAGCCAGACGGACTGTCTCCGACACCCGCTCTTAACCTGCAGAACACAATAAAAGGTATTTCACAAGCTGGTTCCACTTAGCATTTCAAAAGCCGGTGTCCTTGCATTGAATGTCCCTCTCCTGTGTAACAGATGTCAAGTAGAAACACTTTAATATCTCAAGATCCATGACATTACTTCCCCTGGGAAACAGTCCAACAGCCGCAGTGGGACCCAAACCGGTCAACTCGAGGATGTTGGAAAAGTAGTCTTAAAGTTCCAGGACTGTCTGCTGGGATGACCCATCTGCCTTCCTGTTTTGAGGTCCTGGCCCATAATCGGACGGCAAGAGGCTCGCATTCAGTCCTCTCCAAAAGCCCCTGTCCCGGCTAGGTCTGTCACACATCTCCCCCTTTGGCAGGAGACTAACACTGGGAGAGATCCCAATTCCGGTACCCACCCAGTACCCCAGATACCTTGTCCCAAACAGAGCATTACTCACCCAGCCAATCTCTGCCTCTCTCAGAGAACACGCCTGCCGCTGGGGAGAGGCCTGGACTGGCCCTTCTCCCTGGAGTCCTTTCAGCCGCTGGAGAGAAGACAGGGTGGCTGGGCTCAGTTCATCATGCTGTTGGGGATCTGGGCCAACTGGCCACCATTCCTGGGGTATACCAGTGGAGACTGAATTTCCATCCACTGATGCTAGGTGAAAATCCCCCGGTGCTTGCAAAGCAAAGCCGACATCCTCCTGTCTCAGTGCCGCATCATTTTCTGGGGTTGTGTCAGTGGAAATCAGAGTCCCATCCACTACCACAGGAACCCCCTCTCCTGTTAGTTGAGAGCAGAGGCCTGGGGCACTCTGCTCTGTTGTCAGCTCTTCCGCTGGGTTGCTGTGAGTGGAGACCACAGTCCCATCCACCGATATCCGCTCAAGCTGTAGTGGGGTGCAGCCACCAGTAGCATCCTGTCCTGCTGCCAGTGATTCAGCTGGGAGTACGAGCTTTACCACCTCAACTTGATGCTGGGGAGGGGGGCCAACCGCCCCGGCTCCCTGGAACTCCACAGTTGGTCCCAGTGCTGGGCAGAGATTGCTAGCACTCTGCCCTGTTGCCAGCACTTCTGCTTTGGGAATGGCAAGCTCCCGATTCTCCACTGCTGATTCATCAGCCAGGATTTCAGCGTCGTCAGCTGATATTTCCTCATAGTCCCAGGCAAAGGGAACCTCACCCTGCTGCTGAGCTAAGTCTAGCAGCTGTTTGTAGGCGATTTCCAGTTCCCATTCCTGAGCGGCCAGGAATTCCAAATCTTCCTGTAACCAGTGCACTTCCGCGACATTCAGTCTTCGCTCTCTGTGCTCCATTATTTCCTCCCAACGCCACTCCCGATCGCTCCCAAAGTTGGGATCCCTGGACATCCTCCAATACAACAATCCCAGGCCATCATAGTCAAAGCCATCCATGGGGCTGTCATCCGCTGACCACGGGCACTCTTGGACTACATACCACCGGATGGCTCTGTAGCTCTCGTCCAACCGCATCTCTGCCCGGATCAGCCTGCTTAACTCTGCTGTCCACTCCTGCTTCGGTTGTTCCCCTAATAACAGCATTCTTACTTCATACTGTGACCAGTACCTTACATGGATGGAGGGGAGAGCTTTTCCCTGGTGTTGCTGCTCGCGGGCTAGCGCTTCTTTCCAGAGTTTGCAGCGGATCGAATCAGACCATCCAAGCAGGACCTTCTCTGATACTGGTCCTCTGCGCTGTATCTGCTTCTCTCGCAACCTCCTTCTGAATTCCTCTTCCATGGTTACTGGTATCTGTACCTCTCCTCTTCTTTCCTTTGGTGCTGCTTCTTTAGGCGTTGTCACCGATTGCCGTATTTCTGCAATTCTCAGCTCATGTTGCCGCTCTCGTTCTCTCTGTTGCCGCTCTCGTTCTCTCTGTTCCTGCAGCTGGATGTCTCTAATGGTATTCTGTATGGCTGTCTCTGATGGGTTAGTACCATATAATGCCAACCGCTGTTGAACTCGCTGCTGGAACAAGTCTTCAACTGACCGGGGTCCTGCATCACCATCCCTCTGATCCATCTCGGCTAGCGCAATGATCAGGGTGGCCTTGTTCTTCCCACCGGTCCCTCCACGGCTCTCAAGCAAGTCTTTTAGCATGGTTCTCCTGCAAGCTGCATAGCTGGTCATTCATGGTGGTGGTTTGGAGTTGTCCCAGTAACTGGAGAGCAAATCCCACTGCTGCCAACCAATGTGACGAGATCCTTTCTCGCCCAGTTCTGCTCTCCCGACACTCCTCTGCTACCAGTGAGTCAGCTTGCAGATTGCAACGTCTGATGGTCCAGTCATCCAAGGTTCCCGGGATCCGAATTACAGCTATGTGCCATTCGGACCCATTAAGAACAAACACCAGGCCGGCTGTATGTAAGTTCAAACAGGACTCTTTATTTTCAAGTACACAGCACACTTTTTTATACAGAATTTGGAACATCCCACCCCCAACAACCGCTTTCCTATTGGTCAATTGTAAAGTATGCAGTCTTCACTAAGGTCCTCCTTGACCATGCAAATGAGGACTTGAAATAGTCAACAGGGATTGGTCCAATAGCTTGGATAGAAAGACTTGTGTATTGAGACAGAAGCCCCAGGGGGTAATCAATGTACACAATAACCCGGTCTACTTAATTACTACCTCTGAGAGGTTACATTCCTTTTAGACAATAGAATGCTAATTCAATACAGCTGACAGGCTTCTGACCTTTAGAACAATACAAAGTCCCTTAGCGTAAACACATACATCTTCAAACATACATAATAGATTCAATTAACCTTCAATCCCCAATTCTAGCCAGACGGACTGTCTCCGACACCCGCTCTTAACCTGCAGAACACAATAAAAGGTATTTCACAAGCTGGTTCCACTTAGCATTTCAAAAGCTGGTGTCATTGCATTGAATGTCCCTCTCCTGTGTAACAGATGTCAAGTAGAAACACTTTAATATCTCAAGATCCATGACAGTCAGAGACTGCGGTCATGCTGCAGGAGATGATAAGAGACTGCTGTCATGCTACAGGAGATGGTCAGAGACTGCGGACATACTACAGGAGATGGTCAGAGACTGCGGACATGCTACAGGAGATGATCAGAGACTGCGGACATGCTACAGGAGATGGTCAGAGACTGCGGACATACTACAGGAGACGGTCAGAGACTGCGGACATGCTACAGGAGATGATCAGAGACTGCGGTCATGCTACAGGAGATGATCAGAGACTGCGGACATAGTACAGGAGATGGTCTATATTTCTCCTTCATACAGCCCAGTCCCTGCCTGCAGTGACAATGACTTCAATGACACATCAGATTCCACTACATGCCCGTACCCCCTCCCCCCCGTACCCCCGGATCACAGCACCCCCCTCCTCCTCTGTACTTATATGCTGCTCTGCGCACAGAGGATGATTGGAGGGAACTTACTTGTGTCATTGCAGCCTTGTAATTAGATGGGCGAACTGCCTGTTCACCATCCCCCGATCTCCATTCCAGCTTTCGTCCACTCTCTCGTCAGCAGGTTGTTTGTATATGCTGCGCTAATGTAACTGACTGCCCCTTCCGCCTTTCTACTGATCTGATAGTTACAGTCAGTGGGCGGGGCTGACGCCAGGAGAGACGTGAGACGTAAGAGCAGAGAAGAGAGATGAGAGAGGCGGGCCGGGCAGTCACATGAGCGCGCCATATACAAACACTGAGAAACAAGGTAATATCTGAACGGAGCACTCTCCCGGGAGGGGCGGGGCTAAACATCGATTATTACGGTCGCATGCATCGGTGCCGCATCGGGGACACCCAAAACGCGATGCAGCAATTAAATTTGACACCCCTAATAGATACAGAAGGGAGATATGTTTTTTTTAGCTTGCCGCATATATACTTTGAAATGTATTTTAGCATTTGTGTACATCCCTCCTTCTTTCATAGGTGAAATTTGACATGCTCTGTTGATGTACCAGTTGGGTTATCCTGATTTAGCAATATAAATTTGGGGGATTTTAACATAGATCTTTATCTTGACAAGCACCCCCATGTTACTTCAACATGAGGTGCTCATTGTACAGCCTTAAGGAAGTTTATGGAATAGGTGGGCTGGATAGATCCTTGGTGGAATTTGCATCCAGGAGAGAGGCTTTTCTCCTGCTTTTCTAAAATGCACACTTCCCTATAAAGGATAGATCTCTGCCTATGCAATCCAATGGCTGAGCGATATGTGTCCAACATTACATATGCCCTTAGGGGGATTTTGGATCACTCTCCTGTATTGGTGAGCTTAGGGGTCCACCTTGCATCGTGCTTCCTGGAAGCTCAATGCTTTTTGGCTTAATCTCCTCCCTGCCCCAGACAAGGTAAAAGCAAAAATTTCTGACTACTGGCAGACACACGTAGAACACTGATTGCGGAGTTCTGCTTGGAAGGCCTTCAAAGCCTTACTTCGGGGGCTATCAGTGTCTGAAATTCAGGACATCAAGAGGGCCATGGCTGCTTAAGGGGACCAGGTGGCTCAGCTGGTGCGTCAATTAGAGTAGATGTTTATAGCAGACCCATCTGATGAGAATAGAGATAGTTGGTTATTTGCACAGGAAGCGTTCTCCCTCTGTGGCTAATGTCGCGTACACGCGATCGGAATTTCCGATGAAAAAAGTCTGATGGACTTTTTTCATCAGAAATTCTGATCGTGTGTGGGCCCCATCATAGAACATGTTTTATTTTTTTCCAATGGAAAAAAAAGATAAAAAAAAACATGCATGCTCAGAATCAAGTTGACGCATGCTCGGAAGCATTGAACTTTATTTTTCTCGGCTCGTCGTAGTGTTTTACGTCACCGCGTTTTAGACGGTCGGAATTTGGTCTGACAGCGTGAACGGAATTCTGACTAAAAATTCCATCGGATTTTAGGCCATCTGAAACTCTGATCGTGTGTACGGAGCATGGGAGTAAACTATTTTTCAACAGATTGCTATTCTATGAGAAAAGGGAACAGGCTGGTCACCTATTGGCTAAATTGTCACATGCTGAGCAGATTTCCCTCTCAATTGTGGCCCTGTAGCAACCGGATGGTCAAATCGTTTATTTCCCAGACCTAGTTATGTCAGAATTCACAGCTTACTATTCTGCCCTGTATCAGTCCAAAAGAGACTACACTAAGGATTCATTGCAGTCCTATATCCAAGAAATGCCATTACCCTCTCTTTCTGATACTTAGATTTTTGGATGCTCTTCTCACTGTTGAGGAACTACAGTTGGCGACCAGTTTGTTTTAGTAACTCCAAAGCGCCAGGTGTGGATGGGATACCCATTGAGGTCTATAAAATGTATGCTGATGATATTTTACCACACTTACTGAAAGATTTCAATGAGGCGAGGACTTCACAATGTCTTCCCCACTGAATGCCCAGAGCCACCATAGTCCTCATGTTAAAGCTCTTACTTTGTTGCCAGTGGTTTAGACATTAATGACTGTGTGTTGAGTTATTTTGAGGGGACAGCAAACTTACAATGTTATACAAGCTGTACACTCACTACTTTACATTGTACCAAAGTGTAATCTCTTCAGTGTTGTCACATGAAAAGGTATAATAAAATATTTACAAAAATGTGAGGGGTGTACTCACTTTTGTGAGATAATGTAAAAGGGGTTATTATTAGGCATGTGCAAAAGGGAAAATTTTGTTTCGTTTCGTTTTAATTCGTTATTTAATTAATTTCGTTAAGTTAGGTTCGTTACATGTGTTAAATTCGTTTTCGGAACTCGTTCGTTTTCGACCGAATTTCGAAAAATCCGGTCGAATTCGAAAATTCTCTCTTCGAATATAATTTCGAAATTCGATCGGAATTCGAAAAAAAAAAAAAAAATTTCGAATTCCAAATCGAAAACCCGCGGACGAAATTCGATCGGAATTCGAAAAAAAAAAAAAAAAAAATTTGAATTCCAAATCGAAAACCCGCGGACGAAATTCGATCGGAATTCGAAAAAAAAAAAAAAAATATTCGTCCGCGGGTTTTCGATTCGGAATCGAAAACGTTCGTTCGGATTCGGTAAATTCATTAATATTGCAATTCGGGAATTCGTATGCATCCGAATGTCCGAATAATGAAAAATTCGTCCGAATTTCGATTCGGAACGAAACGAAATGCACATGCCTAGTTATTATTGCAATGTTATTTCATGCTGTTAAACAATTACCTTAGAGACTATCCCAACAAGGTGTCCTGCCGTTGGGAAAAATATGAAGGTGCATTTTGTAGAGGAGTAATGGGAGGAGGCCTTCCTGACAGTACAACAGTGTTCCCTGAATGTAGCGCAACGCCTATCACAACTTTATCTAGTGTTAGGAGTCCATTACATGCCTGTAAAACTCTTTTGAATGGGTACAAGAGAAAACTCTACTTGTACTAGGTGCTCTAGGGATCATGGAGCTCTAATTATTATTATTATTATTATTATTATTATTATAAGGGATTTATATAGTGCCAACTGTTTGTATAGCGCTTTAAAACATGGGGCAGACAGTACAGTTACCATACAATTCAATACAGGAGGGATCAGAGGGCCCTGCTCGTTAGAGCTTACAATCGAATTCACATTATGTGGCCGTGTCCCAAACTGCACTTGTATTGGAGAGGAGTTATATCTACTATCAATACAGTATTTCAGACTTTCCTGGGTGAGGACCCTGAACAATGTATACTTGGTATTTTGGATGATTTACTTGTAGAAGACTCAGTTAGACAAGTCATAACTAGAGCCTTCTTTCACGCTCGCCTATTAATTTTATTACACTGGACAGCCACTGAACCCCCTACAGTAAAGGAGTAGGTATCTAGGATGGGTGTTATTTTTAGGGTTAAAAGGCAAATTTTTCAACACAGGGGGTGCTTTGGAAAATTCAACAAATTTTGGTCCCCATGGCTTGCCACTCTGGGTCCGAGCTTCAATCGACCTTGTCCTAAACCGCTTACAGATTCATTCATCCCTTTTGGAGATACTGATGTCAGAGCATTTGCCCCATAGTTCCTCTATTTTTTGATGTAGGTTGTATACTAAGAGAAATATAACATACTGTAAGTAAAATAAAAAAGTGAACAAAACTAAAAGGGTATTAAACCCAAAAGCAAAAATGTATTGTAGCTAACTAATTCTTAGATGTGATGGCTGCACTAGTTGTATTAAAACAAAAGTAAATCTGCGCTATCAAATGAAAAGCAGCCACAAACAATCTAGTGAAACAAGAAAGTGGTACAGTATACAAAAACAATTTTGTGGCGCTAAAATAAAAAGTGATATAGTAATAATAATCTGTATCAACACCAATTGACAGTATGGTCAAATGAAAAGTTCATGTAATAATGGTGAGTTATTGAAAATGAACTGTTGATGGATTAGTAGTCAGATGAATAATTCCAAACACCACAGGTGAATCAAAGTAAATAAATAGTGAAAAAAACCACCACCAAAAGCGGAGGCTTACCAGAGATATTGAACCCAAATAAGCATACGCCTAAAGGGTCAATATAGGCTGAATGTAAATGGATGAAGACCACATCAACCGGATCTGGATATATAGTTTGGAGGATATCCTGAAGACATCACGTACACAAGCACGAGGGGGAATATCGGTGACTCAAACGATCAGACCGTATCCAAAGTGCATAAAGAAAAATGAAGGCAAATAGTGTGATACCGTAACAATGTTGAAATTTAATAACGGTTAAAAACACTTACAGTTTTTTTTATAAAAAGGACATCAATAAAACGTGGCGCATGGCAGCAGCAGAGTCCCGACGCGTTTCGCAATAGTTTGCATCATCTGGGGTGCAAATTATTGATGCAAATGATGCACACTATTGCGAAACGCGTCGGGACTCTGCTGCTGCCATGCCCCACGTTTTATTGATGTCATTTTTATACAGCAAAACTGTAAGCGTTTTTAACCGTTATTAAATTTCAACATTGTTACGGTATCACACTATGTGCCTTTGTTTTTCTTTATGCACTTTGGATACGGTCTGATCGTTTGAGTCACCGATATTCCCCCTCGTGCTTGTGTACGTGATGTCTTCAGGATATCCTCCCAACTATATATCCAGATCCGGTTGATGTGGTCTTCATCCATTTACATTCAGCCTATATTGACCCTTTAGGCGTATGCTTATTTAGGTTCAATATCTCTGGTAAGCCTCCGCTTTTGGTGGTGGTTTTTTTCACTATTTATTTACTTTGATTCACCTGTGGTGTTTGGAATTATTCATCTGACTACTCATCCATCAACAGTTCATTTTCAATAACTCACCATTATTACATGGACTTTTCATTTGACCATACTGTCAATTGGTGTTGATACAGATTATTATTACTATATCACTTTTTATTTTAGCGCCACAAAATTGTTTTTGTATACTGCACTAGTTGTATTGCTGAATCATATTACATGTTCTTATTGTATTATTTATTTTTTTAGATTGGTTTTCGTGATGAAGCGGTATTCCGCAAAACTACTCGAAACCTTGACCAATCGTTGATGTGTACATCTGCTTGTTTTGCAATTTTATTTATAATAAATCTTTTTATATAATTATGTTTATTGTGTTCTATCAGTACCGAGATAGTCCCTTCATTCAACTGGGTGGGCAGTCTCAGGCCTAGTCTCAGCAACTATTCCCCTGTCCCCACCCTACCTCTTTTCCGCTGCACTAGTTTTCTTTTTTCGATTTTTCTTTTCTATTTTTATTTAGTGATCCAGCCAGTACATTTATTGTTTTCCAACAGAACAAGCTCTCCTGCAATTGTTTCAGCTAAAAGTGTTGAGACAAGCCATTTAACACTGACAGTGGTGCTTACAAAGAGTGGCTTTTCTTTATTCATGTAAAAACCTTTATCCCCAAAAAAAAAAAAAAAACTGTTGCTGTAACTGCTTGTATAGCTACTGTGTAAGCTGGAGTTCAGCTTCAGGTTGTTAGTGTATTTAAATCTGCTAGTACATTTAACACTCCCATCCCCCCAAACTGAAAATGCTTCTGTCCAAAGGTGCCCCCCTGTGATCCTTTATGCAGAGTGGGCACACTCTAATACAGGATGTGTTACCCGGTCCAGATCATCAGGTGAAAAACAGAGGGAAAAAAAGCCTAATACAGCTTTCACATGTAATGATTGGTAAGCTGCAATATGTTACATTTTTAGTTTTGGGTTTAATCACTTTAACAGTGATAGCATATATTGTGATAAAACTTACCAATAGTTATATTTGTATAGATAATCCAATTATTATCTTGGGAAATTAGTAATACTGCATAAATGACTGCCTTTCTTTACTGCACTAATAACAAGTGTACAAATCACCATGGAATAAACTCTATTAGTTGCAATGTAGTAATGTCATAGTACTCTTTTCCTTTTTGGAGCAAATTGGCATTTATAAACAATATAAAAATCATGTTTCTTTTTTTTTTTTATATTGTTTGGACATTCTTTTTGGTACTTATCTTTTCCATCAAAAATGTAAACATTACACATTTTAGGGGCGCATTTTAAAGAGTGACAACATTTGTTTGTTTTCTTGTCCCTTAGCTATCAACCATTATAGAAATGCTGGAAGGGGCTTTCTATGGATTAGATCTACTGAAACTGCATAGTGTGACTACAAAGATGGTTGGCCGTATTGAGAAACTTGAAGAGGTAAGATTTTAGATCTACAATTTCTAAGTAATTTTTTTGATTTCTAAAGTATAGAATAAATAATCGGTTATATAATTTGATTTGTGTACATTAAATTATATAAGAAAAGATTCCAATATATTTTCTTATATACAAAAGGGTGTGAGAGGCTCTCCAATGTACGTTTATATTATCTAAGAGACAGTAGTTCCTAAAGCCCTGTACACACGATCTGTTTGTCTGATGAAAACAGACCGATGGACCGTTTGAATCGGACGAACCGATCGTGTGTGGAACCGATCGTCTGTGGGGAAGTCCATCGGTCAAAAATCCACACATGCTCAGAATCAAGTCGACGCATGCTGGGAAGCATTGAACTTCATTTTTCTCAGCACGTTGTTGTATTTTTCGTCACCGCGTTTGGACACGATCAGATTTTTAACCGATGGTGTGTAGGCAAGACTGATGAAAGTCAGCTTCATTGGATATCCGATGAAAAAATCCATCAGATTAGATTCCATCAGATATCCGATCGTGTGTACAGGGCTTTATGGTAGAACTAGATGGATTAGACGTACCATATTTATCGGGGTATTGCGCGCACCCCCGTATAGCGCGCACCCCCAACCTAGAAGGGAAATTTCAGAAAAAAATAAAAATACTTACAGTTTGAATGCCCCTCGTCAGTGTCTTGCCCGGCGTCCATCGGCGGCCTTGTCTGGTCCGGCATCCGTCTGCGGCCTCGGTGATGTCCTCCCGCACTGTCTCTGAGTCAAATCCCCGCTTCCCGCACTGTGTTTGAACGCCGCCGCCGACATATATCGAGCGCAGTACACTCGGGCACGCTCGGCTTCTCACGCATAAAGGCTAGGAGGCGTCACAGAGCGTGACCGCGAGCGAAGCCGAGCCTGGCCGAATGTACCCGAGTGTACTGCGCTCGGTATATGTCGGCGGCGCAGTTCAAACTCAGCGCGGGAAGCGGGTATCGGCGTATATCGCGCACCCACAATTTTCCCCTTATTTTAAGGGGAAAAAAGTGTGCGGTATACGCCGATAAATACGGTATATGTTGCTATTGTTGAAATTATGGTTTTGGGAAGTGTATTCCATTCTAGTTTTATTACATGTTACGTAATAAGAGCTACCACATTGTTAGGGTTAAGCAATAATGTAATAATACAAACTGTAAAAGCAGCTTTTAAGTGTACAAATCATCTGTAGAACCAACTGGACAGGGTTCGAGACTCCCAGCTGTTCAGACAGGAAAACCAAGCTCAGGTATACAGTGAGTTACATAGTTACATAGTTAGTCAGGTTGAAAAAAGACACAAGTCCATCCAGTTCAACCACAAAAAAACTAAATAAAACACAGTAAAATCCTATACACCCAACTCCATACCCACAGTTGATCCAGAGGAAGGCAAAAAAACCCCAGCGGAGCATGATCCAATTTGCTACAGCAGGGGAAAAAAATTCCTTCCTGATCCCCTGAGAGGCAATCGGATTTACCCTGGATCAACTATACCTACAAATCTTAGTACTCAGTTATATTCTGTACATTTAGGAAAGAATCCAGACCTTTCTTAAAGCAATCTACTGAGCTGGCCAGAACCACCTCTGGAGGGAGTCTGTTCCACATTTTCACAGCTCTTACTGTGAAAAAACCTTTCCGTATTTGGAGGTGAAATCTCTTTTCCTCTAGACGTAAAGAGTGCCCCCTTGTCCTCAGTGATGACCGTAAAGTGAATAACTCAACACCAAGTTCACTGTATGGACCTCTTATATATTTGTACATGTTGATCATATCCCCCCGTATTCTCCTCTTCTCAAGAGTGAATAAATTTAGTTCCTCTAATCTTTCCTCATAGCTGAGCTCCTCCATGCCTCTTATCAGTTTGGTTGCTCTTCTCTGCACTTTCTCCAGTTCTCCGATATCCTTTTTGAGAACTGGTGCCCAAAACTGAACTGCATATTCCAGATGAGGTCTTACTAATGATTTGTACAGGGGCAAAATTATATCTCTGTCTCTGGAGTCCATACCTCTCTTAATACAAGAAAGGACTTTGCTCGCTTTGGAAACCGCAGCTTGGCATTGCATGCCATTATTGAGCTTATGATCAACTAAAACCCCCAGATCCTTCTCCACTACAGACCCCCCCAGTTGTACTCCCCCTAGTATGTATGATGCATGCATATTCTTAGCCCCCAAGTGCATAACTTTACATTTATCTACATTAAACCTCATCTGCCACTTAGTCGCCCAATCAGACAGAGCATTGTGGTCGGCTTGTAAATTGGAGACATCCTGTAAGGACGTTATTCCACTGCATAGCTTGGTGTCATCTGCAAAGACAGAAATGTTACTTTTGATCTCAGACCCAATATCATTTATAAATATATTGAAAAGTAATGGTCCCAGCACTGAACCTTGGGGTACACCACTGATAACCTTGGACCATTCAGAGTAAGAATCATTAACCACGACTCTCTGAATTCTGTCTTTCAGCCAGTTTTCTATCCATTTACAAACTGATATATCCAATCCTGTAGACCTTACCTTACACATGAGCCGTGTGTGCGGAACTGTATCGAACGCTTTTGCAAAATCCAAATATATCACGTCCACAGCCACGCCTCTGTCCAGGGTTTTACTTACCTCTTCATAAAAGGAAATCAGGTTTGTCTGACAACTTCTGTCTTTCATGAATCCATGTTGTCTGCTGCTTAAATAGTTTTTTTCCAGCAAGAACTCATCCATGTGGTCTTTTATTAAACGTTCCAGTATCTTCCCAACTATAGAAGTTAAACTAACAGGTCTATAGTTACTTGGTAAAGACTTTGTTCCCTTTTTAAATATGGGCACCACATTGGCCCTGCGCCAATCCAGTGGTACTATTCCTGTCTTTAATGAGTCCCTAAATATTAGATACAGTGGCTTTGAAATGACAGAGCTCAACTCACCTAGGATCCGTGGATGGATGCCATCAGGTCCAGGTGCTTTATCCACCTTTATTCTGTCTAAATATTTCTGGACCATATCACTTTTGAGCCATTGTGGATTTGGGGCTGTGTCACTCCCACCCCCATTTTGGACATGAGCTCCCCCATGCTCCATTGTAAACACAGAGCTGAAGAAAACATTTAATAAATTTGCCTTCTCTTTGTCCCCAGTCACCCACTCTAGATTATTTTGTAAGGGGCCTACATGCTCAGACTTCACCTTTTTACTATTAATATATTTAAAGAATTTTTTGGGGTTTGTCCTACTATCTTTTGCAATCTGTCGTTCGTTTTGAATTGTTGCATCCTTGATTTCCTTTTTGCATATCCTGTTATATTCTTTGTAACATTTAAACAACACTAGTGTTCCTTCATTTTTATATTTTTTAAAAGCTACTTTCTTATTGTTTATAGCTTTTTTAACTTTGACCGTGAGCCACATAGGTTTTATTTTTAGCCTTTTAAACTTATTGCCCATGGGAACATACTTTGCAGTGAGGTTCCACACAGTCTTTTTGAAAAATTCCCATTTCTGTTCTGTGTTCATCTGTGCCAATAGTCCCTCCCAGTCCAAATCCTGGAGAGCAGCCCTCATCCTTGGAAAATTTGCTCTCTTAAAATTTAGTGTTTTAATATTTCCTGTATGTATTTCTTGCTTATAGTTAACATTAAATGAAATCATGTTATGATCACTGCTACCCAGGTGTTCCTTTATCTGAACATTAGTAATAAGCTCTGCATGGTTTGAAATTATCAGGTCCAACAGGGCATCATTCCTAGTTGGGGCCTCAATAAACTGCACCATAAAATTGTCCTGCAATAGGTTTTTAAAATTTTGTCCTTTAACTGTCCCAGAAGTGCCATTAATCCAGTCAATTTCTGGGTAGTTAAAATCCCCCATTATTATCACCGTCCCAGACCTTGCAGCCCTTTCCATCTGTGCAAGGAGCTGAGTCTCCACCTCCTCATTAACATTGGGTGGTTTATAACAAACTCCAATGATTAATTTTGAACTATGCACATCTGTATGCAGTTCCACCCATAATGCTTCAGCCTCATCACACTCTCCATCAACCAGGTTCTCTTTCACGCTTGCTTTGAGGTCACTTCTCACATAGAGACAGACCCCTCCACCTTTCCTTTTTACCCTGTCTTTCCGAAAGAGAGCATAGCCAGGAATATTAATAGCCCAGTCATGTGAGGATTGAAGCCAAGTTTCAGCAATACCGATTACATCATAGCTCTCCTCATGCATCAGAGCTTCCAGCTCACCTGTTTTGCTTGGCAGACTTCTGGCATTGGTGAACAAACACTTAAATGTATTGTTACATTTTTCTCTGGTGTTTTTCATATAATTTATAGTAGTACAAATGGCACTATTATTTCCAATGGCTGTTTGCAACATGGGAACTTTCTTGTCACCTGCCATAACCCTCCCCCCATCTATCCCCATTCCACTCTCCATTAATGTCTGACCACTAACTGACCTGTCTGCTCGATGTAATTCTAATTCACCCTCCCCCTCAATCCTAGTTTAAATACTCCTCCAGCATTCCCATAAACCTCTCCCCCAGCACAGCAGACCCCCTTCCATTCAAGTGCAAACCGTCTTTAGCATATAGGCTGCACCCCAATGAAAAGTCAGCCCAGTGCTCTAGAAACCCAAATCCCTCCTTCCTACACCAGGTCTTTAGCCATGCATTCAGCTCTCTAATCTCCCCCTGCCTTTCCTGTGTTGCGCATGGCACAGGCAATATTTCAGAGAATATCACCTTGGAGGTCCTTCCCTTCATCTTGCAGCCTAGTTCTTTAAATTGATTCTTTTTTTTTTTTGATCCAACAAAATTTTATTTAGTTTGCAGAGGTACAAATTATACAAGGTCCCCTTAACATTGCGGGGACAAGATAACAACATATGTTAGGACATCCCGTACTCAGTGAGTATTTATAGGTAGGAGGTACAATCCCCTCCCCCCAAACAATTTCAAACAACACCATCCCGCAAAGTATCACCGTCCCCATCTACCCCACATTGATGCCCAGAAGTCTATCCATCACAAGGTCTACCGGGGCTAGACCTGGTACATCCAACCACTTTGCCCACAATTTCTCAAATTTGTGGGTACTACCCCTGTGTTGATACACCACTTTCTCCATCCTCAGCACCAGCCCAATATTATTAATCCATTCAGCCAGAGTCGGAGGGGCCTCAGCCCTCCAGTGAACCATAATGAGTTTCCTTGCTTGGAACAAAACCCTGTGTATCGCCTCCCTGTCCGCTTCCTCCCATTCATACTCCTCCAGAGCCCCCAAGAGACAAGCCCTCGGGTCCTGTGGAAGAGTCACGCCAAAAGTCGAGTTTACTGTACTCACAACTCCCGCCCAATACGTGTGGAGCTTTGGGCATCTCCACAGCATATGGATCAGATCACCATGGTCTCTTTTGCACCTGGTACAGGTTGGATCAAGCTGAGGATTCATCTTATGGAGCCTGTGTGGGGTATAATAAGTGCGCAGCAAAATATACAGTTGTGTGAGCCTCTGTGAAACATTCAGCGAGCATTTACCCACTGCCTGAAAGATTTCCTCCCATTGTTCCCCATCCAGTTCGCCCGCATCCGCCTCCCACCTTTCCCGTATCCTCAGGGGATGCTGCTTCATCACGTACTGTAGCAGAATGGCGTAGCACTGGGAAATAAAGCCTTTTGACGTCCCAGCATCCCCCAGAAGATCAAAAGCAGGGGTCGGCGACAGGCACCACTCAGAGGAGCGACCCTGTGCCGCCACTGCGTGCCTCAACTGCAGATAGGGGAAGTGCATAGTCTGGGGCAAGCCAAACGCCCCCTGCAGTGCAGAGAACGAGCGGAGCACCCCGTTACTGAATATGTGTGTGAGGTGCGTGATCCCATACTGTTTCCACCTGGCCCCGGACTGTAACTTGGCCAATTCAGTGTATGTGTCGTTCTGCCATATAGGGCTGTATTTCGTGTAACCCTCCGCATTTTGCACATATTTGACCTTATTCCATACCTTCTGAATTAAGCTAAAAGTGGGAAGCTTCTTGTGCGGTTTAGCAAAGGCTTGCGCCTCCAATGCCTCAGGGATCGGCCTTCCGCCCACGGTGTGCTCCATAAGCTTCTGAGCCGAGGATCTCACCGTCGGCCGAAACATGCCAACCAGTTGCTGCATCTGAGCCGCCAAATAGTACAGCCAGGGGTTTGGCAACGCCAATCCCCCGCCGTCTTTAGGTTTCTGCAGGTGTTCCAGTTTAATCCTGGGCGTCCTATCTTTCCATATGAGATCTCGGAAAATACTATTTACGGTATGAAAAATCTTCAGGGGTATAACCATAGGGGCGTTGTGTAGAAAGTACAGCAGTTGCGGCATGAGTATCATCTTAATAAGATTCACCCTGCCGGCAACTGACAAGAATAGGGCCTTCCAAGTCTTAACTTTGTCTCTAAATTTCAGAAGTAAGGGAGAGATATTTAGATGTATGAAATCCCGTGGTTTAGCCGTGATCTGTACTCCCAGGTACTTAAAGGACAAAGTAACGGGTATGGGGCATACGGGGTTGATTATCTGCGTATCGTCGCCATCTAGTAAAAGTAGTGATGATTTTGCCCAGTTTATAAGCAAACCAGAGAACTGTCCAAACTCTGTAATTGCCACCATAGCTTCCCTGAGGGAGGGATCCGTGTCGCCCAACAGCAGGAGAGTGTCATCAGCATATAGCATCACTTTTTCCTGCATGTCCCCATAGCAGAATCCAGTGATGCGGGAGTTAGCTCTGATGCCAATGGCCAACGGCTCGATAGCCAAGGCAAAGAGCAGGGGGGACAGGGGACATCCCTGTCGCGTCCCCCTCCTCAGTGCAAAGCTCCCCGACAAAGAGCCAAATGTCCGTATCGCCGCCTGCGGCTGACTGTACAGCAGCCGCACCCAGGAGATATAAACAGGGCCAAATCCAAATTTGTGCATCACGGTCCAGAGATAGTTCCAATCTATGCTGTCAAAGGCCTTTGTAGCATCTAGGGACAGCAGTGCCCTACTACCCATATTATCCGCCCGTGCTTGCATGTTAAGGAACAGCCTCCTCAGATTAACCGCCGTGGACTTATTGGGCATGAACCCCGCCTGATCCCCATGAACCAAGGAGGTCACCACCCCATTCAGTCGAATGGCGAGCACCTTGGCCAATATCTTAATGTCACTCTGTAATAGGGAGATGGGGCGATAAGCCCCCGGGTCCACGGGATCCTTACCTGGCTTGAGTAACAGTACTATATTTGCTTTGGACATTGAAGGGGGCAAAGTCCCCCCTCCCTGGCGCTATTAAAAACTTTTAGAAGCTGTGGCAACAACACCTCGGCATATTGCTTGTACACCTCCATGGGCAACCCGTCCTCTCCCGGGGCTTTACAGTTAGGGAAAGCACTGACTGCCACCTGTAGCTCCTCGACAGTGATTGGTTTCTCTAACATGATACGTTGGCTATCTTTAAATTGATTCTTAAGGAGCCTCCACCTTCCATGTATACTGTCATTGGTTCCAACGTGGACCAAGACAGCTGGGTCATGCCCAGCCCCTCCCAGTAATTTATCCACCCGGTCCACCACATGCCGAACCCTGGCACCAGGGAGACAGCAAACCATTCGGTTGAAGCGATCCTGGCGACAAATTATTCTATCAGTCCTTCTGATTATAGAATCCCCTATTACCACCAACTGTCTAGGCCTACCTGCACTCCCCTCCCCACCTCTACTAGATGGGTTGCTCTCCCGGCTGTTAGGGGTAGCAGTAACATCTAGGGCTGCCACCTCTGTGTTTGCCACCTCCACATCATCACCCAACTTGGCAAATTTGTTTTGATGCACAAATACAGGACTGGCCTTCCCTTTCTTCACGCCCCTTCCACTCCCTCTAACTGCATTAACCCATCTCCCTATCTGATAATCCTGACTTTCCCCTCCACCCTCCACATCAACCTTACTGACCACTTGCTCAGCGAGCAGAGGACCCCTTTCAAGGTTGTCATTTCTACCCAGTGTTGCAACTTGCTCCTCCAGATCTCTAATACGAGCTTCCAGAAGGGCAACCTGCTCACATCTGTCACAGCGGTGAGTGAGGAAACCAGACGCAGATGCTAGAGATGTATGCTAGAGGTGGATAGTCAGAGAGGTCAGTTTTGGAACTAAACAGGCTTTTCAGTTTATAGTAACCTCCTTTACACACAGGCAAATATACAACCATAGTAATTACAAGGTAAGGCAGAGTCAGAGGAAGGGTACTGATAGGCTGGACAATAAAAAGGCTATAGACAAGGACAAACATACAAGGGACCCAGGATCAGAGCCAGGAGGTTGCAGTCCACACAACTTCTGACTGGACCTATTTTCAGTAAAGTTATTTTGTCATACCAGAGGCTGAAGGGACAAATAATTGGTAGTAAATTACGACAATTCTATAAGATATGTTTCCTATATATGTGGAGAGACATGGTCAAACAAATGTGTACTCATTGGGCCAGATCCACAAAGAGCCGGCGTAACGTAAAAATTCCCATTTAAGTTACACTGCCTTAAAATTTCTACCTAAGTGCCCCGATCCACAAAGCACTTACCTAGAAATTTTCGGCTGTGTAACTTAAATTCCCCTGGCGCAAGGCGTTCCTCTTCAAATGGGGGCGATTCCCATTTAAATTAGGCGCGCTCCCGCGCCGGCCGTACTGCGCATGCTTGTGACGTCATTTTCCCGACGTGCATAGCGCGAAATTACGTTACGCCGAGCTTTGTGGATCGCGCCGGGTCAATAAAGTTGCGTCGGAAAAAAAAAAGATACGGCGGGAAAAAAAAAATTTAAAACAAAAAAAAAAACGCGTCGCTGGACAGAAGGGTCTGCTTTTACAAGGTGTAAACAGTTTACACTTTGTAAAAGCAGCCCTAATTTTACGATTGCAAACTAAAACTTACGGAGAAAAAACGAAGCTGAAAAGCTTTGTGGATCTCCGTAAGTGCTAATTTGCATACCCGAGGCGGCATTTCGACGCGAAATGCCCCCAGCGGCGGCCGAGGTACTGCATCCTAAGATCCGGCAGTGTAAGTCCCTTACACATGTCGGATCTTCTGTCTATCTCTTGGAAACTGATTCTGTGGATCAGTTCCAAAGATAGAAACAGGGATACGACGGCGTATCAGTAGATACGACGGCGTATCAGTAGATACGCCGGCGTATCCCTTTTGAGGATCTGGCCCATTGATCCTTATCAGGATTTGATTCTACTTGGATTACTTGATCAGAACTGTAGTACAATATTAGTCTTTGAATAACTAATTATATTAACTAACTATATTTCTGCAGGTTATTTCTAAAAATATCACAAAAAAGCAAGAAAAAATTAAAGACACTGAGGACAAAATTCAGACTGAGGCAAGCAAGAAAAATGAATATAATAGTACAAAAACTAGAGATGAAGAGCTTGACAGCATTGGAAAAATTCTTCAAAGAGATGCAGCTGCAGCCTACACTGATGCACATGTAAGTCTATACCTTCACATGCTCTTCACCATTCAATGCTACATTATGCAGATAAATGTGCAGTGCAATTCCTCTCAGTAATCCTCCCATATCCAAAACAAAAAATCATTGACACTGTAAAGTAAAATGTGGCAGTTAAACTCTGTCTTAGTGAATTCTTTATTTTATATCTAAAGCTGGCCATAGATGTGTTAGGCCCCGTACACACGAGAGGATCCATCCGCTGGAATTGATCCGCGGACCGGCTCCAGCGGATAGATCCCCTGGTGTGTACAATCCAGCGGATCTGTTTCAGCGGATTTTTATCCCCTGGGATGGATTTCCAGCGGATAAAAATTTGAAGACATGCTTTAAAATCTATCCGCTGGAATCCATCCCAATGGATTGATCCGCTGGTCTGTACAGACTCACCGGATCAATCCGTCCGAAGGGATCCCCCACATGCGTCGTAACGATTCGACGCATGCGTGGAATTCCTTTTATGACAGCGTCGCGCACGTCGCCGCGTCATCATCGCCGTATCCGCAGATAAATCCTCTCGTGTGTACTAGGCCTTATTTTTTTTTCATTCAATCTGCAGATTAAATAAGAAAAAACTGACCTGATTCCCCCATTCACACATTTGAGGTAGATGGGGTAATCCTCCCCTATGAATCTTTGTACTCTGACTGAGGGGAGATTTCTCCGCCATCAGAATCCACATATCAGCACTGTAGTCTATATCCAGCAACTGTTGATTTAGCCGAAATGTTTCCAAAAGTGCAGTTGAATAGAAAACGAACAGTAGATTGACTTCTGTTTAACCACAGAGGACATACATGGATGGAAATCTGGCTGTTCCCAGCTGAAACAGCTGAATTTTGATCCATATATGGCCAGCTTAAGAGGGAGGGAAGCTTAATGACTGCATGAAGTCTTAAGCTGGACACAATAATGATTTTGGTAAGGTTATGATAGCACAGAGAAATAGAGCTACTCTAGTACACCTCATTTGCGTGCCATAAGCACAGTACTTTGTAAAGAGGAAATGAACGCTAGAAGCTGTGCCCAAAAAAATAATGGTCGAAGGAAAAGGGCTAGTCACCATTATTACCTGGTCTCTCTCTAGGTTATCCTTTGCCAATAGTGGCTTTCTACGACTTGTTCTGCACTGCGTCTCTGTGTGGAGGTGGCCATTTTGGAAGCAGCAGGGTTTTGCTTCCTTGAGCCTCCAGCAAGGAAAACAGTCTACAGCGCAATAGTAGGAAACTCCTGAAGTGTAATCAGCGCTTGACCAGCTTTAGAAAGTAGCTTGATACGCACAATTTAGTACAAATAGATATGTGCACTGCTTACCATTAATAAAAAAAACATTGAAATGTAGAGATGTACTTGAGGGTCTTACTGATATTCTATGACAGTCCTCCTGAACCTTGTAAGTTTTAAGTTGGCCATAGATGGTAGAATTTCAAATGAAAATTCTTAGAAAAATAATGTTCTAAGAATATTTGTTAATTTTTCTAATTATTAGAGAGTCAAACTTATGTTCGTTTTCAACTGCAGTGACAAAACAATTAGAAGAAGCAGGATAAAAAAAAAATCAAAAAAAATTCTAAAACAAAAAATGTATGTGGTTTTCATTTGGTAAAGTCTATTCATTCCAAAATCAAATGTTAAAGGAAAACAACATTTGCATGTTCTGACTTTCCTAAGACTTTTTCTAGGAATTTTTCTTTGAAATTCTATCCATCTAAGGCCAGCTTTACACATTAAATCTCTTTTATTGATCACTTCATGAAAAACAACCAAATAATGCAGCACTATGAAATATGCCAGGGATTACTGCATGTAATGGGAGTTAATGTCAAAATATTATATTCTCATACCTTAAGGACTATGGGGTTGATTTACTAAAGGCAAATCCACTTTGCACTACAAGTGCACTTGGAGGTGCAGAGTAATTCTTTGCATATTTAGCTATCCTAGCAGGTACCAAGTACCATCTCGTTAATACTTTATAGTTTGCCTCTACCGCCTGTTTGTTGGGTGAAGCTGTTTTTGTGATATTCCATATCGGATTCCAATCTGAGTTGTCTAGTTCCCGCCCTAGATCCTCCTCCTATTTCTGGACATAAGGTGGTTTATCTATTCCAGATTGGGCTAATGCATGAGAATATAAGGTAGATATTATGCCACTCGCATGGGGGTCTTTCTTACAAAACTGTTCAAAACTAGTCAAATGAGTGAAAGATATTTCGGTATCCAGTAAGGGTGTGTAAAAGTTTTTTATTTGAAGATATCTAAATAACTCCGATTATGGAAGGCCATATGTTTCTCTTAGGCCCCGTACACACGAGAGGATCGATCCGCTGAAATTGATCCGCTGACCGGTTTCAGCGGATAGATCCCCTGGTGTGTATAATCCAGCGGATCTGTTTCCGCGGATTTTTGTCCCCGGGGATGGATTTCCAGCGGATAAAAATTTCTTAAGGCCGGGTACACACGAGAGGATTTATCCGCGGAAACGGTCCATTCCAACGGATTGATCCGCTGGTCTGTACAGACTCACCGGATCAATCCGTCCGAATTCATCCCCCGCATGCGTCGTAATGATTCGACGCATGCGCGGAAGTCCTTATATCACAGCGTCGCGTACGTCGCTGCGTCATCATCGCGGCGACGGCGCGACGCGTCACTGCGGGCGGAATTCCGCAGGGATTTTGATCTCCTGGTTAGTACAACCAGGAGATCAAAATCCGCCAGAGGATTTATCCGCGGAAACGGTCCGGAGGACCGTTTCCGCGGATAAATCCTCTCGTGTGTACCCGGCCTTAGGGTTGGGAACGGAATAAAGGAGGATGCGTTTACAAATTTATACAAATATAGGACATCCCGCGAAGCCCATTCTTTAAAGGATCTAGGGTAGACCCATGCAGGATAAAAGGGGATATATTTTCTTAAAGAAAGGCCTCCCACAATTTTCTCCCAATTTGTGGTTTTCCATAATTTATCTTTCCCATATAAAGATTTTGTTCCTTTCATTTTAAGATAATTTTGCGTGTGCAAGAGAGTTCCAATAGGATATCCTCTCCAAAGGTTCATTTAGGAGTAGATTCTACAGTGCTGTAAAAAAGTATTAGCTCCCTTGCTGATTTTTTGCATATTGGTCATACTTAAATGATTCAGAGCATCAAACACAGCTTAATATTACACAAAGATAACCCACGTAAATATAAAATACAGTTTTTAAAAGATGATTCCATGTATTAAGGGAACAAAGCTGTCCAACCCTGCCTGGCCCTATGTGGAAAAAGTAATTGCCCCTCCCCCTGCTAAATCATGAATGAACTGGATTTAACCACATTTTTTTAGAAAGCTAAGTTAAATTTCACTTGTCATGCCCAGGCCTGATTACTGCCAGACCTGTTGAATCAAGAAATCACTTGATCACTTGCCACCTGTCATCCGCAACATTGATTCCTACCCATCTTCAAATCACATCTCAAAACTCATCTTTTTAAACTAGCATACTCTAACTTCATTTATTTGTTTTTGCAATTTAATGGTTATGTAATGTATATTTATTTTATTTCTTTACTTTTTTGTTGCTATCTTTGTAAGGTGATCTTGGGTGGTCTAAAAGGCACCTATAAATAAAATGTATTATTATTACTATTATTATTATTATTATTATTATTATTAATAATAATAATAAATAGAAGCTGTCTGACAAAGTGAAGTATGACAAAAGATCTAAAAAAAACAACAACACATCATGCTGCAATCTAAAGAAATTCAAGAACAGATGAGAACAGTCTGGAAAGGGTTACAAAGCCATTTCTAAGGCTTTGGGACTCTAGCAAACCACAGTGAGAGCCAGTATTCACAAATGGTGTAAACTTGGAAAAGTGGTGAACCTTCCAAGGAGTGGCTGGCCTACTCCAAGAGCACAACGACAACTCATCCAGGAGGTCATAAAAAAAACAGAACAACATCGAATGAACTGCAGACCTCTCTTTACTCAGTTAAGATCAGTGTCCATGATTCAACCATAAGAAAGAGATTGGGCAAAAAATAAATCTATGGGAGAGCTCCAAGGTGAAAGCCACTGCTGACCAAAAATAACACAAAAGCGCATCTCACATTTACCAAAAAACAACTTTTGGGCAAATATTCTGTGGACTGATGAGACAAAAAGTTACATTTTTTGTAAGGTGTGTGTCCCGTTACATCTGGCCTAAAACTATCACAGTATTTCATAAAAAGAATATCATACCAACAGTCAAACACGGTGGTGGTAGTGTGATGGACTGGGGCTACTTTACAGCTTTAGGGCCTGGACAACTTACCATAATTGATGAAACCATGAATTCTGAACTCTACCAGAAGGGAGGCACAACCAGTTATTAGGTTTAAGGGCAATGACTTTTTCACATAGGGCCAGGCAGGTTTGGACAGTTTTTTTCCCTTAATAAATTAAATCATCATTTAAAAGCTGCATTTTGCATTTACTAGGGTTATCTTTGTATAATAATAAAAAATGATCTGAATCATTTAAAGCGGAGGTTCACCCATAGAGACACATTTTCCCCTTAGATGAATGCTCGTTTTGTCTAGGGGAATCGGCTAGTTGTTTTAAAATATGACCTGTACTTACCGTTTACGAGATGCATCTTCTCCACCGCTTCCGGGTATGGGCTGCGGGACTGGGCGTTCCTTCTTGATTGACAGTCTTCCGAGAGGCTTCCGACGGTCGCATCCATAGCATCACGATTTTCCGAAAGAAGCCGAACGTCGGTGCGCAGGCGCAGTATAGAGCCGCACCGACGTTCGGCTTCTTTCAGCTACGAGTGACGCGATGGATGCGACCGTCGGAAGCCTCTCGGAAGACTGTCAATCAAGAAGGAACGCCCGCTCCCAAAGACCCATACCCGGAAGCGACGGAGAAGATGCATCTCGAAAACGGGTAA